>NC_040084.1:46814266-47455874 GCF_003369695.1 Bos indicus x Bos taurus
GAGAGATCCTATATTTTCATAATATATATACAACTTATTTTAGCAAGTTGAACTAACAGTTAAATCTTATACTGGATTCACTTTTTAAAAAATAAAAAAAGAAGCAAACTAATATTTCTACTCTTTCATGTTTAAGTATTTGTTATATTCTTTGATACATTTAATTTTGTCCAAGTTGATAATTTTCTTTATAGTCTTGTAATATCTACTACATTTTTAAACATTTTGCACTATATTGAGAAAGAAATAAGGAGTGGAATGTAGAAAAACATATTTATTGAACATCAACTATGTGCCAGTATCTGCTAGACATTTAAGATAAGTTATTAAATATAGGTAGAATATAACCTCTATTCAATGTGATATGAGAGAATTAAAAATAGTTTATGGAAAATTAAACACCATTTTTATCTTAAATGAACTAGCCTCACTCAGTACATTAAGATAAACCTCACAAACTGCATAAGAAACATAGTTAGCAATCAGTTTCTAAAAATACAGTTCATTTACATGTGGAAATGAATGTATGGACATATATATGGAAATGGTAAGTGGTGCACACCAGCTCCTTCTGACAATCAATAAATGCAGAAACAGAACCATTTCTATTATATAATTCTATTTGTTGGCAAACATAGCCTGCCTTAAACTGAAAATTTGTGGCTTTTAAAGGGACTAAATTGTTATTTTTTTCCAATTTCTAAAGTCATTTATATCTGATTTTGTTAAAATAGGGAGGAAAGACAATCAATCTAAACAAAAGATTTCATTTGGAATTTTTGATTTTTGCTTCATGTAATACAAAACTGCATTGTCCAGTAGGACAGCTCTTTAAACATTTGGGAAAGGTTCAGATCTAAAGATCTGTCATTGCAGAAGGTCCCATGAGACAGTGCCATTCATGAATACTTTAGTCTGATGCACTTATGTTTAAATATAATAGGTAAAACTGGCAAAAGTTTAAAAATGAATTTCCATGTATTAATATATTACATATAGCAGTCATTTACTGATTGATTTATGCTTATAGTAGTATTTATGTGTGTTACACTGAGGTTTTCAGATTTGCACTCTTGTAGTAATATCAGAGCTACAAAGAATTGCTTATTATGTGAGTTTTCATACATCACTACAAATTCCATACAAACTCAATCTATAGTGATTCCTAATTTTTAGTAAGCTTCTTGCATATTTCAGTTCTGTTCAGTTCAGTTCAGTTACTCAGTCATGTCTGACTTTTTGTGACCCCATGAACCACAGCATGCCAGGCCTCCTTGTCCATCACCAACTCCTGGAGTCCACCCAAACCCATATCCATTGAGTTGGTGATGCTATCCAACCATCTCATCCTCTATCATACCCCTCTCATCTTGCCCTCAATCTTTCCCAAAATCAGGGTCTTTTCAAATGAGTCAGGTCTTGCATGTTTACTTGATTATTTTCTTTTTTGAATAGCTGCTTTATAGTTTCAAAGTGTGAAGTTAAATAGCTCTAAGTACTTTTTACATATTTATTTGTCTGTTTATTTTGGTTTTGACTTCTACAGATTTCTGTTTTGAACTTACGGCTTTTTTCAGCAGGTCTAATATTGTGAAATCCTCAAGTTATTTTTTGAAAAGACTTCACAGAGACATTCTCTTTTGGAAGATTGGGCTAATAGTTGCAGCAGAAAAGGAGGAGCAGTTCATTGAGCAAAAGAGGCCTAGGCTAAATTTCTTCCTATTTGAAGGAAGCTGGGCAAGGTGATCTACATTTTTGGTCTTATTTTTTCTTATATATAATTTGGGCACATTTAATATACCTTTTACTTAAAGATCCATTGGGTGCAGTAAGTTATATAATGCAAACCTATGAATAGTTTGAGTATTTGGAAGCTCTCTAAAATATTAGTTGCTTTCATCTACATTTCTTATGTATATTGATGCCTCTAACTCTATACTTATTTTAGATCTTCAAAAACAACACATTTCATCTGTCTAAATAGAAAATGGAAAAGTTCTCAAGTACTAAGTTTCCAAAAATTTTAATATTTTTTCATATGTCATAAATGCATCTATTTATGAATGATTATTCAAACAACAACCTATTTGATGCTGTTAATGGACTAGTTGCACTATTTGATCAAAAGAGTTAAGCTAGTTGTATATGCAGATAGGTTACCAGTTTTATTTAACATAATTTTGAAAGACTTAATTTTCAGTTATTTTCTTTAAAGTCTTATTAATGGAGGAAAACATTGCTAACATGATATAGCAAGTATTTTCTATTAATAGTATTGGAAATACTTTTGTTAACCGAAATTTTTCTGAAAAAATTTTCTCCATATCTTTACGGAAATAAAGAAGTGCTTATTTGTTTATTGTTAAGATTGCAGCTCAGGAAACACAGATTCCAGAAACACCTGAATCATGTTTCCATCAGACTACAAAACATAGTAATCTTACAAATGCAAACCCTCAAGGCCACAGCTAGTTACATGAGCTTTTTGTCAATAATCATGATTGGACCTGGTAGGAAGTAAGAGTACTTGCTAAAAAAGGTTTGGTTGAGGTCTGAATAGTTTCAAGGGGGACTTTGAGACTACAAGATTGCAGCTAGAAGACAATCTTCTAAAAAAAATGGCTTAGCCTGTTCTTGAGAGGTATGGTGCAAATCCGAAAGTTTTCATTGGTATAGTAAGGGGTCTGAGGTCAAATTCTCAAAGGCTGCCCAAATCCACTTTGTATGCCTGAACTTATTCCATTCTGATTTCCATCTGTCATCACTTGTAAACTATGCTGCTACTGCTGCTAAGTCACTTTAGTCGTGTCTGACTCTGTGTGACCCCATAGACGGCAGCCCACCATGCTCCTCCATCCCTGGGATTCTCCAGGTGAGAACACTGGAGTGGATTGTCATTTCCTTCTCCAATGCAGGAAAGTGAAAAGTGAAAGTGGAGTTGCTCAGTCGTGCCCGACTCGTAGCAACACCATGGACTGCAGCCCACCAGGCTCCTCCTTCCATGGGATTTTCCAGGCAAGAGTACTGGAGTGGGTTGCCATTGCCTTCTCCATGTATAACTATAGGCAAATTAAAAAGTTATAATATCAATGTTGTTCAGTCACTAAGTCATGTCCAATTCTTTGTGATCTCATAACTGTGGCACACAAGGCTTCCCAGTCATTCACTATCTCCTGGAGTTTTCTCAAACTCATGTCCATTGAGTCAGTGATGCCATCCAACCATCTCATCCTCTACTGTCCCCTTCTCCTCCTGCCTTCTATCTTTCCCAGCATCAGGGTCTTCTCAATGAGTCAGCTTTTCACATCAGGTGACCAAGTATTGGAGCTTCAGCTTCAGCATCAGACCTTCCAATGAATATCCAGGGCGGTTTTCCTTTAGGATTGACTGGTTTGATCTTGCATTCCAAGGGACTCTCAAGAGTCTTCTTCAATACCACAGTTTGAAAGCATTAACGCTTTGGTGCTCAGCCTTCTTTAGGGTCAAAATCTCACATTTGTACATGACTATTGGAAAAACCAAAGGTCTGACTATTTGGACCTTTGTCAGCAAAGTGATGTCTCTGCTTTTTAATATGCTATCCATTTTTTTTCCACAGGGTCACAAAGAGTTGGACATGACTGAAGTGACTGAACATGCACACACACACACACATATCTACTATCCTTAGACTGCAAGAGCCACACTTTTAAGTTGACTGAATTTTGCTGAAGGATGGTAGAGAACTAGTGTGTCCTCTTTGATGTTGGTGGATAGGAGTAGGTTCTTGAGGTAACTACAACTTTCATGCAAAGATGGGCACAATAAAGGGCAGAAACAGTATGGACCTAACAGAAGCAGAAGATATTAAGAATAGGGGGCAAGTATACAGAGAAGAATTATACAGAAAAAGTCTTAATGATCCAGATAACCACAATGTTGTGGTTACTCACCTAGAGCCAGACATAATGGAATGTGAAGTCAAGTGGGCTTTAGGAAGCATCACTACGAACAAAGCTAGTGGAGGTGAAGAAACTCCAGTTGAGCTACTTCAAATCCAAAAAGATGATGCTGTGAAAGTGGTGCACTCAACATGTCAGTGGATTTGGAAAATTTAGCAGTGGCCACAGGACTGGAAAAGGTCAGTTTTCATTCTAATCCCAGAGAAAGGCAATGCCAAATAATGTTTAAACTAGCACAACAGCACTCATCTCACATGCTAGCTAGGTAATGCTCAAAATCCTTCAAGCTAGGTCAATAGTTTGTAAACAGAGAACTTCCAGATGTTCAAGCTGGATTTAGAAAAGGCAGAGGAACCAGAGATCAAATTGCCAACATTTGTTGGATCACAGAAAAAGCCAGAGAGTTCCATAAAACACATCTACTCTATTTCATTGACTCTGCTAAAGCCTTTAACTGTGTGAATTACAAGAAACTGTGGGAAATTCTTCAAGAGATGGGAATACCAGACCACCTTACCTGCCTCCTGAGAAAACTGTATGCAGATGAAGAAGCAACCGTTAGAACTGTACATGGACAACAGACTAGTTCAAAATTGGGAAAGGAGTGCATCAAGGCTGGCTACTGTCACCCTGCTATGCTAACTTATATGCAGAGTACATCATGAGAAATGCTGGGCTGGATGAAGCACAAGCTGGAATCAAGATTGCCAGGAGAAATATCAGTAACCTCAAATATGCAGATAACATCACCCTAATGGCAGAAAGTGAAGAGGAATTTAAGCGCCTTTTGATGAAAATGAAAGAAGAGAGTGAAAAAGTTGTCTTAAAACTCAACATTCAAAAAATGACAATTATGGCATCTGGTCCCATTACTTGAATCAATGGAAAAACAATAGAAATAGTGACAGATTTTATTTTCTTGGTCTCCAAAACACTGCAGATGGTGACTGTGGCCATTAAATTAAAAGATGCTTGCCCCTTGGAAGAAAAGCTATGACAAACCTAGACGGCATATTAAAAGCAGAGATATTACTTTGATGACAAATGTCCATCTAGTTAAAGCTGTGGTTTTTCCAGTAGTGATGTATGGATGTGAGAGCTGGACAATAAAAAAGGCTGAGTGCTAAAGAATTGATGCCTTTAAACTGTGGTGTTGGAGAAGACTCTTGAGAGTCTCTTGGATTTCAAGGAGATCAAACCACTCACATCCTAAAAGAAATGCACCCTGAATGCTCATAGGAAAGACTGATGCTGAAGCTGCAATACTTTGATCACTTGGTGCAAAGAGCGGACTCATTGGAAAGACCCTGATGCTGGGAAAGATTGAAGGCAGGAGGAGAAGGGGACAACAGAGGACAGGATGGTTGGATGGCATCACCAACTCAATGGACATGAGTTTGAATATCCCAAGAAGTAGTGAAGAATAGGGAAGCCTGGAATGCTGCTATCTATGGGGTGGTAAAGAGTCAAACACCACTGAGTGAGTAAACAATGACATAGTTTAATTGTTTTTAAACATCGCGTTTCATTAGAAACATCTGGAGCTTTGGAGGAATAAAGAAATACCTTGGTATTTGTATTTTTCAAAAAATTCCAAGATAATTCTGATATGCATCTGGATTTTAAAAAATGATTACAGTTTTTCTATTTAATGGTAGTTTTGTTGATATAGAATTCTATTATTTTTCTGTTGATTGGTCATGCTGCAATAGTATTAAGTAAGTAATAGTCACATACCACAATATTAATAGATGATTATTAATTTTAATAATCAATAACCAGATGAAAAATAAAAGATAATTACAACTGCTAGCCATAATGGGAAAATTATTAACCTAACAATATAAAATAATTATATACATATTATGTAATTACATAATTTCAATATAAAATACATACATAGTCAAGAAGAAGGATGTAGTAATTGGAAGTGCATCAAAGCACACATTTTCATCCATCCAGCCAGTCTTTCGGTTGATGCATTTAATCTATTTACTTGTTAGCATATTATTTATACTTCCTTTTTACACAGAAATAAGATTGATTATATTCTTTTCAGCCAAAGATGGAGAAGCTGTATACAGTCAGCAAAAACAAGACCAGGAGCTGACTGGGACTTAGATCATGAACTCCTTATTGCCAAATTCAGACTTAAATTGAAGAAAGTGGGGAAAACCACTAGACCATTCAGGTATGACCTAAATCAAATCCCTTATGACTATAAAGTAGAAGTGGGACTAGATTTAAGGGACTAGACCTGATAGACAGTGTGCCTGATGAACTATGGATGGAGGTTTGTGACAATGTACAGGAGACAGGGATCAAGACCATTCCCAAGAGAAAGAAATGCAAAAGCAAAATGGCTGTCTGAGGAGGCCTTACAAATAGCTGTGAAAAGAAGAGAAGCAAAAAGCAAAGGAGAAAAGGAAAGATATACCCATTTGAAAGCAGAGCTTCAAAGCAAAGCAAGGAGAGATAAGAAGGCCTTCCTCAGTGATCAATGCAAAGAAATAGAGGAAAACAATTGAATGGGGAAGACTGGAGATCTCTTCAAGAAAATTTGAGATGCCAAGGGAACATTTCATGCAAACATGGGAACAATAAAGGACAGAAATGGTATGGGCCTAACAGAAGCAGAATATATTAAGAAAAGGTGGCAAGAAAACACAGAAGAACTGTACAAAAAAGATCTTCACAACCCAGGTGATGTGATCATCTGGATTGTGACATCTGGAATGTGAAGTCAAGTGGGCCTTAGAAAGCATCACTACGAGCAAAGCTAGTGGAGGCAATGGAATTCCAGTTGAGCTATTTCAAATCCTGAAAGATGTTGCTGTGAAAGTGCTACACTTAATATGTCAGCAAATTTGGAAAACTCAGCAGTGGCCACAGGACTGGAAAAGGTCCCTTTTCATTCCAATCCCAAAGAAAGGCAATGCCAAAGAATGCTCAAACTACCGCACAATTGCACTCATCTCACATGCTAGTAAAATAATGCTCAAAATTCTCCAAGCCAGGCTTCAGCAATATGTGAACCATGAACTTCCAGATGTTCAAGCTGGTTTTAGAAAAGGCAGAGGAACCAGAGATCAAATTGCCAACCTCTGCTGGATCATCAAAAAAGCAAGAGAGTTCCAGAAAAACATCTATTTCTGCTTTATTGACTATGCCAATGCCTTTGACTGTGTGGATCACAATAAACTGTGGAAAATTCTGAAAGAGATGGGAATACCAGACCACCTGACCTGCCTCTTGAGAAACCTATATACAGGTCAGGAAGCAACAGTTAGAACTGGACATGGAACAACAGACTGGTTCCAAATAGGAAAAGGAGTATGTCAAGACTGTATATTGTCACCCTGCTTGTTTATCTTATATGCAGAATATGCCATGGGAAACGCTGGGCTAGATGAAGCACAAGCTGCAATCAAGATTGCCGGGAGAAATATCAGTAACAGATATTCAGATGACACACCCTTCTGGCAAAAAGTGAAGAAGAACTAAAGAGACTCTTGATGAAAGTGAAATAGGAGAGAGAAAACGTTGGCTTAAAGCTCAACATTCAGAAAACTAAGATCATTGCATCTGGTCCCATTACTTCATGGCAAATAGATGGGGAAACAGTGGAAACAGTGGCTGACTTTATTTTTTGGGCTCTGAAACCACTGCAAATGGTGATTGCAGCCATGAAATTAAAAGATGCTTACTCTTTGGAAGGAAAGTTATGACCAACCTAGACATCATATTTAAAAGCAGAGACATTATTTTGTCGACAAAGGTCAGTGTAGTCAAGGCTATGGTTTTTCCAGTAGTCATGTATAGATTTGAGAGTTGGACTATAAAGAAAACTGAGAACCTAAGAACTGATGCTTTTGAACTGTGGTGTTGGAGAAGACTGTTGAGTGTCCCTTGGACTGCAAGGAGATCCAACCAGTCCATCCTAAAGGATATCTGTCCTGGGTGTTCATTGGAAAAACTGATGCTGAAGCTGAAACTCCAATACTTTGGCCACCTGATGCAAAGAGCAGACTCATTGGAAAAGACCCTGATGCTGGGAAAGATTGAGGGCAGGAGGAGAGGAGACAACAGAAGATGAGATGGTTGGATGGCATCACTGACTCAATGGACATGGGTTTGTGTAGACTCGGGCAGTTGGTGATGGATAGATGGCTTCCCATCAGGCTCCCCTGTCCCTGGGATTCTCCAGGCAAGAACACTGGAGTGGGTTGCCATTTCCTCTCCAATGCATGAAAGTGAAAAGTGAAAGTGAAGTTGCTCAATCGTGTCCAACTCTTTGTAACCCCATGTACTGCAGCCTACCAGGCTCCTCTGTCCATGGGATTTTCCAGGCAAGAGTACTGGAGTGGGATGCCATTGCATTCTCCGTGTACCCAGTACAGCTTTCAACAAAATTGCAAGCATACTAAAACCTGGAAAAAAAAAAAAAAAAGTGTATATGGGGGGAGAGAAACAGTTTGAAGAGACAGAACAACCATTACAACCAGATAAAGCAGGGTTGTTGGAGTTACCAGACTGAGAATTTAGAACAGCTTTTATTAATATGATAGAAACTCTAATGGATAAAGTAGACAGTGTGCTGGAGAAGGCAATGGCACCCCACTCCAGTACTCTTGCCTGGAAAATCCCATATACAGAGGGGCCTGGTAGGCTGCAGTCCATGGTGTCGCTAGGAGTCGAACACGAATGAGCGACTTCACTTCACTTTCACTTTTCACTATCATGCATTGGAGAATCATGCAACCCACTCCAGTGTTCTTGCCTGGAGAATCCCAGGGACTGGGGGGACCTGGTGGGCTGCCGTCTCTGGGGTCGCACAGAGTCGGACACGACTGAAGTGATTTGGCAGCAGCAGCAGCAGACAGTGTGCAAAAACAGATGTAAGGTGAGGGATAGAAACATTAAGAAAGTACTAAAAGAAGTGCTGTAATAGAAATGGAGAGTGACTTCTCAGGGCTTATGGTAGACCAGGCCACCTCAAGAAAGAATCTTTGAGCTTAAGTACATCCAGGAGACACTGACACATTTTAAAAGCAAGGATAAAAAGACTGAAATAAACAAAAAACAAATAGAATATCCAAGGATTGTAGGACCTCTGGAAAGGTATATTATACATGTAATGGGAGTGTCAAAAGGAAAAAAAAAAAAAGGAACAGAGGAAGTATTTGAAACAATAGTGAGTGAGAATTTTCCAAATGAACATCAAACACCAAATAAGGGATTCAAGATGTTAAGGAAATGAAAGCCACATAAAAACCTCCCCACCCACTCTTTGCCCCACCTCCTCATTCAAAACCTAAGCCTAAGCTTATCACATTCAAATTACAGAAAATCAAAGATAAGTAATAGAAGCATGAAGAAAGGTGGGGGGCGGGTAGGAGGGACACCTTACCTATAGAATAGCAAGGATAAAAATTACATCTGCCTGCAATACAGATTACCCAGGTTCAGTCTCTGGGTCAGGAAGATTCCCTGGAGAAAGTCAACCCACTGTAGTATTCTTGCCTGGAAAATTCCATGGACAGAGGAGCTTGGCGGGCTACAGTTCATGGGGTGGCAAACAGTTGGACATGACTGCATGACTAACAACAAAAGTCAGCCTAGCTGCTTTTTCTTACTGTTCTGAACAACATCTTCAATTAAGGAGAGTGAAGCAGACTTCCTGGTGGGTTTGGGTTTTTCACACCCACCATGATCACGAGCCACCATGAGCCGCAATCACCAGGACTTACATGTCACTGTGAGTTTCTAAACTCAAGCTTCCCTCAGGAACTCTGCTTCTGCAGGGAGAAGAATTCACCTAGCTTCTGGCACAAGTTCACTTTCTGGTTCCCTCCTCTCCTATAACCTCACTGCTTGCTATAAAATAGGCTATAGATATAATTGATGTGTCAAAGATGTCTGGATTATCCAGACTTCTCTGAATGCTTTCCCTGAACTGCAGATTTGCATATTTCATCTCAAACTCTCTACTTGATAGCTAATATGGTTTTCTAAGTTAAAGTATCTTGCACCTACAATTTATACAATATTTTCTATAATACCTGCTTCTCTTAGTTTTCACTACCAGTTAAATATTGTTTGGCCTGTTGTTTAAACCAAGTTACTAGGTGTATAGTGGTTACCTCAAGAACCTACTCCTGTCCACTAACATTAAAGCAAACACACTAGTCAACTATCATGTTTCAGCAAAATTCAGTCCACTTAAGATTGTGGCTCTTTATTTAGTCTAAGAATGGTAGATATGCATGCTCAGTAACTTCAGGTGTGTCCAACTCTTTGTGATCCTATGGAATGTAGTCCACCAAGCTCCTCTGTCCATGGGATTCTACAGGCAAGAATACTAGAGTACAATTTATTATAATTATTCAGCTCACCCAAGCTGGAATGAAGATGGCTGGGAGAAGTAGCAACAACCTCAGATATGCAGATGATATCACTAATGGTAGAAAGTGAAGAGAAACTAAAGAGCCTTTTGATGAAAGTAAAAGATTCGAGAGTGAAAAAGCTTGCTTAAAATTCAACATTCCAGAAATTGAGATCATGGCATCCAGTCCATCATGGACTATATAATGAATGATGATCTTTTCTTCTTACCTAGTTTGTTTCACTTTTTCTACTTCATATTCAGAGCTCCCATTTCATTAGTTTCTGTTTTCCAATTTCTATACCTCTTCTTTTTTTTAATGTCCTTTTTGAAGCCTTTATCAACAATAGCAGAAAAGCTTTTGTAAACATATATAAATAATATGTATAATATATATATTAGAAAACATGAATTTTTGCCCAACTAAAAAATTTTATGACATTTTGATTCCACTTGTTTGTGACATTTTGATTCCACTTATGAATAGAATGCTAGATTTCTAATTAAAAGGAGATATGCAACAAGCAATAAAGATTTACTTTATAGCACAGGGAAGTATAGCCAGCATCTTGTAATAACCTATAATAGAAAATAATCTCAAAAATAATATATATGTATATGCATAACTGAGTCACCTTACTGTGCACCTGAAACATTGTAAGTCAACTATACTTCAGAAATGTATATTAAGAAAAAATATAATATGCTAACAAAGGAGAAGAAATTGAATCATATAAGATTATTGATTTAATTGAAAAAAGATAGAAAATAAGTGAAACGTAAAAATAGGAACAAATGATAAGGGCAATAAATTTAAAAGAGTAATAAAAATGGTTGATATTAGTTCAAATATATTAATAATCATTTAACTATCAGTTGTTCAAATATACCAATTAAAAGACAGGCTGTCAGAGTGGATCAATAAACGAGACCCAAATATGTACTGTCTATAAGAAACCCATTTTAAATATAAAAATACATATAAATTATAGGTAAAGGAAAGGAGAAAGTCATGCCATACTAACACAAATCAAAAGAAAGCAGGAATAGCTATATTAATTTCAGACTGAGAAGACATCAGAGCAAGGAAAGTTTTCAGGGATAAAGTGGAGCATTCTTTAATGATAAGGAGTCAATTCGTCAAGGAGACATAAAAAATCCTTATGCATATTTGACTAACAACCAAGGATCAAAATATGAGAGGGAAAAACAAATATAATGGCAAGGAGAAATAGATGAATCAAATATTAAAGCTGATGACTCCGTTATCTGGTATCAGTAATAGACAGAATCAGTTCAGTTCAGTCACTCAGTTGTGTCTGACTCTTTGCCACCCCATGAATCGCAGCACACCAGGCCTCCCTGTCCATTACCAGCTCTTGGAGTTCACTCAAACTCATGTCCATTGAGTAGGTGATGCCATCCAGCCATCTCATCCTCTGTCATCCCCTTCTCCTCCTGCCTCAAATCCCTCCCAGCATCAGAGTTTTTTTCCCAATGAGTCAACACTTCACATGAGGTGGCCAAAGTATTGGAGTTTCAGCTTTAGCATCAGTCCTTCCAATGAACACCCAGGACTGATCTCCTCTAGGAAGGACTGGTTGGATCTCCTTGCAGTCCAAGGGACTCTCAAGAGTCTCCTCCAACACCACAGTTCAAAAGCATCAATTCTTCAGCGCTCAGCTTTCTTCACAATCCAACTCTCACATCCATACATGACCACTGGAAAAACCATAGCCTTGACTAGACGGACCTTTGTTGGCAAAGTAATGTCTCTGCTTTTGAATATGCTATCTAGGTTGGTCATAACGTTCCCTCCAAGGAGTAAGCGTCTTTTAATTTCATGGCTGCAGTCACCATCTATAGTGATTTTGGAGCCCCCCAAATAAAGTCTGACACCGTTTCCACTGTTTCCCCATCTATTTCTCATGAAGTGATGGGACCAGATGTCATGATCTTCGTTTACTGAATGTTGAGCTTTAAGCCAACTTTTTCACTCTCCTCTTTCAATTTTATCAAGATGCTTTTTATTTTATTATTTTTTTTAATGTCTGTGCTTTTTATTTTTTTTTTAGTTTTATTTTTTTTAATTTTATTTTATTTTTAAACTTTACATAATTGTATTAGTTTTGCCAAATATCAAAATGAATCCGCCACAGGTATACATGTGTTCCCCATCCTGAACCCTCCTCCCTCCTCCCTCCCCATACCATCCCTCTGGGTCGTCCCAGTGCACTAGCCCCAAGCATCCAGTATCGTGCATCGAACCTGGACTGGCAACTCATTTCTTACATGATATTTTACATGTTTCAATGCCATTCTCCCAAATCTTCCCACCCTCTCCCTCTGCCACAGAGTCCATAAGACTGTTCTATACATCAGTGTCTCTTTTGCTGTCTCGTACACCGGGTTATTGTTACCATCTTTCTAAATTCCATATATATGCGTTAGTATACTGTATTTATGTTTTTCCTTCTGGCTTACTTCAAGAGGCTTTTTAGTTCCTCTTCACTTTCTGCCATAAGGGTGGTGTCATCTGCATATCTGAGGTTATTAATATTTCTCCCGGCAATCTTGATTCCAGTTTGTGCTTCTTCCAGCCCAGCATTTCTCATGATGTAGTCTGCATAAAAGTTAAATAAGCAGGGTGACAATATACAGCCTTGACATACTCCTTTTCCTATTAGGCAGATAAAAATAAGATGTGGACATAGTGAATTCAACAGCACATCAATCAACTGGATATAATTACCACCCATGGACTACTTCAAACTTCCAAATGGCTCAGCAGTAAAAAATCCATCTGTGATGGATTCAATCCCTGGGTCAGGAAGATCCCCTGGAAGAGGAAATGGCAACTCACACCAGTATTCTTGCCTGAAAAATCCCATGGACAAAGGAACCTATTGGGCTACAGTCCATGGGGTTGCAAAGAGTTGGACAGAAGTGAGTGACTGAGAGTGCACACACACACACACACACACACACACACACACACACACACAGCTGTTTCCAATACAGCTTTCAACAAAAATTCAGAGAAGGCAATGGCAACCCACTCCAGTACTCTTGCCTGGAAAATCCCATGGACCGAGGAACCTGGTAGGCTGCAGTCCATGGCCTTGCTAAGAGTAGGACACGACTGAGCATCTTCACTTTCACTTTTCGCTTTCATGCATTGGAGAAGGAAATGGCAACCCACTTCAGTGTTCTTGCCTGGAGAATCCCAGGGACGGGGGAGCCTCTTAGGCTGCCGTCTATGGGGTCGCACAGAATCGGACACAACTGAAGGGACTTAGCACCATGGCTAGAGTCCATAGGGTTGCAAAGGGTCAGACACAATTGAACTCTGGCATAGACTACTTCACTCTGCAACACAAAGAGACAATGAGTCCTGAGGAAAAGCATTTTATTCTGAAGACTGTGTAGAGATCACAGTTACCACAAAGAGTTCTAAATAAGAATATACATGTTTTCCAATTTTTTGGCTTAACATGTGTACCTGGACTAGAGTTTCTGGGCCATTTGGAGTTCTGTTGACAGCCCCTCCTCTTATTATATCATAAACATAAATACTTGCCAAACACACCCTGCAGAAGTTTGGATTACCTCTGTCGGGTGAAATTCATCTGAAGATTTCCTTTAAATTCTTATATATCACTGAAAAAAAAAAAATGGTGATAACTAAGAGCACTTGCTTCAACCCAACTCAGCTATTGGGATTGAATTTAAATTTTGACTCCAGGAAATTTGTACCCAGTAGATGAGACACAAAACCAATAAATAACATCACTGTTTACTTAATTGAGATTTTTCTGTACAAAATTATCCATGCAAAAATTTTCACAGCTGGCAAATGGTTCTGTTATCAGATTATTCATCAAGACCCTCATTTTACCATTTCTAATTATCCTATGAACTTTACCAATTCTTAAGCCCCTCCTTGAAAGGTTTCTCTTAGTCATACCAAGGTCTCAAAATTCTTGAGAACACCCTTACTAATTTACTTCATTTGAGAAACTACTAAGATTGTCAAAGTGTTGTTTTTACAAGCTACAGTAATTTTCATGAACCCAACTTTACTGACAGAGGTTTTCCTAATGCTCCATGTCTTAGTTGACATGCTTGATGTTATATTACAGAAACCAAAACAATCAAACACAAAAATCTATCTGAAAGTTGAAAAATCTGATACAGATACTCCTCACCCTCTAAAAAAAGTATAAATTTAATGATTTAATGTAGAATACCACAAAATAGTTATATAATATTAATAGCAATAGCAAAGCAAATGTTTATAGAATATGTGTATGCTCAAATTTAAAAATAAACTTTAAAATGTTAACATATTTGGATAGTTTCATCATCTGAAACTTTAGGGTTAACAACATTTTTCTCAATTAAGTTATAGAATGGTATATATTACTAATGCCTTTTATTTTTAACAATTTTATTGTGCTTTATTTATCATAATTTGTATGGAGAAATATTATTCCTTATTCCTGACTACTAAAAATGCAGTTATTTGAGTGCAAACCAAAATGTTAATAAAGGAAATAAAATGTAAGGGTGAACTTTGAATTATTAATAATTACCCTATATTGTCTGGGAAAGGTTTACACTATCTTATTTTTTAAATTAAATATTAATGTAGAGGATCATGTCATCTGCAAACTGTGAGAGTTTTACTTCTTCTTTTCCAATTTAGATTCCTTTTATTTCTTTTTCTGCTCTGATTGCTGTGACCAAAACTTCCAAAACTATTTTGAATAGTAATGGTGAAAGTGCGCACCCTTGTCTTTTTCCTGACTTTAGAGGAAATGCTTTCAATTTTTCACTATTGAGGATAATGTTTGCTGTGGGTTTGTCATATATAGCTTTTATTATGTTGAGGTATGTTCCTTCTATTCCTGCTTTCTGGAGAGTTCTTATCATAAATGGATGTTGAATTTTGTCAAAGGCTTTCTCTGCATCTATTGAGATAATCATATGGTTTTTATTTTTCAATTTGTTAATGTGGTGTATTACACTGATTGATTTATGGATATTGAGGAATCCTTGCATCCCTGGGATAAAGCCCACTTGGTCATGGTTTATGATCTTTTTAATGTGTTGTTGGATTCTGATTGCTAAAATTTTGTTAAGGATTTTTGCATCTATGTTCATCAGTGATATTGTCCTGTAGTTTACTCATTATCAGAGAAATTCAAATCAAAACCACTATGAGGTACCATTTCAAGCCAGTCAGAATGGCTGCGATCCAAAAGTCTATAAGCAATAAATGCTGGAGAGGGTGTGGAGAAAAGGGAACCCTCTTACACTGTTGGTGGGAATGCAAACTAGTACAGCCACTATGGAGAACAGTGTGGAGATTCCTTAAAAAACTGGAAATAGAACTACCTTATGATCCAGCAATCCCACTGCTGGGCATACACACTGAGGAAACCATAAATGAAAGAGACACATGTACCCCAATGTTCATTGCAGCATTGTTTCTAATAGCCAGGACATGGAAGCAACCTAGATGTCCATCAGCAGATGAATGGATAAGAAAGCTGTGGTACATATACAGAATGGAGTATTACTCAGCCATTAAAAAGAATACATTTGAATCAGTCCTAATGAGGTGGATGAAACTGGAGCCTATTATACAGAGTGAAGTAAGCCAGAAAGAAAAACACCAATACAGTATACTAACGTATATATATGGAATTTAGAAAGATGGTAACAATAACCCTGTATATGAGACAGCAAAAGAGACACTGATATATAGAACAGTCTTTTGGACTCTGTGGGAGAGGGAAAGGGTGGGATGATTTGGGAGAATGGCATTGAAATATGTATAATATCATATATGAAATGAGTCACCAGTCCAGGTTCTATGCACGATACTGGATGCTTGGGGCTGGTGCACTGGGACGACCCAGAGGGATGGTATGGGGAGGGAGGAGGGAGGAGGGCTCAGGATGGGGAACACATGTATACCTGGGGGAGATTCATTCTGATATATGGCAAAACCAATACAATATTGTAAAATAAAATAAAATTAAATTTAAAAAATAAAAAAAAATAAAATTAACTATTAAGAGATGTAGTTAATATTTTAAATGAATATTTACCTATGTATGCATAGAAAAATAATTGTGTTCTTGTATATCTGTCTACATGTAGGCATACATATTTTAATATTTTTCTATCTCAAGCTAAGATTTAATATCTAATCTATTAATCTTAAAATGTACAAACAGGCAGATTATATTTTTATGGTACAATATGGTATCAAAATCAAAATTAGTGACAAGAAAGTACATGATTAAAAAATCAGTTATGCCATAAGATTTTATTTTGTAATTCTTGCTGATAGAACATTTTTCTGGTATCCTACAGAGGCTTAAATGACCTTGCATGAGAAAAACAAACTGGAAAGTAAATCCTGTCATGTTTAGTTTCACAGCTATATAAAAATGTAATCAAATGTCAGCATAACAGCTTGCACACTAACAATATCTAGTCCCAATAAAGTGCTTGGAGTGCTGTGTTAAATTACTGGATACCGATTTTTACCAGACTTGATTTTCCTCCTTGAGAGATTTGATAGAATCATCAGACTCAATAAAATTTTATGAGCCCTAACTCTATTTTTTATTCTAGTTCAAAATTTCAACTTATTTTACTTCCAACTATGAAATGTATAAAACCAAAAAATTTCCAATAATTGGGATAGTTTAAGAAGTTTATTTTGTATAATTGTATTTTCTTCTTTTAATAGTAATAAAATATATCAGCAACACACCAGAATTCCTGTGCTGTCCTGGGGAGAACACATACAGAAAATATTTGTTTGTGATAAGGGCAGTTCATGAAAATTTCTGTATAATAGAAATCAGATTTTTAAAACATTAAAATCAGAGATATTTTATTGGAAAGATTGAAGGCAAAGCAGAAGATGGCACCAGAGGATGAGATCATTAGATAGCATCAGTGAACATGAATTTGAGCAAACTCCTGGAGATAGTGGAGGACAGAGTCTGGAGGGTTACAGTCCATGTGGCTGCAAAGATTTGGACACAACTTAGCGGCTGAACAATAACAACATCTCTAAACTGGAAAATTAATACTCAGTGTACTTCACAGACATGAAGATTTATAAATCAAATTAAAGCAATTAAATTATAGTACCAATTAGCAACAATTTTAGAATCTCATCATAATTTTCGTATTTGTTACATGCTACCTACACCACACTAATGCTAATTTAAATTTTTCCACAGTAGGCTATTGATAGTTATTTGAATAAATTATTAAATTTCACATGTAAAACAAAATAATGATAGGAAATATTCACGATTTAAAAAATCAGTGGCATTTATATAAGCAAACAAAAGGGAAAAATCATATAATTATTTACCTAAACAGAACAATATTTTGATAAAATATAGAATAATATTTTGATAAAATCTATTACAATAATTAAGCTTTAAGGGAGTTTTTTTAACCTACTTTCTATATATTCTCTCATTAGCTATCAATAATGCCATTTTGTGTCTTACTTCCTTTTCCTAGAATACAGTTTATAAAAATATTGTCATTATATTATATACCTAAAACTAATATTGTAAATCAACTATACTTCTATTGGTTTAATAAGACATATGGTCCATTCTTACATTTGAGTTCTGTTGGAGAATACTATGAAAACTTAATTTGTATATATATACACACATATATATATGTATATATATATAGTCATAAGAAATGTTAAATGTTTTTTATTATTATTCATGTGTCTATGAATTAAACTATTCCAATATAATTATTTATCCCATCTTAGATGCCTCATCCATAAATTGTTGAAACTGAAAGCTGTAATTTTCATTTTCATTTTGAAGATTTAAATTTTTTGTTTGTCTGAGTTAAGTAATTAAAAGCATTTCCATTTAAAACAATCTTTTTTCTTATGCATAGAGAATTAACTTGTGTGATAAAAAGATCTTGAAATCTTTTCAGTGTTTTGATCATTTACATGATTTGGATATATAGATAGATATATTTTAAAATCTATAAACTGTGTTTCTTACTTGAAAATTTGAAATAATAGTAACTATCTTATCATTGCTATGAGAATCAAATAAAATAAAGTATATAAAAACATGTTGCTTAATACCTGACATAATAACCATACAACACATGTTGGTCTTACCATTGACATTATAACTGTGTTATAAATAATAAATGTGATAGGTACTAAAATATATGCAGAAATTATTACTGTAATAAAACTAACAAAAGCCTTTATCAACAGACCTTATGCAGATGTTTTCACTGCATGCTGAATACTTACAAGTGTGGACGTGGAGTGATTTATCATGCACTGTATATTATATGATCTCTAATGAGACTTTCTGCCATTTGAGGATACATGTTCCATTTTTTAAAAGCAAATATAGCATAAACTGAAATGCATGCTTATGAAATACCATTATATATTAAGCATGGTATTAGAAATGATGGCACAAAAGAAAGAACATGAGTTTAGAGTAAAACATGAGTTCGAATTCTCCCCATTTTCTTGAGAACTAAATTAAGTGACATATATAAAATACTAATGTAATTTTAAGTTATGTAGTATCAAGGGTCCCCAAGCCCCAGGCCACAGACCAGTACATCCTGTCAGATCAGGACGGCATTAGATTAGAAATAATGTTCACAATGGCTTAGTGGTAAAGAATCCACCTTCAATGTAGGCAATGTGGGTTTCATCCCTGAGTTGGGAAGATCCCATAGTGCAGAAAATGGCAACACATTCCAGTATTCTTACCTGGAGAATCCCATGGACAGAGGAGCCTGGAGGCCTAAGGTTCTTGAATCATCCTGAAACTATCCCCATCCCCCTTCCTGGTCTGTGGAAAAATTGTCTTCTAGGAAACCAGCCCCTGGTGTCGAAGCATTGGGGACTGCTGTTATATAATCAACAAGTGGTCTGTTTTTGAATCATCCCTGTTAGAATGTAATCTTTGAAAATGTAGAGACTTCATTCCTGTAGACCACAGGACCTATCCTAACACTTTGCATAGAGTAAAATATTCAAGATTAGTTGGAAATTCAGATCACTGATAAATAATTTTTCAATGGATGAATCTTCTTAATTAACAATATGAATGCTCCAAAGATATATCTAATGACATTAAATTAGTTAAATGTTTGTGTGAGGTAGGCTGACAAGTCCCCTAGGCATATTTGAGTTTCAGTGGCTCCTTTGTGATATTGTATTGGTTACTGTGCTAATGGGTGAATTTCTCACAAATTCTCTGCATTAGGTTGATTACTTTGAAAAGTTGAGCCATTGATTGTGACTGGGCTATGACTGGTTCCTAGTCAAATCTTGCTCAGATATTCTCCATTATTCTTTTCTATCTTTTCTTCATCCTCATTTATTCTTCCCATCCAAGATCATCTCTAGAACGGCTGAGGCTGGGGGTTCAAGTTAATGCTTCTTTAAGTCACAAAGAGTTACAGATAAAGAAACTTAATTACTTAGTCACGTAGTTTCTTCCAGGTAAACATATAAAACCTTGAGGCCCAAGTTAAACCTAAAAATGTGTTAATGTACATCGCTTTACATTGTGGACATCTATTTCCCAGAAACCTCATGATGAATAGGGTTTATCCAGAGCAAGAATTCATTGGACCTAAAACCATTCCTTCTCAATACTAACTGGAAAACTGAATAATAAACTATATTAAAATATATTTTTATCCAAGAATCTTAAGCCTTAGATACTTTCAATGATTGGCACTGTGGTATTGTTGTGGGCTGATAGCTATAACTAGATATGATTATCAAGATAGAAAGACAGAATGCATACTAGGAACGTGGTATCTGCCATTAGGAAAATACGAAATATTATTAAGCCTGAGATTGATTACTTTATGAGAAAACTAATGCATTTCATGTAATTAAGTTTATTTATCATTACTCAGGAGACATGTAAAACAACCAGGTAAGCAGTCATCAATATGGGATCTCTTTATACTGTCATTGCCTTGATCTTTCTTTAATCTGTTTTATATATAGATGTTATTAACATTCACCACTACAAGCAGTAATTATGAAATAGTCTTATATAGTGATCAATTATAACATACTGATCCCCCACCAAAAAAAGACATATTTTATTTCTTAGTAATCTTGGTATTCTCTTAAAAACGGCATGCATTTAATAAACTATAGTGGGAAATAATTGAAAAAAGAATATAGATATACATATATTTATATGTAGTTGAATTATTTTGCTGTACAGCTGAGTCTAACACAATATTGTAAAAGTCAACTGTATTTCTATAAAAAGTTGCATGTACTGCAAAATCTTAATTTTACTAAAAATAAATACATAAGATGTCTTATTTTTTCACCCTCACAAAGCATTTATAATTACTGTTAAACATCTTAGTTTGCTTTCAGATAAACCAACCTATTATACTGAAATTAATATGAATTAATTGCTTCATATGTGATTCTTATAATAATAAGACATATTCCCTAGATAGGTGGTAAAATGGTTTTCCTTAAACATTGTCATATTCTTGGGAGTTGATTTATCTAAATACTAGAATTATTGTTGTCTGAAACAGGATTAAGTAAGGTATCTTTAATGTTTGTAGCTCTGACAATCCATTTATACTCTAAATAAACATTTTCTTATCTACACATAAAAGTAAAATGGATAATTGGGAATATAATGTAGAATTTTATATCTGTATATTTCAGAGTTTTAGTTATAATGTGTGATTTTTCTCCTCTATACTTTTTGCCATTAGCCCACCTTCTATTTAAGTCACAGCATGCAATTGAGCTAGAAAATTATGAAATCATTGTAAACACAGTATGACTCCTCTAAAGAAAATATTTGTGCAAATTGAAGTAATGCACTGTTTTACCCAACAGGACATGAGATGGCTCTTTCTATTTTAGAAGTGCATAATCAGGTGTTGCTATTCATCTTTAATGTTCCTGTTGACTAAGAGGCAAGTCATTAGTGAATTTATTTATAGGATTCACAGTTTGCTTTGATTTCATTTGTTTCAACTGATATTTTAGAGGTCAACTACATGACTTAATTATTTTATTACTGACTTAATACAGTAAATGTCTCACTTCTACTTAAGAAATAACAATTCACTTTCTTTGTTTTGTTAACATCAGTTCAAATCAGATCAGTAAAACATCAAAAATCATTACAATTATTATTAACTAAAAGTAGTTGTGCTGTGCCAAAGCATCAAGCTCTAAATGTGATTTATAGATATCAATTTAGAAATTTTATTATTTAAACTGTAGTGTTAGCAAAGTTTTTGTTATAAAGCAAAAACATTTCAATGGGTAAATACATTACAGCATATCATGTTTTTAGCCCATGCTTATCCCTACTTATCTCCCAAATCCAATCATAACCAAAATAAAATTATAGAAAACATTTTTGAATATTTTTAAATGAGTTACAGCCATTTGTTCCAGACTTACTGTATACCATTGGTCATATTGATTAGGAAATTGTGATAGTCCACTACATTGGTTACCTCCAATGAACCACAAAGAGTCATTCAGTCGTGTCCAACTCTTTGCAACCCCATGGACTGTCCATGGAATTCTCCAGGCCAGAATACTGGAGTGGTTAGCCTTTCCCTTCACCACGGGAGCTTCCCAACTCAGGGATTGAACCCCGGTCACCCACATTGCAGGCAGATTCTTTACCGGCTGAGCCACAAGGGAAGATTAAGAACACTGGAGTGGGTAGCCTATCCCTTCTCCAGGGGATCTTCCCGACCTAGGAATCGGAATCAGGGTCTCCAGCATTGCAGGCAGATTCTTTACCAACTGAGCTATCAAGGAAGCCCCCAATGAACCACAGACATTCACTAGTCATGCTCTTGTGTAGCCTCTTCTAGAATCTGCAGTGGGCCAGAGACTTGCTTTAGCCAAAGTGATAGTTGTACAATATGCCAATACTGGGCCTAAGCTTTAAGAAGACCAAGCAGGTTCACTAATTTTTTCTATTCAGAAGTTAGCTATTCTACTAGAGCTTCCCAGGGAAAAGACCAGGTGGAGAGATTACATTTAGATAGAGATGCCTCAAAACTACTTGTAGTGAGAGAGAAATCCAACTATCTCACTGTCCCAGATGAACCAAGATTGCAGACAATGCAGATAATTGCAAGCAACTAAATGTAGCAGCTTGCATAACCACCAACAAATCATGCAAAACAAACTACCAGATAAGCCAAGTACAGACTGAAGAGTTTTAAGAAACTAGATTATTATTTTGTCAAGTTAATAATTGAGGTCTGGATTATTATGGAGGAAACATTAACTGCTGTAGAAATTGCAGGCAAAAAATAGAGTTCTTTTGAACAAATATATGCCTTAACTTTAGGATCAGACACTTAACAAAGACCCAAAGAAGACTGTTCATGAAAGGTTGGAATAGCAGTGGCAAAATTGCTGATTTCCAGGCAGACTGTAAAAGTGACAAATAGCTTCTTCTCAGTTCAGTTCAGTCGCTCAGTCATGTCTGACTCTTAGTGACCCCATGAATTGCAGCACGCCAGGCCTCCCTGTCCATCACCAACTCCCGGAGATCACTCAGACTCAAGTCCATCGAGTCAGTGATGCCATCCAGCCATCTCCTCCTCTGTCATCCCCTTCTCCTCCTGCCCCCAATCCCTCCCAGCATCAGTGTCTTTTCCAATGAGTCAACTCTTTGCATGAGGTGGCCAAAGTACTGGAGTTTCAGCTTTAGCATCATTCCTTCCAAAGAAATCCCAGGGCTGATCTCCTTAAAAATGGACTGGTTGTATCTCTTGCAGTCCAAGGGACTCTCAAGAGTCTTCTCCAGCACCACAGTTCAAAAGCATCAATTTTTCAGCACTCAGCTTTCTTCACAGTCCAACTCTCACATTCATACTTAACCACTGGAAAAACAATAGCTTTGACTAGACGGACCTTTGTTGGCAAAGTAATGTCTCTGCTTTTGAATATGCTATCTAGGTTGGTCATAACTTTTCTTCCAAGGAGTAAGAGTCTTTTAATTTCATGGCTGCAGTCACCATCTGCAGTGATTTTGGAGCCCCAAAAAATAAAGTCTGACACTGTTTCCACTGTTTCCCCATCTATTTGCCATGAAGTGATGGGACCAGATGCCATGATCTTCGTTTTCTGAATGTTGAGTTTTAAGCCAACTTTTTCACTCTTCACTTTCACTTTCCTCAAGAGGCATTTTAGTTCCTCTTCACTTTCTGCCATAAGGGTGGTGTTATCTGCATATGTGAGGTTACTGAAATTTCTCCTGGCAATCTTGATTCCAGCTTCTTCCAGCCCAGCGTTTCTCATGACATACTCTGCATAAAAGTTAAATAAGCAGGGAGACAATATACAGCCTTGACGTACTCCTTTTCCTATTTGGAACCAGTCTGTTGTTCCATGTCCAGTTCTAACTGTTGCTTCCTGACCTGCATAGAGGTTTCTCAAGAGGCAGATCAGGTGGTCTGGTATTCCCATCTCTTTCAGAATTTTCCACAGTTTATTGTGATCCACACAATCAAAGGCTTTGGCATAGTTAGTAAAGCAGAAGTAGATGTTTTTCTGGAACTCTCTTCCTTTTTCGATGATCCAGTGGATGTTGGCATTTGATCTCTGGTTCCTCTGCCTTTCCTAAAAACGGGTTTAACATCAGGAATTTCACAGTTCATGTATTGCTGAAGCCTGGCTTGGAGAATTTTGAGCATTACTTTACTAACGTGTGAGATGAGTGCAATTGTGCAGTAGGTTGAGCATTTTTGGCATTGCCTTTCTTTGGGATTGGAATGAAAACTGACCTTTTCCAGTCCTGTGGCCACTGCTGAGTTTTCCTAATTTACTGGCATATTGAGTGCAGCACTTTCACAGCATCATCTTTCAGGATTTGAAATAGCTCAACTGGAATTCCATCACATCCACTAGCTTTGTTCATAGTGATGCTTTCTAAGGCCCACTTGACTTCACATTCCAGGATGTCAGGCTCTAGGTGAGTGATCACACCATTGTTATTACCTGGGTTGTGAAGATCTTTTTTGTACAGTTCTTCTGTGTATTCTTGCCACCTCTTCTTAATATCTTCTGCTTCTGTTAGGTCCATACCATTTCTGTCCTTTATCAAGCCCATCTTTGCATGAAATGTCCCCTTGGTATCTCTAATTTTCTTGAAAAGATCTCTAGTCTTTCCCATCCTGTTGTTTTCCTCTATTTCTTTGCATTGATCGCTGAGGAAGGCTTTCTTATCTATTCTTTGGAATTCTGCATTCAGATGCTTATATCTTTCATTTTCTCCTTTGCTTTTTGCTTCTCTTCTTTTCACAGCTATTTGTAAGCCCTCTCCTGACAGCCATTTTGCTTTTTTGTATTTCTTTTCCACAGGGATGGTCTTGATTCCTGTCTCCTGTACAATGTCACAAACCTCAGTCCATAGTTCATTAGGCACTCTATGTATCAGATCTAGGCCCTTAAATCTATTTCTCACTTCCACTGTATAATCATAATAGATTTGATTTAGGTCATACCAGAATGGTCTAGTGGTTTTCCCTACTTTCTTCAATTTATTTCTCAGTTTGGCAATAAGGAGTTCATGATCTGAGCCACATCAGCTCCTGGTCTTGTTTTTGTTGACTGTATAGAGATTCTCCTTCTTTGGCTGCAAAGAATATAATCAATCTAATTTTGGTGTTGACCATATGGTGATGTTCATGTGTAGAGTCTTCTCTTGTGTTGTTGGAAGAGGGTGTGTTCTATGACCAGTGCATTTCTTGGCAAAACTCTATTAGTCTTTGCCCTGCTTCATTCTGTATTCCAAGACCAAATTTGCCTGTTACTCCAGGTGTTCCTTGACTTCCTACTTTTGTATTCCAGTCCCCTATAATGAAAAGGACATCTTTTTTGGGTATTAGTTCTAAAAGATCTTGTAGATCTTCATAGATCCATTCAACTTCAGCTTCTTCAGCATTACTGGTTGGGGCATAGACTTGGATTACTGATAAAATGGCTTCAGAGAATCTTCAGAGAATATGAGGAACCTGTGTAGTGCTTCCTCAGAACACCATGTTTGGTTGCTCAGTAAGTCGTGTCTGACTCTTTTGTGACCGCAAGGACTGTAGCCCACCAAGCTCCCGTGTCCATGGGATTTTCAGGCTAGAATGCTGGAGTAGATTGGCATTTCCTCATCCAGGGGATCTTTGTGACCCAGGTGATCAAACCCGTGTCTCCTGCATTGCAAGTGGATTCTTTACCCAACCATCAAGAAAACCTATCAGGACACTATAACAGGACTTTTAAGAACTACACTGGTGCCGGTCCATAGCACCCTGACTGACAAACTGAAGCTGATAGGGACCTTTTCACAAAGATTTGTGATAATATTTCTCCCCCTACCCTCTCATAATCAGTTACAAGTCAGTTGTAATCCAATACATAGGAAGTCCACAATATTTTAAAGAGATTGCGCCCTCTGGACTAGAGTACAGTTTTTAACTTCAAAATTTAAAAAAGCCTTTGGATTCGAAAACAACTTGGCACATCACATTCAAACAGCTGAAAACCAAATGTGAAGAAAAAAATCTTGAAAGAATACAGGAGAATATGCCTTACTTACAGAAGGACAAAAAAAAAAAAAAAAAAAAGAATTAGAATCAACTTGTGTCAAAAACCATACAAAAAAAGCAAAGTGAAATATTTTAAATCAAAAAACAAAACTATATATCTGGAATTATATATACAAAAAGATTATCATATGAAGTGAGGGGAAAATAAAGACTTACTATGAAAAAACTAAAACATAAAAAATTCGTCACAGACTACCTGCCCTTCAAGACATTTTAAATGAAGTTTTGCAGTGTGAAGGAAAACAACATAGGTCAGAATGAAATTTAAATTTTAAATAAAGAAGATGGAAGAAACACTCCAGATAGGCAATAAAATGATGGGATAATAACTTTCTTATTCTTATTTGATAAAATATATAAGTGTTCACAATAATTACAAAAGCAATGTATCACATGATTATGGAAGATAGATAAGTTTAATCGATGTCATGAATATTATAAAGGCCAGAAAGGAGAAACTGGGAATACTCTGTTATAAGGTACCTGAACTACCCTTGAAGTAGGACATTTAGTATGGCTTGAATATAGACATGACTTGGATGCACATGCATATTAATAATACTAGGCAATTAAAATGATACCAAGACAACTAGTAGTACTACACATATTTTCAAAGAAATATAAATGATATGCTAAGGCAGGAGAGAAAGAAAACTCTTATAAGCACTCAATTTAAACCAGGGATGGCATAATAAGAAAGGAAGAAGAAAAAAACAGAAGCAAAATTAAGTACATTGAATAGAATCAGTTATAAACATAGTACATTTTAATGTGCTTATATCAGTATTCACTGAAATGGGAATGGTCTAAATATACCAATTATAGACAGAGATTGTCAGAGTCAATTAAGGAAAAAACCAAAAGCAAGACCTAATTATAATCTATCTACCAAAACAAACAGAAGCAAAACAAGCAAATTCACCTTACATAAATACACATTCCATTCTGAACCAGAATTTGACATCTTTTATTTTTCCTCTGACTTTAGAGAAGCTATACAGAGGTGTACTAATTAAATTCAGATAATATGTGTGAATAACCCTTAACCTCTTGACCAACAAATTAAATGCTTTCAAAATTCATATTAACATTGTTTAATTCTGCACAGAGATGTATGCTCACAATTCTTAGTTCTGGATGTCAAACATAAATTTATTAAATGAATAAACTTTTTTCAGAATATTTCACTCAATTCTCCACATCAAAACAATGAAATTAAACTGCTTGTTTTTAATGGTATTTCCATCATCTTTCTCTTATAAGCGAAGTTGTAATAAACATTTTTTGAGAAGTATTTGAGAATAATACTGCTTTATCCTATGTGTTTTGCCCCCACAATTTCTTCCCTTCCTACCTTCCCCCTTTCTTCTTTTTTTTTTTTGATTCTGCATCTGGTGAAGCATCATTGGTATACATTAATTCTTTGGACACAAGTACCTTTATTTGTCTGAGCATACTTAAAATCGCTATTTATCACTGACTCAATGGACGTGGGTTTGGGTGGACTCCGGGAGTTGGCGATGGACAGGGAGGCCTGGTGTGCTCCAGTTCATGGGGTCGCAGAGTCGGACACGACTGAGCAACTGAACTGAACTGAGTTCAACATCTGTGCCCCTAAAGTTCAGATACACCTTTGGAATGAGTGAGTGAGTGAAGTTGCTCAGTCATGTCCAACTCTTTGCGACCCCAGGGACTGTAGCCTATCAGGCTCCTCCATCCATGGGATTCTTCAGGCAAGAATACTGGAGTGAGTTGCCATTTCCTTCTCCAGAAGATCTTCCTGATCCGGGGATTGAACCTGGGTCTCCCGCATTGTAGGCAGACGCTTTACCTTCTGAGCCACCAGGGAAATCAGGAAATGACAACCCACTCCGGTACTCCTGCCTGGAAAATTCTGTGGGCTACAAAGTTCAGATGCGCCTTTGGAATAGTTTTCATTAACTTGGTTTTTTCCCCCGTGGTGGCTCAGCAGTAAAGAATCTGCCTGCCAAGCAGGGAACTCAGGTTCAATTCCTAGGTAAGGAAGACTTCACTTTCACTTTTCACTTTCATGCACTGGAGAAGGAAATGGCAACCCACTCCAGTATTCTTACCTGGAGAATCCCAGAGACAGAGGAGACTAGTGGGCTGCCATCTATGGGGTTGCACACAGTCGGACATGACTGAAGCAAATTAGCAGCAGCAGCAGCATAACAGCTATGTCATGGCCACAGTCTGGTCATCATGCAGTTAACTTTTTCCACCTGGTAGTGGTTTTTATACTGGAAAGACAGCTCACAGGACAAGGCTCCAAATATTATTTGCAGTTCTTGGGAAGGAATGAAAAGTCCTTGACTATGTTTAAAAGACTATTATTTGGTCTCTTTTGTCTATTATCCTTTGTTTCAGCATTTTCTCACTTCTCTGATTAAGTTTATTGTTTGGCTGAATTTTTTCCACAGAAAATATGACCTGAAACTTATCAAAATGTTTTCCATATAATTTACCATACCAAATAATTTTAGTTACTCTAATGTCAATATTTCTTCTGATGTGCCTAGGGTTCCTTTGGAATCCTCAAAGTTAGCTAGAGAAAGAAACTTAAAATCTGTTATAAAAAGCAGCTTAATATTCTAGGGAAATTTTGTTCTTGTAACAGGGAGGAAAAGAAAACAAATTCCAGTTTTGTACCAGCTTTTACTATTATTAATTGTAAAGTTTATTTACCAAATTAAATCCAATCTAATCTTAATCACTCCTGTACATGTCACATTCTTTTTCGCTCAAATTTCCCTTTTGGCACAAACCTTTTATCACTTTTTATATTCATATGATTTGTCCCATGTTTTCCCCCATCCAAAAATAACAGTTCTTGGAAAAAACTGTTGTCATCATTTTTTTTTTTCCAACAAAAATATCTGCTTCTGTAATACCTCTCCTCTCTGAAAACACTTTTCCTACTTGTTTTAGAAACTAAATACTTCTCTTATAACTTTTAATAGACTTACATATGGCATTGTAGCAACGAGCAGCGGCTGCGTGGCGCTGGAGTGGCGACCAGCGGTGGGGCAGCACTGGAGCAGCGAGTGGCCTAGAGGAGATACCCTACGTCCAAGGTCAGTTGCTGCAGCCATGAGGAGATATTCCACGTCCAAGATAAGGAGCAGTGGCTGTACTTTGCTTGAGCAGCCATGAAGAGATAACCCATGTTCAAGGTAAGAGAAATCCCAGTAAGATGGTAGGTGCTGAGAGAGGGAATCAGAGGGCAGATAGACTGAAAGCACAACCACAGAAAACTCACTGATCTAATCACATGGACCACAGCCTTGTCTTACTCAATGAAACTAAGCCATCCCCGTATAAGACCACCCAAGATTGACGGGTCATGGTGGAGAGTTCTGAAAAAATGTGGTCCACTAGAGAAGGGGATGGTAAACCACTTCAGTATTCTTGCCTTGAGAACACCATGAACAGTATGAAAAGGCAAAAAGATAGAACACTGAAACATGAACTCCCTAGGTTTGTAGGTGCCCAGCATGCTGTTGGAGATCAGTGGAGAAATAACTCTAGGAAGAATAAAGAGAGAGCCAAAGCAAAAACAAAAACCAGATGTGTATGTTACTGGTGATAGAAGCAAGGTCCGATAATATAAAGAGCAATATTGCATAGGAACCTGGAAAGTTAGGTCCATAAATCAAGGCAAATCAAAAGTGGTCAAACAGGAAATGACAAGAGTGAATGTCGACATTTTAGGAGTCAGCAAACTAAAATGGACTGGAATGGGTAATTTAACTCAGATGACCATTATATCTACTACTGTGGGCAGGAATCCATTAGAAGAAATCGAGTAGCCACCATAGTCAACAAGAATCCTAAACGCAGTACTTAGATACAATCTGAAAAAATGACAGAATGATCTCTGTTCGTTTCCAAAGCAATCCAAGCAATCTAATCACAGTAATCCAAGTCTATGCCCCGATCAGTAACACTGAAGAAGCTGAAGTTGAATGGATCTATGAAGACCTACAAGATCTTCTAGAACAAACACCCAAAAAAGATGTCCTTTTCATTATAGGGGACTGGAATGCAAAAGTAGGAAGTCAAGAAACACCTGGGGTAACAGGCAAATTTGGCCTTGGAGTACAGAATGGAGCATGGCAAAGTCTAATAGAGTTTTTCCAAGAGAATGCACTGGTCATAGCAAACACCCTCTTCCAACAACACAAGAGAAGGCTCTACATATGGACATCACCAGATGCCCAACACTGAAATCAGATTGATTATATTCTTTGCAGCCAAAGATGGAAAAGCTCTATACAGTCAGCAAAAACAAGACCGGGAGCTGACTGTGCCTAAGATCATGAACTTCTTACAGCCAAATTTAGACTTAAATTGAAGAAAGTGGGGAAAACCACTAGGTCATTCAGGCATGACCTAAATCAAATCCCTTATGATTAAACAGTAGAAGTGAGAAATAGATTGAAGGGACTAGATCTGATAGACAGAATGCCTGATGAACTATGGATGAAGGTTCATGACATTGTACAGGAGACAGGGATCAAGACCATCTCCAAGAAAAAGAAATGCAAAAAAAGCAAAATGGCTGTCTGAGGAGGCCTTACAAATAGCTGTGAAAAAAGAGAAGCAAAAAGAGAAAGAGAAAAGGAAAGATATACCCGTTTGAAAGCAGAGTTCCAAAGAATAGCAAGGAGAGATAAGAAAGCCTTTTTCAGTGATCAGTGCAAAGATATAGAGGAAAACAATTGAATGGGAAAGATTATAGATCACTTCAAGAAAATTAGAGATACCAAGGGAAAATTTCTTGCAAAGATGTGCTCAATAAAGGACAAAAATGGTATGGACCTAACAGAAGCAGAAGATATTAAGAAGAGGTAGCAAGAATACACAGAAGAACTGTACAAAAAAGATCTTCATGATCCAAATAATCATGATGGTGTGATCACTCACCTAGAGCCAGACATCCTGGAATGTGAAGTCAATTGGGCCTTAGAAAGCATCACTATGAACAAAGCTAGTGGATGTGATGGAATTCCAGTTAAGCTATTTCAAATCCTAAAAGATGATGCTATGGAAGTGCTGCACTCAACATGCCAGCAAATATGGAAGACTCAGCAGTGGCCACAGGACTTTTCATTCCAATCCCAAAGAAAGTCAAAGCGAAAGAATGCTCATACTACCACACAATTGCATTCAATTCACACGCTAGTAACATAATGCTCAAAAATTCTCCAAGCCAGGTTTCAGCAATACGTGACACATGAACTTGCAGATGTTCAACCTGGTTTTAGCAAAGGCAGAGAAACCAGAGATCAAATTGCCAACATCCACTGGATCATCGAAAAAGCAAGAGAGTTCCAGAAAAAACATCTATTTCTGCTCTATTGACTGCCAAGTCTCTGACTGTACAGATGACCACAAACTGTGGAAAATTCTTAAGGAGACTGGAATACAGACCACCTGATCTGCCTCTTGAGAAATCTGTATGCAGGTCAGGAAGCAACAGTTAGAACTAGACATGGACCAACAGACTGGGTTCCAAATAGGGAAAGGAGTACATCAAGGCTATATATTGTCACTCTGCCTATTTAAATTTTATGCAGAGTACATCATGAGAAACACTGGGCTGGATGAAGCACAACCTGGAATCAAGATTGCCGGGAGAAATTTCAGTAACCTCAGATATGCAGATGACACCACCCTTCTGGCAGAAAGGGAAGAAGAACTAAAGAGCCTCTTGATGAAAGTGAAAGAGGAGAGTGAAAACATTGGCTTAAAGCTCAACAGTCAGTAAACTAAGATCATGGCATCTGGTCCCATCACTTCATGGAAAATAGATGGGGAAACCATGGAAACAGTGTCAGACTTTTTTTGTGGGGGGGTGGTGGTGCTCAGAATCACTGCAGATGGTGACTTCAGCCATGAAATTAAAAGACACTTACTCCTTAGAAGGGAACTTATGATCAACCTAGACAGCATATTTAAAGGCGGAGACATTACTTTGTCAATAAAGGTCCGTCTAGTCAAGGCTATGGTTTTTCCAGTAGTCATGTATGTATGTGAGTGTTGGACTATAAAGAAAGCTGAGCGCCAAAGAATTCATGCTTTTGAACTGTGGTTTTGGAGAAGACTCTTGAGAGTCCCTTGGACTGCAAGGAGATCAAACCAGTCCATCCTCAAGGAGATCAGTCCTGAGTGTTCATTGGAAGGACTGATGTTGAAGCTGAAATTGAAATAGTTTGGCCACCTGCTGTGAAGAGCTGACTCATTTGAAAAGACCCTGATTCTGGAAAAGATTGAAGGCAGGAGGAGAAGGAGATGACAGAGAATGAGATGGTTGGGTGGCATCACCAACTCAATAAAATGAGTTTGGGCATATTCTAGGAGTTGGTGATGGACAGGGAGGCCTGACATAGTGCAGTCCATGGGGTCACAGAGAGTCAGACATGCCTGAGTGACTGAACTGAACTGAACAATATACTATAATTTTTAACCCTTAATCTCCTTTACAAAACCAAGAAACAAGTTATTAAACTATTATATTAGCATTTACTGATTGGAAAGCTTAAAAAAACATATTTTGTAACCTCTAAAAACATAAATTTTTATAGCATAATTTCTCTTTAACATGGTATAAGATATGTGTCTGATAAACTAAACATCTTTTTAAGTTCTGAAACCTCAAGCAAAGTGGACTGTGTTTGCAGTTCACAGACATGATAAGTGTTAACTTTAAGCTTTCTCTTAGGCATATTTTTGTTCTCCTAGGGTCAGAAATCTGAGGACATTATTTTGTCAAGCCAGCTTTTTAACTGCATATATAAAAGAACCAGTCTTGAAGTTTCAAAAGAGTTTCATCTTAATTTTCTCTAGAATCTTAAGAATACCATTATCATACATTGTTAAAAATGATCTTTTTTTTCCTTGGGTCATAATTTCATGGCTAAAATGTTCTAATGAATTGAAAACTGAGTTTCTCTTTTTACAAAACACCAATCACACAAATGGAATACACGTTCACATACCAGAAGACAGAAATGTCACAAATTAGCCAAGAGGAAACCGATATGCAGTTCCTAACGAACACTTCCCAGTACAAACAGTCCATGGGTCAGATACACATCAGAACCAACTGCCAAAATTGTCCAATAGCATTTCATGTTCACAAACGGTCCTCCATGTGAGACACAGGTCAGAGCCAACTGTCAAAAGTGCCCAAACATCACTTTGTGCTCAAAAGAGAAGGTTGTCTGGTGCACACAGCTGAACTTACACAATCTTGGAGATCATCAGCTCATCCAGAGGCGTGTTTTAGTTTCACCAAGGAAAAGCTTAAGTTGGCAGCTAGTATTGAGCAGAAGAGAAACAGAGAGGATCCCCAAAACAAATGGTTTTGGCAGCTGCTAAGGATATTCCCCCAAATCCCCCTCTTGAGGCCAGTGAGCCACCAGCAGCTGGCTCATCACAACCATCAGATGCACAATCGCCATGGCCTGTTGGCCAGTTCTTGGGAAAACCTCCCAGGAACCAGATGTCCTGAGAGCACCACAGCATCTCTTTGGATGCTAGAAAAGCTGTTACCAAAAGGCTGGCTGCTTGCTGCTTAGAAGCCAATAAAGAGGCAAAGTTGGTGGAAAGAAAAACTTGCCTCATTTTTGGAGGTTAGCGGCCTGGGGGGAAGAATGATCTATCTGAAAGCTGAGTCCCCTCACTGACAATCAGTTGGCAAGAACACTTATAGAACTTTCATAGATGGAGGGAAGGGGTTACATGCTACAAGCAGGAACAGCATAGTCAGCTCTGACAGTCCTCTTGAAACTGGTCATGTGGTGGTCTGATCAGCTTCATATCCATTGTTTAAAATAGAGTTAGTCTTTAGTTCTAGGGTTGGTTTATTCCTGTGTGATTCTGAGACGCCTGTCAGCTCCTCTGTATCAGGTGTTTCAGTTGTAAAATTAGGGCTTCCCAGGTAGTGCTAGGGCTAAACAGCCCATCTGCCAATGCAGGAGATGTAAGAGACATGGGTTCGATCCTTGGGTCAGGAAGATCCCCAGGAGAAGGAAATGGCACACCACTCCAGTGTTCTTGTCTGGAGAACCCCATAGACAGAAGAGCCTGGGCTGGGCTCCAGTCCACCAGGCTCCAGTCCATGGGGTCGCAAAGAGTAGAACATGACTGAAGGGACTTAGCACACAGCTTGAATCATCATTTATTATATGAATAAATAAAGATGATTGAACACCATAAATATTGGTTCTATGAAAACTAGAGTTTCTGTTCCATAGGTGAAAAGTAAGCTCTTCGTAATCATTAATCAACATGAACATTTGATTGTGGAACAATATATATGTTCAATACTTACGTTTAGGTATAAGCCACTTACAGGATATTTTGAGTTCACTTTTTAAAAATCTTAAACCTTTACCTCCCCACTTTTTGAAACATACTTTTGTGAGTCCAGTTTTTGCTTCTTATGAAAATTTGGTGGCAATGCATAAAGTAACTTGCTTTTGTCAACATACTGTAATTGGTCACTTATTTTTAGAGCTGCATGTTAATGAATCATGTAATATTCTTAATTAAAAGTGCTTCAGAATAGCAATTTTTTTTCTTTGAGTCATTGAGCTATAGAACAAATGGACAAATTAAGTCTGTTGTACACAATAGCTCATTTACTCTTTTGTATACATGTTTTTGAAATGTTGAACTTAAGCAATATTAATACTACAATATAGAGAACTAAACCTACTACTCAAGTACTTACTTTTTTATTTTTCAGGAACAAAATCACTTTAAGATCAAACTTTTATGTTCAATAGTATTTTTAAACATTCTAGTTAAATAGATCTCATTTGTCATTCTCTTCTCCTCTCTCATCTACTATTCTATTCACCTACTAACTCAGTATTCTCACTCATCCTACTCAATCTTTTGTAACTAAGCAATATATGTATTTATTGCCATTTATTATTTATTTTGGAGAAGGCAAAGGCACCCCACTCCAGTACTCTTGCCTGGAGAATCCCATGGACGGAGGAGCCTGGTGCGCTGCAGTCCCTGGGGTCACTAAGAGTCAGACACAACTGAGCGACTTCACTTTCACTTTTCACTTTCATGCATTGGAGAAGGAAATGGCAACCCACTCCAGTGTTTTTGCCTGGAAAATCCCAGGGATGGGGGAAGTTGGTGGGCTGCCATCTATGGGGTCGCACAGAGTCAGACACAACTGAAGCGACTTAGCAGCAGCAGCAGCATTATTTATTTATTGTGCCGTTTACTCAACTTAGCATTTTATATTCATTATAATTCTTTCACCAATACCCTTTAGTTTTCCACTTAATATTTTATTTTTATTTTAAATAAATTATTTATTTTAAATAAAATTATTGCTATTTGGTATTTGATGCAAAAAAATACCAATTTCAAAGATCTTATTTTGGAAAATTTTCAGAGGATGAGCACTGGTTGAGATCTAATATGCAAGAAATTTTATTACTGATGCTTTAGTTATTAATTTATGGAAAGCTAAGTTACAATTGGAAGCCCAGTATTTTCAACTATATTTCTGTACCTATTAAAAATATCTGTAATTATTGTTTGTCTAAGATAAAAGATACAACACATTGGCAAATTCCTTTGTCTGGATGATGTGTGTGTTGATCAGGGGAATGATATTGTTGAGTATTATTAACCCATTTTTTGCAATGAGCCAACTCTTCACATGAGGTGGCCAAAGTACTGGAGTTTCAGCTTTAGCATCATTCCTTCCAAAGACACCCAGGGCTGATCTCCTTTAGAATGGACTGGTTGGATCTCCTTGCAGTCCCAAGGGACTCTCAGGAGTCTTCTCCAACACCACAGTTCAAAAGCATCTATTCTTTGGTGCTCAGCCTTCTTCACAGTCCAACTCTCACATCCATACATGACCACTGGAAAAACCATAGCCTTGACTAGATGGACCTTTGTTGGCAAAGTAATGTCTCTGCTTTTGAATATGCTATCTATGTTGGTCATAACTTTTCTTCCAAAGAGTAAGAGTCTTTTAATTTTATGGCTGCAATCACCATCTACAGTGATTTTGGAGCCCCCCAAAATAAAATCTGACACTGTTTCCACTGTTTCCCCATCTATTTGCCATGAAGTGATGGGACCAGATGCCATGATCTTCGTTTTCTGAATGTTGAGCTTTAAGTCAACTTTTTCACTCTCCTCTTTCACTTTCATCAAAAGGCTCTTTGGTTCTTCTTTGCTTTCTGCCACAGGTTGGTGTCATCTGCATGTCTGAGGTTATTGATATTTCTCCCGGCAATCTTGATTCCAGCTTGTGCTTCTTCCAGCCCAGGGTTTCTCATGATGTACTCTGCATATAAGTTAAATAAGCAGGGTGACAATATAAAGCCTTGACGTACTCCTTTAGATTTGACTCATTGGAAAAGACTCTGATGCTGGGAGGGATTAGGGGCAGGAGGAGAAGGGGACAACAGAGAATGAGATGGCTGGATGGCATCACCAACTCGATGGACTTGAATCTGAGTGAACTCCAGGAGTTGGTGATAGACAGGAAGGCCTGGCCTGCTGCGATTCATGGGGTTGCAAAGAGTCGAACACGACTGAGTGACTGAACTGAACTGAACTGAATCCTTTTCTAAAATTAACTTTCATTTTGGGATAATTTTAGATTTACAGAAAAGTAGTAAAGATGGTACAGAGTTTCTGCATGCCTTTCAACCCAGTTTCTCCTAATGGTAACATCTTACATAACCCTAGTATATATTTCAAAACTAATAAATTAACATTGGTATGCTGACATTAACTACTAGATAAACTTTATTCAGATTTCAATAGTTTTTGCATTGTCTGCCTATTGGTTTGTTCACACTGCTATAAAGAATACCATAGACTGAGCAGATTTTAAGAAAAGGAAATTTACTTCTCAAAGTTCTGGAGGATAGACAGTCTAATATCAAGGCTCTAGCAGATGTGGAGTTTAGTGAGGCCCACTTCCTGTTTAATAAACAGTCATTTTCTTACTATAACCTCACATGGAGGAAGAGAGGTGACTTCTCTGGAATCTTTTATTCTCTTGTCTTTGATTTTGATGACTATCTTTAATGCTATGTTTGGATTTCTTTCTCTTTTATGTATGTGTATATCTACTATAGATTTTTGGTTTGTGATTATCATGATGCTCATATATTACTATATGTATGTATATATATATGTGTGTATATATATACACACATATTATATTATAATATATATATAATATATATATATATATAATATATATATATTATATATATATATAATTATGGGCTTCCCCAGTGGCTCAGCTGTAAAGAATCTGCCTCCAGTGCAGGAGATGCTGGTTTAATCCCTGAGTTGGGAAGATCCCTTTGAGGAGGCCATGGTGGCACACTCCAGTATTCTTGCCTGGAGAATCCCATGGACAGATGAGCCTGGTGGGCTACAGTCCAAAGGGTTGCACAGAGTCAGACATAACTGAAGGAACTGAGATATGTAACTGTATATATATATATATATATACACACATACACATGCACATACATATGCCCACACATAATTACACATACAGGCAAGAATACAAGAGTGGGTTGCCATGCTTTCCTCCAGGGGATCTTCCAAACCCAGGGAAAGAACCCATGTCTCTGATGTCTTCTGCATTGGCAGACAAGTTCTTTATCACTAGTGACACCTGGGAAGTCCATATGTATATATGTAAAATACATATATATTATAAAATATAATAATTATTGTAAGTTGATATCTTAAGTTCAGAGGTTGAAAATGCTTTAAAAACCATGCATTTTTACTTCTACTCCACACATTTAGTGTTTTTGATATCATATTTTATATCTTTTTGTTTTGTGTGTCTTAAATATTTATTGTGGATATAGATTATGTTACTACTTTTATATTGTAATCTTCCTACTAACTTTGTAAATGGTTAATCTACTCCCTTTACTGTATGTTTGCATTTACAAATGAGATTTTCCATTCATAATTTTCATATTTCTGTTTACAGTCTGTACTCTTCCACTTAGAAATGGTACCATTAATATATCTTGGAAAGCCAGTTACTGGGCTGAACTTTCAGCTTTCCCTTGTGTGTAAAACTCTCTCTCGCCCCCAAATCTAAATTCTCTGACAGGCAGTGTATTCTTTGTTGTAGCCTTTATCCTTTCATCACTTTGAATATATCATACCATTCCCTTTGGCTGAATAATTTCTACTGAAAGGTTAGCTGGTGATCTTAGGAGAGTTTCCTTTTATGTTGTTGTAGTTGTTCAGTCGCTCAGTCATGTCCAACTTTTTGTGACCTCATGGACTGCAGCATGCCAGGCTTCCCTGTTCTTCACTATTTCCCAGAGTTTGCTCAAACTCACTTCCATTGAATCAGTGATGTTATCAAACTATCTCATCCTCTGTTATCCCCTTTTCTCCTGCCCTCAATATTTCCCAGCATCAGGGTCTTTTCCAATGAGTTAGCTCTTTGCATCAGATGACCAAAGTCTTGGAGATTTAGCTTCACCATCAGCTCTTCCAATGAATATTAACAGTAGACTTCTTTTATTATTGACTGGTTTGATCTCCTTGCTGTCCAAGGGATTCTCAAGAGTCTTCTCCAGAACACAATTCAAATGCATCAGTTCTTCAGAGCTCAATCTTCTTTATGGCCCAGCTCTCACATTTGTACATGACTACTGGAAAAACCAAACCTTCAACTACAAGGATCTTTGTCAGCAAAATGATCTCTGCTTTTTAATACACTACCTAGGTTTGTCATAACTTATTGTTTTTTAATTTCATGACTGCAATCATTGTGGACAGTGATTTTGGAGCTCAAGAAAATTGTCACTGTTTTCACTGTTTCCCCATCTATTTGCCATGAAATGATGGGACCAGATTCCATGATTTTAGTTTTCTGAATGTTGAACTTTAAGCCAACTTTTTCACTCTCCTCTTTCATCTTCATCAAGAGACTCTTTAGTTCCTCTTAGGTATCTGCCATTAGGGTGGTGTCATCTGCATATCTGAGGTTATTGATATTTCTCCTGGTAATCTTGATTCCAGCTTCTGCTTCATCCAACCCAGCATTTTGCCTGATGTACTCTGCCTTTAAGTTAAATAAGCAGGGTGAATATATATAGCATTGATGTATTCCTTTCCCAATTTTGAACCATTCTGTTGTTCCATGTTTGGTTCTAACTGTTGCTTCTTGATATGCATACAGATCTCTTGGAGGCAGGTAGGGTGGTTTGGTATTTCCATCACTTTAAGAATTTTCCACAGTTTGTTGTGATCCACACAGTCAAAGGCCTTAATGTAGTCAACAAAACAGAAGGAGATGTTTTTCTGGAATTCTATTGCTTTTTTGATGATCCAACAGATGTTGGAAATTTGATCTCTGGTTCCTCTGCCTTTTCTAAACCCAGCTTGTACATCTGAAAGTTCTCAGTTCATGTACAGTTTAAGACTGGCTTAAAGGATTTTGATCATTATGTTGCTAGCATGTGAGATGAGTGCAACTGTGTGGTAGTTTGAACATTCTTTGGCATTGTGCTTTTTTGGAATTGAAATGAAAATTGACCTTTTCCAGTCCTGTGGCCACTGCTGAGTTTTCCAAATTTGCTGGCATATTGAGTGCAGCACTTTCACAGCTTCATCTTTTAGGATTTGAAATAGCCCAGCTGGAATTCCACCACCTCCATTAGCTTTGTTCATAATAATGCTTCCTAAGGCCCACTTGACTTCACACTCCAGGATGTCTGGCTCTAAGTGAATGACCACATCATATGGTTATAGTGGTCACTAAGACCGGTTTTGTACAGTTCATCTGTGTATTCTTGCCACCTCTTCTTAATATCATTTGCTTTTTGTTAGATCCTTATCATATCTGTCATTTATTGTATCTATCTTTGCATGAAATGTTCCTTTTGGTATCTCTAATTTTCTTGATGAGGTCTCTAATCTTTCCCATTCTATTATTTTCCTCTATTTCTTTGCATCATTCCCCTAAGAAAACTTTCTTGTTTCTCCTTACTGTTCTTTGGATCTCTGCATTCAGTTGGGTATATCTTTGCCTTTCTCACTTGCCTTTTGCTTCTCTTCCTTGTATGTAATGTGTTGCTTTTGTCTTGCAGCTTTTATGGTTCTCTCTTTAATTTTATATCTGCCACTTTAGTGTGCTCAGTGTGGATCTGTTTGGGCTCATATCTCTTTAAGATTCCTCTATATTTTGGACCTGAGTGTATGTTTCCTTTCCCAGGTTAGGAGATTTTCAGCTATTAATTCTTCAGATAAATTCTCTGCCCCTTTCTTCCTTTTCTCCTTTTGGACTCCCTATAATTCAAACATTAGTACACTTGATGTTTTTCTAGTGGTCTCTCAAACTATCCTCATTTTTTAAAATTAGTTTTTCACTTTTCTGTTCAACTTTTCTGATTTCTACTACTCTGTCTTCCAGTTCACTGATCTATTCTTCTGCATCATCTAATCTACTATTGATTTATTCTAGTTTTTTTTTTTTTTAATTGGGTCTTCTGTTCTTTTTTAACTCTTTGTTAAACTTCTCACTGTGTTCATTCAGTCCTAAGTTCATTTGAACATCTTAGGATCATTATCTTAAACTCTTTATCAGTTACATTGCTTATCTCTACCCCATTTGTTTCTTCCTCTGGGGCTTTGTCTTGTTCCTCCCTTTGGAACATATTCCTCTGTCTTCTCATTTTGCTCAATTCTCTGTGTTTATTTAAATGTATTACCTAGATCATTACATTTCTCATTCTTGGAAAAGTGGCCTTATGTAGGGGACATCCAGCAGCACCCTCTCCTCTGGTTACCAGAGCTGTATGATGTAGGTCTGTCTCCTATGTACACTGCATGAGTCCTTTTTTTATGGTGGGGTCAACTACTCTTAATAGTAAGGAGGCAGGCCCCTTAACTGGTTGGCTGTGAGTCTTGATTTTTATGGTGACTACCAGCCCACAGATAGGTATGGTCAGTTTCCTGTATGGCTGGCTGCTCATCCCTGAGTTCCCAGGATTAATGCCAGCCTGTGGTGTGCAACTAGGCCTCCAGAGCTAATAGGGTAGAGGAAGAATTCAAAATGGCACTTATCAGTACTAGTGATAACATGGTAGAATGAGTGCCTAAAACAAACTGCTGCCAACAACTCCAGGAGGAGTTCCAGTTGCCTCCAGGTTCTTTATGAGACTCTCCAAAATCAGTTTGTGGGTCTGACCCATTCTCCTTTCAATTTACTGCCTCTGTACCAGGACATAGAGCATGTGAAGTTTTGAAAGCACTCTAAAAACAAACTCTTACTCCTACAGCCTTTTAGCATTGCCGTATGCAAGTGTCATTGACTTTCAAAGCAAGATGTCGGGGTCTCATTTCTCCATGACAGGGGCCATGGACTGAGGAGCTTTATGTAGGACTTGAGCTCCTTGCTCCTTAGAGAGAACTTCGGCAATTGTAATTAGTCTCTTGTATATACGTTGCCTACCTGGGTGTGTGAGACTTGACTGTGCCGAATCTCTGTCCCTTTTACCCTTTTCTTTGTGGTTTCTTCTCCACATTCTTGGTTGTGGAAAATCTTTTCTGACAATATTCAGGTTGTTGTCATACACAGTTGTTCTGTAAATAGTTGTAATTGTGGTGTGCCCTTTGATTTTTTTTTCCTGTTTCATCATAGATTTATTATGAGGTTTTTACCAGGTGGGGGTTAATCTGTCTGGGTCTGTTGTAAAATGTTATAAACATGAGTCTTTTGGTAATTGTCATTGTATAAATTTGTGTTTGTAGTATGAATCTGTTCCTTTTATATATGCCTCCTCCCTCTGATAAAAATGTGTTCCAAGTGTAGTTGCTTCTGCCTTGGGAGTATTTCTCATATCATTTCTCTCTTCCATATGACTACTCTGATTAGCTTTTTGTTCCATCTCTCATCATTTCTCATCTGCCTCATTATTTTAGAAGCCCCTTGAAGAAGGACTGTTTATTGCTCTGTGAGCATGTTTCACTCCTGACATCAAAGTCAGCACTCCTGACACAGATAAAACTCACAGCTGGTCTGTCCACCCCCCAATCTTCCCAACAACTTGAAATGACAAGTGTCACTAAATCTTTTAACAAGAATATCTCATAACAATGAAAAAGTCATCATGGCATGATCCAACAGAACAGTCCCAGACCATGTGAATCTCAAAAGTAGTAATTTAGTAGGTGAATTCCATAACCTGCTTCATATGCATGCTTTGTAGTCTGATCAGGTTGAATTTCTGACATTGATTCTCAACTGAAAGTGTCCTAACAATGGTATAGCCTGTGTTTCTGGGATGTCATGTAATTTATGTTGCATTTCCTTTGTATTGCAGGCAATCTCAATATTTTCTATTTTTTATATTGACGTATAATTGCCTTAAACATTATATAATTTTCAGTCATTATACAGCATATGATTAAATATTTTAATACTTTATAATTTCATAATCACAATAAGTCTAGTTATCTAACTTTGTATCTGTCACCACACAAAGTTATTACCATGTTGTTGACTGTGTTCCCTATGCTATACATTATGAACCCATGAATTATTTATTTTATAGCTAGAAATTTATACCTGTTAATCTACTTCACCTATTTCACTTATTGTCTTTCCACAATATTGATTCACAATATTACCCTATCATGACAGCTACATAAAAATTTGTAATCGCCTTGCACCAAGATAATTTGTTTTTTGATTCTTCTTTTAAGTTTTTTAGTTTTTATTTTACATTGGACTATAGTTGATTTATAATGATGTGTTAGTTCCAGATGTACAGAAAATTGACTTAGTTTTACATGTACATATAATCTATTCTTTTTCAATTCTTTTCCCATTTAGGTTATTACAGAATACTGAATAGAGTCCCTGTGCTATACAGTAGTGCTTTTGATTTCAGCATGGTATATTTTCTAATTTTAGTTTATATCATATATTATTAATATAAATTAGTTTATATGATATGTTATTCACTATCTTTTAATGTGGAAAAGACAGGAGTAATTATTGAAAGGAATACTTTTTATTTCTTTAGTTTATTTTCAAGAGGAAAATTCATATTGCCACATGTAATGCAAGATGTATCAAGCAGTGATAGTAATAATTACTACATAAAATGGATTTATATCAGAATCTCAAGATGAAAGTGCTTTCTTCCTTGAGTTACAGGTAGACTCCAAACTCATTAATGCTTTTGGTTATTCTGCAGGGGGCAGCAGAATCTAAGCAAAATAAATATTGAAGGATTACTGACAGCAAACATTTAACAGCTGGTTTGAACTACAAGCAAGGGGGTAGAATGTACCTGAATTCCTGCAAAATTATCATCATGCTAATTAAAATTCTTTATGTTAGCAACAGGGGTTGCTTGTATTCCCCTTTATCTAATCTCTTCTTTTATATACACAACTATTGAAGCTGAACAAAACCAGTGAGATAAAATTAACACACAAATTGTTTTTTCTCCCTTTGGGCTGGAAAAACCCTGTTTACAAGAAAATGATATTATACATAAATATTTATGGAAGACAAGAAAGAGTCAAAAAATCATTGAGTTTTTGTGTAAACTAGCCAAAGTAACATGAGGTAGAATATGTGACACATTTATAAACAGTTCTCCAATGTCCCCAAATAAAAATAGAACAGATCGAAAATAAAACAGTTTCTACCATTTACTATCAATAATTTTAGATTGTGCCAGATGAACAAAACAGAAGACTTAATTAAATAATACTGTAAACTAATTCAAATTTCCTGTCCATCATAAAATGCTTTTATTTTAGCATATCATCAAAAGGTGATCTATTTTCCTCATCCTCACAAAAGTTTTGTTAGGAAGAAATTAAGAAAGCAAAGAGATACATTACTTTTATTAGGATTCTAAGTGGAAAATTTAATCTGATCAGAGGTATGAGGAATGTGCTAAACAGCAACATTTCTAATTTAATGAGACACCTATATCAACCTATAATATAATGTGATTTTTTAAAAACTACAGAATTTATTATCTTTCAGAATTAAATTTCAGTATTCTATAAAAATCTTATGTAAGAAACTCTTGAATTGTATTCTTAACTCATGCTATTTTACTTTACTTTTAATGTACTGATTTTGTTCTAAATATAATCAAACAAAAAATGTGTTTGCTAAATTAGACATTGATCACAATATTTCTTGAGTATAAAAAAACTATGTAGATGTAAGTTCAGAACAGATCAGATCAGATCAGTCACTCAGTCGTGTCCAACTCTTTGCGACCCAATGAATCGCAGCACGCCAGGCCTCCCTGTCCATCACCAACTCCCGGAGTTCACTCAGACTCACGTCCATCGAGTTAGTGATGCCATCCAGCCATCTCATCCTCTGTCGTCCCCTTCTCCTCCTGCCCCCAATCCCTCCCAGCATCAGAGTCTTTTCCAATGAGTCAACTCTTTGTATGAGGTGGCCAAAGTACTGGAGTTTCAGCTTTAGCATCATTCCTTTCAAAGAAATCCCAGGGCTTATCTCCTTCAGAATGGACTGGTTGGATCTCCTTGAAGTCCAAGGGACTCTCAAGAGTCTTCTCCAATACCACAGTTCAAAAGCATCAATTCTTCGGTGCTCAGCCTTCTTCACAGTCCAACTCTCACATCCATACATGACCACAGGAAAAACCATAGCCTTGACTAGATGGACCTTTGTTGGCAAAGTAATGTCTCTGCTTTTGAATATGCTATCTAGGTTGGTCATAATTTTCCTTCCAAGGAGTAAGCATCTTTTAATTTCATGGCTGCAGTCACCATCTGCAGTGATTTTGGAGCCCAGAAAAATAAAGTCTGACACTGTTTCCACTGTTTCCCCATCTATTTCCCATGAAGTGGTGGGACTGGATGCCATGATCTTCATTTTCTGAATGTTGAGCTTTAAGTCAACTTTTTCACTCTCCACTTTCACTTTCATCAAGAGACTTTTGAGTTCCTCTTCACTTTCTGACATAAGGGTGGTATCGTCTGCATATCTGAGGTTATTGGTAATTCTCCCGGCAATCTTGATTTCAGTTTGTGTTTCTTCCAGTCCAGCGTTTCTCATGATGTACTCTGCATATAAGTTAAATAAACAGGGTGACAATATACAGCCTTGACGAACTCCTTTTCCTATTTGGAACCAGTCTGTTGTTCCACGTCTAGTTCTAACTGTTGCTTCCTGACCTGCATACAAATTTCTCAAGAGGCAGATCAGGTGGTCTGGTATTCCCATCTCTTTTAGAATGTTCCACAGTTTATTGTGATCCGCACAGTCAAAGGCTTTGGCATAGTCAATAAAGCAGAAATAGATGCTTTTCTGGATGTAAGTTAAAGAAGCACAATAATTTGTGACCAACAGAAGATGTAAGTCTACAAGCAATAAATGCTGGAGAGGGTGTGGAGAAAAGGGAACCCTCTTACACTGTTGGTGGGAATGCAAACTAATACAGCCATTATGGAGAACAGTGTGGAGATTCCTTAAAAAAATGGAAATAGAACTGCCTTATGATCCAGCAATCCCACTGCTGGGCATACACACTGAGGAAACCAGAATTGAAAGAGACACATGCACCCCAATGTTCATCGCAGCACTGTTTATAATAGCCAGGACATGGTAGCAACCTAGATGTCCATCAGCAGATGAATGGATAAGAAAGCTGTGGTATATATACACAATGGAGTATTACTCAGCCATTAAAAAGAATACATTTGAATCAGTTCTAATGAGGTGGATGAAACTGGAGCCTATTATACAGAGTGAAGTAAGCCAGAAAGAAAAACACCAATACAGTATACTAATGCATATATATGGAATTTAGAAAGATGGTAACAATAACTCTGTATACGAGACAGCAAAAGAGACACTGATATATAGAACAGTCTTTGGACTCTGTGGGAGAGGGAGAGGGTAGGATGACTTGGGAGAATGTCATTGAAACATCTATAATATCATATATGAAATGAGACACCAGTACAGTTTCGATGCACGATACTGGATGCTTGGGGCTGGTGCCCTGGGACGACCCAGAGGGATGGTACGGGGAGGGAGGAGGGAAGAGGATTCAGGATGGGGAACACATGTATATCTGTGGCAGATTCATTTTGATATATGGCAAAACCAATACAATATTGTAAAGTTAAACAAAACAAAACAAAAACAAACAAATAAAAAAGAAGATGTGGCCTTATGATATTAAAAAGAAAGTGAAATAAGATTTTATTAAAATGGAAAAATCTCAAATAATACTAGATAAAATTTTAAATTGTATACATTTTTCTCTATTTGAAAGATCATATCAATATTTCAGGGTCTCTTTCAAATTTTTAAAGCTAGTTCATTGTCTTTCTATTTGTTATTCCATACTCAAAATCTTTTTTATTGGGACATTGTATGAGAAATTTTATCCAGTGTACACTGTATGATTAAATATCAAATACTTATTTTCAAACATTATAAGAAAATGAAAAATTGAGAGATCGATACTATTTTTAAGCTAAGAAAGTGGATTGATTTATGTTGATTCTCCTACTATTTAAGACATTTTTCAGATGCAGTGTTAATTCTCATTCTATTAGTTCATCAACATTTCAATATGATTTATTAATATTGGTAATATTCTTTTCCTTAATATGATAAAACAAATTATAACAACCACACAGGAAGTTGTCCTTTATTTCTAAAACATTGTGAACCCTTTTGTATAAATTATATTTTACAGGATGAAAATCTTCCTATTATTAAAAAAAATAGAATTTTCCCAAATTGAATGTATAGGAGTGATTGTATTAGGCCTAAAAGGAATAAAACCACTTGATGTATTTTAACAAGGACTGAACCCAGAAATGGTTCTGTTAAATTATGAAAAATGAATTGTCTTTGACATGTTTACAGTTTTTTATTTCTAAAGATATGTTTTATTTTATATTATTGCAGATCTGATTTTTAAGGCCTATTGGTTTATTTAAGCCAGCAATTTACAAACCATATTTTCTTGGAAATCTATTTCAACAATCAGAAGCTGCTTGCTAATAGCCACAATGCTTCTCTGAACTCTTGTCAAAATGAGAAAAATAAGGTCACTGTAGGAACTTTTTCATTAAGCCAAATGCCAGATGTCCTTTACTCCCTACACCCCATCCAATCTCCAGAAATGAGGAAATACAGATAAATTGTTGTAATGGAATTCTCTTACAGAAGTACTCCATGACTAGCTGACTTTGGTGTCTTAACTTAGCAGTCAGACAGATTTGTATACTGAATAATACATGTTTTGATGTGAAATTATATCCTTTCTATACGTTCTTGGTCTTAAAAGTAAGCTTTTGTTAATGACATGGAAAACTGTTCATATGTAAATGTGTGTGTATTTCTGTGATTGCTTCTTAGAATTCTTCTAAGAAAGACACACGGTTCACAAGTTTAAGGTGGTCTCCATTTGACTTAAAATAGTATGCAACTCATAGTAGTGGAATTTAGAACAAAATCTTCATAAAGTTTCCCTGATATTTACTTCTTTCAATCCAGAATAATATTAGTTTTAAAACAATATCAATTCTTTCTCCCTCAGTCTTTCCAAAGATTTTAGAATGATTTATGAATGGCAAAATGGATACTACTTTTTTTTCATGTTTACTTATGAAATAAAGGCTCACATCTGACTTCTAGACTGATGTCATTTCTGCTATAAAGTACTTAAGAACCAATTATTCAGAAACACATAAATTGTTGATATCTCACATAACAATATCAAGGAAAGGCTTAGATAATTCTTGAGACACATTCAGAAAGAATATATTATTTATAATATAAAATATATATTTATCAATTTTCCAGGTGTTTATGAAAAAGCTACTAAAACACAATTTTGATGGGCGTATATCCTGAGTCATTTCTAGTAACTGTTAATGATGTGCTAGATTGCATTACATAGTCTACAATCTTTTATTTCAGCCCATACCTATAATTTATAAACATGAATTGACTGATTGAAGATAAAGACATCCTAGATCAAATAATCATAGCAAATTATTTAGTAGTCTTTTATGTATAAATTGCTCACATTGAATAGAACTTTAAAACTTATTTCAGCCACATTTTTAACAAGAATAGTGAGAGACTTTTAGAGACAAGAGGTTACTCAAATGACATAACCATATGTTTCAAGAACCAGAAATACATGTTAAGTCTCTTTTATCCCAGTCCAGCATTTTTGTTACTGGAAGATTAGAATAATACATACAACTGATCACTACTAAGGTATTTGAGGCTGCTAAATAAAATGTATTATCCAGGGTCTGCATTCAAAACTCTGATCTATCATTCATCAATATGACATGCTCAGTTCAGTTCAGTTGCCCAGTCATGTCCGACTCTTTGCAACCCTATGAATTGCAGCACGCCAGGCCTCCCTGTCCATCACCAACTCCCGGAGTTCACTCAGACTCACGTCCATCGAGTCAGTGATGCCATCCAGCCATCTCATCCTCTGTCGTCCCCTTCTCCTCCTGCCCCCAATCCCTCCCAGCATCAGAGTCTTTTCCAATGAGTCAACTCTTTGTATGAGGTGGCCAAAGTACTGGAGTTTCAGCTTTAGCATCATTCCTTTCAAAGAAATCCCAGGGCTTATATCCTTCAGAATGGACTGGTTGGATCTCCTTGAAGTCCAAGGGACTCTCAAGAGTCTTCTCCAATACCACAGTTCAAAAGCATCAATTCTTCGGCGCTCAGCCTTCTTCACAGTCCAACTCTCACATCCATACATGACCACTGGAAAAACCATAGCCTTGACTAGATGGACCTTTGTTGACAAAGTAATGTCTCTGCTTTTGAATATGCTATCTAGGTTGGTCATAATTTTCCTTCCAAGAAGTAAGCATCTTTTAATTTCATGGCTGCAATCACCATCTGCAGTGATTTTGGAGCCCAGAAAAATAAAGTCTGACACTGTTTCCACTGTTTCCCCATCTATTTCCCATGAAGTGATGGGACCAGGTGCCATGATCTTCATTTTCTGAATGTTGAGCTTTAAGCCAACTTTTTCACTCTCCTTTTTCACTTTCACCAAGAGGCCTTTTAGTTCCTCTTCACTTTCTGCCATAAGGGTGGTGTCATCTGCATATCTGAGGTTATTGATATTTCTCCCGGCAATCTTGATTCCAGCTTGTGATTCATCCAGCCCAGGGTTTCTCATGATGTACTCTGCATATAAGATAAATAAGCACAGAGACAATATACAGCCTTGATGAACTCCTTTTCCTTTTTGGAACCAGTCTGTTGTTCCACGTCCAGTTCTAACTGTTGCTTTCTGATCTGCATATAGGTTTCTCAATAGGCAGGTCAGGTGGTCTGGTATTCCCATCTCTTCCAGAGTTTTCCACAGTTTATTGTGATCCACACAGTCAAAGGCTTTGGCATAGTCAATAAAGCAGAAATAGATGTTTTTCTGGAACTCTCTTGCTTTTTTCATGATCCAGCGGATGTTGGCAATTTGATCTCTGGTTCCTCTGCCTTTTCTAAAACCCATTTGAACATCTGGAAGTTCATGGTTCACATATTGCTGAAGCCTGGCTTTGAGAATTTTAAGCGTCATTTTACTAGCATGTGAGATGATTGCAATTGTGCAGTAGTTTGAGCATTCTTTGGCATTGCCTTTCTTTGGTATTGGAATGAAAACTGACCTTTTCCAGTCCTGTGGCCACTGCTGAGTTTTCCATATTTGCTGGCATATTGAGTGCAACACTTTCAGAGCATCATCTTTCAGGATTAGAAATAGCTCAACTGGAATTCCATCATCTCCACTAGCTTTGGTTGTAGTGATGCTTTCTAAGGCCCACTTGACTTCACATTCCAGGATGTCTGGCTCTAGGTGAGTGAACACACCATCGTGATTATCTGGGTCATGAAGATCTTTTTTGGACAGTTCTTCTGTGTATTCTTGCCACCTCTTCTTACTATCTTCTGCTTCTGTTAGGTCCATACCATTTCTGTCCTTTATCGAGCCCATCTTTGCTTGAAATGTTCCCTTGGTATCTCTTGGCCATGCTTCTGCGTGATCTGTAGCAGCCCGCTTGCTTCTGCCACGCTGTCTGTCACAGCCGGATCTGTGGTCCAGCTGAGAGGAGCTACTCCACGTTCAAGGTCAGAAAGGGCAGCGGTGAGGAGATATCCCTCGTCCAAGGAAAGGAGCAGAGGCTGCGCTTTGCTGGAGCAGCTGTGAAGAGATTCCCCACGTCCAAGGAAAGAGAAACCCAAGTAAGACGGTAGGTGTTGCGAGAGGGCATCAGAGGGCAGAAACATTAAAACCATAATCACAGAAAACTAGTCAATCTAATCACACGGACCACAGTCTTGTCTAACTTAATGAAAGTAAGCCATGCCCTGTGGGGCCACCCAAGATGGGCAGGTCATGGTGCAAAGGTCTGACACAATGTGGTCCACTGGGGAAGGGAATGGCAAACCACTTCAGTATTCTTGCCTTGAGAACCCCATGAACAGTGTGAAAATGCAAAATGATAGGGTACTGAAAAAGGAACTGCCCAGGTTGGTAGGTGCCCAATATGCTACTGGAGATCAGTGGAGAAATGACTCCAGAAAGAATGAAGGGATGGAGCCAAAGCAAAAACAATACCCAGTAGTGGATGTGACTGGTGATAGAAGCAAGGTCCAATGCTGTAAAGAGCAATATTGCATAGGAACCTGGAATGTTAGGTCCATGAATCAAGGCAAATTGTAAGTGGTCAAACAGAAGATGACAAGAGTGAGCATCGACATTCTAGGAATCAACAAACTAAAATGGACTGGAATGGGTGAATTTAACTCAGATGACCTTTATATCTACTACTCTGGGCAGAAATCCCTTAGAAGAAATGGAGTAGCCATCATGGTCAACAAAAGAGTCCAAAATGCAGTACTTGGATGTAGTCTCAAAACAACAGAATTATCTCTGTTCGTTTCCAAGGCAAACCATTCAATATCATGGTAATCCAAGTCTATGCCCCAACCAGTAATGCTGAAGAAGCTGAAGTTGAATGGTTCTATGAAGACCTACAAGATCTTCTAGAACTAACACCCCAAAAAGATGTCCTTTTCATTATAGGGGACTTGAATGCAAAAGTAGGAAGTCAAGAAACACCTAGAGTAACAGGCCAATTTGACCTTGGAATATGGAATGAAGCAGGGCAAAGGCTAATAGAGTTTTGCCAAGAGAATGCACTGGTCACAGCAAACACCCTCTTCCAACAACACAAGAGAAGACTCTACACATGGACATCACCAGATGGTCAACACTGAAATCAGTGTTCATATTCTTTGCAGCCAAAGATGGAGAAGCTCTATACAGTCAGCAAAAACAAGACCGGGAGCTGAGTGTGGCTCAGATCATGAACTCCTTATTGCCAAATTGAGAAATAAATTGAAGAAAGTAGGGAAGCCACTAGATCATTCAGGTATGACATGCTAGAGGTCACTTAATCTCTCTAATTCTTATTGTCTTACCTTTTAAAATAAAATCTGTTCAGCTACTGTGGAAAGCACTATGGAAGATAATAAATAAATAAATCAAGTAGAACCACCATATGTTCTAGAAATCTCACTTCTGGGCATATATCCATCTCACTTCTGGGCATATATCCAAAGGAGATTATAAAAAAAAAAAATAGGGTATAGAAGATAGATCTGCACTCCCATGTTGATTGCAGCATTATTCTCAATATCCAAGACGGAAGCAACATAAGTGTTCATTAGTGAATGAGTGGATTAAAAAAATTGTTATACAAAAATACATACACACACAGAGACATACAATGGATCTATTATTCAGTTATAATACTGACATACTTACGCTAGTAAATAGTGCCAAAATTATCCAAGCCAGGCTTCAGCAATATGTGAACCATGAACTTCCAGATGTTCAAGCTGGTTTTAGAAAAGGCAGAGGAACCAGAGATCAAATTGCCAATATCTGCTGGATCATTGAAAAAGCAAGAGAGTTCCGGAAAAACATCTATTTCTGCTTTATTGACTATGCCAAAGCCTCTGACTGAATGGATCACAATAAACTGTGGAAATTTTGAAAGAGATGGGATTACCAGACCACCTGTCCTGCCTCTTGAGAAATTTGTATGCAGGTCAGGAAGCAACAGTTAGAACAGTTAAACTGGTTCCAAATAGGAAAAGGAGTACGTCAAGGCTGTATATTGTCACCCTACTTATTTAACTTATATGCAGATAACGTCATGAGAAATGCCAGGCTGGAAGAAGCACAAACTAGAATCAAGATTGCCTGGAGAAATATCAATAACCTCAGATATGCAGATGACACCACCCTTATGGCAGAAAATGAAGCAGAACTAAAGAGCCTCTTGATGAAGGCAAAAGTGGAGAGTGAAAAAATTGGCTTAGAGCTTAACATTCAGAAAACTAAGATCGTGGCATCTGGTCTCATCACTTCATGGCAAATAGATGGAAAAACAGTGGAAACAGTGGCTGACTTTATTTTGGGGGCTCCAGAATCACTGCAGATGGTGACTGCAGCCACAAAACGAAAAGATGCTTGCTCCTTGGAAGGAAAGTTATGACCAAACTAGACAGTATACTTAAAAGCAGAGATATTACTTTGCCAACAAAGGGCTGTGTAGTCAAGGCTATGGTTTTTCCAGTAGTCATGTATGGATGCGAGAGTTGGACTATAAAGAAAGCTGAACACCGATTGAAGCTTTTGAACTGTGGTGTTGGAGAAGACTCATGATAGTCCCTTGGTGTCCAAGGACATCCAACCAGTCCATCCTAGAGGAGATCCGTCCTGAATGTTCATTGGAAGAACTGATGCTGAAGCTGAAACTCCAATACTTTGGCCGCCTGATGTGAAGATCTGACTCATTTGAAAAGACCTGATGCTGTGAAAGATTGAAGGCAGGAGGAGAAGGGGACAACAGAGGATGAGATGTTTGGATGGCATCACCAACTCAATAGACATGAGTTTGGGTAAACTCCAGGAGCTGGTGATCGACAAGGAGGCCTGGTGTGCTGTGGTCCATGGGGTCATGAAGAGTTGGAAATGACTGAGTGACTGAACTGAACTGAATTGAACTGGAGTAATTACCCTCTTCAAGTAAAACAACACTAGTACTAGATTTATGTGTGTTAATGTGTGTGTGTGTGTGCGAAGGCTCAGTCATGTCTGACTCTTTGTGACCCCATGGACTGCAGCCCACCATACTCCTCCATCTATGCAATTTTCCAGGAAAGAATACTGGAGTGGGTTGCCATTTACTTCTCGAGGGGATCTTCCTGACCCAGAGATCAAACCCATACCTTCTGTGTACCTTGCATTGGCAGGTGGATTCTTTACCAGTGTGTCATCTTATATATATTTATAAATCTAGAAAATTCAATTTTTTCCTACATGTGCATGCTCTTCCTATTTGTGCTAATACTATATATGATTATGTGTATATGGTTACATAAAATAAGACCACATCAAAATTTTAGGATTAAATTTGCTATCATTTTTTTTAACACTTAGCTAAATTCATCAGTTTCTCTTGTGAATTTTCTATGAAATTCTTGGAATAATTATTTTAAAATATCTTCATTATATGAATGCCCCTTGACCTGCCACACTTCATAGATGACACTCTCTCGAAGGGGTTCCCTGTATGTAGAAATGGTTTGAGAAGAGAAACTTCTATGAGAGTTCTTTAGTAATCATGGGTAAGCTTCAAAAATTGGTTCATCAGGTAAATGCCTCTTACTCTATTTTGAGATCCATTTCCATCACTGGAATAATTTAAGTTTCTTTACTTTGTGGTCCCTAGAGATCTGTGAAGCTCCATTTGAGTTACGTGCTGTCAAAATCATTAAATCTGTCAAGAATTCAAATTCCTTGCAATTCAATATAACATTTTACTTGTCATTTAAAAAAATACTGAAGACAATTTTCCACAAATGGGGGTGGAAATGTCAAAAACTTCTTACCTGTAACATTTTGAATAGTAGATTGAGTAGCAGTCAATAAACTTATATCAGGTCACCTTTCCTCCATAAAGTGTCATCTATAAATAAAGATATTCAGATGGAAATGTAAATAGTCCATTTGAAAAAGGGTCTACACTTTGAGTGGAAGACAGAGAACATGTTCCTGTTGGACAACTCTGTAGCTACAAAGAAAAAAAAAAAAAAGCTGAAAAGAGAAACGTGATCATTTATATAAGAATGCAATCTGGTATTTGGTTGTTGTTTAGTCACTAAGTTGTGTCTTATCTCCCAGAATTTGCTCAAATTCATGTCCGCATCCAGTCATCTCATCATCTGTTGCCCCCTTCTCCTCTTGCCTTCAATCTTTCCCAGCATCACAGTCTTTTCCAAGGAGTCAGCTCTTCCTATCAGGTGGTCAAATTACTGGAACTTCACCTTCAGCATCAGTCCTTCCAATGAATATTCAAAGTTGATTTCTTTTAGGATTGGCTGGTTTGATTTCCTTGCTGTCCAAGGGATTATCAAGAGTCTTCAGCACCATAATTCAAAAGCATCAGTTCTTTGGCATTCAATCTTCTTTATGACCCAATTCTCGCATTCGTACATGCCTACTGGAAAAACTATAGCTTTGACTACATAGACCTTTGTTGTCAAAGTGATGTCTCTGCTTTTTAACATACTGCCTTGGTTTGTCATGGCTTTTCTTCCAAGGAGAAAGCATATTTTAATTTCATAGCTGCAGTCACCTTCTGCAGTTATTTTGGAGCACAAGAAAATAAAATCTGTTGCTGTTTGCACTTTTCCCCCATCTATTTGCATGAAGTGATATATTTTAGGAGACTCCAAATATTATTATTCTAAAATTTTTCTGTACTGGAGATCTAAATATACAAAAGGAATTCAAACATCTAATCTCAGATTCAGAAATCCCACTCCTGCATTTCAACTCTCCTACTCCTATTCTCCAACATCCCATTCTTTCCATCCAGTCAAAAATAGACAAACTCTAAATTCTGGATGTACCACCTTTCTGCTACTAGGTGGCGAGGTCTGGCTAGTAAAATGGTTTTTTTTTTTTTTTTTTTTTTAATAATGACATTACAGTTTTGTTTTCTTTGCTGTGATTTTGCACATTTCCTGTACTTTTCCCAATCACATCTCTATCATTCTTCAGTAGTGCTTATTGGAATATTTCCTTTTGGAATCACTTTCTTTAAAAAAAAATGTGGACCATTTTTAAAGACTTTATTGAATTTGTTACAATAATATTTCTATTTTATGTTATGGTTTTTTGGCCACGAGGCGTGTGAGATCTTAGCTCCCTGACCAGGGATCAAACTCTGTGCATTTGAAGATGAAGTCTTAACCACTGGACTGCCAGCAAAGTCCCTGGATTCACTATCTGAATGTGTTTGATACTGTTTGGCAAATCAGAAGTCTTTGAGCTCTTGCCACTCTGCATAACATAAAGCATTTAGAAACTTTTACAGCAAATTGGCAGAGTAATTTTATGTCAAAATTAAATGTAACAATAATAATATAGAATTTGGGTTTACATTTTCACCTATTTTTTTAGTGATTTTTTATTTTGTATAAATATTAATGTGTATCAGATTATATTTTCTCCAGATAAATAACTAGTACTTTACCATGGATAATTCAAAACTCCATCCTAATTCATCTCTAGCTTTAGCTTCCTAGGTTCCTCAGATGGTAAAGAATCTGCCTCTAGAGCAGGAGATTCGGGTTCAATCCCTGGGTTGGTAAGATCCCCTGGAGAAGGGAATGGCAACCCACTCCAATATTCTTTCCTGGAGAATTCCATGGACAGTGGAGCCTATGGGCTGCATTCCAAGGGGTCACAAAAAGTAGGACATGGCTGAGCTCGTGTCCGACTCAAGCTTGATGACTCTCAGCTAATGCCATTGGATATTTTTGTTTGTTCTGATTTGTTCTTACTTCACAATAAAACAGAGGCCTGATGTTAAAACTATAATGAAGTACATAACTGATCTAGGTTGCACTGCACTTTTTCCTGGACTTGAAAGCCTTGAATCACATTTGCAAATAAAATTTCTGGTCTTACCATTCTGATTAAAGAAAATTCTGGTTCAAATTATATGCCCCAGGGCCAGAGAAAAAGAAGGCAGAGCAAACTGAGGTTGAGAGAAACCACACTAGCTCATAATGTATAGAGTGGAGTTGGCTCAGAGCAATTGTCCCAGACTTTCTTAAATTGATGCAGTAATTCTAGGCTTTTCTTATGAAAATTCTAGCCTACCAGTATATGAAGATTAATAGCATGTCCATCTACCCACTCTAAAAGAGGTCCTTTATCTGCCCTCCATTTCTCCTTTCCATTCCCAACCACAAATAGGTCTCCTGATCCAATCCACTTTTTAATTATTTATTTCACTGATGTATGCCCTTTTTCCAGCTGAAGTCCAGGCTCTTATCATTTCTCACTTGCATTGCCATATGCCCAACTCATTACTCTTGCCTTGCACATTTTCAGGGTCAAAGCATCAGAATGCAAATGTCTCTGTCCTGATTCTCTATATTAAGGAGTTTACTGATTTCTTTCTCTTAAAAGACTCCTCAAGATGATTGTATTGAATGTTGTAAAAGTCAGAACCAGACACGCTGCATATTTTTGGAAGCTTTTAAATGGAGTTTAGTGTCAACATGACATCAAACCTTATACCTTAATAATGTGACATCAGTGACAGCTTTAAATCTCATACTAAATGATAGGTTGAGAGGTACCCAGTGCTTTTTGAACCTTTATTTTGCATTGCTGAGAAAAGCATAATTCAGTGACAGTTTCAGCTCTGTAATCATCCATAGAAAGCAGTTTGACTATAGAAAGGGATTCAGTCTCTTTTGTTCTCTTTCTCTTTAAGACTTGTGTAAATGAAATGCAAAAGTTCCAGGATTTCTTATTTCAGTATCAATTTGGAAGATCCTATGTACAATTATTATTTTGCTTAATGATTCTTAACAACAGATTAAATTACCATCTGCAGTATATCCACACAATAAGAGCCAAAGAGTCCTTCGGAAGAAAGGCAAACTATTTCTGTATTCTACTAACCTATAATCATTAAGGTTCAAAGACTAAAATGACAATGTGGGTGGAGAAATAGGATGCGAATTTGATTCAGGCCATGGAAACCAATGGTTCTTTCTAGCGAGAGACTATCCTTAGCATTCTCCAAGAGTATGGTGTATTGAATACTAGAAAATAGGAAGCTATTATTTATGTAGTGTTTATTGGTCTTAAGCCAGAAAGCCTGACATATTTTCTGACAATATGACAGATATTTTTACCCCAGACACTTATAAAAACTGTAGGTAGCCTAGAACCTTACTTTTCTATTTATGTAAAACTATTTCCAAATTTTACTTTAAATTTAATTTCCTTCTGTTGTACACCTTTTGAGAAATGGAATAAAAATAAGTGATTAGATAGAATTTCTGAGCTTTGAAGTACTAATTTTATTGATACAATGAAGCCAAAACAGTGGCTGGGATAAAATAATGTAGCAAAAACTGTGGCCTGGGATGAAATAAAGGGAACTTTTTCTGGCCCTGATATTTTAACTTATATATTATAATATTAGTCTGAATAAAATTATATACTGTGGCTTAATTTTAAGTATGAAGCTATTTTACTACATTAGCTTAAAAAGTGTTTTAAATAGAGTGTTTCAATAGTGATTAGAATTCAGTGATGAAAAGCAGAATATTGCTAATGAAACTTTGAACTAGATGCCTTAAAAAAATCCTACACAATAAGAACAAACATTTGTTGACTTTATGTGTTGACATTATAACATGTGTTTATATTTATTAACATATTTAATCCTCACAACAACCATGACTATAGGTACTATTTTATTCCTTGCTTTATAGGTAAAGATGATGACACAATTAGAGACTATTATTTTTCAAAGTCTCACAAATAAACTAAAACACTACTGAAAGGGAATGAAGTTTATTTCGGATTTTTATATTTTGGTATGCTTGTTCTAGGGCTTCCCAGGTGGCGCTAGTGGTAAATAACCCATCTGCCAATGAAGGAGACATATGAGATGTGGGTTTGATCCCTGGGTTTAGAAGATCCCCTAGAGGAGGGCATAGCAATCCACTCCAGTATTCTTGCCTGGAGAATCCCATGCACAGAGGATCCAGGCAGGCTACAGTCCATAGCACCACAAACAATCAGACATAATTGAAGCGACTAGGCTTGCACTAACACATGCTTGTTCTCAGTTCAGTTCTGTCACTTAGTTGTGTCAGACTTTTTGCGACCCCATGGGCTGCAGTGTGCCAGGCGTCCCTGTCCATCACCAACACCCAGAGTTTACTCAAACTTATGTCCACTGAGTCAGTGATGCCATCCAACCATCTCATCCTCTGTCATCTCCTTCTCGTCCCACCTTCAATCTTTCCCAGCATCAGGGTGTTCTCAAATGAATCAGCTCTTTGCATCAGGTGGCCAAAGTATTGGAGTTTCAGCTTCAACATCAGTCCTTTCAAAGAATATTCAGGACTGATTTCCTTTAGAATGGACTGGTTGGATCTCCTTGCTGTCCAAGGGACTCTCAGGTATCTTCCCCAACACCACAGTTCAAAAGTATCAATTCTTCCGTGCTTAGCTTTCTTTATAGTCCAACTCTCACATCCATACATGACTACTGAAAAACCATAGCCTTGACTAGATAGACCTTTGTTGGCAAATTAATGCCTCTGATTTTCAATATGATGTCTAGGTTGGTCATAACTTTCCTTCCAAGGAGTAAACATCTTTTAGTTTCATGGCTTCAGTCACCATCTGCAGTGATTTTGGAGCCCAAAACAATAAAGTTAGCCACTGTTTCCACTGTCTCCCCATCTATTTGCCATGAAGTGATGGGACCAGATGCCATGATCTTCGTTTTCTGAATGTTGAGCTTTAAGCCAACTTTTTCACTCTCCATTTTCACTTTCATCAAGAGGCTCTTTAGTTCTTCTTCCCTTTCTGCCAGAAGGGTGGTGTCATCTGCATATCTGAGGTTATAGGTATTTCTCCCTGCAATCTTGATTCCAGCTTGTGCTTCATCCAGCCCAGAGTTTTTCATGCTGTATTCTGCATATAAGTTAAATAAGCAGGGTGACAATATACAGCCTTGACCCACTGCTTTTCCTACTTGGAACCAGTCTGTTGAACCACATCCAGTTCTAACTGTTGCTTCCTGACCTGCATACAGATTTCTCAAGAGGTAGAATAGGTGGTCTGGTAATCCCATATCTTTCAGAATATTCCACAGTTTAGTGTGATCCATACAGCCAAAGCCCTTGGCATAGTCAAAAGAGCTGAAATAGATTTTTTTTTTTGGCTGGAACTCTCTTGCTTTTTTGATTCTCCAACGGATGTTGGCAATTTGATCTCTGGTTCCTCTGCCTTTTCTAAATCCAGCTTGAATATCTGGAAGTTCATGATTCACATACTGTTGAAGCCTAGCTTGGAGAATTTTGAGCACTACCCTACTAGTGTGTGGGATGAGTGCCATTATGCGGTAGTTTGAACATTCTTTGGCATTGCCTTTCTTTGGGATTGGAATGAAAACTGACCTTTTCCAGTCCTGTGGCCACTGTTGTGTTTTCCAAATTTGCTGGCATATTTAGTGTAGCACTTTCACAGCATCTTCTTTTAGGATTTGAAATAGTCAACTGGAATTCCATCACCTCCACTAGCTTTGTTTGTAGTGATGCTTCCTAAGGCCCACTTGACTTCACATACAGGATTTCTGACTCTAGGTGTGTGATCATACCATTGTGATTATCTGGGTCATGAAGATCTTTTTTGTATAGTTCTTCTGTGTGCTCTTGCCACCTCTTCTTAATATCTCCTGCTTCTGTTAGGTCCATACAATTTCTGTACTTTATTGTTCCCATCTTTGCATGAAATATTCCCTTGGTATCTCTAATTTTCTTGAAGAAATCTCTAGTCTTTCCCATTCTATGGTTTTCCTCTATTTCTTTGCACTGATCACCAAGAAAGGCTTTCTTATCTCTCCTTGCTATTCTTTGGAACTCTGCATTCAAATGGGTATATCTTTCCTTTTCTCCTTTGCTTTTCGCGTCTCTTCTTTTCACAGCTATTTGTAAGGCCTCCTCACACAACCATTTTGCTTTTTTTGCATTTCTTTCTCTTGGAGATGGTCTTGATTCCTGTCTCCTGTACAATGTCATCAACCTCCATCCATAGTTCATCAGGCCCTTTGTCTATCAGATCTAATCCTTTGAATCTATTTCTCACTTCCACTGTATAATTGTAAAGGATTTGATTTAGGTCATAGCTGAATGGTCTAGTGGTTTTCCATGCTTTCTTCAAGTTAAGTCTGAATTTGGCAATAACGAGTTCATGATCTGAGTCATAGTCAGTTCCCGGTATTGTTTTTGCTGACTGTATAGAGGTTCTCCATCTTTGGCTGCAAAGAATATAATCAATCTGATTTCAATGTTGGCCATCTGGTGATGTCCATGTGTAGAGTCTTCTCTTGTGTTTTTGGAAGAGGGTATTTGCTATGACCAGTGCATTTTCTTGGCAAAACTCTCTTAGCCTTTGTCCTGCTTCATTCTGTATTCCAAGACCAAATTTACCTGTTTAATGATCACAATTAGTATCCTAGTTTGCAAACATGTACACATGTAAAAAACTGCTTTGTTGTTTAACATGGCTTCATTAATTCAAGACTTCCTCATTAAGATAAGAAATACCTTTTAGGGATCTGATTAAAACTGTGGGTAAGCCAAACAAGTTCTCTGCTCTTATTACATTTGCAGACATTTCAGAAAGCCAATTCAATTACAGACACAGACATAAATTAACTCTTTCATGAAATCAATGAACTAGGAGGATTTGGGAAATCAGAATAAATTCTGTCATGGTCCCAGGATATGCAGAGCATTTCAGCAAGAATAATTTCTTAAAGATAAATGACCTGGAAAAATAGCCATTTTTGAACAACAATTAAGCAAACATAAATGAGAGATACACTGACTTTAGATGGTATGATCTCTAAAACATGGTTTTAGATGTCTTGACTTCCTTGTCTTGTAGAGATATTGCTATGTACTGGTAGACTTTGAACACTAGCCTTGCAGCAAATGATTTGGCTTCATTTCCTCTTATTTGGTCTGGAAGTAGTGTGCAGGCTCATTTCATCAAGCATGTGCTTCATGTGCTTTAGCTGGAGATTTCATTCTTTGGGGACCCACTCAGTACCTCATCATTGATATAAAGACTACTTTAAGTTCAAGACATCTGAAATTCAACAGAGGCAGAAAGAAGCATTCTTAGATCTTCTCTCACTTGATTTCTGAGAAATGAAGCTGCCATGAATTTCCTCTTTGGGGCAGTCTTCTTGAAATGGAGCAGAAATCTATGGTCCTTGCTCTGCCCCCAACCCCCAACCCCCTGCCATGTCGTCATCCTATCTTTTGTCTGTGGAAATATTTTAGCCAGAGGATAAGTTTAATCAGAGAAGTGAGAACATATAGAAATAAAATAAATAAGTCAAAAGAGACCAAAATAAGTATATTCAAGGACTTTAGTTCCTTCTAAAGGGCTATGGATAATATTCTGAGTCATATCCTGTGAGCTATTTTATAGATACTGAAAACACTACCAGGTAGAGAAGTTAACTACCTGATGACCAGACTGTAGCTATGGCATAAGCTGCCACAATTCCAAGAACTGACCTCGGGAAATAGAAACAGACTGATCCTGGAACTAAAGATTAACTGCACCTAAAACAACCAAGGTGATGCTAATCAGACAACTGCTGACCAATTTTAAGATGACTGTCAGAGCTGACTGTGTTCTATGTAGCCCCCTTCCTTGACCTATAAAAGCTGCTGCCCCTTGATTGTCAATGGTGGGAAGTCAGCCTTTGGAGAGATGTCACCCTCTCCACTCCCTCCCAGTTTGCTAATATTCAAAATAAAGCGAACGTTCCTTTCCACCAACCTGGACTGTTTAATGGCTTTTGAGCAATGAGTAGCCAGACCTCAGTTTGGTCTTCCCAGCATTCTATCTGGGAAGATCAAGAAGAGTTTTGTTTTTGTTTTTCAGTCACTAAGTCATGCCAGACTCTTTGCAATCCCCTGGACTGTAGCACACCAGGTTTCCCTGTCCTTCACTATCTCCCCAAATTTGCTCAAACTCATGCCCATTGAGTCAATGATACCATCCAACCATCTTATCCTCTGTTATCCTCTTCTCCTCCTGACTTCAATCTTTCAGAGCATCAGGGTCTTTTCCAATGAGTCAGCTCTTCGCATCAGGTGGCCAAAGTATTGGAGCTTCAGCATCAGTCCTTCCAATGAATATTCAGGTTTTATTTCCTTTAGGATTGACTGTTTGGATCACCTTGCTGTCCAAGGGACTTTCAATAGTCTTCTCCAGTACCACAATTTGAAAGCAAGAAGACTAAACCTACCATGAATCTTATCCGTAGTGAGTTTCATGGCCATGAAGAAAGACTACTCTCACATAAACAAACATTGTCATAAAATTTCTCATCTCTATTTGTTCATCTAAAATCTATTTGTCTTTCCTAAAGGGACATATTTGCTTTTTCTCATAGAAGTCTTTTCTTTTCACTCCAGATTTCTTTCCAAGTTAAGTGCATAAGCCTCAGACCTTAACTATTTAGTGAACTACTACTTTTTTCATTAGCTTTCACATCATACAATTAAGCCTTTTTACTCCATTTAACTTTTCTAGCTGTAATTCAGACACTCCCACAGACTGAGCCTAAGAAGTTAGAGGACAAGTTTTCCTTCCTGACAGTCTCCAGATAGCTAAACCGGTATACATTGGCTTCAGAAGGCAAATATGCCTGCAAATGTATGGTTTTATGTGATACAAAAATGTGGTGTATATGAGCCCTGCCCAAGATGCTAATTTTCCCCTGGGCCAGACCTCGCATTTTAGTATTTTACTGACATAGGTAATGTTTGAACTTTAGTACATTTTTCAGGTTCCCAGTTAAAAATAACATTGAGTAGAGCAGAGAATGGGAGTCCTAAATGATGCCACTTGATCTTTACAGATAAACTTTACGTTTATCTGTGCTGGAGGTTTTTGTGTCAGGTAATGTGGCTTGGGGCTACAGAGTCTTATAAGGTGCAGTCTTGGCTCACCTGGACTGAGTGATATTGGTGACAGAGGAAAGATGATAATCTAACTGGTGCCTAGTCAAGTGATAATGATATAGCTATGCTTAAATTACATTCACTGTTCTCATGAAGTTCACTGTGTACTTGGGAATAGTAGTTTTGCATAGGACAAAGTCAAACTTGTGATAAGGTGTATGATAGAGATATATACAAAGTACCAGAGTAATGAGTGACTCTGTTACCCTGTCAGGATGAATAAGGTACACATAGGAAGGAACACCTGACCCCCAGGAGTTGAAAAAAAAGTGGACACTTAACACGTAAAAAAGGATAGTAAAAGTTTTTAGAAACTAAGGATAACATGTGCAATACAAAGACATAAATAACTCAAAACCTATGCGCTGCAGCAAAAACAGTTCTAAGAGGGAAGTTTATAGCAATACAATCCTACCTCAGGAAACAAGAAAAACATTGAATAGACAACCTAACTTAACACCTAAAACAATTGGAAAAAGAAGAACAAAAAACTCCCAAAGTTAGCAGAAGGAAGGAAATCATAAAGATTAGAGAAGAAATAAATGAAAAAGAAATGAAAGAAACAAAGTAAAGATTAATAAAATGAAAAGCTGGTTCTTTGAGAAGGTAAACAAAATTGACAAACCTTTAGCCCGACTCACCAAGAAAAAGAGAATCAACAACATTAGAACTGAAAAAGGAGAGGTTACAACAGACAATGCAGAAATACAAAGGATTATAAGAGACTATTATGAGAAACTATATAGCGATAAAGTGGATAACCTGGAAGAAATGGACAGTCTTAGAAAATCTCTATCTTTGAAGACTGAACCGGGAAGGAATAGAAATTATGAACAACCCAATTTGAACCATTGAAATTGAAATCAAATTTTTGGGGTAGATCAAAATTCTCCCCAAAACAAATAAGCCCAGGGCCAGATGGCTTCACATGTGGATTCTATCAAACATTTAGAGAAGATCTAATGCCTATCCTTCTAAAACTCTTTCAAAAAATTGCAGAGGAAGGAACACTTCCAGTCTCATGCTATGAGGTCACCATCACCCTGATACCAAAACCAGACAAAGACAACACACACACAAAAGAAAATTACAAGCCAATATCACTGATGAACATAGATACAAAAATCCTTAACAAAATTCTAGCAAAGAGAATTCAACAACACATTAAAAAGCTCATACACCATGGTCAAATTGGGTTTATTCCAGGGATGAAGGATTCTTCAATATATGAAAATCAATCAATGTGATACACCATATTAACAAATTGAAAGGTGAAAACCATATGATAATCTCAATAGATACAGAAAAAGCCTTTGACAAAATTCACCCCTTTATGATTAAAACTTTTCAAAAAGTGGGCACAGAAGGAACCTACTTGAACACAGTAAAGTTCATATATGATAAGCCAACAGCAAACTTTATTCTCAATGGTGAAAAAATGAAAGCATTCCCCCTAAGATCAGGAACAAGACAAGGGTGTCTACTCTCGCCACTATTATTCAATTCAAAACTATATATTATTATATAAAACTATATATTATTATTATATATAACTATATATTATAAATCTATGTATATATATAACAATATATTATACAAAACTATATATTATTATATAGTTTTGGAAGTCCTATCTATGGCAATTAGAGAAGAAAAATAAATAAAAGGAATCCAGATTGGAAAAGAAGTAAAGCTCTCACTGTTTCCAGATGACATGATACTTACTATACATAGAAAACCCTAAAGATACTTTCAGAAAATTACTAGAACTAATCAGTGAATTTATCAAAGTCACATTATACAAAATAAATACACAGAAATCACTTTCATTTCTATATACTAACAATGAAAAATCAGAAAGAGAAATTAAGGAATCAATCCCATTCACCATTATAACAACAACAACAAAAATATCCAGGAATTAACCTACTTAAGGAGACAAAAGAACTGTATACAGAAAATTATAAGACACTGATGAAAGAAATTAAAGCTGATATAAACAGATGGAGATATATTCCATGTTCCTGGGTTGGAAGGATCAATATTGTGAAAATGACTATCCTACCAAATTCAATCTACAGATTCAATGCAATCCCTATCAAATTACTAATGGCATTTTTCACAAAACTAGAACAAAATGTATATTTTAGATGACCATGGATATAGTGTGGATGAAGCATAAAGCAGAATCTGGAGCAGTGACAAGTGGTCAGGTTGGCAAAGCTGAGTGAAACCAACACAGATCCATTGCCACCTATTTTATGTCAATTATTAGCATTTTTGTGATCTAATATTCAGGTCAGATGTTTTAGAAAAGGACAGATTGTTTAGGTCTGTGCAAAGAACAATTATGAAGTTATTTTCTTTACTGTCAAGAGCTAAGACTTGGGCTACAAGAGAGATAGTATTTTCCTCTTTTGTGGGGACAGACTGAAAATTAAGAAAATTGAGTTCAGTGGTATACCCATTAGCAAATAATTTTACCTGGAATCTAATGGGAACATAATAGGCTAAAATAGAGCCAATTCAGAAAAACAACAGTACATTAGGAGACATGGTAAAGGTAGCCAGAAAGACAGAAGATAGAAAAAGCGAGAAAAGTGTTCGGAATGCCCAGTTTGAAAATGTCACTGAGCATTATATTCAGTAAATTGTATTACAGAAGTGAATGGAAATGATGATGTCTCATGCCATTACTTGATGAAAGGAATCAAATAGCTCAAATGGGTTTTGAGAAATCTGTTCAGACCCTTTGCCTAAAGGCAGATGGATGTGTAAGAAGCCTTTTTTTTTTTTTTTTTTCCTGGTTCTTAAATATTTCCAAAACCTGTATCAATCATTTATCCCAGTATTTTGTCCTTTTCTTGTGCTATCTTTCCTTTATATATTCTCAAAAACCATCCCTATGGAACTTTAAGCCTTAGGATGTGGCAGACACTTTAGACAAACTTTCTCATATATATTAATAGGAGTTGTTGTTTAGTCACTAAGTTGTGTCTATTTGTGACCCCGTGGACTGTAACCCACCAGGCTCCTCTGTCCATGGGATTTTCCAGGCAAGACTATTGGAATGGGTTGCCATTTCCTCCTTGGGGGATCTTGTGGACCCAGGGATCAAATCCACCTGCACTGGCAGGTGGATTCTTTACAACTGAGCCACCAGAGAAGCCCAATATTTTTAGTCTGTTGTCCCAAATATCAACTTGCCACTTTTCCTAGAGTAAGTCAGTGTTGTGATATTGTATCTATTTAATTTTATGCACAGATTTTTTATCTATTTATGTATAGATTCTATATATCATATAGATATCATATATAATCATCTAACTTCATCAAATCATGCTACAAATTGGATTAATCATAATTTCCTAATTTAGTCATCAACTGTGTCTAATACTATGTGCCAGGAACTGGAAGAACAATAACTCATAAGACAAAATTGCCTATTTTCCAAATTCATCTTAACTCAAATATGTTATAATTTCTCTCCATGAAATAATTGGAAATTTATCTGGCTTTGAATTCTGTTAAATAGAAAAATTTCCAGAAATATCCCAGGTTCCAAGTTTTAAGATGTTAGAATTCTTGACGGTTTGATTTCAGCATTGATACTTTTGAATTTTAGATCAGAAAAAAAATGCTACATTTATGTCAATACAAAAATAAAATTTGACTTGTTATAATTTAAATATTCCAGTGAAGATACTCCCATATAGTATGCTAAATAAAATACACATACACAAACATATATAACTAGCTCACAAATAAAAACACTGCATTGCTCAGCATATGTGTCTGTGTGAGCATGTGTAAAACATAAGGGGGATGAATTTATTTGAGGATCAGTTTTTTATAATATATAAAAACATGGATTTTTATAAAACGTATAAGCTAGGGGTATGAATTTTCTTCGGTATCTAGAATTCCTTTCCTGCATCTTTCCTTATGGTATGACAGTTTTTATTACTCTTCTCTACTCAAATATTACCTCTTCGGAGAGTCCTCTATGTTTCTCTTCATACCACTTACAGCCATCTCAAATGATATTTAATTTGTTTTTGCTAAGTCTTCTCTTCAAACTGTAAGCTTAATGTAGAAATTTTTTTTGCAGGATGTAATGCCGAGAGTCTCACAGGTGGTAGATGCTCAGGTAATGTTAAGTGATGGGCAAATATTAAATTAATAGAGGTGTGACTCTGAGAATACACTAGCCAGGATATTGATTTATTTCCAAGACATATTTATCTGGAATGCAAGATACTCATTTGTTTTGTTGTGGTTGTGGTTTAGTTGCTAAGTCATGTCCAACTTGTTTGTGACCCCATGAACTGTAGCCAGCCAGGCCGCTCTGCCCACGGAATTTCCCAGGTAAGAATACTGGAGTTGCTTGTCATTTCCTCCTCCAGAAGATCTACCCAACTCAAGGATCAAACCCATGTCTCCTGTGTCTCCTGTATTAGCAGGTGGATTCTTTACACTGAGCCACCCAGGCTATCTATTTAAGCTTTATAAAATTACCTGGTTTTACAGCCCTAGCTTTCTCATGGAAGAAGGCAATGGCACCCCACTCCAGTACTCTTGCTTGGAAAATCCCATGGACGGAGGAGCCTGGTAGGCTGCAGTCCATGGGGTCACTAAGAGTAAGACAAGATTGAGCGACTTCACTTTCACCTTTCACTTTCATGCATTGGAGAAGGAAATGGCAACCCACTCTAGTGTTCTTGCCTGGAGAATCCCAGGGATGATGGAGCCTGGCGGGCTGCCGTCTATGGGGTCGCACAGAGTCGGACATGACTGAAGCGACTTAGCAGCAGCAGCAGCAGCAGCTTTCTCATATTGAACAGAAGGAGTTAGGTGTATAATTGTATTTACTCTTTAATATAATAGGTCTCTGAAATGAATGGTATCTATAAAACGTAGAAAACTGAAATTCTGAATTCTAATCCCAAATTTGCATATACTAAACTCAATTCTTCCAAGTGTAAAATGAGAATAATTAGACCTACTTGATGGATTACAAAATGCACATAACAGCAAAGCATAAACTCTGTTTATTTTTTACACTTTTGTTTTCTTTTAAGGTACTTTCCAACTCCAATAACTAAAAATTTAATTATATAATCCTAGCACCAATGTACAGAAAAGGCAATGGCACCCTACTCCAGTACTCTTGGTCTGGAAAATCCCATGGACAGAGGAGCCTGGAAGGTTGCAGTCCATAGGGTCACTGAGGATCGGACACGACTGAGTGACTTCACTTTCACTTTTCACTTTCATACACTGGAGAAGGAAATGGCAACCCACTCCAGTGTTCTTGCCTGGAGAATCCCAGGGACGGGGGAGCCTGGTGGGCTGCGTCTATGGGGTCACACAGAGTCGGACACGACTGAAGTGATTTAGCAGCAGCAGCAGCACCACCACCACCACCAATGTAAGGATGAGGAAATTAGTCATCAACAATTCAAACCAACATGGAAGCTTTAATCTCTTCTGTTTAGGGGCTGTAAATTATTCAAGACCAACAAGACAGTTTACATTAATAATTTCAAATAATGAAAATGCCATGAGAAGATGCACTTCCATGCGATACTCATTTCAACATCATAAAGTCAAACTTATTAGTGATGTACATATTTGGAGACAACTAGTGTAAGAGAAGTCTGTGTCTGGCTTTTAATGCTGAGTATAACTTAGAATGACTAAAAAAAGACAACATTGGGTTATATTGGCTAGTAACATGTGGTTTCTGACCTGTCAATGAGTTAGCAGTGAGGTGCAGTGACAGGTGTATTGGAGCTTAAGCATCAAATATAGCCAGGACATTATGCAACCATAAAGAAGTAGAAAAGTCTTCTTTCTGAATGTAATATTCGCTTCTGCCTAAAATCAGAAAATATACACATGTGGATTTCAGCATACTGACAATGACATGACAGAAGTTGGTTAAATTTGTCCTAAGGCAGCCAGTGGCATGTCTCTAAATTTAGTCATCTCTGACTGCAAGACACTGATGAGGAAGCTCTCAACTTAGCAATCTAAATACTATCCCAAGGCAACTTCTAAATAGATTTTTAAACCAAGGTTTACCAACATGAAATTTCCTGTTCAACTTCCCTGTTGTCTTCAATTTGCAACTACCATAGCATGCTTAAAATTAATCGGAAGTTTATATGCACCTACTACTAAAACAAAAACACATATTCATTCTTATTTTAACAAAGCACTCCATATTGGAATTAGACACAAAGTTGATAAAAAATCAGTTAAAGAGAATTAAATTTGGTGATAGTTTCCAAAGGAATAGCATGCAGTAGGATATCATCTTTTTCCCTTCACCTCAAGGGTATCTTGTCTTACATACCTCAGTTCAAGTAAGTGTCCAACTTTCTTTGATAGTCAATATAATATTTTCTTTTGAGTTACTTAAGTGTGGTAGTTGATAATGTAGTTGACAACTGTTTTTGTTTCTCTTCACTTCTGGGCACATGGTTACACTCTCTTGCCCCTTAACATGAGATGCGGCTATATTTTAGTGATAAAATGTTAGCAAAAGTAATTGTGAGCCATTTCTGGATCACATCTTTAAGGATTAGAATGCCATTCACCACACTTCCTTTCCTGCTTTTTAAACATGCTTTGTGTCAATAGAGATAAGTTTGCATTTTACAGAAATCAGTATAAATGAACTAATGTGGTACACACTCTTTTGTCTGGCTTCTCTTATTCTGCATATTTTGATATTCATCTATTTTTTGAATTCTGCGAGTTAAATTCTTGGTTAATTTTTTTCAGAGATGGACAGGGAAGCCTGGTGTGCTGCAGTCCATGGGGTCGCAAAGAGTCAGACATGACTGAGCTACTGAATAAACTGAGAATCGATATACCACTGTGCTTGCCCATTCATTTGTTGATTGACGCTGACATTGGATCATTTCCAATTTTGTCTATTAGAAATAAATTTTTAATGAACACTTATGTACAAGTCTTTGCATGGACATGTGCTATCATTTGTCTTGGGTATTGATCTATTCTTCAATTTGGTGGTTTAGTCACTAAGTTGTGTCTGACTATTGGGACCCCATGGACTATAGCCCTCCAGGTTCCTCTGTCCATGGGATTCTCCAGGCAAGAATACTGGAGTGGGTTGCCATTTTCTTCTCCATGGGATCTTCCCAACCCAGGAATCAAACCCGGATCTCCTGCATTGCAGACATATTCTTTACGGACTGAGCTACAAGGGAAGCCGCCTTCTCAAAAGTAGTAGTGTGTGAGAGTTTTAATTTTTCCAAATCTTCACCAACCATCACTCTAAGTGTTTTCAGTTTTCATTTTCCTAATGATATGTTAAGCAAATGTCCATGTGCATCCATATATCTACTCTGGTCAAGTATCTGTCCAATTTTATCCCTTATTTTTTATATTGGTTGTTTGATTTCTTACAATCAAATTTGAGAATTCCTTATGTATTGTGGGTACAACTTCTTTATTTGATACAAGATTTGCCAATATTATATTCTAGTTTGTAACTTTTTCATTCTCATAACTGTGCATTTTTAAGAGAAGGAGCTTTTAAAAATTTTGAAGATACTAAATTTATAATTTTTTTCTTTTATGGATCATGTTTTTTGTGGTGTATCTATGAAATATTCCTTTGGTCCAAATTAATAAAGATTTTATCCTCTTTTTTCCTAGGTGTTTTAAATAGAGTTATTTTGAGTTCATTTTTGTTTATAGTCCAAGTTATGCATGAAAAGTTGATTTTTTTTTGCATACATATACATATAACTAGTCTCATCCCCTTCTCCTCCTGCCCCCAATCCCTCCCAGCATCAGAGTCTTTTCCAGTGAGTCAACTCTTCGCATGAGGTGGCCAAAGTACTGGAGTTTCAGCTTTAGCCTCATTCCTTCCAAAGAAATCCCATATACACATACATAATTTATTTAAAAGACTATCCCAGCTCCAATGTTATTCCTTTGAATCTTTATTAAATAATAGTTGCCTTTATATGTGTCAGTCTTTTACTTGATTGTTTATTTCCTTGATCTGTTTGTCTGTCTTCATGAAATTATCACATGGTTTCTTACTGTAGCTTTAGGTTTTAAAAACATAAATCCTGAAAATTTATTCTTATTTTTAGGGTGTTAATATATAGTCTCAGATATCTGTATTTTCACATGAAATTTAGAATCAGCTTGTCAATTTCTACAAAAAATTCTGCTAGGATTCTTAATGAGATTGTATTGAACCTACAGATCAATGTGAGAAGAATTAACATTATAATAATATTGAGTCGTCCTACACATTAACTTGATATGTCTCTTCATTTACTTATTATGTTGGTATTATTTTAAATTTTATTATTAAAGTTTACATTGTGGACTTTCCTGTATTTTCAAATTCTCTTCTTTACTTTTAGAACATAAAAAGTAAATCTACAATAACTTTTAAAAGGAACTTTCCCTCTAATTCTCACCACTGTGTCATTTCTGAGTTGCTCTCAAATGAATTTTCCCCTTCTTGTGGACCATATTTCCCTACCTCCTTTCATGCCTGATAATCTTTTATTTTATGCCAGACATTGCAAATTCACTGCATTTTAGGTTTTTGTATTCTTATAAATGTTTCAGAATTTTGTTCTAAGATTGAGTCAAGTTACTTAGACATAACTTGCTCCTTTCAGGTCTTGACTTCTATGCTTGGTTCTATTCAGTTCAGTTCAGTTGCTCAGTCGTGTCTGACTCTGCGACCCCATGAATCACAGCACGCCAGGCCTCCCTGTCCATCACCAACACCCGGAGTTCACTCAGACTCATGTCCATCGAGGCAGTGATACCATCCAGCCATCTCATCCTCTGTCGTCCCCTTCTCCTCCTGCCCCCAATCCCTCCCAGCATCAGGGTCTTTTCCAGCGAGTCAACTCTTCACATAAAGTGGCCAAAATATTGGAGTTTCAGCCTTAGCCTCATTCCTTCCAAAGAAATCCCAGGGCTGATCTCCTTCAGAATGGACTGGTTGGATTTCTTTGCAGTCCAAGGGACTCTCAAGAGTCTTCTCCAACACAACACTTCAAAAGCATCAATTCTTCAGTGCTCAGCTTTCTTCACAGTCCAACTCTCACATCCATACATGACCACTGCAAAAACCATAGCCTTGACTAGACGGACCATTGTTGGCAAAGTAATGTCTCTGCTTTTGAATATGCTATCTAGGTTGGTCATAACTTTTCTTCCAAGGAGTAAGCGTCTTTTAATTTCATGGCTGCAGTCACCATCTGCAGTGATTTTGGAGCCCAGAAAAATAAAGTCTGACACGGTTTCCACTGTTTCCCCATCTATTTCCCATGAAGTGATGGGACCAGATGCCATGATCTTCATTTTCTGAATGTTGTGCTTTAAGCCAACTTTTTCACTCTCCTCTTTCACTTTCATCAAGAGGCCTTTTAGTTCCTCTTCACTTTCTGCCATAAGGGTGGTGTCATCTGCATATCTGAGGTTATTGATATTTCTCCCGGCAGTCTTGATTCCAGCTTGTGCTTCCTCCAGCCCAGTGTTTCTCATGATGTACTCTGCATAGAAGTTAAATAAGCAGGGTGACAATATACAGCCTTGACATACTCCTTTTCCTATTTGGAACTAGTCTGTTGTTCCATGTCCAGTTCTAACTGTTGTTTCCTGACCTGCATATAGGTTTCTCAAGAGGCAGGTCAGGTGGTCTGGTATTCCCATCTCTTTCAGAATTTCCCACAGTTTATTGTGATCCACACAGTCAAAGGCTTTGGCATAGTCAATAAAGCAGAAATAGATGTTTTTCTGGAACTCTCTTGCTTTTTCGATGATCCAGCGGATGTTGGCAGTGTCTAGGCAGGTAATTTTTTTTACATTACGGGAATATGGCTTTCTTACATTTTCAATCTATTAACTCATGAATTATGAATTTTTCCAGTCTTACTGATGAGAACACACTATTTTTGTCCATTTGTGAGCGTCTATCAGGAACTGTTCTCCCTAATCCTCTTGGACAGGTCTTTACTCAGTCTCAGGTAATTCTCTTACGTGTACACAGTGATTGGTAGTCTGCTATTTGAGAGGGCCTTCTACAGCTCTCTGAAGTTTTCTCTCTGTGCAGCTTTCTCCTCTGAAGGAATATGTGCTCTTTAGTCCTCCTGGAACTTTTAGCTCTATCTCAACTCTTGGAATCTGCCAGGTTCCTCTTTGCATTTTATAAGAACACTCCTTCTAAAATATAAAATGATGCTGTCATTTCTCCACTTGAAATCTACCTTATATGGCTTGGCATAATTTATAGGAGTCATGATTATATTCTTGCCTCCTCCTTTAATCCTATACTGTTATACTCTGACACAGAGCAAAGAAGTATAATTCTGTTCATAAAATCTCCTGCATGGATTTTTACTTAATTTTTTAAATTTTTCATATATTTTTGTACTTACAGAAAACTTACAGAAAATGGAGAGGTGTCTCATATTCCTTTTATCAAACTTTCCCTAACATTAACCTCTTGCATAACCATAGAACATAATCAGTACCAGGAAATTAGCATTGGCACAATGCTATTAACTAAGCTCCAAGCTTTATTTAGGTTTCGCCAGATTTTTCTGTAAACATTTTCCTGTTACAAGATCCTACATTGCATCTAGCTCTTATTCTTCTTTACTTTTATCCTTTTTTTGACAGTTGCCAAATCTTTACTATTCTATCATGAGGTTGGCACTTTTGAAAAGTAAACTGGTCAGTTATTTACAAAATTTCTCCTAATTTGGAGTTGATCTATATTTTCTCATTATTAAAATAAAGTTGTGCATTTGGAGAAAGAATACTAAAAATATGATATTGTGCTTTCTTTTAGTGTATTGTATCGGAAACTTCATGCTATCAAAATATCTTTAGACTGGTGATGTTAACTTTCATCACATGCTAAGTTGGTATGTGCCAGGTTTTCCAGTTATTTTTCTCTTTGTAATAATACCTGTCTTGTGGCAGATGTATTGAGACTGAAAAATAACCTATTTCTCTTCAAACTTCTATTTACTATTTTAACAACCCTCATGGCTTTTGTCTCTAGGCATACATACATATCTAACTATTCATACATGTAGTTAATTTGTCAATCAGCCATCTGTCTATCTAATTTGTCACCATGAGTTCATACTGACATTTTTAATTCTATCATTGAGCTTTCTCTTTTCCTTATTCACATCTTTCTCATATGATTAAATAATCTGCTTTTATTATCATTCAGTTCAGTTCAGTCACTCAGTCGTGTCTGACTCTTTGCGACCCCATGAATCACAGCACGCCAGGCCTCCCCATCCATCACCATCTCCTGGAGTTCCCTCAAACTCATATCCATCGAGTCAGTGATGCCACCCAGCCATCTCATCCTCTGTCATCCCCTTTTTCTCCTGCCCTCAATCCCTCCCAGCATCAGAGTCTTTTTCAATGAGTCAACTCTTCGCATGAGGTGACCAAAGTACTGAAGTTATCATTATATATATCTATATGTTAATGTATACTTAGTATATATTACTAATGTATTAGTATACATTGTTAGTATGCAAGTAATATCAGAAATGCTTATCCATTCCTTGAGTACCTATTTTAGTAAATTTACTATACAGTTCTTCCCTGTAGCTCAAATGGTAAAGAATCTGCCTGCAATGCAGGAGATGGGTTCAATTTTAGGGTCAGGAAGGTCTCCTGGAGAAGGGACTGGCAACCCACTCCAGTATTCTTGACTGGAGAATCCCTTGACATAGGAGCTCAGTCGGCTAGTCCATGGGGTTGCAAAGAGTTGGACATGACTGTGTGATTAACACTACTACACTACCATTACTATATGGTTACAATGATCATGTATACTTTTTTTGTCTTTATCTTTGAGTATTTATATATTGTCTTCCCATGCCCTTCAGTATGGTGATGTTATTGACTTGAAATACAATTAGTTTTTTTTGTTTTTTTTAATCTTGTTTTCTGATTTGTTTCTCTTCATGTCATGGTAGGTTTCAATCATGTTTTAATAATCAGAGATACACAAAGGATATATCTATGAGATGTCACTACCTCCTTACATACATTACCCATTCCCATTCTTTTCCTCTTTTTACCATTTTCTCCCACTCTCTACAGGTAATCAGCATCAGTTCAGTTCAGTCACTCAGTTGTGTCCAGCTCTTTGAGACCCTATGGACTGCAGCACACCAGGCCTCCATAGCCATCACCAACTCTCAGAACTTGCTCAAACTCATGTCCATCGAGTTGGTATTATCATCCAACCATCTCATCCTCTGTCATACCCTTCTCCTGCCTTCAATCTTTCCCAGAATCGGGGTCTTTTACAATGAGTCAGTTCTTCGCATCGAGTGGCCAAAGTATTGGAGTTTCAGCTTCAGCATCAGTCCTGCCAATGAATATTCAGGACTGATTTTCTTTAGGATGGACTGGTTGGATCTCCTTGCAGTCCAAGGGACTCTCAAGAGTCTTCTCCAACATCACAGTTCAAAAGTATCAATTCTTCAGCACTCAGCTTTCTTTATAGTCCAACTCTCACATCCATACATGACTACTGGAAAAACCATAGCTTTGACTAGACGGACCTTTGTTGGCAAAGTACTTTCTCTGATTTTTAATATGCTGTCTTGGTTGGTCATAGCTTTTCTTTCAAGGTGCAAGCGTCTTTTAATTTCATGGCTGCAGTGACCAGCTGCATTGGTTTTGGAGCAGAAAAAATAAAGTCTCTCACTGGTTCCATTGTTTCCCCATCTATTTTCCCTGAAGTGAAGGGACTGGATGCCATGATATTAGTTTTCGATGTTGAGTTTTAAGCCAACTTTTTCACTCTCCTCTTTCACTTTCATCAAGAGGCTCTTTAGTTCTTTGCTTTCTGCCATAAGGGTGGTGTCATCTGCATATTCGAGGTTATTGATGTTTCTTTTGGCAATCTTAATTTCAGCTTGAGCTTCATCCAGCTCAGCATGTTGCATGATGCATATAAGTTAAACAAGCAGGGGGACAATATACGGTCTTGACATACTCCTTCCCCAATTTGGTACCAGTTTGCTGTTCCATGTCTGGTTCTAACTGTTGATCTGCATACAGATTTCTCAAAAGGCAGGTAAGGTGGTCTGGTCTTCCCATCTCTTAAAGAATTTTCCAGTTTGTTGTTATCCACATAGTCAAAGGCTTTGGAATAGTCAATAAAGCAGAAGTAAATGTTTTTCTGGGACCCTCTTATTTTTTTGATGATACAGCAGATGTTGGCAATTTCATCTCTGGTTCCTCTGCCTTTTTCCTAAAATATTTTCCATTGCACCTTTTTCTCTTGCCAGCTCTTTCTCATCGTTTATAGTCATTATTTTAAAATTTATTGGGCCTGAAATCATACTAAGAATTTTATAAGTAACACTGTGTTTGATCCTTACAAAAACCCTATGAAACAGGTAATGATTTTACCCCAGTGCTAAAGTAAACAAAAGCTTTAGGAGTAGGATAAATGTTCAGGGAATATACAGGTATGCAAATGGCCTAGAGAGGGTTTATATTTTCCAGCTCTGACTGATTCCAATATGCCCTGTCTGTCAAATATTTTTCAAGACCCAAAGATATTTCTACATCAAAGACTTCAGTTACCTCTCAGGGCAGCAAAGTGTTCCTTGTCTTCCCCTCCTTCATCTTTCATAGTATCCTGCTCATACTAGTCGTGCAACATTTTGAATCCCACTTCTGCCACATGCTATTTTTATGAGCTGTGTAAGACAGTTAACTTACTTATATCTCTACTTTTAATCTATTGTAATTGTCTTTTCAATGATTGTTGTAAATAATACAATAAATTTATAATAAATTGTAAATTAATATTTGTAAACATTTATATCCCAAATAGAATATAAAATCTAAAAATTTCAGAGTGTTTAAAATTTAGCCCAAACCCTATTCATTTATTAGTGTCTGCATAATTTAAAAAAAAATGTTTATTTTCAATTTCTTCTACTTCAACTAGATTATGTGGATTTGCAGGGCCATTACTGTAATTATGTCTGCTCCCTAAAAGTAAAACATAGAATAGTACACAATATATGTTTGTTAAGAGATGACTGCATAAAAAGAAAAGAGATGACTATATTCCAAAATTATTCCAAAAGTTTTTCTTAAGATGAAATATAATTGTTAATCTACTAATTATCTAAAAGTCAAATTTAAGATGAAAACAAAAATAAATATCTGCACTTATATGTAAATATATCCTGAGAAAAAAATGTCCTTTCTATCAAAGAGTTGGTGTAATGTAAACTAAATCTCAGTAGGAAAATCAGAGCAATGTCCTGAGTCTTGGCTCAGAGCAGGGCACGACTGGTCCCCCAGTGGTTGCAGAGCCCCTTCAGGTTACACACATGGCTCTCTACTTCTTGAAACAAGCTGTGCTGTGTTTTCAGACCGAGTCTTGAGGGAACAAAAACAACTATTTACTGATCAAACAATCTGATATACAGCTATTTAGAAATGCACTACTAATTCTAGTAAAGTCAATTTCATTATTAATGGCCAAAGTGAGCTGGATTCATTGCAATGAAAAATTTGTTTATTCATAAAGTTTATTGTTCACAGAAGGCAATTTAACCTTTGTACCATCCTAATCCTTCAATGACAAGAGTAACTGTAATTTCACATTCTTGTATATGCAAGAAACGTTACCAAGTGTTTCCAAAAATAAAATCACATCTGATTTAAAATAGTGTAAAATTTTTTTCCCACTTACCAACTGGGTTTTATTTCTCTCTCTAGGTCAAGCAAAACCCTGCACTGGGTACAGCAAAGTATCAGGGAAGGCCTCTCAGATCCACATGGGTTATCACAAGTAGCCAGAAGACTGGGCCTTGAGTTCAGGTAGTTTTGAAGTTTCTGCGCCTGTTCACTTTCAGGTACCACAGGCCAGAATTTTGAGCTTCTCTCTTCAAATGAGAAACTAGCCAGATTTTTGCTGATTCTATTGCAGACATCCTGTAGATGTTCCTGCTGTAGAGTTGGTACAACCCTTGCTTTTCACATGGAAAGCATCAATATTTGCTTTTCCACAGTTTTCCTTTGCATTTTATTTTGCTTTGTGGCTTTGCTTTTTTTTTTTGGTGGGGGGGCTTGTTTATTTTTTGCTTCATTTTGGTTTTGGGTATCAAATTGTTTTCATTTTGTTTTCTCATTTTTTCAAATATGTCACTGAAAAAATGTGTTTAAGAGAAATTTTGGAAAGTAACTATGATTACATAATTTTCAATATATACAAAATATTGGAAGGATTGGTTAGTTTGTGAAATGCATATGTGTGAGACTGAGCAGAAATGTGCCTTAAATTTATTGGTTTTAAAATAAAAATGGCAGGATTAATTGATTGGATGATTTTGTTGTTGTTGGGAGCAGCAGGGAGATTACACAACATTTATTCTGGAGGCAGGAAGTCCAAGATCAAGGTGGTGGCAGATTTGGTTTCTGGTGAGAAATCTCTACCTGGTTTATAGATGGCCACCTTCTCCCTATGAACTATAGTTTTCCCTCATAGCTCAGTTGGTAAAGAATCCACCTGCAATTCAGGAGACCCCAGTTCAATTCCTGGGTTGGGAAGTTCTGCTGGAGAAGGGATAGGCTACCCATTTCAGTACTCTTGGGCTTCTCTTGAGTCTCAGCTGGTAAAGAATCCACCCACAATGAGGGAGACCTGGGTTCTATCCCTGGGTTGGGAAGATCCCCTGAAGAAGGGAAAGGCTACCCATTCCGGTATTCTGGCCTGGAGAATTCCATGTATAGCCCATGGGTGGCATTGCAAAGAGTTGGACATGACTGAGTGATTTTCACTTCACTTCACCTTCTCCCTATGTCCTCATGTGGCTTTTCCTTTGTGTTTTCTCAGAAAGAGAGCTCAATTTCTCTTCTGAATAGGACACCAGGCCTGTTGGATTACTGTTTTACCCATATGAACTCATATAACCTGAGTCTTCTCAGGACCAGGAGAAGGTAATATATTAAAAGACTCATAGTTGCTCATAGTTGATCCTACATTCCCATTATTTTCAAAGATTTTTCTACTAAAATGGGACTTGGCAATGGGACATTATTCTTCTAATCAGTAGATGTGGGAATAGAGATTGGCAGGGTTGAAAAGATTAATAATACATTAATTTCTTATAAATTAAAGTTTATAAAAATAAGAACTTATGTTTATAAGAACACAAATAGTGTTCCTCCCAAAGAGGGACATTGGTAGACATCTATCAATTGTTATAAGAAAGAATTCATTAAAATTTATATGTCTTCTATTTTTTAATTGTATTATAAAACTAGAGAAAGAAATCCAATAAGTTGACATCTGTATAGTAAATTCTCTCAGGATGATACATGAAGTTATACATGATATATTTTATAGCATGCAAATATATTCATTCAGTATAAACCCTTATTGATACCTAGGATGAACTTTGTATAGTTACTGGAATAATAGTAATAAAACATTAAGGAATCACTTTCACTGTTCATAGTTGAACAGTGAAGAAATAATTAAAACTTTCTAGATGTGTAGATGTAACTTTACTTTTCTTAGTGCCAAACACAAGACCTTAATATTGCCCAGGTTTTATATATTTTAAATGTCTTCTTAAAAGTTTTAATGAGAATAAAATTTCCATTCAACAGTGGAACTCTAATGATGAAAGAAATCAATTATTAAAGGTATTTTGTTTCCATATGCAACATGAAAATGAGCATTTTTCAAAGACTTAGAACAAATAATATGCACTAAAATTCAAGATTAAACAGAATATAAATCACTCATCTCTTCTATTCATTTAGGCACTCAGGCTATTTTTTATGACCATCAGTTGCTTTTGTATAATGCTTTAGTTATATATACAGTGACAGAGTAGATAGTAAAAATTGTGTTCTAACTCTATGAGGAAACTTCAGCATTTCTTATTTACTAATATGTTCTTGATTAAGTTTCACTATAATTTCACAATGAACCACAAATAAAACTCTTGTTAATTTTTTATTAGATTTTTGTCTGACTTTTAGGATTCATGCATATAATAAAATATAGTATCACAATATCCTTTTCATTTTCCAATGGGCTTTTAAGCTAATGAGAAAAATTAACTTGTCTGTTAACTCTTGTTAACAGTTGGAGATCATTTGTAAGCAGTGCTGCTAAGCATTAGATCTATGTAACCAACTTTTCAGTTCTTCCTTTTGGTGGACTCATTCAAAGATTTATTACAGAATCTAACTGATTTATATCTCCCTACTGAGTTTGTCCATTTTTTCCTGATTATTTTTTAAAGATTTACTCCAATATTATGCATAATTCTCAACAAAAAACCAGATATTTGAAATATTATCTTTTTTTGAAAAGAATAAGGCTTGCAATTTTGTGTAGGCTTGCTGTTCAGTCACTAAGTTGTATTTGATTCTTTGTCCTGTCCTTCACTATTTCCTGGAAGGACAGAACCTGGCATGCAGCTCCAAATCAGAGTGAACCAGGGCCAACTTTTTTTGCAAAACATGTAGGGCAATGAAATGTATGTGTGTACTTAATGAAAACTTTTTGGTGATGATAATGGTGACTTTTGCACACATAAATTCAAATAAAATGTACTTATTTTATAATTTATTTTATGAGATGTTTTATATGAGTGGCTTTTTTTGTTTTGACGGTGAGTTCATAACTAAGGCATGTATTGATAATAACATGGCTGACACTGAATTTCTGAAGTATTTACTCCCCAGTGAAAGCAGCATTTTTCTAACAAAACTGCTGTGAGAAAACAACACACTGTTGGTTCTACCTTCTGTTCCTAGTGAGAAAAAAATGTGAACTTTTGCATTTTTTTTTTAATATGACACGGTAGGAAACATGATAGATGGTTCACTTGGTTACGAAACATACTCGGAATTTCAGATTTCTCGAACTCATCAAAGACCTCAGCAATTCTACTTTTCTCCAAAACAGTCAAAACAATTTTTTAAAAAAATTCACTTAATCGATACTAATAGCCTTCAGATATAATTGTATTCAATACTAAGATAGATCTAGTGACAGATTATATCGTTACATTTTAAGTATTTTATCTCTTCTTTCATCCTCATGTCTGCTTCTCTCCCATTCCTTGTCTTTGTTAATAGCATTGCAATTCTTCCTGTCACTGGAGTAAAAATCTTAAAGTCAGGTTTTGACCTCTCATTCACCCTCTAACCTTTATATAATCGAGTGCCAGTTTCTGACACTTCTACTTCTTCACTCTCTTCAGTTTCAATTTCTTATTTTTGTCATTACTGCCACACTTCAAGTCTTCCATATATTTTACCTGGATTGTTCACACACAAACACACACACACACACAAAATGTCTGAAATATGTTTTATGATTCAAAACTCTACTTTCATTTGCTATAGACAGATTTTTCTCCTTAAATTACATTTCTGATTAAGTAGTCCTCTTTTTCAAGAATATACAATTACTCTACATACTGTGAAGTAAAATGCACAGTTTTCAACTTTTCATTTAAGATGATCAAGAATCTAATTCCAGCCCATTATTCATTGTTTCTACTTTTAAAAATTACATTTACTGGATGTTTTATTGTAAGCAAAATACTTGTTCAAGAAATTCAAAGATATAAAAATCATAAAAAAGAAAATAACCTTGATATAATTTTGCTATAAAGATATATCATAATTCATACTTACTTCTAGTACTTTTTGTATGAATGGTATATATCACCATATAAAGGCACAATTTTCCTATTTCAATCATTCACATTATATTGTTTTCTTAGAAAGCCTGATTTTAATTGAAGAATATTGTCTGTAATGATCATAAATTATAAAATATAGGTAGTTAAATGTGTCTTCCTACATTGATATTATTCTTATATTGCAAATCACATTTTCTGAAAACTACATTTTATGTTCAGATTTATTACCATAAAAAAGTTTAGTACTCTCCACTGAATTTTTAGTACTCATATACCTGACTTCTTATTCTTGAGTTAATGATTTTGATTTAGTTCTTCCAAGTCCAGTTTTCATAGCAATGATCAATGTACAATTTTCAAACAATTCTTTACAGAAGAGAAAGTAAGTGTTTTGCTTTCTAAACTCATATACTATTTCTCTTTTGATTGTCTGTATGGTTAATCAAAGTCTTATTTGTATTATACATAAAAAAACTTGGCATTAAAAAATTGAACTTTTATCAGCTAGGCTCATGGTGTTTGTGATTTGCAGATAAGAGTCTGCAGTATTGTATAATTTTTGTACTTGTATATAGAACTTTTTATTTTTTTGCTTACTGGTTTTTAATTTGCCTTATATCTTTTTTTTCTAATTGCCTAAAATAATGATGAAGTGTTTGGTCATGTATCACTTTTACTTGAACTTGTACAAATCACTAAAAGTTTCAATTTCCTTTCTCTTTCTGTTATTTTTCTTTCATTTTGTCTTTCGTTGATGAGAGTTGTCTCACTTTTTCCTCTAAAGAATAAGTGATAAAAAAAACAACTGATATGTATTTGAAGTTTAATATGCAAAATATACTCTGAGATGCATTTATATTTAATATGGAAATGGTTTGCTTACTCATTTCCTATTGCATGTTATTATAACAAAAAACTAGATGCATATAACATAGTATTGGTTTCAGGAAACTCTCATAAACATAATATTTCTGAGACTTAATCCCTTTTTATTTGCATAGATTCTTTTTTTTTTTAATTGAAATATTCACTTCAGTTCATTTGCTCAGTCATGTCCAATTCTTTGTGACCCCATGGACTGCAGCACACCAGGCTTCCCTGCCCTTCACCATCTCCTGGAGCTTGCTCAAACTTCTGTCCATTGAGTCAGTAACGAAATCCAAACATCTAGTCCTCCATCGTCCCCTTCTCCTCCTGCCTTCAATCTTTCCCAGCATCAGGATCTTTTACAATGAGTCAGTTCTTCGCATCAGGTGGCCAAAATATTGGAGCTTCAGCATCAGTCCTTCCAGTGAATATTGAGGACTGATTTCCTTTAGGATTGACTGGCTTGATCTCCTTGCAGTCCAAGGGACTCTCAGGAGTCTTCTCCAACACCGTAGTTCAAAAGCATCAATTCTTTGGTGTTCAGCCTTCTTTATGGTCCAACTCTCACATCCATACATGACCGCTGGAAAAACCACAGCTTAGACTAGATGGAACTTTGTTGGCAAAGTAATGTCTCTGCTTTTTACTATGCTGACTAGGTTTGTCATAGACAAATCTTTGTCTTCACAGGAGGAAGTGTCTTTTAAATTCATGTCCATAGTCACCATCTGCAGTGATGTGGGGACCCAAGAAAATAAAGTCTGTCACTTTTTCCATTGTTTTCCCATCTACATTCCATGAAGTGATGGGACGGGATGCCATGATTTTCGTTTCTTGAATTCTGAGTTTTAAGCCAGTTTTTTTTCACCCCTCCTCTTTCACTTTCATCAAGGGGCTCTTTAGTTCTTCTTCATTTTCTGCCAAAGGGTGGTGTCATCTGCATATCTGAGGTTATTAATATTTCCCTTGGCAATCTTGATTCCAGCTTGTGCTTCATCCGCCAGCATTCCCATGATGTACTCTGCATATAAGTTAAAAAATATAACTTATATAAAGTTATATAGGTTAAATATTTTATATTTTTATTTAAATATTTTTATTTAATTTAACTGCATATAAGTTAAATAAAATATAACTTGACAATATACAGGCTTGACATACTCCTTTCCCAATTTGGAACCAGTCCATTGTTCCACATCTGGTTCTAACTGTTGCTTCTTGACCGGAAAACAGGTTTCTCAGGTGGCAGGTAAGGTGGTCTGGTATTCCCATCACTTTAAGAATTTTCCACAATTTTTTTGTGACCCACATGGTCAAAAGCTTTAGCATAGTCTATGAAACAGAAGTAGATGTTTTTCTGGAATTGTCTTGCTTTTCCTATGATCCAACAGATGTTGGCAATTTGATCTCTGCTTCCTCTGCCTTTTCTAAATTTAGCTTGAACATCTGAAACTTCTTCGTTCATATACTGTTGAAGCCTAGCTTGGAGAAGTTTGAGTATTGCTCTGCTACTGTTTGAAATGAGTGCAATTGTGCAGTAGTTTGAACATTCTTTGGCATTACCTTTCTTTGGGATTGGAATGAAAACTGACCTTTTCCAGTGTCGTGGCCACTGCTGAGTTTTCCAAATTTGTTGGCATACTGAGTGCAGCACTTTCACAGCACTGTCTTTTAGGATCTGAAATTGCTCAACTGGAATTCCAACACCTCCACTAGCTTTGTTCATAGTGATGCTTCCTAAAGCCCATTTGACTTTGGACTCCAGGATTTCTGGCTCTAGGTGAGTGATCACACTATCGTGGTTATCTGTGTCATTAAGATCTTTTTTTGTATAGTTCTTCTGTGTAGTTTTGCCACTTCTTCTTAATACCTTCTGCTTCTGTTAGGTCCATATTGCTTCTCTCCTTTATTGTGCCCATCTTTGCACGAAATGTTTCATTGGTATGTCTAATTTTCTTGAAGAGATCTCTAATCTTTCCCTTCTTTTGCTCCTCTATTTCTTTGCACTGATCACTTAGGAAGTCTTTCTTATCTCTCCTTTCTATTCTTTGGAACTCTGCATTCAGTTGGGTATGTCTTTCCTTTTCTCCTTTGCCTTTAACTTTAGGAAATAACTAAGCTTACCTTAGAGCTTTCCACATTAAGAAAATGAGGAATACACCCACAACTAACAAATACTTTGAAATAATACTCATAACAAACTTTCTTAATGCAGAGGATAATGAGTGGATGTAGAGAGTTATCATATTTGGAAACTGGTCCCTTAATTCTAAAGCTAACTGTTACTATTTGCATGCTGCTATTTAGGCACTCAATAGAATTGAATTTCAGGGTTCTGAGAACTGAAGATGTTGCAGTTATGTAGTGTTCTTACTCTAAACAATTTCAGTTATGTTAAAAAATTTTAAATGTTGACATTTAACTGACAAGTTTCTTTGAATTTTTTAAATTGATTTTAATTTCTTACTACTTTCACTCTTTATTTTCTGCTATATGATATTAAGCCATGCCATATTTTTTTCTAAGAAAATTATCCCATTCAGTTCCTTTATTTCATTCCTCTCAAATATTCTCAACATCTGTAAAAAATTGCTTTTAAGTTTGAGTTTTAGAATTGGCTTCATTTACTAAGAAATGGTTACCATCCTTGACTTTAATTTATTATGCAATATTATAAAATATACATGGAACAGAAAATGGCATTAGCTAAGATATTATAGAACTCAGAAAAAGGAAAAGTAGAGTAAAAGCCCTTATATTGGTGAAATCATATATTTGTATAATTTTAATTTGTATATTTAGTTTTTAGCTTTTGCAAAAATATTCTATAAACGTGGGCTTTATTGGTTCCCTATTTTGACATCTGAATGTTTTACCGGGTCAGTGAAATATTAAGAAAACACTAAATATTTGTTTGTCATTCTATTTTTGTCAAACAAAAGATAGCTACCCCTATCTTAGTTAAGCTTGGATACATTCCTTTCTGTAAGTACTGCTAAGCCTGATCTAGTTAAGACAACATTGCCATTCACTGCAATCACCCATGAAAGACTTATGAATATTTTAGAATAGAAATCACTTTATGCAATAGTCAGATCAAGTAACTTTCTTTTTCTTGCAAGCCAGAAGCTAACTGAAAATAAAGTAAGGATTTGCCCCACAACTTTATATCAACAAATTTTATCAATAGAAAATAACTGATACTAAATATAAAGAATAAGATGTAAACAATATTCATTCAATTTCATTGGTTGACTTATAATACAAAACTTTGTCACGTAATACTTGTAAAAACCTGGCAAAGAAGATCTTCTTGAGTGACACAAAACAGTCAAATCTGCTTATTTTGATTTCCTAATTAAAATAGGTATAAAAATAACACTGCCAGTCCTTGGCATTTTCTATGTACTTGCATTAAAATTTGCTCAATTTTATACTCATAATGAACCTAAATCTCTGCTGTAGAGTGTTCAGCTGGACTCAGGGAAAGAAATTACTGTTACATATCCGAATGTCTAAGGATTGACGGACCTGACATTCTTTTCTGAACCACACTTAGATCTCAGTTGAAGGCTATGCCACTGAGGTGAACACCTCAGGGCGTAGATGGCACTTTCTCTCCAAATTTTCCACATATTAGGAGCAAGGTACAGATGTGTCATTTACAGAAGAGAGAGATTTTCCTATCCTTCCACATCAGGCTACATTACTCTGTTTGCAAATTATCAACAGATTATTTTCTCATTTCTATACTTTTACTAATATGTAGTTCTTTCATGATTTGATTAATCTCTGATAAGTTTAAACTTTTTGGAAATTTGGTCCAAAATGTTTTTTAAAAAATGTGTTTTTTTAATATAAATTTATTTATTTTAATTGGAGGCTAATTACTTTACAATATTGTATTGGTTTTGCCATACATCAAACACGAATCCACCACGGGTGTACACGTGTTCCGCATCCTGAACTCCCCTCCCACCTCCCTCCCCATACCATCCCTCTGGGTCATCCCAGTGCACCAGCCCTGAGCATCCTGTATCATGCATCGAACCTGGACTGATATCATTTCATTACATAATGTGATTCACATGGAATATTTATTTAAAAATTACTCATATCCTTGAATACAAACACTAATTTGTTAGATGGGAAAATGTACATCACAGATCATGGGATTTTCAGTGGATATTTGAAATTTGATAGTGACAATAATTTTAAAAAATTATCCTCTTGAGAATTAAATAAAAATACAGCTTTCTGAATAACTATTGAATCAAGGCAAATCAAGGCAAAACAATCAAGCAAAATTAAAATTATTAAATCAATGAAAAATTTAGATGAAATATTATGGTATATGGGCTTTCCAGGGGGCTCAAGTGGCAAAGAATCCACATGACAATGCAGGAGATGCAAGTTTGATCCCTGACAGGAAGATCTCTTGGAGGAGGAAATGGCTGCTGCTGCTGCTGCTAAGTCGCTTCAGTCGTGTCCGACTCTGTGCGACCCCAGAGATGGCAGCCCACCAGGCTCCGCTGTCCCTGGGATTCTCCAGGCAAGAACACTGGAGTGGGTTGCCATTTCCTTCTCCAATGCATGAAAGTGAAAAGTCAAAGTGAAGTTGCTCAGTCGTGTCCGACTCTTAGCGACCCCATGGACTACAGCCTACCAGGGTCCTCCGTCCATGGGATTTTCCAGGCAAGAGTACTGGAGTGGGGTGCCATTGCCTTCTCCGGGAGGAAATGGCAACCTACTCCAATATTCTTGCCTGGGAAATCCCATGGACAGAGGAGCCTGGAGTGCTATAGTCCATGGAGTTGCAAAGAGTAGTACATGACAGCAACTGAACATACACACACATTATGTTATATAGACAAAAACTCCACTCAAAGGAAAATGTACAGTGTTTTCTTTTTTTTTCTGTGGACAAGTGAAAGAATAAAAAGATTAGCATACTTCAATAAAATGTTTAATCTTAAGCATTAATGTATAAGAAGAATAGTAAAATAAACAGAGTGTGGCAATTGAGTTTTATTGAAACAAATTTGAAGTAATTAAGTAAAACAGCAGGGAAACCAAATATCAAATAAAATTAAGAGCAAGTTTTTCCAAAAAATGAATAAGACATACAATCCTCTGGTAAGGCTTTCTTTTTGAGAGCCTAAGATACAATTTCATATACCATACAACCTTTATTTAATGTACCAAATTGACTTTTAATGTATTCACTAGTCTGTGCAATTATCCCCACAATTTGAATTTAGAAGATTTATTTTCCTCTGGAAGAAACTCCACACATACTGACAGTCACTTCTCATTCTGCCCACCCCTCTAGGGTTGAGAAACCACTAATATGCTTTCTATCTCTATAGATTTGCCCATTCTAGACATTTAATATAAATGTAATCGTACACTATGAAATCTAGTCTTTTGTGACTAGATTATTTCATTTAAATAATGTTTTCAAGGCTCATCTATTAACATAGTCATAATTTTTATCCTTTAGTCTGTTGATTTTACGGAGCACGTGAATTGATTTTCAAGAATTGAAACCTCCTTTCCTATCCATTCTATTAGTTGTGGTATATAATTCTTTTTATACATTCTTGGAATAATTTTGCTAATATTTACTGAGGATGTTTGCATTTATCATGAGAGATATTAGTTTTTTATTTTCTTTTCTTATCATGTCTTCTTTGGTTGGAGTATTAAGGTATTGCTGGCCTCAATGAAAGAGTTAGGAAGTTTTCTCTTGGCTTCTATTTTATGGAAGAAAGGTTGGAAAATCAACATAATTTCTAATCCAACTGTTTTATAGAAATTATCAATAAACATCTTATTTTATAAAGTAATTAGCTAATTAATTAAATTTCCTTAATAGGTATAGACCTACTCAATAATCTAGTCCTTCTTGTGTGAATTTTGGTAGACTGTGTATTTCAAGGGATTGGTCCATTTCATCTAGCTGATCAAATTTTGGGGCACAAAGTTCTTAATATTTGGTAATACCTTTTTAATATCAATGAAATTGATAGCAATGGTCACATTTTTTCTGATATCGGTGATTTGTGTCTTTCCTCTTGCTCTCTTAGCCTGTTTCATTGATTTTGCTGATCTTTTCAAAGAACCAGCTTGTGTGTTCATTGAATTTCTCTACTGATTTTCTGCTTTCAATTTCTGTGTTCTGCTCTAACTTTTATTAGGACAAGTAAATGGCAACCCACTCCAGTATTCTTGCCTGGAGAATCCCATGGACGGAGGAGCCTGGTGGGATACAGTTTACAGGGTTGCAAAGAGCCGGACACGACTATTATTTATTTTCTTTTCTTTACTTTGGACTTAATTTGACTTCCTTTTCTAGTATTTTAAGCAGAAGCTTTTTATTTTATATATTTCTTCTTTTCTAATAGATGAATTCAGTGATTGATACAAAATTTCCTCTAAGTGCTGCTTTTGCTATATCTGGCACATCTTGAAGCTGTATTTTATTTTTTCATCTGTTAAAACTATTTTTTATTTCTCTTGAAACTTTTTGGATTCCATTTTTATCTGAGAACATTTTTGTATGATTTTTATTATTTTAAATTTGTTAAGGTGTGCTTTATGGCCCAAGATGTGGTCTCTTGGCGAATATTCTGTATATTTGAGAAGAATGTGTATTCTGCTGTTCTTACCTGAAGCAGTTTCTAATACTAATTACATTATGTTGGTAGATTTTGCTATTCTTTTGAATTCTCTTATTTGGAATTTGTTGGGATTCATGTACATATAGATTAATGTTTTTCATCAAGTTTAGTAGGTCTTTATCTGTAAGTTTAGAAAAATGATGTATCTTCCTTTCCTGTCCTTTTGATACTCCTATTATGCATAAGGTGGTGTGCTTAATGATGTCCCATATTTCTCTTAGACTTTCTTTATTATTTTTTTTCTTTCTGATTTTCAGGTTGTATAGTCTCTATTCATCTTTTCAAGCTCACTGATTCTGTCTAATGAAATCTACTATAGAATCTCTCCAGGAATTTTTCAATAAATAAATTGCAAATTCAGTAAATTTTTCAATAAATAAATTACAAATTCCAACTCCAGAATTTTAATTTTGTTAATTTTTAAAAATTTTAGTAACTTTATATTCTGTATTTGGTGAGATGTGGTCATCAGACTGTTTTTACTTACTAAAGAATGATGTTCTCTCATTCTCTGAAATGTTCATAATAGCTGTTTTGAGTTCTCTGTCACATAAGGCCTATACCTTGGCTCCTTCATTTGGCAGCTCGTTGGAGCAGCTTCTTTCCAAGCAGGGAAAGAAAGCCACTCATTTTCTACTTGTGGCTCTGTGGTCTCTCCCACGACTTCCAGATTTCCAGGTGACTTCAGATTGTCGATGTGGTGGAAGAGAGAGAGGGCATTCACTGCCTCAGCTTAGATATTTGCTTCTTTTGAGACAGGCCTGGGATGTGGGATCCTTGGCTGCAGTGCCCTTGGCTCCTTCAAAAGCAATTTCTATCATCTATTATTATTTTCCTGTTTAATGATACTTTTATGTTGGCCTGCCTTGTAAAATTTTTTTAACTGAAAACTGGACATTTAAAAAAATGTATCTTTGCTACTGTCGATGCTGAACCCTTCCTCCATGTAGCTGTTGTTGTGGTGTTCTTCATTGATTATTTACATATTTATTGACTTAGATGAATAGTTTTGTGAAGCATATTTCCCCTTCAATGTGCAGCTTCTGATGTTCTTCCACCATTTTTCCTCACCTTTGTGTTTAATCTCAGATTAGCTGCTTAGTGGTCATCTCCGAACGATCATCATCTACTTATTGGTCAAAGATTGTGCTTATGCTCATTTAGCCTGTTAAGATTTTTGACTTTACAGTTGGATGTGTTAGGTACTTGGAGTTCTCTGTTACACTTAGAGGATTTACTTTTTTTTGCTCCAAAATGCTTTTTTTGCCCCACAGCCTTGAGATTACTCCTTAGTGGGTGCAATCCTGTGCATGCACAATCTTCTAGACTATCAGGGATAACTAATATAATATTTATCCTGGCTTTCTTGGAGTCAACCCTAAGTCAAAGTAGCTTATTCTTCCTCAGTGTGTGGCAATGGTTATGTCCAGGTCTTTTGTGCCGTGAGGCTCCGGCCCTACTTAGATTGGTCTATGTGCAGATTGAGAAGAATTAAGAAAGGCCTCCCTTGAAGTTTCCAGTAAAATTCAGAGATTGCTAAATGGCTTTCTGTAGCTTTTCCTTATGCAGTACCAGTCAAAGCTCTGAAAACTACTCTTGGACCACAAAAGTCCTAAATGTAGTTTTGTCACAAATCAGTAGAATTAAAAATGCTGATGGATACATGACTGTCAAATATTTTTTCTGTTGTAATAAATCTATACCTACAATAAAATGTCATCATTTCCTCAGAATAGCTAACATTTTCAAAAAGAACAAGCATTTTATTAATCAGTTTAGTCTCTCAGTCATGTCTGACTCTTTGCGACCCCATTAACTGCAGCACACCAGGCTTCCCTGTCCATCACCAACTCTCAGAGCTTGCTCAAATTCATGTCCAACAAGTTGGTAATGCCATCCAATCATCTCATTCTCTGTCATCCGCTTCTCTTTCTGCCTTCAATCTTTCCCAGCATTAGGGTCTTTTACAGTGAGTCAGTTCTTCCCATCAGGTGGCCAAAGTATTGGAGTTTCAGCTTCAGCATCAGTCCTTCCAAAGAATATTCAGGACTGATTTCCTTTAGGATAGACTGGGTGGATCTCCTTGCAGTACAAGGGACTCTCAAGAGTCTTCTCCAACACCTAGTTCAAAAGTATCAATTCTTTGGCATTCAGCTTTTTTTTATGGTCCAACTCTCACATGCATACATGACTACTGGAAAAACCATAGCTTGACTAGATGGACCTTTGTCAGCAAAGTAATGTCTCTGCTATTCAATATGCTGTATAGGTTTGTCATAACTTTTCTTCCAAGGAGATAGTGTCTTTTAATTTCATGGCTGCAGTCACTATCTGCAGTGATTTTGGAGCCCACAAAAATAAAATCTGTTACTGTTTCTACTGTTTCTGCATCTATTTGCCACGAAGTGATGGGACCGGATGCCATGATCTTCACTTATTGGATGTTGAGTTTTAAATCAGATTTTCACTGTCCTCTTTCACCTTCATCAAAAGGCTCTTCAGTTCCTCTTTGGTTTCTGTCATAATGGTGATGCAATATGCATTCCTGAGGGTATTGATATTTCTCCCGGCAATCTTGATTCCAGCTTGTGCTTCATCCAGCCCAGCATTTCACCTGATGTACTCTGCATAAAAGTTAAATAAGCAGAGTTACAGTATATAGCCTTGACATACTCCTTTCCCAATTTGAACCAGTCCATTGTTTCCTGTTCGGTTCTAACTGTTGTTGCTTGTCCTGCATACAAATTTCTCAAAAGGCAGATAAGGTGGTCTGGTATTCCCATCTCTTGAAGAATTTTCCACAGTTTGTTGTGATCCACAAAGTTACAGGGTTTGGTGTAGTCAATAAAGCAGAAGTAGATGTTTTTCTGTAACTCTTGCTTTTTTAATGATCCAGCAGATGTTGGCAATTTGATCTCTGGTTCTCTGCCTTTTCTAAATCCAGTTTGAACATCTGCAAGTTCATGGTTCATGTACTGTTGAAGCCTGGCTTGCAGAATTTTGAGTATTACTTTGCTAGTGTGCAAGATGAGTGCAATTGTGTGGTAGTTTGAACATTCTTTGGCATTGCCTTTCTTTGGGATTGGAATAAAAACTGACCTTTTCTGGTCCTGTGGCCACTGATGAGTTATCCAAATTTGCTGGCATATTGAGTGCAGCACTTTCACAGCATCATATTTTAGGTTTTGAAATAGCTCAACTGGAATTCCATCATGTCCACTAGCTTTGTTTGTAATGATGCTTCCTAAGGCCCACTTAACTTCACGCTCCAGGATATCTGACTCTAGGTGAGTGATCACACATCATGGTTATCTGGGTCATTAAGATCTTTTTTGTATAGTTCTTCTGTGTATTCTTGTCACCTTTTCTTAATATCTTCTGAATTCAGATTGGCATGTCTTTCCTTTTCTCCTTTGCCTTTAGCTTCTCGTCTTTACTCAGTTCTTTGAACGGCCTTTTCAGACATCCATTTTGCCTTTTTGCATTCCTTTTTCTTGATGATGATCTTAATCACTGCCTCCTTACAATGTCACGCATCTCCATCCATAGTTCTTTAGGCACTCTGTCAGATTTAATTCCTTGAATCTATTTGTCACTTCCACTGTAGAATAGTAAGGGATTTAATTCAGGTCATATCTGAATGGTCTAGTGGTTTTCCCTACTTTCTTCAATTTACAATTTTACAATAAGGAGTAATTTTATTACTATGAAGGGCAAAAATAAATTAATGTTATAATAAAATAGAAACTTCAACTGTATAATCATAGTACTATGGAAAACTAACTACACTGCTGATGTCTTTTGCATTTACATTCGGACTGGCAAATATTTTATCATAGCAATTGTTCACAGACCAGACATTGTCAACCACATTCTAGTGTAACTACCCAAAGGAGACTTACATTTTATTTCTACTAAATATCTCTGTCAACTGCTTGTCATGAGTACTCAGTAGCTCAGTCATGTCTGATTCTTTGTGACCCCATGGACCCACCAGGCTCCTCTGTTCTTGGAATTTTCAGGCAAGAATTTTGGAGTGGCAAGAATATTGGAGTGGGTTGCCTGTTCCTACTCCAGGGGATCTTGCCAACTCAGGGACCAAACCAGCACCCCCTGTGTCTTCTTCATTGGCAGGTGGATGCTTTACCGCTGTGCCACCTGGGAAGCCTCAGCAGCTAGTCAGTTACTATTAAATTATTTATTCATAAAAGTAAATCTTATTGAGGACCAGAAAACAGTTAAGGTCCTTGGGATATATTTGTTATTTGTTTTCAATAAAAAAGAAAACAAAATATATATGTAAATTATACACTGAATTAAAAAGTGGTAGTTGCTATGAAAAAATAGACCTGGGTAAGAGGGCTTGAGAGAGTTGAAGCAGCCTGAGGGAAAGCATGTTCCATTATATATGGAAAGGTCATGTGGGTATATACACACACTCATACATAAGTACACCCATACTTACACGTATGCATAGTGAAAGTGAAAGTGTTAGTCTCTCAGTCATATCTGACTCTTTGCAATCCCATGGACTATAGCCTGTCAGGTCCCCTGCCCATGGGATTTTCCAAGCAAGAATACTGGAGTGGGTTGCCATTTCTTTCTCCAGGGGATCTTCCAAACCCACATGTGTATGCATATGCTAATGTATACACATATATCCATTCATTTATATATATATATATATGAACACACACACATATATATATATAAACTCTGTATCTATAAAACTCTCTCTGTTTATATATAAATATATATAAAAAACTCTGTCTCCTAATTTTTTTGAATTTGTATCTACTTCATTTTGTATATATGATATGTATATGTATATGCACATGCTGTTGCTACTGCTGCTGCTGCTAAGTCGCTTCAGTCGTGTCCTACTCTATGCGACCCCACAGACGGCAGCCTACCAGGCTCCCCTGTCCCTGGGATTCTCCAGGCAAGAATACTGGAGTGGGTTGCCATTTCCTTCACTAATGCATGAAAGTGAAAAGTGAAAGTGAAGTCGCTCAGTCGTGTCTGACTCTTAGCAACCCCGTGGACTGCAGCCCACCAGGCTCCTCCGTCCATGGGATTTTCCAGGCAAGAGTACTGGAGTGGGGTGCCATTGCCTTCTCCAGTATATGCACATACACACATATATATGTATAAGCATATGTATATATACACATACATATACAAGTCTAATTTCTAAAGTTAAAACTATTTTCACTTGAACTCATAATCTTACTTTAATGTAATTTACTTTTCTCTTCTTCACTATATGTTTGTCTTTGTGCCATCTTTCCCTTTCTTTTTATTTATTTATCTATTTATACATTTTTTATTTGTTTAATGCTGACATGCATATAAATTACTCTGGTCCACCACTTTCATTTCAGCTGCTTCAGCTCCTCAGAGTTCTATTTTCTTTCCTTTCAGATCTGACCTCTCACTTTCCCCTTATTAGTTGGCAGGCCATTGCTTTTACTTCCCTGCTCTTCTATATCAGTGAGCATTTAAGAGATGAGCAATGTCTAGAATTGTAAATCTTACACTTTCTCTTGCTAGCTTTTAGTAGGCCATGAATTTTAGATGAGATTTTCTTCTTACAACATAACATACAGCTTTTGAACACAAACTTCATCAGCCCCTCCTGATGTCTGCCTACCCTCCTCCTAGCGTGCCCTGCTTACTGAGTACAGCTTTATATAATGTTTGGTTAGTATTGTGTGAACAATTTTTATTAACAATTTAAAAATCCTATCTTTCAGCAGTCAGTGTTTACATATACAGTTATTTGTACTGAATATTACTTTTCTTTTAATAAATATATTTTAAATCCTTAACTTTATATTGCATATGTACGTTCCCAGTAGTTTAAGGAAGTGCATTTTCTGTGTCAAGTTATCAAAGTATCTACCTCTTTTATTCTTCTTTTTGGTCAAATTATTTCTTAAATAGTTTCACATTACCTCAGTCAATATCACTGATTATTCACAGTGCAATATATGAAAATTTCAATGGATACTACAAGTAAGCTTCCAGTCATTCTGTAATACTTTCTCTTTGGCTTGTGTTTGAATCACATTTTATGAATATCATTAGAGGTAAAGTTATCTAATTAAATATATTGTATAAAACAGCAGGAAAAGCTCTAATGGCAATAGTTCCACCTTTTATTTTCTTCAAAAAATACTAATATAGTCCATGGTTTCCATTATGCAAATACTCCTGTATGTCCAACTAATGAATATTTGGGAGAAGATAATCTAAGTTCTCCATAAATTAGCTATAGTACTGTTTCTTATTATTTACCTCATTTGATGCTCTGTATGTCAATAATATCAGTAAATTAGATATATATTATTTCATTTCATCTCCTCACGGACTTACACAAATTGTTAGTGCATGCTTTCAATTTTTTTTTTTTTTTAACTACAGACATTTGTCTTTCCTTGTTAAATAAAAAAGTGGGGCATTTTCCTAACAGGAAGTTGGCATTAGATTGCATCTGTAAAATATTAAACTAAAAATTGATAAAGGATTATTTTTATTTAATTATGAGCCACAAATCCCATTACTTTAAGGCTTCAATCTATTTTTAATGAATATTGAAACTGTGTGTGCAAAGTCGCTTCAGTTGTGTCCTATTCCTTGCTAACCCGTGGACTATAGCCCACCGGGCTCCTCTGTCCAGGGAATTCTCCAGGCAAAAATACTGGAGTGGGTTGGCATTTCCTTCTCCAGAGGATCTTCCCTACACGGATCCAACCCACATGTCTTATGTCTTCTGCATCAGGAGGCGGGTTCTTTCCCACTAGCACCACCTGGGAAAGATTGACTACCTCTGTTTTTATGAATTCTAAGTCCATGTGGGAATAGGAATGCCTGGTAAGCAGAATCTGGCAGTGATATTTTATGATATTATGTGATCTCCAGTAAGCCTGATCTTCCCAACCCAGGGATGGAACCCAGGTCTCCCGCATAGCAGGCAGACACTTTAACCTCTGATCCACCAGGGAAGCCCACAAAATGGATCAGACTTTGCCTAATACAGACAGAGATACTTTCACAGAGCACATGGCATGGTTCTCGAATTCCCTCCCACCAAATCCACTGCCTTCCTATCATAATACTTTAGCCACTCATATCTATTTAATAAGGAGCTGATCATCCCCAAAGGTCCAGCTCACCTGCAGAAAACTGAGCAATTGCATATTATCTTATTCATGTGAGTAGCCTTCCAGACTTTTCTGTCCATGGAATTTTTCAGGCAAGAATACTGGAGTGGGTTGCCATTTCCTACTCCAGGAAAGGAGATGCATGGGCAAGCAGCTTCTTTAGCACTGAATCACCTGGGAAGCTCCTATTCATTGCTAAGCACATAATATCTGAAATTTTCATATTACAAAGAGAATGTGAAGTCGCTCAGTTGTGTCCGATTCTTTGTGACCCCATGGACTGTAGCCTACCAGGCTCCTCTGCCCATGGGATTTTCCAGGCAAGAGTACTGGAGTGGGTTGTCATTTCCTTCTCCAGGAGATCTCCCCGACCCAGGGATTGAACCCGGGTCTCCCGCATTGTAAGCAGATGCTCTTACTATGACATAAATCCTTGCCTCCCCAACTCATGCAACAAATATCCTAAGCAATCTTCATCATTCTTAATCTACAGACTTGTTGACAGGGACCGCAATAAAACATAAGGATCTAGCTCTCCTGATCTTAACACATTCTTTCTGAGTTAGCTTGGAGACAAAGAAAGGAAAGGTATCGTGTAGATATTTGGACAAGCAAAACAGTTCCTACTTAAATAAAAAGTATCTTTCATCAACTAATGTAATAAACTTGAAAAAATAGTCTATTTCCTAAGAACTTGTTAACAGTATTTTAATTCAGGTAATTGGATAACATTATAAATAATATTGGGCCTTAAATTTTACCTCACACAAATTAAAAACAAAACTACTGTGGTAGGTATCCTCTCCATGTTTTGAAATCAGTACTGAGTTTTGATAAAATGATCTCTCCAACAATGGATTTAAGGATACTGACTATCATCATTATGTTATCTAGTCCATGGGTAATATGGTGTTTTGAGTCTTCCTCTGCATAATGAAGAGTATTTTATTTTATTTATTATTATTTTTATTTAAATTTATTTATTTTAATTAGAGGCTAATTACTTTACAATATTGTATTGGTTTTGCCATACATCAACATGAATCCGCCACGGGTGTACATGTGTTCCCAATCCTGAACCCCCCTCCTACCTCCCTCCCCATACCATCCCACTGGGTTATCCCAGTGCACCAGCCCCAAGCTTCCTGTATCCTGCATCAAACCTGGACTCACGATTCATTTCTTTTATGATATTATACCTGTTTCAATGTCATTCTCCCAAATCATCCCACCCTCTCCCTCTCCCACAGAGTCCAAAAGACTGTTCTATACATCTGTGTCTCTTTTGCTGTCTCGCATACAGGATTATTGTTACCATCTTTCTAAATTCCATATATATGCATTAGTATACTGTATTGGTGTTTTTCTTTTTGGCTTACTTCACTCTGTATAATAGGCTCCAGTTTCATCCACCTCATTATAAATGAAGAGTATTTTAAAAATGATTATTATACATAAACATTGCATTTATATAATGTGCATCTTGAACTGAAGAATATCATGACACTATGATCACACAAGGTTGTGCATTTTGTCTCAGAGAGGTTAACATTGAAAGTAAGTAAGTCTTCATCTATCTTCATACCAAAGTGTTGTGGTGTATTTTTAAATATACTATGTTTGTGAGTCTGTGATGCTAATCACAGAAAAAAATATAATAACAATAAAAGGATGTAAATAAAAATAAGTTCACATCTAATATTGGAAAGAAATGAAAGAGTCACATTTGTTTTTCTCCATGAATAGGATGAATATACATACGTTTATTACTATAAACATTTTAGCACATTATTTAAATCCTTTTTTCCCCATAAAATGAATTTCATGTTTGACTGAAAATATTTCTTTAATTTTGAATTATTGTGAAAACACATTTAAAGCAATGTAGCTTTAACATGAAATGAACTTTTTATCTGTAATAGCTATATTTTATAATGTTTATCATTGAATTATTCATATAGTTCCAGAATTCAAAGGTTGTAGTAAAGGACATTAGAACTTATCTGACTAAAGTATTTATTTCCATCTATTCTAATTCTAGGGGAAAAACCAAAAACCAAAATATAAAAATAAACATACATACAGAGGTATATACATATATACACATACCATATTAGTATATATATTTACTCAGTCTACCAATTCAAATGCTAATCTATGCTATAGATACCACTACAGACAAATCCAGAAATAAAGGAATTCGTTACCAGCATTCTAGGCATCCCTTAGCCCAGTCAACCTGACACATAAAATTAACCATCATAGCACACATATTTAAAAGATCCATGAAAAGCTGACAGAAGACTCTCACGCACACGAGTGAAACTTGTCTACTGGTAGGTTTCACTGTTGGCTGTTTTGATATGAACCAAGTGGTTCAATTGATGTTCAAAAAATGGAATAATTAACAGAAATTTTTTTTTCTTTAGATAATCCACATTTTTTAATCCCCTGTCCAGAAGTGTAGGTTTAACCTGGAAGCCTACATGCTGTTTTCCTGTGAATTATATATTTCATATGATTCAGTGAGGACTTTTTTCATTGAAATATATCTGACATATAACATTATGTAAGTTTAAAGTATACACCATGTTGATTTGATACATTTATACATTGCAGTGACTGTCATTATTAACCTTAGCTACTACCCTTATTAGGTCACAAATTATGTCTTTTTTGCAGTTGAGAATAATTAAGATCCAATGTCTCTTAGTAGGTTTGATATTTATAATACAACGTTGTCATCTATAATCACCAGGTTAGATTTATTTTATCTACTAGTTGCAAGTTTGTACCCACCCCTGAGGCCCTGGCAACTACCATTTTACTCTCTGTTTTTACAAATTCAGCTTCCTTTTATCCCCCCACTTTTAAGGGACAACTGGAGGTACATTTGAGTTTAGAGGGTTCTTTATAAAATAAAATTTTTGTATAATTGTTTTTAAAAAAGGAAAGTTACACATTGAAATCTAACTTTTCTGATATGCTTTAATTTTATTTTTATGACATAATCATTTGGGACTTTAATATAAGCATATTGTAAACTATTATTCTAACTACTAGCAATTAATAGTAAGCAAAATGCAATTCAATTAAGTGTAATTAATTTAAATGTACCTGTTATTATTTTGAATATAAACAACAAAAATAAAATTCATTTATTGCCAAAGAGAAAGATAAATAAAATACTTTACAAACTATTTTGACTAGTTTTACAAAAAAGAATGAGTTAAGTCTACTTGGCTTAATACAGAAAAATTCTAATTTAATCCCACTCAGATTTATCCAGTTATTATTTCAAGATTCTGTGAAGGCTATTAAATATTAGATAAGTTAATAAATCCTGGTATTTAAACATCTGGCACTTAAATTACAAAATGAAATGGCATGTTGTGTTTAATCAAAATTAATTGATGTTGTTAAAGAAATCGCACCTATCTGTAACAGTTTCTTGACAAATATAAACCTGAAAATAACTAAAAGCAACACTTTTTTAAACAGGAGCATTATTTTTCAGAGGTATAATTATTTTCCTTCAGCTCTATTTGAGAGAATAGGATTGACACATGTATATTATCATATGTAAAATAGATGACCAGTGCAAATTCAATGCATGAAGCAGGGCACTCAAAGTCGGTGCTCTGGGACAACCCAGAGGGATGGGATGGGGAGGGAGGTAGGAGGGGGGCTCAAAATGGGGAAACACGTGCACCCGCGGGAGATTCATGTCAATGTATGGCAAAAACCACCACAATATTTTAAAGAATTATCCTCCAATTAAAATGTTAATTAATTAATAAAATAAAAATCACAGATCCTATAAGTTAAATTAGACAGCAATTAAATTTGATAATGTTATACATTTTGGAATATATTTAAATGATTCCATTACATATTTTATTCATTTAGCAAATCCAACAGGAATTTAGAGAATGTTCTCCATTCCCCGCACTCAACAATTTCAGCATTTAGTTTACATTATACCTTTCAACTGAAAATGTGGCACACGTACACACACAGAGGCACACATATAAACTAATTTAGCAGTAACAGGATTTCTACCCAATAGATGTGGATGACCTTCCTTAAGTTTAGATATTTATCACTGATTTGTTCATCCCTGATCTGTCTATTCAATGTTCTCTAAAGTTACCAAATGTCCTCCTAAAGTAACATGTAAGCAGGTTCAAATGGCTATTTAATTTTAATTTTCCTAAACAATCACAGTCAGTGTTTTCAGGCTACTATGACAAATTACTAAAGACTGCTTCTGCTGCTGCGAAGACTAGGCAGCTTATAAATGACAGAAATTCATTTCTCAGTTTTGGAGGCTGAAAGCCTGAGATTGGGGTGCCAGTATGGTTGGGTTCCTGTGAATACTTCCCTTTCTTGTTCATAGACAGCCTTCTTCTAAGTGTCCTCACACTGAAAGACAGGAAGAGTGAGATCTGGGGCTCTTCTATAAGAGTACAGATCTCATTTATGAAGGCTGCATCCTCAAGACCTTGTACCCCCATCTCTCCAAGAATTTTCACAGTTTTTTGTGATCCACAGTCTAAGGCTTAGCATAGTCAATGAAGCAAAAGTGGATTTTTTTTCTGGATCCTCTTTGCTTTCTCTATGATCCAACAAATGCTAGCAATTTGATCTCTGGTTCCTCTGCCTTTTCTAAACCCAGCTTATACATCTGGAAGTTCTCTGTTTAAATGCTGCTGAAGCTTAGCTTGAAAGATTTAGAGCATTACCTTGCTAGCATATGAAATGAGTGCACTTGAATGTAAGTGTAAACATTCTTTGGCATTGCCCTTCTTTGGAATTGGAATGAACACTGATATTTTCCAGTCCTGTGGCCACTGCTGAGTTTTTCAGATTTGCTGACACACTGAGTGTAGCATTTTAAAAAAATATTTATTTTTAATTGGCGGAAAATTGCTTTACAATATTGTGTTGGATTCTGCCATACATCAACGTGAACCAGCTGTAAGTATACATATATCCCCTCGTTCTGGAACCTCCTTCGAACCTCGCAAGCCATCCAAGCACTTTAACAGCATCCTCTTCTAGGATTTTAAATAGCTCATATGGAAGTCCATCACTTCCACTAGCTTTTTTCCTTGTAACGCTTCCTAAGGGCCCCTTGATTGGCATACCTGTCTCCTGAGAAACTTGTATGCAGATAAAGAAGCCACAGTTAGAACCAGACATGGAACAAAGGACTGATTCAAAATTAGGAAAGGAGAACATTGGGCCAGTATATTGTCACTCTGCTTATTCACCTTATATGCAGAATACAAAATGTGGAATGCTGGGCTAGATGAATCACAAGCTAAACTCAAGTTTGCCAGGAGAAATATCAACACCTCAAATATGCAGATGACACCACCCAAAGGGCAGAAAGTGAAGAGGGACTGAAGAGCCTCTTGGTGAGGGTGAAAGAGAATGAAGGTTGGCTTAAAATTCAACATTCAAAAAACTAAGATCATGAGTTCTAGTTTCATCACTTCATAGCAAATAGATGGGGAAAAGTAGGAACAGTGGCAAGACTTTATTTTCTTGGGCTCCAAAATCACTACAGAAAGTGACTGCAGCCATGCAAATAAAAGATGTTTGCTCCTTGGAATGAAAGTTATAACAAAACTAGACATCATATTAAAAGGCAGAGTCATCGCTTTGTCAACAAAGGTCCATATAGTCATAGATGTGGTATTTCCAGTAGTCATGTATTGATGTGAGAGCTGGATCATAAAGAAGACTGAGCATTGAAGAATTGATGTTTTTGAATTGTGGTGCTGGAGAAGACTCTTGACAGTCCCTTGGACAGCAAGAAGGTCAAACCCAGTCAATCCTAAAAGAAATCAACCCGGAATATTGATTGGAAGGACTGATGCTGAAGTAGAAGCTCCAATACTCTGGCCACCTGATGTGGAAAAGACTTCAAAGCTGGGAAAAATTGAAGGTAAAAGAAGTGGGTGGCAGAGGATGAGATGGTTAGATAGCATCATCATACCAAAGGACATGAATCTGAGCAAACTCTGGGAGATAGTACAAGACAGAGGAGCCTGGCTTGCTGCAGTCCAAGGGGTCCCAAAGAGTTGGACGTGATTTAAGGACTAAATAACAACAATCACCCTCATGACCTAATCATTTCTCAAAGGTTCCACCTCCAAATTATATCACTTTGGGGGTTAAATTTCAATATATGAATTTGAGAGGAACACAAGTATTTGGTCTACGCCAATCACTCTATACTACTATTGATTATTTTTTTAATTAAAATAAAAACATATTGCATGCTGACTATACTCCAGAAACTTTTCAAAGAACTTCACATTTAATCTTTAAAATATCCCTTTGCAGAAGGTCTCTGTTATCTCTGATTACAGGTCATGAGGACAGCAGTTAGCTAACTTGACCAAGACTATAAACCTCTAAATGTCTGAACTGGAATTCAAACCCAGGACTGTTACTCTCCTAAGTATGGTCTTGCTTTTCCAGAAGTTTCTCATGTTCTGAGAAGGGCATACACATATTAAAGAAAACTATATTCAAAAGAGAAAATAAGAATACCGATATTGCTTCTTTCAACATGACAATGATCTTGATTCCCATATATAATTTAGCATTTTAAGAAATTCATTTGAAATCATAGGCATAATCAACTTTTAGACAACATAGTGAATACAATTTAAATCCCATGGTGTGTTTTGCTATCATTTAGCATGAAATCTACAAAAGTTTGCCTTGAGGGTATATTCTGACAGGATAGTGTTAAAAGATAATATGAAATTAGACAGTTTCTACAGCAATATGCTCCACCTTAAGATAAGGTCCAAGAAAATAATTGTTTTAAGACAGCACACTGAGATTTGGGGGGAGGCTGTCAGGACATTTAAATGTAACAAAACACATCATGCACCATACAAATATAAACCTCATTTGCATTTTCACACCAACAAAGAGCTAGCTATTTGAGAAAAATATACATAAAGTATTAAATTGCAGAAAATAACATTTCCTATAAAAATTCCATTTACTCAACAGGAGGATCTCAGTTTTAAGATGACATCTTTCCCCCACAAGTGTGTTAATCCTGCTCCCAGTCATTATGTTGGTATAGAGGCAAAGTTTTCTCCAAGTATTATTTGATCTTGCAAACTGATTCCAGAGTCACTAAACCATGACAATAACAGAATGAAGAGGCTAATCCCTTTATTGTTTTTTTTTTCTTTTAACTTGGCCAAAGAATTAGAGAAAATGGGGAAGTCCTTTTTCCCCAGAATCTTATAACTGTCTTTTCCCTGCAGATATGACTGGCACAGTCACTAGAGACAGGAATGAGTCACAGCACATAACTCAAATTCACAGCTGCAGATGGTTTTGTGGTTCAGAGCAACCCTCTTCCGCCAATAATTTTTAGAAAATAAAATAAGAGAAGGCAAAAGTGTAAAGAGAATGTAAGCAATAGAAGCTACTTCAAATCGAATAAAATACTTTTATTTTATTAATCAGTGCATTAAATAAAACTATGAGATACAATCATATCCAGGCTCAAATAGAGCTAGTCTCTTGAACTTCGTTGGTGGTGCAGAGGATAACAATCTGCCTGCCAATTCAGGGGACACAGTTTCAATCCCTGATCCGGGAGGATTCCACATGCCATGGAGCAACTAAGCTTGTGCACCACAGCTACCGAGCCTGTGCGCCCACAGCCTATGCTCCTCGACATGGGAATTTGCCACAATGAGAAGCCAGTGCAGAGCGACGAGAGTGACCCCTCATTCACCACAACTAGAGAAAGCCCATTCACAGCAGTGAAGACCCATTGCAACCATAAATAAATAAATAATTTTGAGTTTAAAAAAAAAAAAAAGAAAAGCTAGCCTCTAACAAAATGTGAAGGACATGGCAATCAACTTTGTAAATCAGTTTTCATAATGACATTTTATCTGGCTATCAATTTTTTAAAAAAACTAAAGCTCCATTCAAACCAAAAACATAATTCTAAAGACAGTATATATATGCACATGTAGATATAGAAACACACACACATATATTAGTGTCAGGAAAACTTAGAGAAACTAGAAATGGCTCTAGCAAGTCTAGCAATGGCTCTTAGATTCCAATTAAACTAGTTTTATATTTTAAAAACAAAGGGGATTTAGGGGCTATATAGGCATAATTTGTTATGTTTCAAAATTATGCATATTATACAAGTAATTGAACAAGCATTATCTCTTTGTAAGATAAATTTTGTAAACAACTGTCTTGCTTATTTCTATTTTTTTAACCCAAATTTAGGGCTTAAGTGTTTTAAAAATATGCTGACTATCTCCCTGTCAGCAAGTCCTTTTCTATCTCCCTGGTTTGATTTATACTTAGTATATTGAATGTGCTCTACATTTTCTGAAGACAGAGAGTATAATGGATACTGTCATAATATTAGGAAAAGAAAGTACTGTAATGTAAAGAGAATAAACATCCATTCAGATAGAACTGAGTTTGAATTGGAACTATATTTCTTAGTATGCGACTTTAGGTGAATTTCTAAACCACCTAGAGTCTCAAACTCCTGTATCTATTTAGTAATATAATTAGTAGTACCTATATTGAAAAGTGTTTATAGGCTTTGAAATTCTGTTTATAATGCATTGCTGCTGCTGCTGCTGCTAAGTCGCTTCAGTCGTGTCCAACTCTGTGCGACCTCAGAGATGGCAGCCCACCAGGCTCCTTTGTCCATGGGATTTTCCAGGCAAGAGTACTGGAGTGGGGTGCCATTGCCTGCTCCGTTATAATGCATTAGGATGTGTTAATATTCTAAAACTTGCATTCTCCAATATGGAAGACACTAGCCAAATGTGGCTATTAAACAAATAAAATGTGACTACGTACTGAAACTGAGATAATGCATTTCTAATTATATTTTATTAATTGATTCAGTTCAGTTCAGTTCAGTGGCTGGGTCGTGTCCAACTCTTTGTGACCCCATGAATCACAGCACGCCAGGCCTCTCTGTCCATCACCAACTCCCAGAGTTCACTCAAACTCACGTCCATTGAGTTGGTGATGCCATCCAGCCATCTCATCCTCTGTCGTCCCCTTCTCCTCCTGCCCCAATCCCTCCCAGCATCAGAGTCTTTTCCAATGAGGTAACTCTTCGAATGAGGTGGCCAAAGTACTGGACTTTCAGCTTTAGCATCATTTCTTCTAAAGAACACTCAGGGCTGATCTCCATTAGAATGGACATGTTGGATCTCCTTGCAGTTCAAGGGACTCTCAAGAGTCTTCTCCAACAAAACAGTTCAAAGGCATCAATTCTTCGGCACTCAACCTTCTTCACAGTCCTACTCTCACATCCATACATGACCACTGGAAAAACCATAGCCTTGACTAGATGGACCTTTGTTGGCAATATAATGTCTCTGCTTTTCAATATGCTATCTAGGTTGGTCATAACTTTCCTTCCAAGGAGTAAGCATCTTTTAATTTCATGGCTGTGGTCACCATCTGCAGTGATTTTGGAGCCCCCCAAAATAAAATCTGACACTGTTTCCACTGTTTCCCCATCTATTTCCCATGAAGTGATGGGACCAGATGCCATGATCTTCGTTTTCTGAATGTTGAGCTTTAAGCCAACTTTTTCACTCTCCTCTTTCACTTTCATGAAGAGGCTTTTTAGTTCCTCTTCACTTTCTGGCATAAGGGTGGTGTCATCTGCATATCTGAGGTTATTGATATTTCTCCCAGCAATCTTGATTCTAGCTTGGGCTTCTTCCAGCCCAGCGTTTCTCATAATGTATTCTGCATAGAAGTTAAATAAGCAGGGTGACAATATACAGCCTTGACATACTCCTTTTCCTATTTGGAACCAGTCTGTTGTTCCAGGTCCAGTTCTAACTGTTGCTTCCTGACCTGCATGTAGGTTTCTCAAGAGGCAGGTCAGGTGGTCTGGTATTCCCATCTCTTTCAGAATTTTCCACAGTTTATTGTGATCCACACAGTCAAAAGCTTTGGCATAGTCAATAAAGCAGAAATAGATGTTTTTCTGGAACTCTCTTCCTTTTTCTATGATCCACGGATGTTGGCAATTTGATCTCTGGTTCCTCTGTCTCTTCTAAAACCAGCTTGAACATCTGGAAGTTCACGGTTCAGGTATTGCTGAAGCCTGGCTTGGAGAATTGTTATTAGTTTTCATTTAATTTAAGAAATTGACCAATATTATTATGAATTGACAAACTTTAAAATATTTAAATTAATGTAAATTATTATATATAAGTATTATTAATTAGTTAATTTAAAAACTGATCATATTTCAAAATATAATCAATATAAAATTTTTGATGAAATGATTGATAAAATATGGAAAATTTTAAGTATGCTTGCAACAGTTTGGATATATGAATCTAATTTTTCATTCCTAAATTTTATGAATGATTGTAAGACATTTCATTAAAAATTTGTATATTAGTTTCATTTGAGATGAATGTATTTTGTATATATTAGGTAAAATTAAATATCTTGTTAATTCAATATGTTTCTTTTTATGTTTTTAATGTGGCTACTAAAAATTTAAAATTGTGTGCCTACACATATTTCTAGTGGCTAGCATTGCTGTACTGTGCTGTGCTTAGTCATTGGCATTGCTATATAGATACTGTTTGTCATTAAGCATACTGAAAAATAACAAGCTATAATTCTGGGAGAAGAAAAGATAATTGTTTCTTTTTCTTTTCTTTTTTTTTTACCAGTCAATGGGTTTTGCCTTTGGCTTCATATTAGGGTTACCTCGAGAGCCTGAAAAAAAAACAACAAAAAAACTCCCAAGTGTGGACTCTACCACAGAATAAAACAATTATGTCTGCGGCTGAGAAACTCTGTTCTAGATTTAAAATAAAACATATTTTTGCATCTGGGAAAGAAAGGATCAAAAAGTCTCAGCTGAGAAGCAAACTTCACTTTAGAGTAAGTGAGTGAAAGTTGCTTGGTTGTATCGAACTCTTTGTGACCCCATGGACTATACAGTCCATGGAACTCTTCAGGCCAGACTACTGAAGTGGGTAGCCTTTCCTTTTTCCAGTAGATCTTCCCAAACCAGGAATCAAACCCAGGTCTCCCACATTGTGGGTGGATTCTTTACCAGCTGAGCCACAAAGGAAGCCCAAGAATACTGGAGTGGGTGGCCTATCCCTTCTCCAGCAGATCTTCCTGACCCAGGAGTCAAACCGGGGTCTCCTGCATTGCAGGTGGATTCTTTACCAACTGAACTATCAGGGAAGCAGAATTTACAGTAACTCTTCATCTCCTTTTTCCTTTTCTAAGTCTTTTTGTATATTTCATTTTTTACACAGTGACGAGGTCTGTATAATAGAATCATGAACACCTAAAGGTAGAAAGGATATTGGAGTCAATAAGAGCAACCTCTCAGTCACCACGGGCTATGTTCCTAAGTTACTCACCTAGACCCTGTTGAGCACTTCCCAGGAGTTGGGTACAAGGAAGTAGTGGTGCATTCAATGTAGTCACATGAAATCACCTGATGTTCCTTTTTTATCCAAATCATATCATTTTTTAGTTTCCATTTCTCAATGAATGTCTTTTGCAAATACATATTTTTTTCTAGTCTGTGGCTTATCTTTTCATTTTCTTGATACCATCTTTCACAGAGCAGATTTTTTAAATAATTTTAATGAAGTCCAGATTATCAAAGATGTCTTTCATAGATTTTGCCTTTGATATCGTATCTAAAAAGTCTTGGCCAGAGTCATTGTCTATGTGTATGTGTGTGAAAGTTAATATTTTTTATCCATTCATTTATCAATGAACACAAGCAACACAAGTTGCTTACATTTATGATCTTGACTATCATAAATAATGTTACAACGAACAAAGGAGTGCAGATACCATTTTGAGCTAGTGTTTTCATTTTCTTCAGATAAATACCTAGAAATGGAATTGCTGGATCATATATTAGTTATATTTTTAATTTTTTGAAGAACATTCATACTTTTTTCTCTACCAATAGAGCACAAGTGCTCCCTTTTCTCCACAACCTCAATAACACTTGTTATATCTTTTTGATAGTAGCCATTCTAACTGGTATGAGATGATCTTACTGTGGTTTTTATTTGCTTTTCCTTGAATATTAATGATGATGCATCCTGTTGCCCATTTGCATGCGTTCTTTGGAAAAATGTCTGTTCAGATATTCTGCCCATTTTTCAACTGAATTGTTTGATGAATATATTGCTATTGATTTTGCTATTTGCTATTTTTAGGTTTGCTATTGAGCATTGCTATTTGTTTGATGAATTTTTGCTACTGAGTAGCATTCTCTATTATTGAATTATATTAACCATTAAGTTATATTTCATGTACATAAAAGGTAAATATTTTAATAGTCTCCAACTGAATTGAATCTCTTAGCAATATGAACACATATATACAAAAACCATAAATACACACATGTACTTACAACAATATTTGGGCTGTTATATATCGGTTCAGTGGTTAAGAATCTGTCTACCGATACAGGAGGCTATTTTGATTCCTTGATTGGGAAGATCCCCTGGAAAAGGGAATGGCAACCCACACCAGTGTTCTTGCCTGAGAAATCCCATGGACAGAGGAGCCTGGTAGGCTACAGGCCATAGGGTCACAAAAGAGTCAGACATGACTTAGCAACTAAACAACAACAACAACTGCTATATATAGTACAGTTTTGGCCTCAAGTTTATTTGCTTACATATAAATAGTTATATAATCATCTTTTGATTACTATTTGCCTCAGTTCAGTTCAGTTCAGTCCAGTCCAGTCGCTCAGTCGTGTCCGACTCTTTGCGACCCCATGAATTGCAGCACACCAGGCCTCCCTGTCCATCACCAATTCCTGGAGTTCACTCAGACTCATGTCCATCGAGTCAGTGATGCCATCCAGCCATCTCATCCTCTGTTATCCCCTCCTCCTCCTGCCCCCAATCACTCCCAGCATCAGACTCTTTTCCAACGAATCGACTCTTCGCATGCGGTGGCCAAAGTACTGGAGTTTCAGCTTTAGCATCATTCCTTCCAAAGAAATCCCAAGGCCGATCTCCTTCAGAATGGACTGGTTGGATCTTCTTGCAGCCCAAGGGACTCTCAAGTGTCTTCTCCAACACCACAGTTCAAAAGCATCAATTCTTCGGCGGTCAGCTTTCTTCACAGTCCAACTTTTTGCGTAGCACATATTTTTTTCACATATTCGCTTTGAAGTCATCCCCTTGTACTTTAGCAGGCTTCATATTTTTAAAATGTAGCTATGTATTTTTTTCTTCTACTGTTATATAATCATCTTTTATTTGACAATATGCTTCATTCATATTTTAGTAATTAATGCTACATATTCATTTCTGAAACCACATATCAATTTTCTATGAATATCATTGTCGTTTCTCTGTTAAACTTCATGCACTCCTTTCTAAACTCATCTTACATAGTTATGTATATCCCCTGAAGAATAATTTATGGTGGCTATAAATTATAGCTAAAATTAACCATTTTGCAATTAAGCCAGCATAGCAGTTTTTCTCTTGGGGTTAGAATGAATTATCATTGTTTACCAGGACATCAGACTAATAAGTTAGACAATAGTTTGAAGCTTTGATGGAATTTAATTATTTTTATGCCCTGGATTCTTGTACAAATAGAAAGGAGCCATGCATCAAGTGAGTTTACAGAAATTATCTATGACAAGATCTTTCTTAGCCTTATGCTAATTTAGTGGAATTGAAATAATTGTTTGTCTTTTGGTTTAAATTTTTCATTTTGCTTTATTTTCTTTGGCTGCATGCCTATGGGCCATAGTGGAATTCGGGAAAACTAAGTGTTCATACAGTGTTTATCTGCTTTTTAACACTACAATCCATGTTCTATCTGTTTCCGCTTATGGTTCTTTATCCAAGAATATGTTTATTAAAGGTTATACATAAGGCATGAATCATCTATCGAGGCACCCTACAGCTTTCTCTTTATACTCAGTTCGTCAAGTATGGTACCAATTATCACACCTAAAATCCAATCAAGTGATATGAGCATGATGACTTTCACATATTTCTACTTAATGAGCTCTCACATGCACTCTCATTCTGTGTTACCTACAGACATGCTTTTGAGCAATATGCTATCAAAGTTTGAACATCAAATCAACTGATTTCACTCTCAGATTCACACTCTAACTTAATTTATGATAGTCTCTAGATTGTTTCAGCAATTTTTTTATTCTTTTAGACTATAAAATTTTTAGTAATTTTTGCTTCTGGTTACCTTTCTACATCTCCTCTAAAACTCATAATTTACTTTTTGAAAGTTTCTGTATATATCTCTTTATCTCCATAAACAGTACCAGAGCTTCTACATTTCTTACTGAAATTATTTCAATGTCATCTAACTGCCTTTTTTGTTTTGTTAAATAAGCAAAGATTGTTTTAAAATTCTTTAGTAATTTAAATTACAAATTTTACCACTTTTACATACCTTTCATGTATTTTTATTTTTTATGTTAGTTTAACTATTTTTTTTATGTATGTTTAACATACATAAAATAGTTAAACTATTTTTTATGTATGTTTAACTAGCTATCATGTTAGTCTTTTTGTCTAAAATATACTTAACTATTGCATTTTATCTAAATTCAAATTTAACTATCATTATTTTATAGTAACATACATATAGTACTATATACAATTTATTAAGTACTCATTTTGCAACATAGAAACATATGCTAAAAATACCTTGTGTTTAAAACTCTAAACTATTCCTAATACAATAAATATTGCTCTATTTTATGGTGTGTCTTATTTTCATAGAAATAATTTTCCCTTATCTAACTAAAATGTATACATATCTCTGTTCTTGCACAGATCATCTTTATATGGCCAATTGTTTATGTGTCTGCAATGTATGAGACTATTATTGCCTCAAGGGCAGAGATGATGCCTTGTTCATCTTTAATTCCCTAGCATATAATACAGTGCTCAGTAGATAGTATTTATTTGGTATTTGCTTGTGAATTGAATTGAAAGTGGTTTACAAGTGTTTCTCAAAATTAAAAAGCCAGTAACACATGATTTTCAAGTGATTCTAGTAAATGGAACTGAATAGGTTATATATTTTTCCTTAGATTATCATCTATTACAAATAAATACTGACTTCTTCAATATTTTAACAGGAACTAGTATAGTACATTATTGCAATTTTAACTCATGACAATGAGACATCTTTTGCATAAACAAAATCAAAGGAGCCATTAAAATTATTATTAAAATTAATATTTACTACCATTTACACATATTCTTTGAAAGGACTGATGCTAAAGCTGAAACTCCAATACTTTGGTCACCTCATGCAAAGAGTTGACTCATTGGAAAAGACTCTGATGCTGGGAGGGATTGGGGGCAGGAGGAAAAGGGATGAGATGGCTGGATGGTATCACTGACTCTATGGACATGAGTTTGGGTGAATTCTGGGAGTTGGTGATGGACAGGGAGGCCTCACTTCAGTTCAGTTCAGTTGTTCAGTCGGGTCCGACTCTTTGCGACCCCATGAATCGCAGCATGCCGTATTCACAGAAAACTAGTCAATATGATCACATGGACCACAGCCTTGTCTAACTCAATGAAACTAAGCCATGCCGTGTGGGGCCACCCAAGACGGACGGGTCATGGTGGAGAGGTCTGACAGAATGTGGTCCACTGGAGAAGGGAATGGCAAACCACTTCAGTATTCTTGCCTTGAGAACCCAATGAACAGTATGAAAAGGCAAAATGATAGGATACTGAAAGAGGAACTCCCTATGTCAGTAAGTGCCCAATATGTTACTGTAGATCAGTGGAGAAATAACTCCAGAGAGAATGAAGGTACAGAGCAAAAGCAAAAATAATACACAGTTGTGGATGTGACCGGTGATAGAAGCAAGGTCCGATGCTGTAAAGAGCAATATTGCATAGGAACCTGGAAAATCAGATCCACGATTCAAATTTGAAGTGGTCAAACAAGAGATGGCAAGAGTGAACGCTGACATTTTAGGAGTCAGTGAACTAAAATGGACTGGAATGGGTGAATTTAACTCAGATGACCATTATATCTACTACTCTGGGCAGGAATCCCTTAGAAGAAATGGAGTAGCCATCATGGTCAACAAAAGAGTCTGAAAAGCAGTACTTGGATGCAATCTTTAAAATGAAAGAATGATCTCTGTTCATTTCCAAGGTAAACCATTCAATATCATCATAATCTAAGCCTATGCCCCAATTAGTAATGCTGAAGAAGCTGAAGTTGAATGGTTCTATGAAGATCTACAAGGCATTTCAGAACTAACACCCAAAAAAGATGTCCTTTTCATTATAGGGGAATGGAATGCAAAAGTAGGAAGTCAAGAAACACCTAGAGTAACAGACAAATTTGGCCTTGGAGTACAGAATGAAGCAGGGCAAAGACTAATAGACTTTTGCCCAGAGAATGCACTGGTCATAGCAAACACCCTCTTCAAACAACACAAGAGAAGACTCTACACATGGACATCACCAGATTGTCAACACAGAAATCAGACTGATTATATTCTTTGCAGCCAAAGATGGAGAAGCTCTATACAGTCAGCAAAAACAAGACCAGGAGCTGACTGTGGCTCAGATCATGAACTCCTTATTGCCAAATTCAGACTTAAATTGAAGAAAGTAGGGAAAACCACTAGACTATTCAGGTATGGCTTAAATAAAATCCCTTATGATTATACAATGGAAGGGAGAAATAGATTTAAGGGGCTAGATGTGATAGACAGAATGCCTGATGAACTATGGACAGAGGTTTGTGACATGGTAAAGGAGACAGGGATCAAGACCATCCCCGTGGAAAAGAAATGCAAAACAGCAAAATGGCTGTCTGAGGAGGCCTTACAAATAGCTGTGAAAAGAAGAGAAGTGAAAAGCAAAGGGGAAAAGGAAAGATATTCCCATTTGAATGCAGAGTTCCAAAGAATATCAAGCAGAGATAAGAATGCCTTCTTCAGTGATCAATGCAAAGAAATAGAGGAAAATCACAGAATGGGAAACTCTAGAGATCTCATCAAGAAAGGACAGAAATGGTATGGACCTAAAAGAAGCAAAAGATATTAAGAAGAGGTGGCAGTAATACACAGAAGACCTGTACAAAAAAGAGCTTCACAACCCAGATAATCAGGATGGTGTGATCACTCACTTAGAGCCAGACATCCTGGAATGTGAAGTCAAGTGGGCCTTAGAAAACATCACTATGAACAAAGCTAGTGGAAGTGATGGAATTCCAGTTGAGCTATTCAATCCTGAAAGACGATGCTGTGAAAGTACTGCAGTCAATATGCCAGCAAATTTGGAAAACTCAGCAGTGGCCACAGGACTGGAAAGGTCAGTTTTCATTCCACTCCCAAAGAAAGGCAATGCCAAAGAATGCTCAAACTACCACACGATTGCACTCATCTCACATGCTAGTAAAGTTATGCTCAAAATTCTCCAAGCCAGGCTTCAGCAATACCTGAACCGTGAACTTGAGATGTTCTAGCTGGTTTTAGAAAAGGCAGAGGAACCAGAGATCAAATGGCAACATCTGCTGAATCATCGAAAAAGCAAGAGAGTTCCAGAAAAACATCTATTTATGCTCTATTGACTATGCCAAAGGTTTTGACTGTGTGTATCACAATAAACTGTGGATAATTGTGAAAGTAATGGGAATACCAGACCACCTGACCTGCCTCCTGAGAAACCTATATGCAGGTCAGGAAGCAACAGTTCGAACTGGACATGGAACAACAGATTGGTTCCAAATAAGAAAAGGAGTACGTCAAGGCTGTATATTGTCACCCTACTTATTTAACTTATATGCAGAGGACATCATGAGAAATGCTGGGCTGGAAGAAGCACAAGCTGGAATCAAGATTGCCAGGAGAAACATCAATAACCTCAGATATGCAGATGACACCACCCTTAAGCCAGAAAGTGAAGAGGAACTAAAAATCCTCTTGATGAAAGTGAAAGAGGAGAGTGAAATATTTGGTTTAAGCTCAACATTCAGAAAACGAAGATCATGGTGTCTGGTCCCATCACTTCATGGCAAATAGATGGGGAAACAGTGGCTGACTTTATTTTTTGGGGCTCCAAAATCACTGCAGATGGTGATTACAGCCATGAACTTAAAAGACGCTTACTCCTTGGAAGAAAAGTTATGACCCACCTAGATAGCATATTAAAAAGCAGAGACATTACTTTGCCAACAAAGGTCTGTCTAGTCAAGGCTATGGTTTTTCCAGTGGTCATGTATGGATGTGAGATTTGGACTGTGAAGAAAGCTGAGTACTGAAGAATTGATGTTTTTGAACTGTGGTGTTGGAGAAGACTCATGATAGTCCCTTGGACTGTAAGAAGATCCAACCAGTCCATCATAAAGGAGATCAGTCCTGGGTGTTCATTGGAAGGACTGATGCTAAAGCTGAAACTCCAATACTTTGGCCACCTCATGCAAAGAGTTGACTCATTGGAAAAGACCCTGATGCTGGGAGGGATTGGGGGCAGGAAGAGAAGGGGAAGATAGAGTATGAGATGGCTGGATGGCATCACCGACTCGATGGACATGAATTTGAGTGAACTCTGGGAGTTGGTAATGGACCTGGAGGCCTGGTGTGCTGCGATTCATGGGGTCACAAAGAGTCAGACATAATTGAGCAACTGAACTGAACTGAACTGAACTGACAGTAGCTACTTCCAAGCATGCTTCTGTCTTACTGCTTTCATTTGTACCTATCTTTGAATTTAATACTCACTACTTCCCTCTCCAGTTCCAGGATATGCATCTAAGAACAGATTTAGAAATAGATTAATTGACTGAGACAGAGACACACTAGGTTTCAGTTCACTTCAGTCACTCAATCGTGTCCGACTCTTTGCAACCCCATGGACTGCAGCAAGCCAGGCTTCCCTGTCCATCACCAACTCCAGGAGTTTACTCAAACTCATGTCCATTGAGTCGATGATGCCATCCAACCATCTCATCCTCTGTTGTCCCCTTCTCCCACCTTCAATCTTTCCCAGAATCAGGGTCTTTTCCAATGAGTCAGTTTTTCTCATCAGGTGGCCAAAGTATTGGAGTTTCAGCTTTAGCAACAGTCCTTCAAGTGAAGATTCAGGACTGTTTTCCTTTAAAATGGGCTGGTTGGATTTCCTTGCAGTCTAAGAAATTATCATAAGGCTTCTCCAACACCACAGTTCAAAAGCATCAATTCTTCAGCACTCAGCTTTCTTTATAGTTCAACTCTCACATCCATACATGAAAAACTATAGCCTTGATTAGACAGACCTTTGTTGGCAAAGTAATATTTCTGCTTTTTAATATGCTGTCTAGCTAACTTTCCCGAAGGGGTAAGCATCTTTTAATTTCATGGCTGCAGTCACCATCTGCAGTGATTTTGGAGCCCCCCAAAATAAAGTCTGTCAATGTTTCCACTGTTTCCCCATCTATTTGCCATGAAGTGATGGCACCAGAAGCCATGATCTTAGTATTCTGACTGTTGAGCTTTAAGCCAACTTTTTCTCTTACCTCTTTCACCTTTATCAAGAGGCTCTTTAGTTCTTCTTTGCTTTCTGCCATAAGGGTGGTGTCATCTGCATATCTGAGGTTATTCATCCCAGCAATCTTGATTTCAGCTTGTGCTTCATCCAGTCCAGCGTTTCTCATGATGTACTCTGCATATAAGTTAAATAAGCCCGGTGACAATATACAGCCTTGACGTACTCCTTTCCCTATTTGGAACCAGTCTGTTGTTCCATGTCCAGTTCTAACTGTTGCTTCCTGACCTGCACACTTATTTCCCAAGAGGCAGGTCAGGTGGCCTGGTATTGCCATCTCTTGAAGATTTTTCCACAGTTTGCTGTGATCCACACAGTCAAAGTCTTTGGCAAAGTCAATGTAAAAGTAGATGTTTTCCTGGAACTCTCTTGCTTTTTCGATGATCCAGCAGATGTTGGCAATTTGATGTCTGGTTCCTCTGCCTTTTTTAAATCCAGCTTGAACATCTGGAATTTCACAGTTCACATACTGTTGAAGCCTGGCTTGGAGAATTTTGAGCATTACTTTACTAGCTTGTGAGATGAGTGCAATTGTGTTTTAGTTCGAACATTCTTGGCATTGCTTTTTTTTGGAATTGGAATGAACCTGATCTTTCCCAGTCCCGTGGCCACTGCTGAGTTTTCCAAATTTGCTGCCATATTGAGTGCATAACTTTCACAGCATCATGTTTTAGGATTTGAAATTGCTCAAGTGGAATTCCATCATGCCCATTAGCTTTGTTCATAGTGATGCTTCCTAATATCCACTTGATTTTGCATTTCAAGTGTCTGGCTCTAGGTGAGTGATCATACCATCATGATTATCTGGGTCATTAAGATTTTTTTTTTTTTTGTACACTTCTTCTGTGTATTCTTGCCACCTCTTCTTAATATCTTCTGCTTCTGTTGAGTGTCAAATTTACAATTATAGAGAAGATCTTGAATACAATTTGTATTGGTCCATGAAATGATCCCCCAAAGTCTGCACACGTGACACTACTATGGGCCTCATGGGCAACATCTTGGCTCTTACTAGCTGAGTCAAATAAATGAGGACTCTTTTATTTGGACATGGGACTTTCATGTTTAGAGTTAGGCTTTCAAAGTAGAAGTCAAAGATAGTTTCTGTTGGTCATATTTATCTTTTCTCACTTAAAGAATTTATGTTTTAACATTGGAGAGTATTTTACATCAGCAGTCTTGCTAATGTGTTTGTGCAAGTTTAAAGTTCAATGGATATATTTACTTGTATGTTACATGCTGTTACACAGATTATTTCTAATACCTTTAATCTTATATTTACTTTGCAATAATATATGCCAATAAGTGAAGTGTTGTTTGCATTCTTGAGTATTTTAGGATATATACCTGTGGTGGATTCATTTCGATATTTGGCAAAACGAACGCAATACTGTAAAGTTTAAAAATAAAATAAAATTAAAAATAAATAAATAAATAAATCTGACAAAGAAAAAAAATAAAAAAATAAAAGTAGTTCTCAGGATTCCTTTGGTGAGCATGAGGTTTGACTGATGTAGCCCAAGAAGAGGCAGAGAAGACAGTTGTTTTTCTTCCTAAGTTCCAACAGGAGTTCTGTAACCAAGGAAAGATCCTATCTCTTCTACTACCATCACTTCCGATGTCTCCCCAGATGGTGATGATGTGTTTAGGTAGTGGAAGATAGAAGAACAGGGTATTTCTTTAGACTCTTGGAGTAACACATGTGGCCACATGTCAAAAAGGAAGAAACGAGTTCTGCTTCTAACAGTGAGGTCAAAGCAGAACTAGCCACTGTCTAGAAGTAAGCACTCTGAGCATATGAGGAGTGAGAATGCATGCTGATAATCTGGGTAGGGAAATTCAACTGCTATATTCCAGTGCATTGGAGGGATAATAACTATTTGTACATCAGACCGTGAAGCAGAAAAATTTCTCATATATGTTGTTCAAGAATATTATAATGCTTTTCTATAATTACAAGATTTGTAACTATAAAGACTATATATACACACATATATGATACAGTGTAGAAGAAAACCAGTGCATCATAAACCTTGAATAAAAAATAAACTATTATTTGAAAATATTAGCTATATTATGTTTGACTTCATACATTAGATCAATTATAATCCCCAAGGAACATCACAATTATTGTTCTTCAAATGATGTTTTGTACAATGCTAGAAGTACGTACTCACAATTTTGTTGTTTACCATGAGGGAAAAGTGCTCATTTTGTGCTTTCTGAAAATGCAAACTAAATTATGCTAAAAGAGATATAAAATTGTGTCATCTACATGTAAATTGGTTTTGAAGCCTGAGGGAGGGATGGGTTTGTATATATTATGTTAAGATTCTATCATAGTATCTACAAGATTAGATTTTATTAAGTACAATAAAAACGTTTTTTTTTCCAGAAACTAGATTGAACTGAAGTAGATAATTAATTACTGAAACTCTTAAATTCCTTCACAATAGAGTTATAAAAACAGTAAAAGTGTAATGCTTTTAGAACATTAAAGTGTACACCCTTCTCACCTAATGAAGCATTTAACCCTCTAGCTACTACATAAATGAAGGTTTTAAAATCCAATTATACCTAAAAATCCTTTCAAACCTGAAACCAATAATGACACAAGATTGTTTTTACTGCCCTTTTGTCTAATAAGAAAGACCATTGTTTTTGGCGGTTTCTTGAAAAGGTCTCAATTTTATAAGTCTTTAGAACTCTAACTGTAAAAAACAAATTTTGCAAATAGGAGCAACTCATTAACTTCTTTAACATTAGAAGGAAAATATATTTGCTTGAAAGTATAACTTAGCTAAAATACTTTAAATACATTATACTATTCTTGAATTGTGAAGATAATGCATTCTACAAATATTTTTCATTGGGCCTCTATCTGAGGGTGGAAAGATTTATGTTTTAGAATATCATCAAACTGATAACATGAAATAGTTTCTAACATCAGTTTATTCTATTTCTAACTCTTCATTAAGAGGAAGGCATGGCACCCACTCCAGTATTCTTGCCTGGAGAATCCCCATGGACAGAGGAGCCTGACAGGTTAAAGCTCATGGAGTCGCAAAGAGTTGGATATGACTGAATGACTAAGCATAGCACAAGAGTGATAAATGCATCACATGGTGGTTAAAAATATACACATACTCCTTTAGAATGTCTGTATCACACAGTTTATTTGTGACTGAAGAGGTAGACAGTTAACTAACATTTAAATGCATAATTAAAAAACTTAGAGATTATTTAGTTCAACATTTTCTTATTCATTAATTAGGAAACTAAAGCTAAAATCTGCTTTTAAAAAAAAGTACATAGGGTTATATAGTAAGTTAATGACAAGGCTGGAGTTACAACTTTGAACTTCTATCAACCTAGTAAACCATGCCTTGCTATTGATAGAGCCAACTGTCGACCAAAATTTCTGCTCCCCTTCCACAGTACAGACATGCTAGGTAAGCAATTACCTAGCCAATTTAGCAATCCAGCTGTGGTTATTTGACTATTTCTAGCAGGTTTGGGGCTCCAAAATCACTGCAGATGGTGATTACAGCCATGAAATTAAAAGACACTTACTCCTTGGAAGGAAAGTTATGACAAACCTAGATAACATATTCAAAAGCAGAGACATTACTTTGCCAACAAAGGTCCATCTAGTCCAGACTATGGTTTTTCCAGTGTATGTATGGATGTGAGAATTGGACTGTGAAGAAAGCTGAGCGCTGAAGAATTGATACTTTTGAATTGTGGTGTTGGAGAAGACTCTTGAGAGTCCCTTGGACTGCAAGAAGATCCAACCAGTCCATCATAAAGGAGATCAGTCCTGGGTGTTCATTGGAAGGACTGATGCTGAAGCTGAAACTCCAATACTTTGGCCACCTCATGCGAAGAGTTGATTTATTAGAAAAGACTCTGATGCTGCGAGGGATTGGGGGCAGGAGGAAAAAGGGACAGGGGATGAGATGGCTGGATGGCATCACTGACTCGATGGACATGAGTTTGGGTAAACTCCAGGAGTTGGTGATGGACAGGGAAGCCTGGTGTGCTGTGATTCATGGGGTTGGAAAGAGTGAGATACCACTGAGTGACTGAACTGAACTGAGCAATTCACTTAAAGTGAAAATAATCTCTGTTATTTCCTGGTCAGACCTTTAAAAACTCAATATGTCTTTAACACTAACTTGCACCAGCTGGAGAGAAATAACAATGATTTCCTAATGGATGACAAAACCCCAACCAAATTCAAAGACTGGGTCTCTCAATTAATATTGGGAGGAAAAAAAAAAAAACTGTCTTATGACTTGTAGTTTGAACCTTGTTATCTTGGGTGAGAAATAAGCTTTTATTGTTAAGTCTATAAAATTTCAAAACATTTGCAGATTGCTTACTGAATACAATACCTTTTCCCATGTGAAATGAGATGTTTCAATAGAATTAACTCTACTATCTTTAATTTCTTTATTTTTTAAACCTATTCCTATGTTCTTAGAAAAAAGAAATAGAATTTGGTTGAGTTCTTAACTCATTTTTATTTTTTCCTTAGTTATCTTTGTATCATGCCTTAAATTTTATAAGGTGATAAAAGCATACAAATTTATTCTTCAATATACATTTGAAAAAATATTCATTTAATAGAATCTCTATTTCACTAATAAACCTGCCTGCCAATTCAGGAAACACAATAAATGTGAGTTTAGTCCCTCAGTTGGGAAGATACCCTGGAGTAGGAAATGTCAACCCAGTCCAGTATTCTTGCCTGGAAAATTCCATAGACAGGCGGGTTACAGCCCATGGGGTCACAAAGAGTCAGATGTGACTGGGCATGCATGCATGAACATGTATATATATGCATACATGTGGGGCTTATTGTTTATAATATAAGTATTCTATGGGCAGTAGTGTGTATGTGTGTGTGTGTGTGTGTGTGTGTGTGTGTGCGTGTATATATATATATATATATATATATATATATATTACCATGAACAACCCTGAATGAGGGACATTCTGTATTGTATTCTAATGAGGGTGGTCTAAAAACAAGAATCATTTGTCTAAAATACATAATCAATCTACTTACCAAGTTGTGTAGTTATTAATAGATTTATAGGAGACTATTTTTGAGTTCCTGCCTTCCTCCTCCACCCCATTTACAGGAAACTCTAGAAAACGTATGAAGAGTTGGTAACAGGCCACCTATTTAAATTTATTCTGCTCTTTTCTGGGACTTAGTCAATATCATCTTGCTACATGTTTCTCAGGTATTATTGTTTTTTTATAATTTCCTTACCACATATTATAATATCTCATATAAAGGAGTCAATAAACACCCCCAATGACAATGATTTGAACTTTCTGAAGTGAAGTGCAAATTATGTTACTTTGAGCATGTATCTACAAATTATGTTACTTTGAGCATATATCTCTTCACCTAATTATTCCTTGATATTCTTTTTCTTTGTTTGATCATTGATTTTCCTCTATCAACTGGTGTTATTTAGAAGTTTTAATATGTGTTAACGACAACATTCAAGTTTATTTATTTTTAAGAATGAGGCCCATTTATTGGTTTTCATGGCTTTTATATCAATTAGAGTTTTTTTCTTAGTTTTGCATAATACTTTCTAACTTTGGAACTCATCATTTACATAAAACTTGTTTTTATTTAATTTTATCAATAAACCTGTACAGGTTTTGTTATACTTTATTATGCTGTATCAGAGGTATTGGGGAAGTAAATAACATATAGCATCATTTCCTTTCTTATCTTATTAGAAAAAAAATGTGTTTTCCTTGTATCATATATTCCTGGTGTCCTGCGTGTTTAATAAGGGTTACTATTTACTAAATTCTAGATTTTATGTTGTTTGTGGATGTAATCATTTCCAGACACCACAGTACAATTTTTACAGAGAATTTTAGATGCCACAGTTAGAGAACAATAAAAAGACCTTATTGTTCAGTTACACGCTACACAGTGGTAATTGGCATAACTCATTTATTTTCCTTGATTCTCTAGTGTACTGAGCCACAGCTTTTAATAATGTTGAATCATTGGGATTAGATGTCCAGTGGTCTCCTTGGAAAGGACAAAAACCTTCTAAAAGCAACATTGAAGGGAAAGGTATTAGAGTACAGCCATTATTCAATGGGCGCTTTATTTGGATCTCTGCTGTATCTCCAGCTGCACCACTGTCCTGGAATTGAGCTTTATCAAATATCCCTATTTGGATTAACAATAATGATTATTATTTGAGTCCTGATGATGAGCCTGCAGAAATGTTATTTCCACCTGATTCAATACTGTAAATCCAGATTCTACTATTGCCAATGAAATTTGGCATAGTAGGGACACTGCTGATCAAGCCAACACATATTTGCCACTGAGCACTGGTAACATCCATGTTGTTTGGGAAAGTGTTTTACTATTATGTGTACCCTAGTGCTCAAATATTGCTTCCCAGGTGTCACAGTTAGTAAAGAATCCACCTGCCAAAGTAGGAAATGCCAGTGATCCCGGTTTGATCCCTGGGTCGGGAAGATCTCCTGGAGTAGAAAATGGCAAGCCATTCCTTATTCTTGCCTGGAAAATTCCATGTACAGAGGAGCATGGTGAGCTATAGCCCATGAGGTCACAAAGAGTCTGACATGACTGAGCATACACAGGACAAGAGCTCAATTGTTGTGTTTGACCTAAAATATAGCTCTTTTGGGGGTAAACCATATATTTTCCATAAGTATTCTCAGAATTGGGTTGTCTGTAATTCCATGCCACAAATCACACTTAAATCCATCTAACTTGATGCTGTTTTCAATTTAATCTTTTCTTAAATGAAACCCATCCAATGGGTTTGAAATATTTTTTTTCTGAAAATACTAGTAGAGTTCACCAACCTGGATGCCAGTGTCTTTTCTCATTTCTCCTTGATTAACTAGGCTAGATGTGGAGCCTTTAAGAGGTTATTGGACAATGAGGATGACACTCTCACAAATGGGATTGGTGCCCTTATAAAAGGTACCCCAGAATACTCCCTTGCCCTTGCCACCATGTGAAGACACAGCAAATTGTCGCTGCCTATTAACTAGAAAAATGTCTCTCAATGGACACTAAATCTGCCTATACCTTGTTCATGAACTTGCAATGAGATTTGCACCTGATGACCTTCAAAAGTAAGTTTATGTACTACAATGCTGATACAATAATTCCTTAGAGGAAGAATCACAGGATTTAAGAACTAAGTCTCCTATAACACCACTAGAGAGTGGCTCACACACAACTAAATGTAAGGCCCAACCCAGTCTGTGAAATGTTTGCCAACTACATGAGCAGGAGAAACTAGGAACATCCCTTGTAGTGTGAGACATAAATCATTATTTATTACTGACAGTGCCACTGAATAAGAACCCCAGAAACTGGCAAGACTGGACTTGGGCAAAACCATGTTGCTCAGTTAGGATTACTGCTGGCCTCTATTCACAAACTCACCAGAAAGATATGGATTTGAAAGGGCTTTGAGCAGAAACAGGCATTAAACTCTTCACAAAGGTTTGTGGCCTAATTCCCATTGGGATCTCATGACCTGACTTTTCAGATGATTTTAAAAGTGCCTACAACTAGAAAGCATAGCATGAACCTTTGGCAGAAACTGAATAATGTTACTCAGCAAAGACCACAGGGATTTTAGATTCAAAAGCTGCCTGATGCAGCCATTCATTATAGCCCTTTGAAAGATAATTCCTAGCTTTTTATTGAACATTTGTAGAAAATGTCCCCACCACAGAAGTACATAAAGTAATCCTGAGACAGGTAATACCTAAAGCATTTTGGGTAATATAAGAGAAACATTCAAGTACAAAAGGAACTGATCAGCAGAGCTCATTGATAAAATGGAAATGTCATATTCAAGATCATAAAACATTAAGGAGATCGGGGGAAACAGAAACACACATAATCAGATTGCCTGAAGGGTCATGACAGAACCCTCTGAGGTCTGCCTGCTCATTGTTCTGTTTCTGAATCCTGTGATCAGCTCCCAGCCACGACAAAACAAGCTGCCTGATTATCTGTTGGGAACTCCCAACAGATGGAGGTTTGCTTTGCTTTCTTGAAATTGGCTTTGATATATCCTTACAGTTCATCAAACTCTGATAGAAGAAAGCAAGTCAAATTTGCACAATCAGTGGAGCTATGTGCTACTTATCTAGGGATGGAGGAAGTCTTATTTTGCAGCCCTGCACAGAGTGGCCAAAGAGTGGTATGGTAGCCATATAACACTATTGTCTCTCCTTTCTTGCTTCTGAGGAGCCACAGCCAGACCGAGTTGTGCCTGAAGCTAGAGTATCGCCAAGTAACTATTATATAGAGTACACTGTAGCTTTAAAAAAATAATAATTAATTTGGATGCACCAAGTCTTAATTGCAGCACATGGGATCTTTGAACTTAGTTGCACAGTGCAGGTTTGTATAATCGCAGCATGCAAACTCTTGGTTGTGATATGTGGGATCTAGTTCCTTGACCAGGAACTGAAGTAGGGATGCACTGGGAGCATGAAGTTTTACTCACTGGATTACCAGGGAAGTCCCAAAACAGTAGCTTTTTTTCACATGGTCTACTCAAAATACAGATTTATGTGCACATGAAAACTTAAACTGTACTCAAGCCAGGGTTATACAATGTCAACAGTACATGTAGGTGATTAGCCCAGGTCCCCTTGTGCCAAAATTTGAGATCTAGTCTCAGATTACTATGTCAAAGAAAACTTACAATCTGGATACAAATCATTAAACTAAATAGACTTGCCTATTTATTAGGAACACTCCGTGGTGTGGAAGTAAATTTTATATTAAGCAAACAAATGTTTATGCAGTGCCTACTATGTGCCTGGCATTATACTAGAAGTTAGAATGATTAAGTCCTTGCAGCAGAAGCTCTGATGTTCTTCCTGTGTCCTCATGGTGATCACCAAGCTCTAGCAAGATCATTTAATAGTTTCTAAGATGGCCACAGTTGGTAGTCATCTTGGGAGATTCATAGACTACAAGAGGACTGAAAGTGTCAGCCACGTTGATAGATTACGAAAACTGTCAACCTTGCCTGAAGAGGGCTACAAGCTCACCCAGCAGGAACTGTTAAAGATTTTGATCATTCTAAATTGTAATATGGTTACAGAGTTGATTTACAGCTGCAGTGGGAACATTCTCTCTTTCTCTGGGGATGCCTGGATATCCAATTTTTCATTCTTGGCCAGGATGAGTGCAGGGAGATTTATGATATGCTGTTTAGAGTCTGAAGCCTCTGTTGATCCCCAAGGTTAACTTTTATACTAATGATTTACATATGGGCTAGTAGGTTTGAAAACCCTTCTTGTTTCCTTAGAGGGCCACTGAGAGCTTTTTCTGGCTGTTTTCTTCAAATAAATATTCCTGCCACAGACCTTAGTAGTTCAAGTCAGAGACTCAGCATGGTCTCAACACAACATTTCAACTGATGTGGCGCTTGTGCTATTGATGTCTCTCCAACCTCTGATCATTGCTTGTCTCTCTCTCTCACTTCACTGTATAATTCCCCTTTGAACAAAAAGCCTTATAAGACTGCACACTGTGGAGTCAGGTGATGGTTTTCAAATACTCACACTTAGAAAACAATACAAATGTCGCTATAGGTTAGAGCTAGAAGCTCAATTTATTGAGATGCATTTATGAAAAGGATGCCACTGGATAGTGTGGACTCATATTTTCTAATGACAAGAATACCATGGATAAAAAGGTAACATGTCTGTCTTGTGGTAGAGATAAAACAAATAAATTATCAATACAGTTTCTCTCTATACTAAAGGGGATATTATATAATAATACTTTGAAACTGATGTCACTAAAATCTTGTATATGATATCTGAGGTACAATTATGCCCATAAGCTAAATAGGGTATGCAATTTAATGAATAATATCCTCTACTTACATCCCCTCTTACTGAAGATGGGTGGTAAACAGGGTAAAGAGATTTCCATTGGAAAGTAATGAAAATGATACTATAAGTTAACTAATATATGGTATGTTAAAAATTACCTTACTTGATGGAGTTATATGGTGTAACAAGGACTGTGGATTTATTAATAGAATTAAGTGAAGATAATATGTATGTAGCTAGTGATTCCCAGGATTACAAAAGATTTTATGGGACCAGTTTGAAGCCCTCAACTGATTTGATAACTAAAAAAAACAATAGGGTAGGGGGAAAATGAAACAGGTCTTTCTTAGAAAATCTAAACATATAATTACATCTCCTCATCAATACATGTATAAAAATTCAAATAGCTATTGATGTTGGAATAGAAGAATAACTTGGTGTTTAAATAACATCAAAAGTTCTGTGAAAGAGGGATATTGTTGCAATTAATATGTTATGTAGAGGTAGTTACCACTCTATATTGGATGGCTCAAGACCAAGCCATCATCAGTGGCTTCAGTTCGGTTCACTCGCTCAGTCATGTCTGACTCTTTGTGACCACATGGACTGCAGCACTCCAGGCTTCCCTGTCCATCACCAACTCCTGGAGTTTACTCAGACTCGTATTCATTGAATCAGTGATACCATCCAACCATCTCATCCTCTGTCATCCCCTTCTCCTCCCACCTTCAATCTTTCCCAGCATTGGGATCTTTTTAAATGAGTCAATTCTTTGCATCAGGTGGCCAAAGTATTGAAGTTTCAGCTTCAGCATCAGTCATCCCAATGAATATTCAGGACTGATTTCCTTTAGGATGGAAGCTCTATACAGTCAGCAAGAACAAGACTGAGAGCTGACTGTGACTCAGATCATGAACTCCTTATCACCAAATTCAGACTTAAATCGAAGAAAGTAGGGAAAACCACTAGACCATTCAGGTATGACCTAAATCAATTCCCTTACAATTATACAGTGGAAGTGACAAATAAATTGAAGGGATTATATCTGATAGACAGAGTGACTGAAGAACTATGGACAGAGGTTCATGACATTGTACAGGAGGCAGTGATCAAGACCATCCCCAAGAAAAAGAAATGAAAAAAGGCAAAATGGTTGTTTGAGAAGACCTTACAAATAGCTATGAAAAGAAGAGAAATGAAACACAAAGGCGAAAAGGAAAGATATACCTATCTGAATGCAGAGTTCCAAAGAATAGCAAGGAGAGATTAAAAAAAAAACCTTCCTCAGTGATCAATACAAAGAAATAGAGGAAAACAATAGAATGGGGAAGACTAGAGATGTCTTCAAAAAAATTAGAGATACCAAGGGAACATTTCATGCAAAGTTGGGCACAATAAAGGACAGAAATGGTATGTACAAAACAGAAGCAGAAGATATTAATAAGAGGTGGCAGGAATATACAGATGCACTTGGCTATTTCTTGATCCTTTAGAAAAATAATGTTTTTTAATTCATAAAATAATGTTTTATGAATCTTTCATAAGGATTGATGTTGAGTAGAATATATGATTTCTTGTGAGTCTGTTTTGATAATTCAACCATTTGAGTTAACACAAGTCTAACATCATAAGCACCATACCTAAAGAATCTAACTCAAGAGAAAATATATATATAACTCAATTAGAAGCACAATATTGAGAAAAGTGAATTAGTAACTTAAAATATACACAAATTCACTAATAAAGAGTCAGTTTCTTTTATGTCCATGTTTCAAAAAAATTTCAAGGAAGCACTACACATATCTCAAAAATAAAAAAAAATTAAAAACTGAAAATAATAAATGTCCTTCAATAAGCACAATACATTATTAAAATGATTTCAATTAATATAAAATTAAAACCTTGCAAATATTAGTAAACTCTTTCAATTGATATTAAATTCACACACACACACACATCATACATCATTGGTCAATAAATTTCTAATCAGGAAATGATAAGCTTGTTTCACATTAGAAAATATATTAATGTAAGCTAGCATGCTGATAAATTAAAAGAGAAAGTTATATGATCATATTAATAATAAATGTTATCACAATACAGAATGATTTGCAAGACCTTTCTTAGTCTTCAGAAGATAGAGCTTTGCTTTTTGTAGCTGAGTGCTAAAAACTAAGCTCAGAAATTTAATCTGTGTGATACTGAATTATAATAATAGTTGAATGCATGACTTTGCCATGTATTTTAGGTGTTAGCAAATATGCTGATTGAAAAAAATGTGCATTCAACAACTAAAATAATCACATCTGGTAAATTGAAGACAGTGAAAAATATCTGACTGAAATGTTCCATATGTATAAAGCATTTTCCCTGATGCCTCCATTTCCTAAGAAAGATTTTCCTTTAGAGGAAAAAGCTTAAAAATTATTTTAATAACCTACTCATTACTGTTTTTTTTTTTTACATAAAGCATAAATGCAGTTCATCCAAACATTTACATTATCATACTACATATGGCAAGATATAGCATCATCAAACTTATTCATTATAGATAAGTTAACTATTAACATATAGATCTAGTTAACTGTGTGCCTGAAGAACTATGGACAGAGCAGTAAACAAAGCCATCCCAAAGAAAAAGAAAAGCAAGAAGGCAAAGTGGTTATCTTAGGAGGTTTTACAAATTGCAGAAGAATGAAGAGAAGCAAAAAGCAAGGGAGAGAGAGAAAGGTATATTCAGTTAAATACAGAGTTTCAAAGAATATCTAGGAAGGACAAGAAGGCCTTCAATTAACAGTGTTTAATAATAGAAGAAAACAACAAAAGGAGAAAGACTAGAAATCTCTTCAGGAAAATTGGAAACATCAAAGGAGCATTCACCCAAAGATGGGCATAATAAAGGGTAAAAATAGTAGAGACCTAGTAGATGCTGAGAAGATCAAGAAGAGATGGAAAGAATACATGGAAGAATTGCATAGAAAGATCTTAATGAACCAGATTACTATAATGGTGTGGTTAGTCACCCAGCTCCAGACGTTAAGGAGTGCAAAGTCAAGTGGGCCTTAAGAAGAACTTCTATTAATAAAGCTAGTGGATGTGATGAAATTGCAGCAGAACTATTCAAATCCCTATAGGAGGATGCCATCAAGGTTTTGTGTTCATTATGTCAGCAAATCCAGAAGACCGAGCAGGGGCCACAGGACTAGAAACGATCAATCTTCATCCCAATTACCAAGAAGGTTAGTACCAAAGGATGTGCTAACCATGGGACAGTTGCACTCATCTCCCCTGCTAGTAAGGTCATGCTTAAATACTGCATACTAGCCTTCAGCATTATGCAAACCAAGAACTTCCAGATGTCCAAGCTGGGTTTAGAAAAAGAAGAGGAACTAGAGATCAAATCGCCAACATTTGCTGGATTATAGAGAAAGCAAGGGAATTTCAGAGAAACATCTATCTCTGTTTCATCAATAATGCTTAAGCTTTTGACTGTGTGAATCATGACAAACTGTCATGATCAGATGGAAAGCTCTTAGAGAGATGGGAATATCAGGCCATCTTACCTGTCTCCTGAGAAATCTGTTATATGGGTCAAGAAGCAACAGTTAGAACTCTGTAAAGAAAAACTGATTGTTTCAAGATTGAGAAAGGAGACTACAGGGATGTCGGCTGTCACCCTCTTTGTTTAATCTACACTGAGCACATCATGAGAATGGCCAGGCTGGATGAATTACAAGCTGGAGTCAAGATAAGTGGGAGAAACATCAACAACTTCAGATATGTGGGTGATACCACACTAATGGCAGAAAGCAAAGAGGAATCTCTTGATGAGAGTTAAGGAGGAGAGTGAAAGAGCTGGCTTAATATTAAATATTAAAAATAATAATAATAAAACTAAAATCAGGGCATCTGGCCCCATTACTGCATGACAAATAGAAGGGGGAAAGGTGGAAGTGGTGACAGATTTCCTCTCCTTGGGCTCCAAAATTACTACAGATGGCGATAGCAGCCATGAAATCAGAAGATGATAGCTTCTTGGCAGGAAAGCAATGACAAATCTAGACAGTGTGTTGAAAAGAAAAGCAGAGATTCTGCTGACAAAGGTCAGCCAAGGAAGACTATAGCCAAGGTTATAGTCTTCCCGGTGGTCATGTATTGTTGTGAGAGCTGGACTGTAAAGAAGGCCGAACGCCAAAGAATTGATGGCTGCCTTCAACCTCTGGTGCTGCAGAAGACTCCCAAACGTCACTTGGAAAGCAAAGAGATCAAACCAGTCAATTTTAAGGGAGATCAACCCTGAATATTCCCTGGAAGGACTGACGCTGAAGCTCCAATATTTTGGTATTCTGATGAGAACAGATGACCCATTGGTAAAGTCCCTGGCTTCTCTGGTGGCTCAGATGGTAAAGAGTCTGTCTTCAGTGAGGGAGACCCAGGTTTGATCCATGGGTCGGGAAGATCCCCTGGAGAAGGAAATGGCAACCCACTCCAGTATCCTTGCCTGGAAAAGCCCATGAATGGAGGAGCCTGGCAGGCTACAGTCCATGGGCTCCCAAAGAGTCAGACACAGCTGAGCAACTTCACTTTCACTTTCTGATGCTGGGAAAGATCTAGGGCAGAAGGAGAAGAGGGCCTCAGAGGATGAGATGTTTGGATGGCATCACCAATGCAATGAACATAAACCTAGGCAAACTCCAGGAAATGGTGAGGGGCAGGAAGGCCTGGTAGTTCATGGGGTTGCAAAGAGTCAGACACAATTGGGCAATCGAACAACCACAAACACATATAACCATCATGTACGTCAAGAAACAGAGCATTATCAGCACTCTTGACAGTCCTCTATGTGCTCAACTGATGACAGTACTTTCTCTTTCTCCAGTGGTAACCACAACTGATTTTTGAAACAGTAATCATCTTTTTTTTTTTTTTTTTTAAATTTACATCAGTGAAGTTTGCTGGGGTCCAGCCCCGGTGGATCCAGGGAATTCGAAGGGGAGACGGCATCGGCGATCAGGAAACAATTGCTTAATTAAACGTTAATTAAGGATATAAAGAGTGGTTAAATAAGGATAGCTCAGTGAGGAAATTCAGTGGAGAAAAGAGGCTGAAATAAGGATAGCTCAGTGAGGAAATTCAGTGGAGAAAAGAGGCTGAATAATTCAGCCAGAAGGTGAGAGAAAGAACGACATGGGGAGACCAAGTTTCGGTGAATAAGGCCCGCACTTTATTTTCCAAAGTAGTTCTTATACCTTAAGTTATGCATAGAGGATAATGGGGGAAGGGGTAGAGTCATGCAGTAAGCCAGGCTTTCTTCCTGCAAACTTATCATATGCAAAAGTTTAGGTGATTTGCATCATCTTCTGGCCTGGAGGCCTGTTAACGTTTTAAAACCTTTTCTTCAGAAAACTTAGTTTTCTCTAAAGGTGATTAATCAGGCGCCACCCTCCAAAAGCCTTAAAGTTGCATTCCTATAGGGCAAAGGTGTGGTGGGCTACAACAAGAAAAAGAATTAACTCAAGGGTCCAAGGTTACAAACATTAAAGGTACTACTTACACCAATTATATTAATCAATACACTGCCAGGGACACAGCAGGTAAGGGATATGGAAACTTAGCAGCAAATATTGGCCCAACAAGTGAAAAACCCTTCACCAATACAATTTCTAATCAATATTTTAACTGCTCAAAGGAATCTGTATTTAGACAGTTTAGAACATCTCATGCCTTTCACAGTTGGGAGGCTCTGAGCAATCACATGTGGCCGGAAAAACCTATTCAGGCAGGCTAGAGGACTTCCAAAGGAGTTTGTAGGTTGAAACAGTATCACACCCAGGAATTTTTTAACTGGAGCTTAAGTTAACTCTTTTTTTTCAGAGAGAGGTAGTGGGGGACAGCCCCCCATAAAGTCAGAGGTGTGGGTGAGAGCACAAAGCAGAAAGTAGGCAGACTCTGGTTTTGGGGGGTAGATGCTCGAGAATTTCCAAGGGGACTCCTGAGGCTCGATCCCCCCGCCTTTGTGTAAGCCAAGCCTCCTTCCTCATGACCTTTGCCACGGGCGGAGCTCCTGCTCCTGACAGAAGTTATACTGTGATTTTAATCTTTCACTTACTGTTATGTTCATGAGATTCTTCTATATTCTTCATCTTCATTGCTTTGTAATAGCATTACTCTTTTGATTGTTAGTCAGAATGAAAACTCACTTTAGTCAGTTGGTATAAATGTGAAGGGAGGGATTATACTCAATATTCTAAGGAAGGGAGGGATTATACTCAAAGAGAATATAAAGTATTTACTAATATATACAAATGGAAATTTGGGGAATAATTATGGGAATATATTTTAAGGTGCTTAACCAAAGAGAATGGAACATACATTTAGCTTAAATTAAACATATATAAATCTGAACCAAACTCTAGCCCTGGAAATTATGAGGCCAGAAAGTCCATAGTATAATACAGAGGAGAAACATGGCCTTTCAATAATGTCTTCCATTTACTCCTGTCCAATGTGCTTCCACAGTTCTAGAGATTTACCTTCATTCATGCCATGAAATGCTACACTATTACAACAAATACTTGTATATGATTTCTCTACATTTAGAGTTCAGTTCAGTTCAGTCACTCAGTCCTGTCTGACTCTTTGGGACCCTATGAATTGCAACACACTAGTCCTCCCTGTCCATCACCAATTCCTGGATTTAACCAAACTCACGTCCATTGAGTCAATGATGCCATTCAGGCATCTCATCCTCTGTCGTCCCCTTCTCCTGCCCCCAATCCCTCCCAGCATCAGTCTTTTCCAATGAGTCAACTCTTCGCATGAGGTGGTCAAAGTACTGGGGTTTCAGCTTCAGCATCAGTCCTTCCAATGAACACCCAGGACTGGTCTCCTCTGGTATAGACTGGTTGGATCTTCTTGCAGGCCAAGGGACTCTCAAGGGTCTTCTCCAACACTGCAGTTCAAAGGCATCAATTCTTCAGTGCTCAGCTTTCTTCACAATCCAACCCTCACATCCATACATGACCACTGGAAAAACCATAGCCTTAACTAGACGGACCTTTGTTGGCAAAGTAATGTCTCTGCTTTTGAATATGCTATCTAGGTTTGTCATAACTTTCCTTCCAAGGAGTAAGGTCTTTTAATTTTGAAAGGTTGTTGTTGAATCACGTGAATACACCGGGATTCTTGGCCCCCAGAGGAGAAGAATTCAATCCGGGGCCAGAGACGAGGCTTGATCGCTCAGAGCTTTTGTGTAATAAAGTTTTATTGAAGTATAAAGGAGATAGAGAAAGCTTCTGACATACATCAGAAGGGGGCAGAAAGAGTACCCGCTTGCTAGTGTTAACAATGAAGTTATATACTCTCCAGTGAATCCAAAGAATGTCTGGAGGTTGTAAAGACCTCATCAGACCTACTCCCATAATTTACATTTTAAGATAACAGAATTAGCCAGAAGGTTTAATCCAAAGTCTGTCCTTAATCCAGAGACTGTCCTCAGGCAGGATACATTATTGTTATATAATCCTAAGGAATGTGGAGAAAGAAAAAAAAGTTTGTCCTTTCTTCCTCCTTGAGAATTCCAGACCCCTCTCTCCTTGGGGACCCCTAGACTCCCTATCAACCTGCCTAGGAAATGACTCTCTCAATTTCATGGCTACAATCACCATCTGCCATGATTTTGGAGCCCAGAAAAATAAAGTCAGCCACTGTTTTCCCATCTATTGGCCATGAAGTGATGGGTCCAGATGCCATGTTCTTCGTTTTCCAAATGTTGAGCTTTAAGCCGACTTTTTCACTCTCCTCTTTCATCAAGAGGCTTTTTAGTTTTTTTTCACTTTCTGCCATAAGGGTGGTGTCATCTGCATATCTGAGGTTATTGATATTTCTCCCAGCAATCTTGATTCCAGCTTGTGTTTCTTCCAGTCCAGCGTTTCTCATGATGTACTCTGCATATAAGTTAAATAAGCAGGGTGACAATATACAGCCTTGATGTACTCCTTTTCCTATTTGGTACCAGTCTGTTGTTCCATGTCCAGTTCTAACTGTTGCTTCCTGACCTGCATATAGGTTTCTCAAGAGGCAGGTCAGGTGCTCTGGTATTCCCATCTGTTTCAGAATTTTCCACAGTACATTTAGAGTTGGTAACTGGAAAACAGTGGAAGTGAGAAATAGATTTAAGGGCCTAGATCTGATAGATAGAATGCCTGATGAACTATGGAATGAGGTTCGTGACATTGCACAGGAGACAGGGATCAAGACCATCCCCATAGAAAAGAAATGCAAAAAAGCAAAATGGCTGTCTGGGGAGGCCTTACAAATAGCTGTGAAAAGAAGAGAAGTGAAAAGCAAAGGAGAAAAGAAAAGATATAAGCATCTGAATACAGAGTTCCAAAGAATAGCAAGAAGAGATAAGAAAGCCTTCTTCAGTGATCAATGCAAAGAAATAGAGGAAAACAACAGAATGGGAAAGACTAGAGATCTCTTCAAGAAAATTAGAGATACCAAAGGAACATTTCATGCAAAGATGAGCTCGATAAAGGACAGAAATGGTATGGACCTAACAGAAGCAGAAGATATTAAGAAGAGGTGGCAAGAATACACAGAAGAACTATACAAAAAAGATCTTCACAACCCAGATGATCACGATGGTGTGATCATTGACCTAGAGCCAGACATCCTGGAATGTGAAGTCAAGTGGGCCTTAGAAAACATCACTATGAACAAAGCTAGTGGAGGTGATGGAATTCCAGGTGAGCTATTTCAAATACTGAAAGATGATGCTGTGAAAGTCCTGCACCTAATATGCCAGCAAATGTGGAAAACTCAGCAGTGGCCACAGGACTGGAAAAGTCAGTTTTCATTCCAGTCCCAAAGAAAGGCAATGCCAAAGAATGCTCAAACTACTGCACAATTGCACTCATCTCACAAGCTAGTAAAGTAATGCTCAAAATTCTCCAAGCCAGGCTTCAGTAATATGGGAACCATGAAATGCCTGATGTTCAAGCTGGTTTTAGAAAAGGCAGAGGAACCAGAGTCCAAATTGCCAACATCCACTGGATCATCGAAAAAGCAAGAGAGTTCCAGAAAAACATCTATTTCTGCTTTATGGACTATGCCAAAGCCTTTGACTGTGTGGATCACAATAAACTGTGGAAAATTCTTCAAGAGATGGGAATACCAGACCACCTGATCTGCCTCTTGAGAAATCTGTATGCAGGTCAGGAAGCAACAGTTAGAACTGGACATGGAACAACAAACTGGTTCCAAATAGGAAAAGGAGTACGTCAAGGCTGTATATTGTCACCAGGCTTATTTAACTTATATGCAGAGTACATCATGAGAAACGCTGGACTAAAAGAAGCACAAGCTGGAATCAAGACTGCTGAGAGAAATATCAATAACCTCAGATATGTAGATGATACCACCCTTATAGCAGAAAGTGAAGAGGAACTCAAAAGCCTCTTGATGAAAGTGAAAGTGGAGAGTGAAAAGTTGGCTTAAAGCTCAACATTCAGAAAACGAAGATCATGGCATCCGGTCCCATCAATTCATGGGAAATAGATGGGGAAACAGTTGAAACAGTGTCAGACTTTAATTTTTTGGGCTCCAAAATCACTGCAGATGGTGACTGCAGCCATGAAATTAAAAGATGCTTACTCCTTGGAAGGAAAGTTATGACAAACCTAGATAGCATATTCAAAAGCAGAGACATTACTTTGCCAACAAAGGTTCATCTAGTCAAAGCTATGGTTTTTCCAGTGGTCATGTATGGATGTGAGAGTTGGACTGTGAAGAAGGCTGAGCCCCGAAGAATTGATGCTTTTGAAGTGTTGTGTTGGAGAAGACTCTTGAGAGTCCCTTGGACTGCAAGGAGATCCAACCAGTCCATTCTGAAGGAGATCAGCCCTGGGATTTCTTTGGAAGGACTGATGCTAAAGCTGAAACTCCAGTCCTTTGGGCACCTCATGCGAAGAGTTGACTCATTGGAAAAGACTGTGATGCTGGGAGGGATTGGGGGCAGGAGGAGAAGGGGACGGGAGGATGAGATGGCTGTATGGCATCACTGACTCGATCGATGTGAGTCTGAGTGAACTCTGGAAGTTGGTGATGGACAGGGAGGCCTGGCGTGCTGCAGTTCATGGGGTCGCAAAGAGTCGGACACAACTGAGCGACTGAACTGAGCTCAACTGAACTGGAAAATATGCAAATGAAGTGATATACCTGATATCAGCAAGGATAAGAGAAGCTCAAATCACAAAGCTGAATTATCAAAATGCTTATCAAATTAAACATCTGGGTGGCATAATCAAATTTAATATAATGGTCTGAGTGTTTTTCATTTGCTTAACAGGCAACTGTATTACATATAAATAATGTTAAAACACAGATTCCTACTGAGTAGGTTGGGGGTGAGATCTGAGATTCTGAATTTCTAAGACCTCTCAGGTGATGCCTATCTGCTTATCTATAGGAAAAAAAGGTTTTAGTATCAGGGGTCTTGCCCAAAGAGATCTCTCCATGAAGTTAATGAGTCATAATTTTCTAAGCAACTGAAAGATAATACACCAAAGCTTTGTTTGATTTATATAATAAAAACTTAAAAAACTAAAAACTACCTTTTAGGGAACAAAATCTGTTAATCTTCTCAATGTCTGTGTTAACATGTACAATTTCATATACAGTGGCCCTGGCCTCATTCAATTTCCAGAACTAATTAGCTTATAGAAGGATAGCATCTTAAATGAAAGAAAAGCAGATTCCTTGATATAATCCCCCAAGTTCATAACACATATTTTCAAGTCTGCTTTAATGGTATCCATGGTCATTTACTATGGCAAGGGAAATCTCCAATTTTTCAGAGATGACTAGATCCTTGTTAATGTGAAGTGTAACCTCTAAGCATACAGAAACATCCAGTATTCAGCTTGAGAACTAGGAACATACATGATTAATGTTCTTTTTATCTGAATTGACTTTACAGTAGGACCACTGGATCCTAGCACTCAACATTGCCTAGTTCCTGTGTCTAAGATTAACTATCCTCAGCAACTGGTATGATTCCTCCAATGTCTTTCTAACCTATAAAATAAGAACTACCATTGTAGGAGCACCTGACTAAAAGTCATTTGTCTCCCTCCTTCTTTGCCAGACAGTGCACCAAAAGCAAGACTAAATCCCTGAGGAAATGGCAGGGGACAGAGACACAGTCAAAGATTTGAAATCACGTTCATAACTGATATGTACAAAAAATACTTAAGGATCTTTGGAAATGACATAGTATTAATATAAATCTAACTGCATGATGAAGTTAATTAAAGCTGCTGTTCTAGATGAGATATGCTTACCAGAACAAATTAATACAACCTTGGCACCTAGGTGCAGCTTTAATGTTATGAATATTAATATGAATATGTATATATACATATATATATATTTAAATAGCTTTCCCTAAGTTAATACTATGATTTTCTCTCAAAAGCAGTCCAACTTCAGTTATACAAAAAACTTGGACAGCATAATGTACCAAAGACCCTATATATCTTGTTAAGATCCAGGTATATATATATATATATATATATATATATATATAAAATATATATATATATAATTATCAAACCTTGAGATAAGTAATCTTTAATTTAACTCAGTTGTGTCAACTGCATAGAGGAAGTTCAACCTAAAAGTTGTAGGTTAATTGGTAGCATAAATTATTGATACTATAATCAAATTTTCTTTCCTTATTTTTTACAAAAGCAAACTTTCTTTACTCTTGACTGTGTATTTCTATCTTTTCAGTACTTTTGTTGAATAATTACGTGCTATGTTTCATGTTTTATGTTTATCTGGTGAAACTACGAAAGATTTTTATACATTTTTTCAACTTTATGTGTTTATTGTATTCTTCTTTATGCATTTTGTTGGTTTGACTCTTAATAAAGTGAAGTCTATTTTATAGGAACTAGTTGTAAAAAGTGAATTATTCTTAAAGGACCTTTTCTCTATTCTTTTTTTTTTTTTAAGCAGGGCTGTTGGATATTTTTGTCTTTCAAGGAGAGGTGGCTCTTTATATTTTTGATGAAATTGAAATTAGAAGTCCTAAATCAATATAAGATTCTATTGTAAACTCTGTTAGAGGCTAATTAGTTGCCTGTTCATCTAACAATTTTAATCTATCACAGTTGCAGTCATTATAGGAAATTTCATTATGTTTGTTTGACACTAAGAAACAAAGCTGATAAGGAAGCATCTATAAGTATTATAAAAATTTTTTAAGTCCTTCACTTATTTAGTGATTACTTCTGAGTGTCCATTTTTAACTTTATATTAATAGTTCAGAACCTACCATTAGTAATTATGAACTAAACTGGGTCAATACTTGGTGAAAGAGAATCTCTTCGATGTTTCCACACTATCCCTCAGAATAGTATTTGAATCAGAGTGGGCACTCAGTAGCTATCTGTTGAAAGACTGACTGGATAATGATGATGACTCCGTCTTCATCTGAAGGACCATGGCTTCCCCTACCAACAGTCATCTACTTGCCAATGTATGTCACTGTTTCTTCACTTAGCTTATTGCTGAGAAAATAACTATCCTTGTTTCCACAGACTTAAATGTCTTTAGCTGAGAGAGTGGAGAAGGCAATGGCACCCCACTCCAGTACTCTTGCCTGGAAAATCCCACGGACAGAGGAGCCTGGTAGGCTGCAGTCTATGGGGTCGCGAAGAGTCGGACACGACTGAGTGACTTGACTTTCACTTCTCACTTTCATGCACTGGAGAAGGCAATGGCAACCCACTCCAGTGTTCTTGCCTGGAGAATCCCAGGGACGGCAGAGACTGGTGGGCTGCTGTCTATGGGGTCGCACAGAGTCGGACACACTGAAGCGACTTAGCAGCAGCAGCAGCAGCAGCAGCTGAGAGAGAATTTTTTTTTTTTTCCAGTAACATTTACTGCCTAGGTGAACAAGTAAGTTGGATTATTTGGTATATAATTATAGCTTAGATCAAGTTGGACAGAAAGCAGAAAACCCTCATGTCCAGGAGAACGTGTGCCTAAAGGAAGAAACAAATGCAGCAAATGTTGGGTATTTCATTAAACTTGTTTGCTGGGGTGGCAGTTCTTAAAATATGGTTTCAAGACCCCTGGGGTTCTCTGAGATTTATGAGAGAATTTGCAAGGTCAAAATTCTTTCCAAAATAATCCTGAAATATGATGTGATGTGCCTTTTCACTTTCATTCTCTCAAGAGTATGGAGTTGAGTTTTCCCAAGACTGTAAGAGGTATGAATTCACATACATGGAATGGAGAAACAGAGATTCTTGATGTCTTCTATTTAGCAAGACATTAAAGAAATCTGCAAAACATAAAAATGTGTTTTCATTCGAATTTTTTTCTGGACATATTGCCACTTTTCATAAAAAATTTTACTTTTGTTAAAAAATACTAGATTCATTATTGCTATTTAAAATAAATTAATAATACAATAGTTTGAAAGTTTTCTGTTTTAATTTCTTAACCACTGATTATCAACAGATATAACACAAACAAAAGCTCTGTGCTTCTTCACTACTGTGTGTGTAGGAGCCTGGTAGGCTGCAGTCCATGGGGTCACTAAGAGTCGGACATGACTGAGCGACTTCACTTTCACTTTTCTCTTTCATGCACTGGAGAAGGAAATGGCAACCCACTCCAGTGTTCTTGCCTGGAGAATCCCAGGGACGGGGGAGCCTGGTGGGCTGCTGTCTGTGGGGTCGCACAGAGTTGGACACGACTGAAGTGACTTAGCAGCAGCGGCAGCAGTGTAGTGTAGTTGCTCAGTCATGTCCAACTCTTTGCGACCCTGTGGACTATAGCCCACCAGGCTCCTCTGTCCATGGGATTCTCCAGGCAAGAATACTGGAGTGGATTGCCATTTCCTTCTCCAGGTGATCTTCCCGACCCAGGGATCAAACCTGTCTTGCGCATCACAGGCAGATGCTTTACCCTCTGAGCCACCAGGGAAACCCAGTTTACGTGTGTATGCTATGCTATGCTAAGTCACTTCAGTTGTGTCCGACTCTGTGTGACCCCATAGACGGTAGCCTACCAGGCTCCCCTGTCCCTGGGATTCTCCAAGCAAGAACACTGGAGTGGGTTGCCATTTCCTTCTCCAATGCATGAAGTGAAAAGTGAAAGTCAAGTCACTCAGTCGTGTCCGACTCTTAGCGACCCCATGGACTGTAGCCCACCAGGCTCCTCCGTCCATGGGAGTTTCCAGGCAAGAGTACTGGAGTGGGGTGCCATTGCCTTCTCTGTTTACGTATGTAAAGGGGTCTAAAAAGAGAGAGTGAGTGAATTGCTGCCAATGAGAAGTTGGCAAGCAAGAGAGAGTCTTGAGTGGGGAGCAGAAAAACATGTCAGAATAACCTGTGGTATCAAAAATTCAAGGTTATCTAGTTTAAATTGCTTCAACAAACTGCCAACCCCACATTTCTTTTTCTGCAAGATTTTTACATAATGTTCATATAACGTTTCATTTAATATTCACAAAGACCTGCTTCTCTCTCCTTCTCTTCACATGCCTAGCTAATTGCTACACAGTTTGTAATGTTGGTTCATCCTGTTTTTTTGTTTTGTTTTCCTTTTTAAAAATCTTTTCTTTATCTTCCACTAAGTAATATCATTCCCAAGGAAATGGAGGCTATGTAAATTTAGGTTGAGCAAAATTGAAATAAAAATTTTTACAGTTTCTATATTATATTTATGAGGCCATTTTAAGAATTTAGCATTTTTGCTAGTCACTTTGTACTCAAAAGGTACTAATTTGTATTGCTCATCATTCCATTTTGCTTTCACTTCACATGTTTATATTCTGTGAATGTGTGTATGTTAGTTGCTCAGTCATGTCGACTCTATGTGACCCCATGGACTGTAGCCCACCAGCCTCCTCTGTCCATGGGATTCTCCAGGCAGGAATACTAGAGTAGATTGCCTTGCCGTCCTCCAGGGGATCTTCATAACTCAGGGATTGAACCTAGGCCTCCTGCATTGCAGGTGGACTGTTTACCATCTGAGCCACAAGGGAAGTCTCCTATTATATAAATATATACTTATGACTCTGTACTGGTTTTTGGCAAATAATTTAATTTTTCATCCTTCTAAACTCTTTAATATTCAGAATTTGATTAGCTTTATTTTTTCAGCATTTCAATTGGTAATTCAATTTCCAAGGAAGGATAGTAGTCCTGCTATTTCTTGAAAATGTACCATGATTTTTCACATAGCCATCTTGAAAAACATATTCAAAGTCTCATACAGAGCCATGCACACAGTATTAATGCGTCTAACACAAAAGCTGGAACAGTGCAGTTGACTCAGTTGGGATTTAATACTATGGACTGCATTCACTATGATTATTATGGTGAGATCAAGACCCCATGAAATAATCTCTTCTAGCTTGAAATTGTTCTATCACTCAAAAATATAAGCAAGAAGGAAAAGCAAAGGAAAAGACTAACTAAACCCAGATACCCTATTCTGGAGTGGTTAGAAGCATTAAGTTGTTCATGAATTGATGTCACTATAGCTTTGTTCAGTAGAAACACATTCTTAATGATTAAAACCTTACTGAAGCTTTTGATAAAACAGTTTTATAAGCACAGTGGGCTGTAAGAAGCTTCCTTGAGGATGATTTTGTTTCATCTTATTACTTTCCTTAAAGAATCGTGGTTGTTTACTTATTTTAAACCTCACCATATCTTGAGGTAATTGAACACTAAAGAAACAAACTTCAGCTTAGATGTTTCTTAGCATTTCAGTCTGTTGTGCACAGTGAGCTGGAAACATGTAAAGGATTATTTGAACTTACTCCCAGGACTTATAAACATTGTCTGTTTCACAAACAACTTTTCTAAGACATAATGACAGACGAGCCTATGAAAATAGAAATTATTGAAGAATGGTTTGTTCAGTGTCCTAAGTGGAATAGCAGGTCAAGCTATCATATAAAGGGCTCTGATATGTAGGTCGGAGAGACCAGAGTTTGAGAATATTTGGCTTATTTTACAAATTATAATTATTTCTCACAGTAATATACCAAAACAAAATTAATTCTACTTTAATGATTAAAGGGGCATTGTCTGAGAAATATGAGTGTAATTCATAAGTTGACCTTAGGAATAGAAATATTTAAATCACATTAATAAAACTATTATTTGTAATAAAACTGACAGATTTCACAATATAGAGCAATTGTTGTATCCTTCACAGGTCAATTTGGTCATTATATGTTTATAAAGGAAAAGAAGTAAACATTGATTTAATAGCAAAACATTGTATTATCATCATACAATTTAAAGTAAACAGTATGTAGCAGTGCTGCAGATTTACTTTTTGCAGTTTGTATTTTGCAAATTTTCAAACTAAAGCAAAGTTTAAAGAGGAATACAATGATCACAACTTGGCCAAGCTTTAGCTTTATTTACTCAGTGTTAACATTTTGCTGAAACCCATTATCTGTCTCTCCCCCTTTTCCTCTCCCCCTCACTCTCCATTCTACTTAACTGAGAATTGTATCATCTGTGTTCTCACCTTCTGGGCCACTAATCTCCTCAGCATATTAAAACCTAGACAGTATATTAAAAAGCAGAGACATTATTTTGCCAGCAAAGGTCTGTCTAGTCAAAGCTTTGGTTTTGTCAGTAGTCATGCATGGATGTGAGAGTTGGACCATAAAGAAAGCTGAGTACTAAACAATTGATGCTTCTGAACTGTAGTGTTGGAGAAGACTCTTGAGAGTCCCTTGGACTGCAAGGAGATCAAACCAGTCAATCCTAAAGGAAATCAGTCCTGAATATTCATTGGAAGTACTGATGCTGAATCTGAAGCTCTAATACTTTGATCACCCAAGCAAAGAACTGACTCCTTAGAAAAGACCCTGATGCTGGGAAAGATTGAGGGCAGGGGGAGAAGGGGACGACAAAGGATGAGATGGTTGGATAGCATCACCGACTTGATGGACATGAGTTTGAGCAAGCTCCGGGAGTTGGTGATGAACAGGGAAGCCTGGCATGCTGTGGTCCAGGTGGTCACAAAGAGTTGGACACAACTGAGCGACTGAACTGTATCATCTGTATTCTTACCTCCTCAGCCACCGATCACTTCCTCTCCTTTTTGTGCAACTTCTACCTCTATGCTAGGCTCTGGACCTATGGATGGATTTGGCAATTCATTTCCATATGGACATATAGTTTGAAATTCACTATATTCTTCTCCTAATTGTATTGTGGACAGAGGCTATAAACTGCTTTATTTGTTCTTAATCTGTACTAAATATTATATTGTATGTTCATCATTATTCTATTGGAAACATACTGAAATATTTTCCCTTTCTCTCAGTCAAGTCATTTAACTTAGCTATAAAGATAGTTCAAACTGAAACAAAAGAATCCCTCTCAGTGCCTCTTGTACCCCTCCAGTTGTTCCTATGATTCTATTTATAACTAAATTTCTCAATTTCTCAATTTTCTTTCAATTATTCTCTCTCATTCTGGCTTTACCTTAGCTTACTTCGCAGAAATAACTCACTATTTCTGCATCAGTTTCCTTCCATATTATATATTTTATTTCCCCTTGTTTTCTCAGGAACACTCAATACTTTCAATGGTCCATCCTGTAAAAATGCTGGCTTTTGTTTTGTTTTGTCTTTTGTGAATTGTCTTTTAATGTAATGCCTACCTTTCAGTACATACCTTCTGGGTCTCCTTTGTTGCCTTATTATTTTCCATTTGGAATTTAAACATTCTACTAAGTACATTTTATCCTAAATCCTCTTCTCTTTCCATGTCATGCGTTCTTTAATAGATGAAATTTGCCTAAAACTATAATTACCCTATGCCTACAAATTACTCACAGTTAATATCCAGCATGATACCCACCATTCCCAGATGCCTCTGGATATCTCAAAAATACTTCCTTCTTTGGCTGTTCTAAAGCAACCTTCGGAGAAGGCAATGGCACCCCACTCCAGTACTCTTGCCTGGAAAATCCCATGGATGGAGGAGCCTGGTAGGCTGTAGTCCATGGGGTCGCTAAGAGTCGGACACGACTGAGTGACTTGACTTTCACTTTTCACTTTCATGCATTGGAGAAGGAAATGGCAACCCATTCCAGTGTTCTTGCCTGGAGAATCCCAGGGACAGGGTAGCCTGGTGGGCTTCTGTCTGTGGGGTCGCACAGAGTCGGACACGACTGAAGCAACTTAGCAGCAGCAGCAGCAGCAGCAGCAGCAGCAAAGCAACCTTATTACCATATTCCACTCACCTTTAAATTTACTTTTTCCAGTTTTCCCGATTGATTATACAATCATTATTTATCAAGTCCCAAATATCAAAAGTGTCTGTGATACCATCTGTTTTTTTCACAGCATTATGCAATCATTCACAGCATTATGCAATCATATGCAATCATTATGCATCAAAATTCTTTGATCTTTGCATCCTATATATCTTTCAAACTCACATCTTTTCCTTTTATTTATACCCCTCTATTCTATTCCAAGTGATTATAATTTCTTTTCTGGACTCTCACACTCCTTATATGCCGTTTTGTATTCTTCCAATTTATTTTCTACATTGCTATGCACATAACTTTTTCTTATCTATAATTTGATTATGTTATCCCCTCAACAAGATGATAAAATAGAAAGCTGACTTTTTGGCTTTGGCTAAAGATGATAGTCAATTATGACCTCCAATCACCGACACTGTTTGACTTCTCTCTAACTCTCTGTCTTCAACTCCCTTTATATTACATTTTCTGTTTCTCAAGTCCCATTTCTAAAATTTTCCATTTTCGGATGATGGAAACCATTGGGAGAAAATACAACATTGTATATCTATATTCATTTTTTATCAACTCCTCCACAGTAGAATATGACTGGAGTAAGATGAATCTTTTTTCAGACTATAGAGTAAAGGAGAGAGTATATATGATGTTCAGTGTGAATACTCACTTCCAAAGTACAACTGTGGAGTGGGTAGATATTATACCTGCCTGAATGCATAACTGATATATAAACTATAGTTTTCTAAGTCTGTTAATATAGTGACTATGGATACCACTTTAGCCCTGTAAGTAGCTTCTTTCCCATCTATAAATATCAGGTTTCAAAGGCTAGAGTACACAAAATAGCACCATATCTCAGTGCATTCTGGAGATTTTATGGTGAATTCTTTTACTTTACAAAATTGTAATAATAGTAACAGAAGAAAGGAAAACTGTGTGACTACCAGTGTCTATTTGTGTTTTCCTAGAAAGTTAAGGAATGACCCACATTTAATTCCAATATCTATTATTCTAAGTAATTAATAACATCCTTACACAATAAATTTATTCTCACACATTTAAGTTAACTCAATGCTAATTACCCCAATAGTAGTGCTTTTTGTGCTTTGCTTAGTTCTTCAGTTGTGTCTGACTCGGAGACCCTTTGGACTGTAGCCCACCAGGCTCCTTTGTCTATGGGGTTTTCCAGGCAAGAATACTGGAGTGGGTTGCCATTCCCTTCTCCAAGGGATCTTCTGGACCCAGGAGCTGAACCCACATCTCCTGCGTTTACTGCACTGCAGGCAAACTCTACCTGCTGAGTCACTGGGGCTCATTTGGACCCTGATAATAGGCATGAATTATCTCCTTAAGGAAATCAGAAACACTTTCCTTTTTTGAAAATTCACTTTAAAAGCATGATAATATAACTTACCTAAAATATCCACGATATTGTGCTGTGCTGTGCTTAGATGCTCAGTCGTGTCCAACTCTTCACAACCCCATAAATCTTCTGTCCATGGGATTTTCCAGGCAAGAATAAAGGAGTGGGTTGCCATTCCCTACTCTAGGGGATCTTCTTGACCCAGGGAATGAACCCAGGTCTCCTGCATGGCAGGCAGATTCTTTACCATCTGAGCCACCAGGGAAGCATTTTGGGGAGATGGACAAAAAATGGGGGAGATGGGCAAAATATTGTGGAACACCCTGCAGTATGTTGCACAAATAATACGGAATCTGGAGAGGTCTTACATAACAGCTAGGCCAGGATGCTTGTTATGGGTCATCTAAAACTTTTTATGGAAAAGACTTTTGGTAACTCAAAACACTTACTGTTCTACTATATATAGATCAGGCAGTTGGGAGAGATCGGTTTTATAACCTATCTGTTATGTTTCGGCAAGGAAGAAACAAAACAATCATTGACACTCCATAGATATATTTGGTTCTCAAAGCAGTTTCATAAGCTTCAATCATAAACTGTGCTCATATTAGCTTTAAATGACACAAAGTGAATATCCAAAAGGCAGGCCTGGAAAGCAGTCAGTGATAAGCAATTCCTGTCACAACACAGCTCTGCTTCAGGAAATGTGTGTAGGGTAGATGACAGCAAGATGCCCAACAGCTGCTGCCTGCTGAACTAACATGAGATGACACAGGGGTGGCAGGCAGAATAAATTCTTTAAGGATATGCTGAAATGAACCATAATTTCACATGGGGAAAAGGCTAGAAAATAAGATCAGCTTAAGACGAACTAGTTCTTAAAAAATCATAGAAAGTGTAACTAGATTAAGTTTAAGACCCGTTTTGTTTAAAGAGAAAAGTCTTCAGTCATTCATTTGTTTTTTAAGCATGTCCATGTATGTATATGATTTTTGTTTTAGATGAAGAAACTGTTGATTTTAAAATATTTTTGATTTATTTTAGGCATATTTACTCTCGGCTGAAGCAAAGTAAATAATACTGAGTTAAATTTGTTTTAAACAAAAATATCCCATAATCCTGCAAACCATTCTAGAACATTAATCTTTTGTACCTTTTCAGGGTCAGTCTTGTCAAAGATAAGACTGTCTTCTCTATCTGACAGTTACAGTTTATCTTTTCAGTAAATGCATTTTCTCCTTTGGAAAATTGACAAGGAGCACATCCACATCCCTTGTAGCTAATGGCTGTTATTGCTTTAGGTTTACAGATGATAGATTTTCTTCTAAATACCCTCAAGGATGAGCTTCACTGTCAGTACTGTCATCCCTTGAATGGATATAGTTGATAGAATTATGCCAATGCAGCAGTGAAATTTCTCCGTGACCAAGATTTTACTGTATTTTATACTGATGGTACTAACAAATTGGCATATTATGCTCTTTTCTACCAAATTATTTATGAAAGCTATAGAGTATAAAAACTCATAAAATAATAATAATAATAATAAATATAAAATTTATTGTATTTCATGATACTGAATAAAACTGGTGCTTTCAGCATCAAAAAAATAAAAATCTGACAATCACTTAAATGCTACATTTGCAGTAATATCTCTTAGCTGAATTACTTTTTCACTGAGATGAAGATTAATATAGAGAAGAGTGCAATCTAATTTAAGGTTTCAGTTTTAATACAAACTGCTTGAGAAACCATGGTGATATGCCTATCTTCTATTACTCTGTCAAAATATTTCCTTAACCCAACTTCTTGAATATAACCATTATGTATGACAAAACATCACCTCTTTTTAATAATAATCTCTAAAAGTTCAGATTGACAAACATTTATTCTTGAAAATATTATGGTATAATGTCTGTGAATTCTGAGAAAAGAGCATACCTGTAGTATAACAAATATAGTAGTTCACATAAGATATAAGAAAAGTAAAGCTACTGAATGTTACTGATAGTGTTCAAGTCTTCATGGTAACATTATTAAGAAATAACCTCAACTCTGTAAGAGTGATTTATTCTGAAATACTGTAGATTAAATATATTTTTCAAAACATATCCTGAATACTCTTTTTGAAATGATCACACTTTTTTTGTAGCAGGCAATCCAGGATAGTAGTAATATTGCCTTATTCACTGATGATCTTGACTACATAACTTCCAAACTGTTTTCCATGCTGAAGTGTATCAACCATGACATACAATATGATCAGAGCCACATCTTAGTGGTAGTGATACTGCTGACCTCAATTTGTTTTAACGCAGTGAAAAATATTTCATGTTATTATGTGCATCTGGATTTTAGCCAAGTTTCAGTTTGTTGGAGAGTAGCCAGCAGAAATTGATATGCAGTTTCAACAAACATCACAAGTTACACATTTGTAAGGAAAATTTAAAATGTAAGTGAAAGTATGTTTATTTTCATATCACACTTTAGTAATCCTGTATTATGGGTATATATTTAATATATCCTGACCACTTAGATGAATTATTACTTTTAATTTGTAAATCAGCATTTGAAAGCATACATTTAGGAGGAAATCTTAATGGAAGACATTAGTATGTACATACCCAGGTTTACAATATCTACAGGTTATTCCCATAACATAAAATCCACAGGATTCTCCAGGCAAGAATACTGGAGTGGGTTGCCATTTCCTTCTCCAATGCATGCATGCATGCTAAGTCGCTTCAGTCGTGTCCAACTCTGTGCGACCCCATGGATGGCAGCCCACCAGGCTCCCCTGTCCACAGGATTCTCCAGGCAAGAATACTGGAGTGGGTTGCCATTCTTAAGTTGTGTAGTAATAGGGTTGGATTCTAGAAATTCTAAAGTCCCTCTACTTTCTAAACTTTCATATATCTGACAGAATTTGTAAGCAAAAACTATTGCTAAATGCTTATTAAATGTTTTGATATTTTCCTTCTAGCAGCTGTTTTGGTTAACTGCTTAATGGAGCTCTGAATGCACTTCTGTATGCGCACATGTATATTTTGTAATCATTAAAAATAAAAGCTTAACTTCACAAGTTGAATTAAGCTATTTAGGAAAGTTTTGATATCCATTACAATATTTTAGCACCCAGTTTAGCTCCCCTCTTCAACTTAAAACCTAGAGACACAACAATGGTATATTATTTTAAGAATGGATTCATTGTCTTTCACTATAAACAGATACTTAGTATGACCAATACGGCAGTACAACCACAACACAGACTCAGGAGAGCTGGGATTTTTAAAAACCACTTTTAATTTGGCAGAAATTCTTAACTATTATGCAATTGCCATCAAACTGATGGCTTCAGGGCTTCCCTGGAGGCTCAGTGATACAGAACCCACCTGCCAATGCAGGAAACAGATCTCACATGCCATGGAGCAACTAAGCCCATTCCCCAGAATTATTGAGCCTGTGCTCTAGAGCCTGGGAACCTCAACTACTGAGCCCACACGCTACAACTACTGAAGCCTGCGTGCCCTAGAACCTGTGCTCTGCAACAAGAGAAGCCACTGCAGTGAGAAGCCTCACACTGCAACTAGCGAGTGGCCCCTGCTTGCTGCAACTAGAGAAAAGCCCATGCAGCAATAAATACCCAGCATAGCCAGAAATGAATAAATAAATAATTTTTAAAAATTGAGAGATATGAGTAGAGGTTAACAAAATCATATGGTCATCCTGAGAAGGGGTGATTTTAATATATTTTATTTACCTTTTAAAGTCATACTTGCTGCAACTCTCCTTCATTGATCTAAGATTTCTTTGAATGGTTTGATGATCAGGCTCCAGGGTTAATTGCTTTCCTGTTATCTTCAGAAAGTTATTGCTTTGGTCATCTGGCATTGTGATTGTTGCCTTTTTGAATGTTGAATTGCTGACATTTATTTCCTCCTGGAAAGTAATTGCATTTATATTTGATTTTTTTGACATGTGAACAAAAATGGAACAAAACAGCAGGATAATGAGCATCCAATTCTAAGTTAATTGTGGCACTGTACATAATTTGTATACATGAATTCTGTTTCAGCATGTAATTTGATCTGAGCTTCACTTCACTAAATCTAAATGAGGTGTCTCACACACACACACACAAAATCACCCTATTTTTATCCATTGTAAACATGCCAATTTTGAGGGCCTTTGGGAAAGTGCACAAAAATAGCAACATAAATTGAAATAAATCCAAGAGGCAAAATTTTAAATTATTTAATAAAATAAAACATGTAGAATCATTTCTTAGTAAGCCTTGGAACATGAGAAAGGTTAAGTTTATTATAAAATTAATATCGAAACTGTTGCACAAGCAAATGCACTGATCTAAGTGCTACAATGCATACTAGATTCTTCCAGATCTCTGTTCCTCAACACATGATCACTAAAAAGATACAGATATACATCACTAAAAAGATATAGATCTGCATGAATTATTTGTGTATCTGTAATACCCACATTTCGGAGAAAGCAGTGGCACCCCACTCCAGTACTCTTGCTTGGAAAATCACATGGGCGAGGAGCCTGGTAGGCTGCAGCCCATGGGGTCGCTAAGAGTCTGACACGACTGAGCGACTTCACTTTCACTTTTCACTTTCATGCACTGGAAAAGGAAATGGCAACCCACTCCAGTGTTCTTGCCTGGAGAATCCCAGGGATGGCGGAGCCTGGTGGGCTGCCGTCTATGGGGTTGCACAGAGTCGGACACAACTGAAGTGACTTAGCAGTAGCAGCAGCAGCAGCAATACCCACATTTATCGGGTCCATTATTGTCAATTACAGGTTTTTGTATATTTAAATGATATCAAATTATCTATAAGCAAGATTCTTATTGTGTATCAGTTCATATCATAAGCCACTTTGTTATAAGAAGTCTCACACATAAGTATTAATAAGCCCTACCCTGTTTTACTGATAATTTATGAGGAAGTGAGATATCACGGAGGAAGAACATGATCCCAAAATACTTGGGCTACTCATACTAGCTGCTTCATCTTAGACAGACTACTTTATCTTTCAGAGTCTCAATTTCTTCATCTGTAACCTGAGACTGAGACTTTTATGTGAATTTGCAATGTGCAAAGTATCTCAGTTCAGTTCAGTCACTCATTCCTGTCTTTGCCACTCCACGAACTGCAGCACACCAGGCTTCCCTGTCCATCACCAACTCCTGGAGCTTGCTCAAACTCATGTCCATCAAGTCGGTGATGCCATCTAACGATCTCATCCTCTGTTATCCTTTCTCCTTCTGCCCTCAATCTTTCCGAGCATCAGGGTCCTTTCCAATGAGTCAGTTCTTCTCATCAGGTTGCTAAAGTATTGTAGCTTCAGCTTCAGCATCAGTCCTTCCAATGAATATTCAGTACTGATTTCATTTAGGATGGACTGGTTGGATCTCCTTGCTGTCCAAGGGACTCTCAAGAGTCTTCTCCACCACCACAATTCAAAAGCATCAGTTCTTCGGCACTCAGCTTTCTTTCTTTTTCTTTTTTTTTTCCACAGGTATACATGTGTTCCCCATCCTGAACCCTCCTCCCTCCTCCCTCCCCATACCATCCCTCTGGGTCATCCCAGTGCACCAGCCCCAAGCATCCAGTATCGTGCATCGAACCTAGACTGGCGACTCGTTTCATACATGATATTATACATGTTTCAATGTCATTCTCCCAAATCTTCCCATCCTCTCCCTCTCCCACAGAGTCCATAAGACTGTTCTATACATCAGTGTCTCTTTTGCTGTCTCGTATACAGGGTTATTGTTACCATCTTTCTAAATTCCATATATATGCGTTAGTATACCGTATTGGTGTTTTTCTTTCTGGCTTACTTCACTCTGTATAATAGGCTCCAGTTTCATCCACCTCATTAGGACTGATTCAAATGTATTCTTTTTAATGGCTGAGTAATACTCCATTGTGTATATGTACCACAGCTTTCTTATCCAGTCATCTGCTGATGGACATCTAGGTTGCTTCCATGTCCTGGCTATTATAAACAGTGCTGTGACGAACATTGGGGTACACGTGTCTCTTTTCCTTCTGGTTTCCTCAGTGTGTATGCCCAGCAGTGGGATTGCTGGATCATAAGGCAGTTCTATTTCCAGTTTTTTAAGGAATCTCCACATTTTTCTCCATAGTGGCTGTACTACTTTGCATTCCCACCAACAGTGTAATAGGGTTCCCTTTTCTCCACACCCTCTCCAGCATTTATTACTTGTAGACTTTTGGATCGCAGCCATTCTGACTGGTGTGAAATGGTACCTCATAGTGGTTTTGATTTGCATTTCTCTGGTAATGAGTGATGTTGAGCATCTTTTCATGTGTTTGTTAGCCATCTGTATGTCTTCTTTGGAGAAATGTCTATTTAGTTCTTTGGCCCATTTTTTGATTGGGTCATTTATTTTTCTGAAATAGTCCAGCTCTCACATTCATAACATCCTGGTGGCTCAGACAGTGAAAGCATCTGCCTACTATGCGAGAGACCTGGGTTTGATCCCTGGGTCAGGAAGATCTCCTGAAGAAGGAAATGGCAATGGAGGAGCCTGGAAGGCCACAATCCATGGAGTTGCAAAGAGGCGGACACGACTGAGCGACTTCTCTTTCTTTGTTTCTTCTTCCTTCCTGTTTCTCCTTCCTTCCCTCTCTCCCTCCCTCTCTCTATCTCTTTCTTTCTCATCCATACTTGACTACTGGAAAAACAATAGCTTTGACTAGATGAACCTTTGTGGGCAAAGTAATGTCTCTGCTTTTTAATATGCTCTCTGCTGCTGCTGCTGCTGTTAAGTCACTTCAGTCGCGTCCGACTCTGTGTGACCCCATAGACGGCAGCCCACCAGGCTCCCCTGTCCCCGGGATTCTCCAGGCAAGAACACTGGAGTTGGTTGCCATTTCCTTCTCCAATGCATGAAAGTGAAAAGTGAAGTAAAGTCACTCAGTCGTGTCCGACTCTTAGCGACCTCATGGACTGCAGCTTACCAGGCTCCTCTGTCCATGGGATTTTCCAGGCAAGAGTACTGGAGTGGAATGCAATTGCCTTCTCCATTAATATGCTCTCTAGGTAGGTCATAACTTTTCTTTCCAGGAGCAAGCGTCTTTTAATTTCATGGCAGCAATTGCCACCTGCAGTAATTTTGGAGCACAAGGAAATAAAGCCTGTCACTGTTTCCATTGTTTCCCCATATATTTGCCATGAAGTGATGGGACTGGATGCCATAATCTTTGTTTTTTGAATGTTGAGTTTTAAGCCAACTTTTTAACTCTTCTCTTTCACTTTCAAGAGGCTCATTAGTTTCTCTTTGCTTTTTGCCAGAAGGATGGTATCATCTGTATAACTGATGTTGTTGATATTTCTCCTGGCAATCTTGATTCCAGCTTGTGCTTCAGCCATCCCAGCATTTCACATGATATACTCTGCAAATATGTTAAATAAACAGGGTCACAATATACAGCCTTGACATGATCCTTTCCCAATATGAAAACAGTCCATTGCCCTGGTCCGGTTCTAACTGTTGCTTTTTGACCTGCATACAGGTTCCTCAAGAGGCAGGTAAGGTGTTCTGGTATTCCCATCTGTCTAAGAATTTTCCACAGTTTGTTGTGATCTACATAGTGAAAGACTTTAGGGTAGTCAATGAAGCAGAAGTAGACGTTTTTCTGAAATTCTCTTGTTTTTTCTGTGATCCAACCCATGTTGGCAATTTGGTCTCTGGTTCCTCTGCCTTTTCTAAATCCAGCTTGAACATCTGGAATTTATCAGTTCACATACTGTTGACGTCTAGCTTGGAAAATTTTGAGCATTACTTTGGTAGTGTGTGAGATGAGTGCAATTGTTCAGTAGTCTGAACTTTCTTTGGCATTGCCTTTCTTTGGCATTAGAATGAAAACTGACCTTTCCCAGTCCTGTGGCTGTTGCTGAGTTTTCCAAATTTGCTGGCATATTGAGTTCAGCACTTTGACGGCATCATCTTTTAGGATTTGAAGTAGCTCAATTGGAATTCTATCATGTCTACTAGCTTTGTTCATAGTGATGCTTCCTAAGGCCCACTTGACTTCACACTCCAGGATATCTGACTCTAGGTGAGTGATCATACCATTGTGGTTATCTGGCTCATGAAGATATTTTTTGTTTAGTTCTTCTGTGTATTCTTGCCACCTTTTCTTAATATCTGCTTCTTCTCTTAGGTCCAAACTGTTTCTGGTCTGTCCTTTATTGGGCCCGTCTTTGCATGAATGTTCCCACATGCTTAGTATGCTCTAATATGCTTAAAATGCTAGTTAATAACAGTTGTTAGTATAAACTCTAACAGTTTAGTTAGACTAAACCAAATAGAATGAAGCAGTTTAGAAGCTGAATTTCAGAACAAAACTTCAGAAGGCATGGCTGCCCACAAGTATTTCACGTGTGTGTGTATACTTGTGTATTAATATGTGTTTGTGTGTTGCTTAGGCTTCCATGGTAGCTCAGATGGTAAAGAATCTGCCTGTAATATAAGAGACCTGGGTTTGATACCTAGATTGGGAAGATCCTCTGGAGAAGGGAATGCACCCTAAACCAGTATTCTTGCCTGGAGAATTCCATGGACAGAGGAGTCTGGAGGGCTACAGTCTGCGGGGTCTCAAAGAGTAGGACACAACTGAGTGACTAACACTTTCACTATACATATATTTCTTAAGCTGTGAAATAATAGGTTTGGATTCTAGAAATTCTAAAGTCCACCTGCTTTCATATATCATATAGAATTTGTAAACAAAAACTATCACTAAATATTTATTAAGTATTTGATACTTTCGTTCTAGTGGCTGTTTGTGTTAACTGCCTAATGGAGCTCTGAATGTACTTCTATACGTGTGCATGTATGTTTATTTTGTGATTATTACAAATTAAAGCTTAATTTTACAATCTGTCACCTATCCAGATGTTTGACAAAATTAAATGACATTGAACATGCATGTTTACTTCAGATAATATGATAGAAATGTTTTGCAAACATGAATTTTAATAACTGCTTAATTGTATGGATAAATGCATGAAATGGGATAATTCCACCGTGATATCACATTTAGTATTTTGAAGTTATTTGTTAAAGCAGACAATACTTCAATGGATAAGTTAGCACACAATTATTTTCATTTATCTTAGACCTTTTCTTTAAAGTAAACTGCTATGTATACTATTTGTGTTTTAAAGTGCACAAACAATTGAAAGCTCTTCATATACAGATTTCCCTTTAGAAAGATGGAACCATTGTATACCAACAGCAATTATCCTGGTGATAAAGCACATTTTTATCAAGGCCTTTGTTAGAATCTTTTTTTTCAAAAGTCTTTCATGTTTTAATGACATGTATTTTACTGATAGTTATTTGTTAGATAGTGAAGTTATGTCTATTGGTAATTTGCATTTATTTTGTCAATTCATTTTGTGAATTTCATTTTGTTTTCTCTTGCCCAGTTTTGTATTTAATTATAAAAACTCCTTGTAGATAAAGAAACAGACTTTATAGATAAAGATACAAGCTTTGTCACACATGCATCCATCAGTATCTTTAAGAAAACTGAATGCAGAGAAATATATGAAATTATAGGTATACTTATGGCTGATTTGCTTTGCTGTACTGAAGAAACCAACACAACATCATAAAGCCATCATCCTCCAATTTAAAAAACAAAAGCAAAACAACAAAAAAAAGAGATTAATTCACAGAAACTATTATGATATATTTAAAGTAGTAAGGGATTAATTGAGTCACTTTTCCATATAATTACTCATAAAAATACTATGTATTTTCAGAAATACTATATTTACTTATATAAATACTATACATATATCCATATTGAGACTTGTACCAATTATCTTTACTACCTCAATATACAATTATGTTGCTATTTTGACATTTTTGTGTAGACAAATTAAATATGTTACTATCAAAGTTAAATTCAATATAATCCTCTTTTATAAATATATAATCTATGTTAGGAAACCCCATGTGTTATTATCAGGTTGGTGCAAAAGTAATTGTGGTTTTGCATTTTTGAAACTTACTGTTTGATATAGGCATACATCCTTAAATGAATGTGGTTGTGTTTAAATCATTTAATGCACATTTCTCACTTTATATTCTTTTTTTGATAAAGACTTATTACTTGCTGTTTATTTTATATTTATTTTACACCAGGGAAATTATGTTAGACAAAAAGCAAATTTGAGAAATTTACTTATTTGAGTTCAAAATGGGTGGTAAAGCAGCGGAGACAACTTGCAATTTCAACAATGCATTTGGCCCAAGAACTGCTAACAAATGTACAGTGCAGTGGTGGTTCGAGGAGTTTTACAAAAGAGACGAGAGACTTGAAGATGAGGAGTGCAATGGCTGGCCATCGAAAATTGGTAACAACCAACTGAGAGCAATCTTCAAAGCTGATTTAAAATTACACGAAAAAGTTGCTGATGTACTCAACTTCAACCACTCTATGGTCGTTTGGCATTTGAAGTGAATTGGAAGGGTGAACAACCTTGATAAATGGGTGCTTCATGAGCTGACTGCATATCAAAAAATCAGCATTTTGAAGTGTTGTTTTCTTTTATTCTATGCAACAACAACAAACTGCTTCTTGATCAGATTGGATTGTGACACACAATGAAAAGTGGATTTTATACAACCAGCAATGACCAGCTCAATGGCTGTACTGAGAAAAAGCTCCAAAGCATTTCTCAAAGACAAACTTGCACCAAAAAATGGACATGGTCACTGGTGGTCTGCTGCCCATCAGATTCACTACAGCCTTCTGAACCTGACGAACCAATGCATCTGAGAAATATGCTCAGCAAATTGATGAGATGCACCAAAAAATGCAATGCCTGCAGCCAGCATTGGTCAACAGTAAGGGTTCAATTCTTCTCCAGGATAACAACCAACGGAGCATTGCACAACCAATGCTTCAAAAGTCTAATAAATTGGGCTATGAATCCTGAAGCAAGGGTGTTTAAACTACAGGAATAAATAAATTTATTTCTCATTGGCAGAAACGTGTTGACTGTAATGGTTCCTCCATGTGTGCATGCTGAGTCGCCATAGTTGTGTCCAACTCTTTGTGACACTGTGGGCTGTATTCCCTGTACATGTGATTCTCCAGACAAGAATACTGGAGTGGGTTATGGTGCGCTTCTTCAGGGGATCTTCCCAACCCAGGTATCGAACCCACATCTCTTGAGTCTCCTGCATTGGGAAGTGGATTCTTTACCACTAGTGCCACCTTGTCGCTCAGTCATGTCCTACTCTTTGTGACTCCATGGATTGCAGCACATCAGGTTTCCCTGTCTTTCACCATCTCCTAGAGTTTGTTCAAACTCACATGCATCAAGTCAGTGATGCCATTCAACCATCTGTCCTATGTTGTACACTTTGCTTCCTGCTTTCAATCTTTCCCAACATCAGGGTCTTTTACAATGAGTTGGCTCTTTGCATCAAGTGGCCAAAGTATTGGAGCTTCAGCTTCAGCATCACTCCTTCCAATGAATATTCAAGGTTGATTTCCTTTAGGACTGGCTGCTTTGATTTTCTTGCTGTCCAAGGGACTCTCAAAAGTCTTCTTCAACACCACAGTTTTAAAGCTTCAATTCTTTGGTGATACAGCCTTCTTTATGGTCCAACTCTCACATCCGTACACAACTACTGGAAAAACCAGAGCTTTGACAGATGGGCCTTTTTTAGGAAAGTATGTCTCTGCTTTTTAATATGCTGCCTAGGTTTGTCATAGCTTTTCTCCCAAGGAGGCTGTGTCTTCTAATTTCATGGCTGAAGTCACCAACCGCAGTGATTCTGGAGTCAAAGAAAGTAAAGTCTATCACTGTTTCCATTGCTCCCCATCTATTTGCCATAAAGTAATGGGACCAGATGCCATGATATTCATGTTGGAATGTTGAGTTTTAAGCCAGCTTTTTCACTCTCCTCTTTCACCTTCATCAAGAGACTTTTAGGTTCCTTTTTGCTTTCTGCACTGAGCTTGTTGTCATCTGCATATCTCAGATTATTGGTATTTCTCTGGACAATCTTGATTCCAGCTTGTGCTTCAATCAGCCTGGAATTTAACATGTACTCTGCATATAAATTAAATAAGTAGGCTGACAATATACAGCCTTGACATAACCCTTTCCCAATTTTGAACCAGTCCATTGTTCCATGTCCAGTTCTAACTGTTCCTTCTTGACCTGCATACAGGTTTCTCTGGAGGCAGGTAGGGTGGTCTGGGATTCCAAACTCTTTAAGAGTTTTCCACAGTTTTATCTGATCCACAAAGCATAATCAGTAAAGCAGATTTTTTTTTCTGGAATTCCCTTGCTTTTTCTATGATCCAGTGTATGTTGGCATTTTGATCTTATGTTTGCTCTCATGTGAATGTGTGCAATTGTGTGGTAGTCTGAACATTCTTTGGCATTGCCTTTCTTTGGGATTGGAATGAAAACTGACCTTTTCCAGTTCTGTGGCCACTGCTAAGTTTTCCAAATTTGCTGGCATACTGAGTGTAGCACTTTCACAGCATCATCTTTCAGGATTTGAAATAGCTCAGTTGGAATTTCATCACCTCCACTAGTTTTGTTCATAGCAATGCTTCTTAAGGCCCACTGGATTTCATACTTCAAAATGTCTGGCTCTAGATGAGTGATCACACCATCATGGTTATCTGGGTCATTAAGGTCTTTTTTGTATAGTTCTTCTGTGTATTTCTGCCACTTCTTTTTAATATCTTCTGCTTCTGTTCCATACTGCTTCTTCTTTATTGTGCTGAGTAAAGGACAGAAACAGTATAACAAACCACTTCAGAATTCTTGCCTTGAGAACCCCATGAACAGTACGAAAAGGCAAAAAAATATGACACTGGAAGATGAACTAGCCAGGTTAGTAGGTACTGAATATGCTACTGGAGAAAAGTGGAAAATCGCTCCAGAAAGAATGAAGATGCTGAGGCAAAGTGGAAACAATGCCCAGTTGTGGATGTGTCTTGTAGTGCAAGTAAAGTCCGATGCTGTAAAGTACAATACTGCATAGGAACCTGGAATGTTAGGTCCATGAATCAAGGTAAATTGGAAGTGGTCAAACAGGAGATGACAAGAGTGAATATTGGCATTTCAGGAATCAGTGAACTAAAATGGACTGGGATGGGCAAATTTAATTCAGATGATCATTATATCTACTTCTTTGGGCAAGAATTTCTTAGAAGAAATGGAGTAGCCCTCATAGTCAACAAATGAGTCCAGAATGCAGTACTTAGGTGCAGTCTCAAAAACGACAGAATGATCTCGGTTTGTTTCCACGGCAAACCATTCAATATCACAGTAATCCAAGTTTATGCTTCAACCACTAATGCCCAAGAAGTTGAAGTTGAACGATTCTATGAAGACCTACAAAACCTTCTAGTACTAGCGCCAAAAAAATGTCCTTTTATCTTAGGTGAGTGGAATGCAAAAGTAGGAAATTAAGAGATATCTGGATTAACAGGCAAGTTTGACCTTGGAGTACAACATGAAGCAGGGCAAAGACTGACAGCAGTTTGCCAAGAGAACGTGCTGGCAAGAGCAAATAAACTCTTTCAGCAACATACAAGAGACAAGTCTACACATGGGCATAACCAGATGGTAAATACCAAAATCAGATTAAGATAGTCTTTTCAGCTGAAGATGGAAAAGCTCTACACAGTCAGCCAAAAACAAGACTGGGAGCTGACTGTGACTCAGTTCATGAACTCCTTATTGAAAAATTCAGACTTAAATTGAAGAAAGTAGGAAAACCACTAGACCATTCAGAGATGACCTAAGTCAAATCCCTTTTTATTATACAGTGGAAGTGACAAATAGATTCAAGGGATTAGACCTGATGGAGACAGCACCTGAAGAACTACAGATGGAGGTTTGTAACATTGTACAGGAGACTGACCAAAACCATCCCAAGAAAAAGAAATTGAAAAAGGCAAAATGTTTGTCTGAGAAGGCCTTACAAATAGCTGAGAAAAGAAGTGGATGCTAAAGGAAAAAAGGAAAGGTATATCTATCTGAATGCAGAGTTACAAAGAACATCAAGGTGAGGAGAAAGCCTTCTTATGTGAACAATGCAAAGAAATAGAGGAAAACAATAGAATGGGAAAGACTAGAGGTCTCTTCAAGAAAATTAGAGATACCAAGGGAATATTTCATGCAAAGATGGGGCACAGTAAAGGGCAGAAATGGTATGGAACAAACAGAAGCACCACCTAATGATTCCCAATTTGGTTAACAAAAATGTGTTTGAGCCCATTTACAATGATTTAAAATTAATGGTCTGATACCGCAATTATATTTCACCAACCTAATAAATAAACCTTATTTTATTTTCTAAATTGTTTTGTTAAAATTCTGCATTGATATTTGTTCATTGTAAAAAATCTAAAATTATATGACAAAATACAATATCAAATACTGTCTATTTACAAAAAAGTAAACAAAAAATCTCCAATTCATTCCTGTCCCCAGAAGTAATACTATATATATTATTCTGACAATTATTTTGTAATTTGAGTTCTTATAGAAATCATTCTTTTTAATGCATACTTATATTTCCATAGATTGGATTATTACATCTGTTTATGTAAATAATACAATACTGAACATGATTTTTATAAACAATTCTATAAAGTGCTCTTTCTTTCTTTCTTTTTTTTCTTTTTGCTTATATAAGCAATGCTCCAATGAAGCATTTTATAAAAACATATTTTGTATACACATGATTTTTTTTTTTTAGGATAAAATCCTAGAAGGAAATGTTGGGTCAGTGATTATGTGTATTATATTTTTTGACTGATATACGTATAAATTGCTCTCTTAAACACAATATTACTGTTCATTCTCAACAACAAGATGTGGAAGTACTTATTTCACCACACCTTTGTTTTTAAAAAATTGGGTATGTGAATAACATCTTGTTTTTGTATTAATTTACTTGCTCCTAAATAGCATCACCCTTGAATATTAGAACACATTTTCATTTCTCAAAATTTAAATATGTTTTATCTAGCTGCTTTTTTTTTAATCAGTAATAATGACTCTGAAACAAATGGCATTTACACTGTTAGGCAAGGAAAAAAAATTTTTTTCATGAGAAAGAGAAAAGGAGGGCAAAATGATTCAATTATTCTCAGTAAAACTAGTGGGAATCAATGCAAGTGGGTCAGAAGGGCACTACTTCAATCCAGAAACAATCTGTTCTGAATGTAGATAAAGTGTGTTTGTGTTTGGTAATTAGTTCAATGTAGATAACGTCTATTCATCCTAAAAAAGGCTAGCAACTAATAAATTTATAAACAGATCTGACAGGCTTATTTTTGCTCTGGGCAAGGGCATTATAAGTCACAGCAGCCATAGGAGAATGGGAAAAACATCTTAAGTCCACTCAAGTGATGACTGTAGTGTGACTTTAGAACAGAAGATTGAGTTTAAGCTCTAAAGAAGGTTTCCACATTATAAAGGTGGTAAAACACACATTTAAAAACACTGGATTAAGGCACTAATGTAGCAGATGAATATCAGTCCAATATTAATACATGCTTAAATTATAGTGGTACTTCAGAAATTTATCTCTCCACAGTGAAAGCTGCAATCACTTTTGTGCATTACAAAATATTAATGATATTTGAAATTCAGCTTATTTTTCAATTTGATCAGAAGTGAAATAATGGGATATTTTCACATAATAAATAAATTATCATCTTTCCTAATTAATTTGGAAATCAATACCTATAATAGGAATTACTAGGGCTTCATTAACCTCAGATTCACAAATGACATTTGATATCTATTTTCTGACCATAGGAGATTCATATAAAATTTGGAGTGTTATTCTAGTAGTTGAGACAGCTAAGATACTAAATTAGTCTTACAATTATAAATTCCAAGTAATTTTGTTTAATATTATCAAAAAGAGAGGCAGGAAAGTTTACTTTAATTTACCCTAAAAGATAGTATGTATTCCTGAACTCAAATCTTACTTGTGTATGTGAAAATATCCTTATATTTTCTTCTTAATACATAACAAATAACACTTATTTAAAGAGTATACTGCAACCAATATTAATATATTTAAGGATATTTATTCACATATAGTAAGTGCCTTTCTTGTACATCCAAAATAAACACAAATTATTGTTTTTTTTCCTGGATGGAATGGCCAGTTTGGTGAGCCCTTAAATCCCAGGGACAGAGGAGCCTAGTACGCTAGTCCATGGGGTCGCAAAGAGTCAGACACGGCTGAGCACTTCACTTCGTGGTCACAGTCTTTTCTAATATAGTTTTCCTAGAAAGTGTTTAGCCACATACATTGCTACAACTATTACTCTTTTGATAAATGACAAATGGAGGGGATCGATGAAGATAGTGGAGTAGGAGGAAGGCACCTCCCCTCACAAACAATTCAAAAATACCTCTACATGTGAAATGACAAGGTGGAAACTGACAGAAAGACTCCATTTACAAACAAAGCTATAAGATATAAGAATAAGTAGGAAGGGGAGAGAAAGGATCAGACTGGGACCTGTGCCCCAGGGAAGTGACTCAGAGGAAAAGAGAAAATAAAGGGCTGGGCATCCACCCTCAGAGTGAGCAATTAGAGTCCCATACTGGGGCACCCTTGTCCTGAGGTCCAAAAGAGAGGAAATCACCCCCCACCCCGAAGCCCCAGTTGGGTGGAGGGTCACTGGGACCAACGAGAGGGCTGTAGAAGCCTGGACTTTGATTGAGAGGAGTATGTGGGTGTTGGTGGGCTCTGGAGGCAAGGCAGAAAAGATAGACTGAAAACTCACAGGGAGCTGCCCCCTTTTTCTGTTGCCACTTCAACGCATGATCCAGCCTGAGTCAAATGAACTCTCTAGCTCCACTTGCTTCCTGTCATAGCTCACCACCGAGCAAGGGCTACCTCGAGCAGGGAGAGTGTCTGGTCCCAGGACACAGAGGCAACTCTAACTGGCATAAGCAGCATCTTAGTGGGCAGGGATGACCGCTACTGGAGTTCACGCAGGGAGCACACCATGGGGTGGTCTCCAGTCTCTGACAGTGGCCAAGACAGCCCCAACCCATGTCCAAGTGCATGCTGAGAGCCCAGGAGGGCCCTGCCTATGTTATGACACAGCTCTACAACAGAAAGGAGGGGGGGAGGCGGGGCTAAGCTTGGGGAAGTGATCACCAAAGAGGGGCAAAAGAGACTCAGATGCAATGGGGGCAGCCATTGCTGACACTTGCACAGGCTACATGTTGGAAACAGCCTAGACCTCTATCTCTAATTGGCCTGCCACAGTCTGTACCCTATCACGAACTGAGGGCTCCAACCTCTGGAGCAAACGTATCAGAGCTGCGAGAGGGGAGAATACACACTTAAAGGGAACATAGACACCTGGCTGTAGACACTTGGGGCTTCAGCTCCATCACCTTGGGATTCAACATCACCCCAATAGGAAGGCAATGAACACTGAGGAAAGGAGATGCCCCACCATCTGCCTGGCTCTGGCCCTAAACACACTGTCTTCTACCCCACTTCCTATCAAGGTGATAACTGCCAGAATCCCCTGAGGAGAGACATAGCTTCTGTTCACATCAAATCCAGCAATTCCACCAAAGACAATAGGCATACACTAACTGTATAAGGAAATTCACACATAAGGAACCCCTTCAAGATGCGATAGTTTACTGATCAAAGTAGTCTCCATTGAATAAGTAAGAAAAAAAACAAAACTCCAGAAAAAACAAATACTGAAAGAGAAATAAACTTACCAGATAAAGAATTTAAAGCATCACTAACAAGATAAATTAATTAGGGGAAAGAACAGAAAAAATAAATATTTTAGAGTGACGTCAATCTAAGTTTAACAATGTAGTGATGGTGGGTTAAGAGTGATATTTGATATTAAGAAGCAGATAAATGCACAAATGAAAATTCTTTGAAGCCTAATACATTTACTGGAGCCTAAGTTTAGTCAGGATAAAATGTGAGCTAAAATGAATGAGTTCCTGAACTATAAACAGAATAAGTATTCAAAGAGAAGGAAGAACAATGAGCAGACCATTTAGTTAACAGAGGAAGATCTATTTGCTCATGAAAGAGAGAAGATAACCAACATGCATTTGATACTTTCCTTCAGTGTCATTAAAACTTTTTCTAATTTAATTTTTAATTGAAAATAAAAGACAGATTGGCTAGTCTGATAAGCCATATTTATAATTCTAAATGATCTGTCTACTTTGACCTTTTAATCTTAAAAAATCCAAAACCCAGACTAATTCTAATTGCTGTACTTAAAACAACTTAATAAGACACCTGGTGACAGAGTCCAAATACAGGTGTAAAAGAAAACACGATGTGACAAATTTAAATCTTTCACTCTTGCACTGAATCCCTTAGCTTCATCTAATGAATGACATACCAATTCTTGAAAATGACATAGCTAGATATTTTGAAACTCCTGAAATATTTATCTCTTCATTATATTCTATTAATTACAAAATGAATAGCTTTTTAGTTACACGAAATGTAATTGAAATTTGTATATTTACTGAGATGCTTGTAGATTTCATCCATGTGGATAAGTCACCTATGGGAGAAAAAGAAATGACTCTCAACAAAAAGTTCTGAAATCTTTATCTACTGCAAAAAAATGAGAAGTACAGACATCTGACCTTGTGTACCCTAACAAGCCTATTCAGTGTTCATGGAATTATCATATGCAATATTGATGGAAATACAATCACCCATAGGTGGAGTCAAAACTATGTGGGTTTCAATTTCTGCCGTAACTATTTGGGTGACACAGATAGTTTTTCTACCTGTTTGAACCTTGTTCACCAATGTGACTAAAAACGGGATTATAATATGCACATCAGCAATTAAACTTTTCCAACATCTCTACTCCCTAGTGTAATTTTTTTTTTTTTTGAGCATTTGTTTTATTTTGGCAAAGTTTTAAGCTTTATAGTTACAGCTGTGAGTACAAACACATAACTAAAGGCTCTACTTTCAAGATTTACATATCAGTGAGAGAACAGCAATAAATAATCAAATAAATAATTGTCAGAGAATGATAAGGGCTAACAAGAAAATAAAACTAGGTCATGGGAGATAGTGGCTGAGAGGAGAGGGTTGATATTAGATGTCCTAGTTAAGAACTCTATGCTGAATGGCACTTGAGCCAAGAACTAAATGATAAATGGAGTGAACCATGTGATAGCCTAAAGATCTCAGTAAAATCTAGAAAAATAAAATTGTTCAGGCAGGGTGGGGGACGTGCAAAATGTGTAGTGGGAAGGGATACAGAATTATAATTTTTGATAGATTTAAATGAGATCAGTGTGGCTGGACAAATAATGAATGTGAGAGTATAGATTAAGATAAGGCTTTAGGAGAGAACATGGGTTAGGTCATACAGAGTGGCCTTTTAAAAAGTTTGAGATTTTATTTTGATTACAATAAACACATTTGCCGAGGCAGGGGTTGACTAGCACTTTTTTAAAAACTTTTTATTTCATATTGGCTTATAGCTAATTAACAATGCTGTGATAGTTTCATGTGGACAGCAATGGGATTTGGCCATACATATACATGTACCCATTCTGCCCTAAACTCCCTCCCATCTAGGCTTCCACATAATGTTGAGCAGAGTTCTCTATGCTATGCAGTAGGTCCTTGTTGGTTATCTATTTTAAATACTAACAGACCAGTGTGTACACGTCCATCCCAAACTCCCTAACTATTCCTTTCCCTCGTGTTTCTCCATAGGAGATCACTCCTGTCTTTGTATGAAAAGAAAAAACAGACACAAAGCAAGTATTTTTAATATATTTTCTTATGGAGTAATTTTGATTCAACATGTGATCATTTATAACAACCACCTGGCATCTGCGGACCTACCTACCTCCAACTTCTTTACCCTTTAATCTATCCATTTTAGACTCTAATATTGAAAAATGATAAGGCTTTGTGAGGAAGAAATTAAATGTTAAGAATATATATATACACATACATATATGAATACATATATACTCATCAACTTTGCTGCATAACAGGAAAATAAACAAACTCTCATTTAAATACTCTCATAACATACATGGAAGGAAAAGTAATGACCAACCTAGATGGATGTGAGAGTTGGACTGTGAAGAAAGCTGAGCGCGCAAAGAATTGATGCTTTTGAACTGTGGTGTTGGAGAAGACTCTTGAGAGTCCCTTGGACTGCAAGGAGATCCAACCAGTCCATTCTGAAGATCAGCCCTGAGATTTCTTTGGAAGGAATGATGCTAAAGCTGAAACTCCAGTACTTTGGCCACCTCATGCGAAGAGTTGACTCATTGGAAAAGAGTCTGATGCTGGGAAGGATTGGGGGCAGGAGGAGAAGGGGACGGCAGAGGATGAGATGGCTGGATGGCATCACTGACTCGATGGACGTGAGTCTGAGTGAGCTCCGGGAGTTGGTGATGGACAGGGAGGCCTGGCGTGCTGCGATTCATGGGGTTACAAAGAGTCAGACAGACTGAGTGGCTGAACTGAACTGAACTGAATGGATCAATTAGAGAGGTTGTACTGACTCAGCCGACTTAAAATCTCTACAGAATAGATGGGCCTGGGTTGGCTGCTGAGTCATTAATACCAATAGGCTAGCAAGGGCATCTGCTACTCATGGAAACAGCATAGGTGCAAGAGTGTAGACTCTAAATGGGCACACTTCACTTTCACATACGTTTTATAGGCAACGGTGAGTCAAATAGCCATGCCTGGAGGCAAGAGACAAAGGAATACACTCTGTCTTCCAAAGGAGGAAATGCAAACTTACACAGCAAAGAGAGCATACACAGGAGAACTGAGAACTATGGAAAACATTTCAATCTAAGGGATTAAAGGTTTGATTTTCCATAATGCCACAAGAACATTAAAAGGAAAAATAAGTAAAAAAGAAAAAAGGCCTTTCTCACTCAGAATCCTCAGTTTCAAATGTCATGTATGTTATGTTGTTTGCTATCATATATTCAAGCATGAGTGAATAAACTGTGTTCATCATTTCGTACTTCCCTGGAAACCTATGCTCCACACTCATTGATTAAAACATTTTAATGACTCTGATTGTAATTAAACACAAGCATGATTTCCCACATCACAGTTTAAGCTTAAAATCCTCAGCTTTCTATAGCTTCCTGAGTTGGTGTTAACCATACCATTTTACACCTCTACACATTTGTGTCTGTCATTTTCTCTACTATAAAATATCTTCCAAAAAGTAGATATTCAGTAACCTTAGGGAATTAAAGTACTAAAGAGATAACACAAGGAATAAAATATCATTTCATTTACTAAATGAAAACAAAGTGTAAAGTGTTAGTTGCTTAGTCATGTCTAACTCTTTGTGACCCCGTGAACCGTAGCCTGCCAGGCTCCACTGTCCATGGGATTCTTCAGGCAAGAATACGAAAGTTTCAGGGAAGGCTGATACTAGGTTGTCAATATACTTAATTAATAATATTGATATTCATGGTCTGAATCTAGTTTTAGTGAACTCTACAGGGCTCTGTCATTGGATTGGGAAAGGTCATGTAGCTAGAATGAGCCTATCTGGGAAGCAGGGTATAGTAAGTTCTAATAGAGAATCCATATTGAGTGTCCTTGTCTCAGGGTGTTCCATTCCTGTATCCTTGGTTCTCGATTCAAGAGAGAAAGTGTGTCCTCTATTGCCCAAGAGAGGGCAGAGGAGTGGAACCTGTGCTTAGTCTTTAGGATTATTTGCTGTGAGGCAACTTTTGGCAATGGGGAATATCCTTATGTAATGCTTTGCATTCAACTGTAAAACTGCATTAAACTCTAGCTTCAGAGGCATTGCCATTAAAGTCCTGTTCATCTTCTTTAGGAATTAAATTTGACTGTCGCCCTAGTGCAATTACAAGTGTTATTACATGGGGAAAAAAAAAAAAAAAACTTGATAAGTGAAATCAAAATGCATCTCTCCAGCAGGCAAATTTCCTTAGTGATGAGGATTTGAGGGCTCACATTTTAAGCAAGTATTTCTTTTGTCCCACATTGATTGTACAAATTATCTTACACGTCATGAATTAGATTTCTGAACGTGCTTTGAGGGACTCTGGATGTATGTCTTGGTCATTAAAAGTGTAGTAAAACTGAAATTATTGCAAAGACATGCGACTACTTTGTTAAGTAATGAAAGTGTAATAAACAAAGTTAATTAAAGGCAATTCATCCCTAGGAATGAATTTTGCTACACTCCCAGTAGGGGATTAGGGAAACTCGTTTAAAAAAATTGTTACATGTCATTTTTGTTTTATATACTTAAAATTATTTTATAATTTGAACTCATTTCCTTTTTAAAATTTTTCTAAACATATGGATGGATTAATGTACAAACCCCACCATTCATAACTCCACTTTTATCTAAGATAGGTCATTATATTTTTGGAATACTTCTAATTTTAAATTATATGTATGTACTTGAGATCTGTATGTTTTTTGTAACATTTTGCAATACATTTAGCTGTTTCATTTTTGTATATTCTCCAGATTTTTCAAATGTAACATTAAAGCTATATATTTGTAATCTAAGTCAGCTAGCTTTGAGTTTTTTTTTTTAATTTTATTTTATTTTTAAACTTTACAATATTGTATTAGTTTTGCCAAATATCAAAATGAATCCACCACAGGTATACCTGTGTTCCCCATCCTGAACCCTCCTCCCTCCTCCCTCCCCATACCCTCCCTCTGGGTCGTCCCATTGCACCAGCCCCAGAAAGAAAAACACCAATACAGTATACTAGCTTTGAGTTTTGATCATGGAAATTAAAACACAGTTAAATTTGTAATCCAAATCATACCAAACCAAAATTTAAAAATCATATATAGCATATTGTATATCTACCGGACTATTTAAGAGGGATAATTTGATAATTGGTTCTCTTGGAAATTTTATGTTAAAACAATTAGTATCAATCTATTTATTATTCAATCTAAAATAGATCTTTAATGGATGACTTCTAACAGGAGCACAGTGCTTTTATGCTTTCTCATTTTATCAGCCTTATATTTTCCATCAAGCATAAAAAAGCAATGCTCTAAAAACAAATTATTTCCTTTTATGTACATGATTGACTCAAGTAATTGTGAAGGTTAAGACAATGCACATTTTCATAGAAAAATGGATAAATAAATCTCAGGAGACTTAATTTCCAGTTTTGCTTGAGTTGTCTGCTAGGAGGTTAAAAGCAATGAGTTCTCAAAATGTAGTAATATGGAAGTGAATCACATCATATTTTAAAATAACATTTTTTTTCCTTAAATCTTACATTTGAAGTTTGAACTCATACATTTTTATGGAGTTTAAGAATGCATCACTGAAGGTGTATGAACATGCATAGTAGTATGATTATTTAAAATATTTTCCTTGATCCAAAATTAGTGATTCCACAAATACATGGTTTGTACCTATCCATATGTACCTATCCATATGCTAACACGGAGAAGGAAATGGCAACCCACTCCAGTGTTCTTGCCTGGAGAATCCCAGGGACCGGGGAGCCTGGTGGGCTGCCGTCTATGGGGTCACACAGAGTCGGACACGATTGAGGTGACTTAGCAGCAGCAGCATACGCTAACAAAATGAACTCTGTATCTAAGATTATTGTATCTTGTTAATTATCTCTTTTAGCTAGTTTACAACCATGATCCTCTCGTTTATGTTATGTCTGGTTCTGATTGATTTTACATTGTACTTGAAGTAGAAAAACCTTAGGCAAAGACTTGGAATTTATTTTAAATTATCTATCACAGAACTGTAGTTGTGAACTCCAGGTACCCTATTCCCCATCTTCCACCTCAATGGCCAATAATCCTTGAACCCCTTTAGAGTTTGATTCTTTTCTATCATACTAAAAAAAAAAAAATAGTGTAGTTACTTGTTCCCTCTGTACTTTGACCTTTAGTACTCTTGCCTGGAAAATCCCACGTACTGAAGAGCCTGGTAGGCTGCAGTCCATGGTGTTGCTAAGAGTCGGGCACAACTGAGCAACTTCACTTTCACTTTTCACTTTCATGCGTTGGAGAAGGAAATGGCAACCCACTCCAGTGTTCTTGCCTGGAGAATCCCAGGGACAGAGGAGCCTAGTGGGCTGCCGTCTGTGGGGTCGCACAGAGTCGGACACGACTGAAGCGACTTAACAGCAGCAGCTGCATGTTGTCACTCTTGGGGATTCCTTCTCTTTCACAACTTTAATTCCAATCTATATACAGATAACTCTCAAATTTATAATTCTATTCTTGAACTCTCCTTCAAGATCTAGACATACATACTGAAGTTCCTATTTGCTCTCTGCTAGTAAATGTCTCAAAATTTGCTCAGATTCACATCCAAAACCAAAACCAAACCTTTGATCTTTCATTCAGTCAAATCAAGATGTTTTCAAGTATTACTTTATAGTTTCTTACAGAATCTTACAGTTCCTTTGTGTGTATGTGTGCTGACTCACTTCGTGTTACATTCTTTGTGACCCTGTGGACTGTAGCCCACCAGGTTTATCTTTCTATGGGATTCTCCAGCAAAGAATACTGGAGTGGGTTGCTTTGCCCTCCTCCAGGGGATCTTCCTGACCCAGGGATGGAACCTGCATCTCCTGCATTGCTGGAGATTCTTTACTTCTGAGTCACTGGGGAAGCCCATAGTTCCTTTATAAGGAATCAGATATTGAAATTGTACATGCATCTCAATTATCTGATTGATACTTGTCTTTCCTATTACAGTATAAACCCTTTAAGAGAAAAAGAATGTTCTGGTCAACATTTGTCTCTTAGTCAACACTCACATACTCTTTATTTAATAGAGTGTGGGGATGTAACGGAGAAGGCAATGGCAACCCACTCCAGTACTCTTGCCTGGACAATCCCATGGACAGAGGAGCCTGGTAGGCTGCAGTCCATGGGGTCGCTACGAGTCAGACACGACTGAGTGACTTCACTTTCACTTTTCACTTTCATGCATTGGAGAAGGAAATGGCAACCCACTCCAGTGTTCTTGCCTGGAGAATCCCAGGGACAGGGGAGTCTGGTGGGCTGCCATCTATGGGGTCATACAGAGTTGGACACAACAGAATTGACTTAGCAGTATATATATATAATAGATGCTAGATGGATAGATACATACATGCATATAATTTTTTCAAGATGAACCTTAGGTTCAGAGGCATGTGGCAAGCTTAGGGAAGTTTTGAAATTTGGGAGATTTTTCTGTAAAAACATATTGAGAATTTCAACACTAGTTTTGGTTTTTGTCCTTTAAATCTTCTTATTCTTAAAAAAAAAAAAAAAGAAATCCAATAATTCCCAGTGCATGACCTAGGAGAAATGGCACTACGTGTGATTGATCCTTGGTAGTTTTAGGTTTCAGTTGCACTCTGGACATAAATTTTCTCTGTCAAACAATCTTCATTAAGGGCATGCTGGTGTCTCTTTGAAAGAGATGAAAAGACAACTTAAATAAATAGGTCCCTAGAGCTCTAAATAATTTAATTCCTTCATATGATTAAACACTTTATCCTTAAAGATTCTATTCCCTTGGTTTTAACATGGAAAAATATTCAGCATTTGCTTTTATGTATATATATATATTGATTATATATATATATATATATATACACACACACACACATACATACATACACACAAGCACAATAATAAAATCACTTCTTTTTCAAGCAGCTGCCTGTATATTTTTAAGGAGTAAATATTCAATCTTCAGTAGAAATAGCATTAGAAATTTACAAATTTATTTCAGGAAAGTGGAGAACACATTTAATAAAATAGGAAGGTTTTTTTTTTTTTTTTTGCATTATTCTAACAAAATGTCCAATTTAAAAATAACATAGAACTCTTATCACAAATAAATTATCAATTAGCCTTATATCAAGTAACAGAACAGTAAAAAAAAAAAAAATACATGACATAATAAGGTTAACATACTTAAATAGATGGCTTTCCTCTGTTTCTCTCTTTCCAATGTATTTAACGAAACAGAAGTCCTAGAATAAGTTTTGAGACTCTATTCTGTCTGCAGATATCTTCAGTTGTTAAAATTCATGCAGTAAGTTGAAGCTTTATGGCTATGTTATAGCTATTTTGGATCAACAATATTCTGGTTATATTGTATTCATATTTTTAAAAATATCAAAGTAATAAGAGTTACTGATTAATTACAATTTACTCACAATTCCCTTAAATCTACTGGAAATTCAATGAATTCTTGCTTTTAGCATTCCCTATGTACCTGTTCAATTTTCTTTTCCTTTTTTCAATGAGAGCAAATATTTCTTTAGCACTTTCTCTATTATAGGTGTTTTGCTAAAGAGGTATGCGTTGTTTTACTTAGTCCTCTCAACTTCAGAACACAGAAAATGGTTTGTCCTAATGTTATAAATTGGAGAAGGCAATGGCACCCCACTCCAGTACTCTTGCCTGGAAAATCCCACGGACAGAGGAGCCTGGTAGGCTGCAGTCCATGGGGTCTCGAAGAGTCAGACATGACTGAGCGACTTCACTTTCACTTTTCACTTTCATGTATTGGAGAAGGAAATGGCAACCCACTCCAGTTTTCTTGCCTGGAGAATCCCAGGGACGGGGGAGCCTGGTGGGCTGCCGTCTATGGGGTTGCACAGAGTCGGACACGACTGAATCGACTTAGCAGCAGCAGCAGCAGCAATGTTATAAATGGAATATGGAAATTAAGAAACAGTTATATATTTTTTTTCACAGAAGAGGACAAGAATACTTTTACCCATGGCAGTCACCAGATGTACACTTTACTCTCTACATTCCTTTATACCTTCAAGCAATTCTTTTCAAACTGTGTTTAAGAAGCATTTGCGATTCATTTTTTTAAAAAGTTACCTATTCTCTAAAACAGCACTGAAAAACACTGCCTTAGGGTTAAAGTTTCAGATAGAAATAAAACACAACATCCTAATTACTTTTTTGTTTAGATTTTTTCATGTGGACCATTTTAAAGTCTTTACTGAATTTGTTACAATATTGCTTCTGCTTTATGTTTTGATTTTTTGACTCTGAGGCATGTGAGATCTTGGCTCCTCAGCCAGCAATTGAACCTGCATGTCCTGTATTGGAAGGTGAAGTCTTAACCCCTGGACCACCAGGGAAGTCCCCCATCCCAATTACTTTTGAATATCACCAGTTTGATTCCAAATCTAGGCTTATTATTTATGTACCTCTGAAAGTAAAAATATTTCACTGTATATTTATGTGAAATATATTAGTCTTCTAGACATATACATATATCCTTAATCATGGCTATGGCTTCATGTTATATCAGCCTCTCTAACTGCCTGGGTTTTTTTATTTTCAATTTTTTTTTCTGTTTCTATCTTTACATAACACTGGAAATAATTGACTTTTTATGTCAGTTATGATTGTTTAATGCATAGACTATGCCACTATAATTTCTTATCATTAGTTGACATAGTATATTTTTTCTGTGTTTAGGATGCAATATTGATTGTCTTATGTAGAAACTACCTATATTTGTTGTTTCATTTTCATTCAACTGGTCTTTCAATGTAAATTCTAAGCTAAATGTGTGGATTTCTAATTTACTGTTTCTGAAGAGATTAATTTTCATGATAATTAACATTTTACAAAGAAACTGTCACCTTTAAAAATTTGTAAAAATGTCAATAGGGTAATTGGTTTTCTGTTTCTTTTTTTCATATATTTAATAAATTAATAGAGTGAATTTTTTAAGTATAATTTTGTAGTTTAGAATCATGTGCTTGTGTAACATGGATATACTGATCATAAATAATTCTGATTCATTGATTTGATTCTGTATTTTAAGGTAAAGCTTTTAATCAGACTTAATTGCGAATGTAAATTCTGAAAAGTATTAAAGAGGAACCTTTAAAACAGCACTGAAAAACAATGTCTCAAAAAGTGAAAATTATAAAGGTAACACATATCATTCTAGTTTCTTTTGACTGTCTCCAGATTAAAAAAATAGCTACTGATATCTCACTACATAGAAATGAATGTGCTCAGTGCACAGATACACATTCTAACCTTAATAAATTATTAAACAGGAATGACATGTGCCTAAGTGTCTTAGTCTGTTCAGGAAGTCATAGTCATATCAAAATACCACAGATAGCAGGCTTAAACAGTAAGAATGTACTTGTTACAGTTTTGGAGATAGGGAATTCCAAGATTAAGATGCCAGCCAGTTATGTCTCCTGGTGAGGGTTTTCTTCCTTAGTTGAAGACAGTAATCTCTTGCTATGGCCTCACATGATGAAGAAAGAAGTGGCGACAGAGATAGAGACAGAAGCTGACAGAGTTTTATTGTAAGGAACTGGCTCACACAATTATGGAGACTGAGAAGTCCTAGACTCTGCAATTTACAAACTAGAAATCTAGCAGAAAATAATGCAAACTCCAATGTAAGTCCAAAGGTAAAAGAAGACTCGAGTTCAGTTCAGTCGCTCAGTCATGTCCGACTGCCACCACCCCATGGACTGCAGCATGACAGGCTTTCCTGTCCATCAACAACTCCTGGTGCTTGTTCAAACTTATGCCCATCAACCTGGTGATGCCATCCAACCATCTCATCCTGTCATCCCCTTCTCCTCCTGCCTTCAGTCTTTCCCAGCATCAAGGTCTTTTACAATGAGTCAGTTCTTCCAACCAGGGGGTCAAAGTATTGGAGCTTCAAAGCTGAAGCTGATTTAGCATCAGTCATTCCAATGAATATTCAGGTTGATTTCCTTTAGGATTGACCAGGTTTCATCTCTTTACAGTCCGAGGGACTCTCAAGAGTCTTCTCCAACATTGTATTTCAAAGGCATCAATTCTTCAGCACTCAGCCTTCTTTATGGTCCAACTCTCACATTCATACATGACTACTGGAAAAACTGTAGCTTTGAATAGACAGACTTTGTTGGCAAAGTAATGTCTCTGCTTTCTAATATGCTGTCTGGGTTTGTCACAGATTTTCTTCTAAGGAGCAAGCGTCTTTTAATTTCATGGCTGCAGTCGTCACCATCTGCAGTGATTTTGGAGCACAAGAAAATAAAGTCTGTCACTGTTTCCATTATTTCCTCATCTATTTGACATGAAGTTTGGGAACGGACACCATGATATTTGTTTTTTGAATGTTGAGTTTCAAGCCAGTTTTTTCACTCTCCCCTTCACTTTTATCAAGAGGCTGTTCAGTTCCTCTTTGCTTTGTGTCATAAAGGTGGTGTCATCTGCCTAGCTGAGGTTATTGATATTCTCCTGGCAATCTTGATTCCAGCTTGTGCTTCATCCAGCCTGGCTTTTCACATGATGTACTCTGCAAATATGTTAAATAAGCAGCATGAAAATATACAGCCTTGACGTACTCCTTTCCCAATTTGGAACCAGTTCATTTTCAGGTCTGGTTCTAACTGTTGCTTTTTACCTGCATACAGATTTCTCAAGAGGCAGGTAAGGCAGTCTAGTATTCCCATCTCTTTAAGAATTTTCCATAGTTTGCTGTGGTCCACACAGTCAAAGGCTTTGGTGTAGTAAATAAAGCAGAAGTGGATGTTTTTCTGGAATTCTCTTGTTTTTTATGATCCAATGTATATTGGCAATTTGATCTCTGGTTCCTCTGCCTTTTCTAAATCCAGCTTGAACATCTGAAAATTCTTGGTTCACATACTGTTGAAGTCTAGCTTGGGGAATTTTGAACATTACTTTACTAGCATTGAGATGAGTGCAATTGTGAGGTAGTTTGAACATTCTTTGGCATTGCCTTTCTTTGGGACTGGAATGAAAACTGACCGTTTCCAGTCATGTGTCCACTGCTGCATTTTTCAAATTTGCTGGCATATGAAGTGCAGCACTTTGACAGCATTATCTTTTAGGATTTGATAGCTAAGTTGAAATAGCTCAACTTGAATTCCATCACCTCCACTAGCTTTGTTCGTAGTGATGCTTCCTAAGGCCCACTTGACTTCAAATTCCAAGATGTCTGACTCTAGATGATCTGGAGATATTTTTTTGTAGACTTCTTCTGTGTATTCTTTTTTTTTTAATGTTTCTTTGATTTATCTACTAATAAAAAAATAATTGTCTTAAGAAAAGTTAGTGATATGCTGCTTTGCAACCTAATTTTTTTTTAATTTTTTAATTGATGGATAATTGCTTTACAGAATTTTGTGGTTTTCTGTTATATACCAACAAGAACCAGCCATAGGTACACCCATGTCCCCTCCCTCCCACACCTCCCTCCTATCTCCCTTCCCACCTCACCCTTCAGTCTGTCCCAGAGCCCCTGTTTGAGTTCCCTGAGTCATAAGCAAATTCCCATTGGCTATCTGTTTTACACAAGGTACTGTAAATTTCTATGTTACTCTCTCCATAAATCTCACCTTCTTCCTCCTCTCCTCCCACCTTCTCCATAGGTCTGTTCTCTATGTCTGTTTCTCTATTGCTGCCATGAAAATAAACTAATCAATGTCATCTCTTCAGATTCCATATATCTGTTTCAGTATACAATATTTATATTTCTCTTTCTGACTTACTTCACTCTGCATAATGGCCTCAAGGTTCACTGACCTCATTAGAACAAATTCAAATGTGTTCTTTTTATGGCTGAATAGTATTCCATTATATATATGTATACCAGCTTCTTTATCCATTTATCTGTTGATGGACATCTAGGTTGCTTCCATGTTCTAGCCATTGTAAATAGTGCTGAAGTTAACATTGGGGTACATGTGTATTTTTCAGTTTTGATTTCCTCAGGGTATACGCTTAGGAGTGGGATTGCTTGGTCATATGGTGGTTTTATTCCTAGCTTTTTAAGAAGTCTCTATACCATCTTCCATAGTGGCTGAATCAGTTTACATTCCCACCAGCAATGCAAAAGTGTTCCCTTTTCTCCACATCCTCTCCAGCATTTATTGTTTATAGACTTTGATGATGGCATTCTGACTGGTGTGAGGTGGTATCTCTTTGTAGTTTTGATCTGCATTTCTCTGATAATGAGTTATGTTGTGCATCTTTTCATGTGATTGTTAGCCATCTATATGTCTTCTTTGGAGAAATGTCTCTTCAGGTCCCTTTCCCACTTCTTGATTGGGTTGTTTGCTTTTCTGGTATGGAGTTGTGTAAGTTGCTTGCATATTTTTAAAATTAATTATTTATCAGTTGTTTCCCTTGCTATTATTTTCTCCCATTATGAGGGTTGTCTTTTCATCTTGGTTGTAGTTTCCTTTGCTGTGCAAAAACTTTTAAACTTAATTAGGTTTATTTTTGTTTATTTATTTATTTTTGTTTTAATTTCCATTACTCTAGAAGGTGGGTCATAGAAGATCTTGCTTTGATTTATGTCATTGAGTGTTCTGCCTATGTTCTCCTCTAAGAGTTTAATAGTTTCCAGTCTTACATTTCTTGCCTAGAGAATCCCAGGGACAGGGGAGCCTGGTGGGCTGTCGTCTCTGGGGTCACAGAGTCGGACACGACTGAAGTGACTTAGCAGTAGCAGCAGCAGTGTTACATTTAAGTATTTAATCTATTTTGAATTTATCTTTGTGTATGGCATTAGGTAGTGATCTAATTTCATTCTTCTGCACATAGCTGTCCAGTTTTCCCAGAACCACTTATTGAAGAGTCTGTCTTTATCCCATTATACATTCTTGCCTTCTTTGTCAAAAATAAGGTACTCATAGGTGCATGGGTTTATCTCTGGATTCTCTATATTGTTTCATTGGTATATATTTCTGTTTTTGTGTCAGTATGATACTGTCTTGATGACTGTAGCTTTGTAGTATTGTCTGAAGTCAGGAAGGCTGATTCTTCCAGCTCCATTCTTTCTCAAGACTGCTTTGGTTATTTGGTGTCTTTTGTGTTTCCATATGAATTGTGAATTTTTTGTTCTAATTCTGTGAAAAAAGCCATAGGTAATTTGATAGGGATAGTATTGAATCTGTAAATTGCCTTTGGTAGTATAGTCATTTTCACAATATTGATTCTTCCTATCCAGGAACATGGACTATCTCTCCATCAGTTTATGTCATCTTTGATTTCTTTCATCAGTGTCTTATAGTTTTCCATATATAGGTCTTTGGTTTCCTTAGGTAGGTTTATTCCTAGATATTTTATTCTTTTTGTTGCAATGGTGAATGATATTGATTCCTTAATTTCTCTTTCTGATTTTTCATTGTTAGTATATAGGAGTGCAAGTGATTTCTTGCAATTGACCTTGTATCCCATGACTTTGCTGAATTTGCTGATTGGCTCTAGTAATTTTCTGATAGTTTCTTTTGCATTTTCTATGGATAGTATCATGTCATCTGGAAACAGTGAGGATTTTACTTCTTCTTTTCTGATCTGGATTACTTTTATTTCTTTTTCTTCTCTTATTGTCATAGCTATGACTTTCAAAACTATGTTGAATAATAGTGATGAGAGTGGACATCCTTGTCTTGCTCCTGATCTTAGAGGAAAAGCTTTTAGTTTTTCACCATTGAGAATAATGTTTTCTGTGGGCTTTTCATATATGGTCTTTACTATGTTAAGGTAGGTTCCTACTATACCCATTTTTGAAGCATTTTTATCATAAATGGATGCTGGATTTTGTCAAAGGCCTTTTCTACATCTATTGAAATGATCCTATGGTTTTTATCTTTCAATTTGTTGATATGATATGTCACGCTGATTGATTTGCATAAATTGAAGAATCCTTGCATCCCTGGAATAAACCCAATTCGATCATGGTGTATAAGCTGTTTAATGTGTTGTTGGATTCTGTTTGCTAGAATTTCATTGAGGATATCTGCATCTTTGTTCATCACAGATACTGGCCTGCAATTTTCTTTTTTCATATTGTCTTTTCATGATTGTGGCCTCATAGAATGAGTTTGGAAGTGTTCCTTCCTCTGTAAATTTTTTGAAGAGTTTCAGAAAAATAGGCATTATCTCTTCTCTAAATGTTTAATAGAATTCCTCTGTTAAGCCACCTGGCCCTGGGCTTTTGTTTCTTGGGAGATTCTTGATCACAGCTTCAATTTCAGTGCTTGTAATTGGGTTGTTCATAATTTCTATTTCTTTTTGGTTCAGTCTTGGGAGGCTAAACATTTCTAAGCATCTGTCCTTTTCCTCTAGGATGTCCATTTTATTAGCATATGTGGTTAGTTGCTTATAATATTCTCTTACAATCCTTTGTAATTCTGTGTTGTCTGTTGTAACCTCTCTTTTTAAATTTCTAATTTTATTGATTTGATTTTTCTCCTTTTTTCTTGATGAGTCTGGTTAGATCAGATCAGATCAGTCACTCAGTCATGTCTGACTCTTTGCGACCCCATGAATTGCAGCACGCCAGGCCTCCCTGTCCACCACCAACTCCCGGAGTTCACTCAGACTCACGTCCATCGAGTCAGTGATGCCATCCAGCCATCTCATCCTCTGTCGTTCCCTTCTCCTCCTGCCCCAATCCCCCCAGCATCAGAGTCTTTTCCAATGAGTCAACTCTTTGCATGAGGTGGCCAAAGGACTGGAGTCTCAGCTTTAGCATCATTCCTTCCAAAGAAATCCCAGGGCTGATCTCCTTCAGAATGGACTGGTTGGATCTCCTTGCAGTCCAAGGGACTCTCAAGAGTCTTCTCCAACACCACAGTTCAAAAGCATCAATTCTTCGGCGCTCAGCCTTCTTCACAGTCCATCTCTCACATCCATACAAGACCACAGGAAAAACCATAGCCTTGACTAGACGAACCTTTGTTGGCAAAGTGATGTCTCTGCTTTTGAATATGCTATCTAGGTTGGTCATAACTTTCCTTCCAAGGAGTAAGCGTCTTTTAATTTCATGGCTGCAGTCACCATCTGTAGTGATTTTGGAGCCCCCAAAGATAAAGTCCGACACTGTTAACACTGTTTCCCCATCTATTTCCCATGAAGTGATGGGACCGGATGCCATGATCTTAGTTTTCCGAATGTTGAGCTTTAAGCTAACTTTTTCACTTTCCACTTTCACTTTCCTTAAGAGGCTTTTGAGTTCCTCTTCACTTTCTGCCATAAGGGTGGTGTCATCTGCATGTCTGAGGTTATTGAGATTTCTCCTGGCAATCTTGATTCCAGCATGTGTTTCTTCCAGTCCAGCGTTTCTCATGATGTACTCTGCATGTAAGTTAAATAAACAGGGTGACAATATACAGCCTTGACGAACTCCTTTTCCTATTTGGAACCAGTCTGTTGTTCCATGTCCAGTTCTAACTGTTGCTTCCTGACCTGCATACAAATTTCTCAAGAGGCAGATCAGGTGGTCTGGTATTCCCATCTCTTGAAGAATTTTCCACAGTTTATTGTGATCCATACAGTCAAAGGCTTTGGCATAGTCAGTAAAGCAGAAATAGATGTTTTTCTGGAACTCTCTTGCTTTTTCTATGATCCAGGAGATGTTGGCAATTTGATCTCTGGTTCCTCTGCCTTTTCTAAAGCCAGCTTGAACATTAGGAAGTTCACGGTTCACATATTGCTGAAGCCTGGCTTGGAGAATTTTGAGCATTACTTTACTAGCGTGTGAGATGAGTGCAATTGTGCGGTAGTTTGAGCATTCTTTGGCATTGTCTTTCTTTGGGATTGGAATGAAAACTGACTTTTCTAGTCCTGTGGCCACTGTTGAGTTTTCCAGATTTGCTGGCATATTGAGTGCAGCACTTTCACAGCATCATCTTTCAGGATTTGGAATAGCTCGACTGGGATTCCATCACCTCCACTAGCTTTGTTCGTAGTGATGCTTTCTAAGGCCCATTTGACTTCACATTCTAGGATGTCTGGCTCTAGGTCAGTGATCACACCATCATGATTATCTGGGTTGTGAAGATCTTTTTTGTACAGTTCTTCTGTGTATTCTTGCCACCTCTTCTTAATATCTTCTGCTTCTGTTAGGTCCATACCATTTCTGTCCTTTATCGAGCTCATCTTTGCATGAAATGTTCCTTTGGTATCTCTGATTTTCTTGAAGAGATCTCTAGTCTTTCCCATTCTGTTGTTTTCCTCTATTTCTTTGCATTGATCACTGAAGAAGGCTTTCTTATCTCTGCTTGATATTCTTTGGAACTCTGCATTCAGATGTTTATATCTTTCCTTTTCTCCTTTGCTTTTTGCTTCTCTTGTTTCCACAGCTATTTGTAAGGCCTCCCCAGACAGCCATTTTGCTTTTTTGCATTTCTTTTCTATGGGAATGGTCTTGATCCCTGTCTCCTGTACAATGTCACGAACTTCATTCCATAGTTCATCAGGCACTCTATCTATCAGATCTAGGCCCTTAAATCTATTTCTCACTTCTACTATATAATCATAAGGGATTTGATTTAGGTCATACCTGAATGGTCTAGTGGTTTTCCCTACTTTCTTCAATTTAAGTCTGAATTTGGCAATAAGGAGTTCATGGTCTGAGCCACAGTCAGCTCCTGGTCTTGTTTTTGCTGACTGTATAGAGCTTCTCCATCTTTGGCTGCAAAGAATATAATCAGTCTTATTTCGGTGTTGACCATCTGGTGATGTCCATGTGTAGAGTCTTCTCTTGTGTTGCTGGAAGAGGGTGTTTGTTATGACCAGTGCATTTTCCTGGCAAAATTCTATTAGGCTTTGCCCTGCTTCTGTATTCCAAGGCCAAATTTGCCTGTTACTCCAGGTATTTCTTGTCTTCCTACTTTCGCATTCCAGTCCCCTATAATGAAAAGGACATCTTTTTTGGGTGTTAGTTCTAAAAGGTCTTATAGGTTTTCATAGAACCATTTGACTTCAGCTTCTTCAGCGTTATTGGTTGGGGAATAAACTTGGATTACTGTGATATTGAATGGTTTGCCTTGGAAACGAACAGAAATCATTCTGTCGTTTTTGAGATTGCACCCAAGTACTGCATTTCGGACTCTTTTGTTGACCATGATGGCCACTGCATTTCTTCTGAGGGATTCGTGCCCACAATAGTAGATATAATGGTCATCTGAGTTAAATTCACCCATTCCAGTCCATTTCAGTTCACTGATTCCTAGAATGTCGACATTCACTCTTGTCATCTCTTGTTTGACCACTTCCAATTTGCCTTGATTCATGGACCTGACATTCCAGGTTCCTATGCAATATTGCTCTTTACAGCATCGGACCTTGCTTCTATCACCAATCACCTCCACAGCTGGGTATTCTTTTTGCTATGGCTCCATCACTTCATTCTTTCTGGAGTTATTTCTCCACTGATCTCCAGTATCATATTGGGCACCTACTGAGCTGGGGAGTTTCTCTTTCAGTATCCTATCATTTTGCCTTTTCATACTGTTCATGGGGTTCTCAAGGCAAGAATACTGAAGTGGTTTGCCATTCTCTTCTCCAGTGGACCACATTCTGTCAGCCCTTTCCACCATGACCCGCCCATCCTGGGTGGCCCCATGGGCATGGCTTAGTTTCATTGAGTTAGACAAGACTGTGGTCCTAGTGTGATTAGATTGACTAGTTTTCTGTGATTATGGTTTCAGTGTGTTTGCCCTTTGATGCCCTCTTGCAACACTTACCGTCTTACCTGGGTTTCTTTTACCTTGGGTTTGGGGTATCTCCTCATGGCTGCTCCAGCAAAGCGCAGCCATTGCTCCTTACCTTGGATGAGGGGTATCTGTGAATTTTGTTTATCTTCTCAAAGAATCAGATTTTAGTTTATTAATCTTTGCGCTCTTGTTCCTTCATTTATTTTTCATTTATTTCTGCTCTGATTTTTATGATCTCCTTCCTTCTTTGACTCTGAGGGTTTTTTGTTGTTGTTGTTGTTCTTTTTCCCAGCTGTTTTAGATGTAGAGTTAGGTTGTCTATTCAATGCTTTTCTTGCTTCTTTAGGTATGATTGTATCACTATAAACCTCCCTCTTATAATTACTTTAGGTGAGTCCCATAGGTTTTGGGTCATTGTGTTTTCATTGTCATTTGTTTCTAAGAATCTTTAGATTTCCTTTCTTATTTCTTCAGTAACCTTTTTGTTATTTAGTAATGTATTGTTTAATGTCCATGAGTTTGTGTTTTTTGCTGTTCCCCCCCCCCCCCGCCCCCCGTAGTGGAGATCTAGTCTCATAGCATTGTGGTCAGAGAAGATACCTGATACAATTTCAATTTTCTTAAATTTACTGAGGTTTGATTTGTGGCCCAAGTGGTCTATTCTGGAGAATGTTTCATGTGCACTTGAGAAGAAAGTGTATTCTTCTGCATTTAGATGGGAAGTCCTGAAGGTATCAATTAGGTCCATTTGGTCTAATGTTTTATTTAAAGTTTGTGTTTCCTTATTGATTCTCTATTTTGATGATCTGTCCATTTGTGAAAGTGGGGTGTTAAGTCCCCTACTAGTATTGTGTTGCTGTCAATTTCTCCTCTTATGCCTGTTAGTGTTTTCCTTATGTATTGAAATGCTCCCATGTTAGGTGCATAGACATTTACAATTGTTATGTCTTCTTCTTGGATTGATCCTTTCATCATCATGTAGTGTCCTTCTTTGTCTCTTATGATATTCTTTTTTTTTAAAGTCTATTTTGTGTGAAATAAGGATTGCCACTCCAGCTTTCTTTTGGTTTCCATTCTCATGGAAAGTCTTTTTCCACCCTTTTACTTTCAGTCTGTATGTGTCTCTAGATCTGAAGTGGGTCTCCTGTAGGCAGCATATATATGGGTCTTGTTTTTGTATCCATTCAGTCAGTAACTTTTGGTTGATGCATTTAATCCATTTACATTTAAGGTAATTATTGATACATATTGATACATATGTTCCTATTGGTATTTTCTTGATTGTTTTGGGTTTGCTTTTGTAGGTCCTTCCTTTCTCTTGTGTTTACTCGCTATATAAGTCCCTTTAGTATTTGTTGCAAGGCTTGTTTTGTGGTGCTGAATTCTCTTAATTTCTGCTTGTCCATAAAGCCTTTGATTTCTCTATCAATTTTGAATATCTGCCAGGTATAGTAATCATGGCTGTAGATTTTTCTCTTTTGGTACTTAAAATATATTCTGCCATTCCCTTCTGGTCTGTAGATTTTCTGCTGAAAGATCTGCCATTAATTCTATGGGTTACCCCTTGTATGTTACTTGTTGCTTTCCCCCTCTGCTTTTAATATTCTTTCTCTGTGCTTAATCTCTGTTAGCATGATTAATATGTGTCTTGATGTGTTTCTCCTTGTGTTTAACCTGTAGGGGACTCTCTGTGCTTCTTGGACTTGATTGACTATTTCCTTTCCCATATTGGGGAAGTTTTCAACTATAATTCATTCAAAAACTTTCTCAATGCCTTTCTTTTTTTATTATTCCTCTGGGACCACTATAGCTCAAATGCTCATGTGTTTAATACTGTCCTCAAGGTCTCTGAGGCTTTCCTCAATTCTTTTCATTCCTTTCCCTTTATTCTGCTCTCAGCAGTTATTTCCACCATTCTATCCTCCAGCTCACTTATCCATTCCTTTGTCTCAGTTATTGTGCTATTGATTCCTTCTAGAATATTTTCAATGTCAGTGATTGAGTTATTCATCTCTGTTTGCTTATTCTTTATTTCTTCTATGTCCTTGGTGATTGTATTAACTGTGTTAAATGCTTCTTGCATTTTCTCCATTCTATTTTCAAGTCTTCAGAGCATCTTTATTATCCTTATTCTGAATTTTCTCTCAGGAAGATTACTTATTTCCTCTTTGTTTATTTGGTCTTGTGAATTTCCACCTTTCTCTTGCATTTATGCTGTATTTCTCTGTCTTTTCATCTTTTTTTTTTTTCTAGCTTGCTCCACTTGAGGTCTCCTTTTCCCAGGCTTTAGGGTTGTATTACTTCTTCCTTTTGATTTTTGCTCTTGGAGGGAAATATTTGTTGTGTGGTTTGTGTTGATTTCTTGTTGGGGATGACTTGTCTCTGTCTTCTAGTGGGAGGAGATCAAGTAGGTAATTACAGAAATACTGGGACATATATACACACTTCCATACATACAGTAATAACCAATGTGTTCTAAAGAAAAGAGCACAGGAGATTGACTTGGTGAGAAAGGGAAAACAGAGGTGATATCAACCAATTGAAAGCAGAGTTAGTTAATGCTCAGTCTGGAAATCTGAGCATGAGCAGAGGGCCAACTGGGGAATACAGCATAGAGATCTCAATAATTTAACTTACTTGGTGAAACAAGAAAGAGTGAGGGAAAAGGGAAGAATAAAAAAAGAGAGAGAAAAAAGAAAGACAGGAAGGGATTAGAAAAGGAAGGGGTGGAGAAGAGGATTTAAAAAATTTAAAAAGAGAGAGAGAAGAGAAACAAATAGAAAAAGATGAATAGATGTATGTGGAAAAGATTTATATATATTCAGGAAAAGCTACAGCCAGTAAAGAGCAGTAGGAAAAACAGTTGAATATTAAAAAAAAAGAGAGAGAGAGAGAGAGAAAGAGAAAAAAGAAAAAAAAAACTTAAAATGAATTATTTTCTTTCTTTTTTTCTTTGACAAGAAACATGAAGAAGACACTTCCACAGCACTACAAAAGACTAATATGGAGGTGGAAATATGTAGGGGGAATAAACTGTATGATTAATAAGAAAAAAATTTTAAAAATCTTAAAATGATTTTTTTTTTAAACAAGGAAAACAAAGGGGAAAACTCCACAGTACCACAAAAAGCTAATATGATAGTGGAAATATGTTGGGGAATAAGCAGTGTGATTTATAAGAAGAAAGAATCTTAAAATGATTTAAAAAAATTTTATAACAAGAAAAACAAACAGGAAAATTTCACAACACCACTAAAGTCTAGTGTGAAGGTAGAGATATGTTGGGTGAATAAACAGTGTAATTTATAAGAGAAAAAAATAGAAAAATAATTTTAAATAGATTCTCAAGGTCGTAGTTCTCGGTTGTGGAGTCTGCCCCTGTGGATGGGGTTGGGTTGTTGTCTTACCATGTTTTCCTGATTCACGGAGCTTTTGCTTGTGTTCTGGCTGATGGAGCTGGATCTCCTCTCTATTAAGGGCAGTGCAGTGTCCAGTAGTAGGTTTTGGAGTGTCTATGGGTTCAGTATGCCTTTGGGCACTCTTTCTAAGCTTTCAAGGTGTTAGGCAAGTCTGTTTCCACAGCTGCTTCAAAGTGGCCCTCTCAGCATAACTGCAGCCACCAGCCCCCTACTTGTCCCTGGGATCATCGCCGGTGCTTCTGTTCCCCTGTCCTGCCCTGTGCTGCTGGCCGAAACTTGCTAGGTAGGTACTTTTGTGGATCCTTCTGCCTCACGGTGACTTGTGTGGGCTTCCCTCACCCCTCCAAGCTCACCTTCTGTGTTGTGGGGCTTGTGTGCACTTGACTTAGTTCCTGAGGTCCACTCTCTGTCGTGGGCTTGTGTGCACTTATCTCAGCTTCCCGGGCATGCACTCTATGTTGTGGGGTTGGTATGCACTCGTTTCAGTTTCTGGGCTGGCCCCTGCATCGCAGGGCTAGTGTAAATTTGTTTCGGCTCACCGTGCCCACTCTCTGCATTGTGGGGTTTATGTGCATTTGTTGTGTCTCACTGCCTACACTCTTTGTTGCGGAGGTTATTCTTTCGGCTGTGCTGGAAGGGTTGTGTGCACTGCCCAAATTTGTGTGCCTCCCCTCAATCAGCACCCCAGTCCTGCCCTTTGTGCTGGCTGTGTTTGTCTGGCAGGTCACATTTGGCTACCTGGGCCCACCCTCTGAGCTGCATGCCATCTAGGTTTCTTCTGTGTATTCTTGCCACCTCTTATTAATATCTTCTGCTTCTGTTAGGTCCATACCATTTCTGTCCTTTATCGTCCCCATCTTTGCATGAAATGTTCTGTTGGTATTTCCAATTGTCTTGAAGAGATCTCTAGTCTTTCCCATTCTATTATTTTCCTCAATTTCTTTGCATTGATCACTGAAGATTGCTATCCAGCAATCTTGTCCTTATCGTGTCTTTTTTTCTTTTTTTTACTTCAATAGCTATGTATTTTCCAGTAGTCATGCATGCTGGTATATAAAAGTCTGACAATTAAGGATGAGTGCTGAAGAACTGATACTTTCAAATTTCAGTACTGAAGAAGACTCTTGAGAGTCCTTTGGACTTCAAGGAGATCAATCCAGTCAATCCAAAAGGAAATCAATCCTGAATATTTATTTGAAGGACTGTTGCTAAAGCTGAAGCTCCAGTACTTTGACCACCTGATGTGAAGAACTGACTCCCTGGAAAAACTCTGTTGCAGGGAAACATTGAGGACAGAAGGAGAAGGGAGCAATAGAGAATGAAATGGCTGGATGACATCACTGACTCAATGGATATGAATTTGAGCAGACTCTGGGAGATAGTGGAGGATAGATGTGTGCTACTGTTCATGGGGTCAAAGAGTCCAACATGACTTAGTGATTGAACAACAGCATCCCATCTCTAAGTCAATCAGAGAGGGCAAATTTGTCCTTATCATGTCTTTTTTGACTCAGGCCTTCAACAGATTGGATGAAGTCCATCCACACTGAAGATGACAATGTATTTACTTAGTCTACAGATTCAAATATTAATCTCATCCAGAAACACTCTAATAGACAGATGCTGGATAATGTGTAATGAAATACCTGGAATTTCCAGTCAAATTGACATATAAAATTAATCATCACAACCTGGGCCTAAATAAAGCTTCATATCAGGTAAAAAGTACCAAATATTATAAATTAGTTATAAAACTTTGATAGATCAAAGTCAAGAGAAATAATGTGTTACATTTAGAAATTGGGAACATAGCAAAGGCCATTATTGGAAGGTTGCCATGGTCAAACCCTGTGAGAGGTAGAGGTGGGTCTAAGTATTTTCTTTCTCCTCTGTTCCATGTCTAGCACATCTCCACAACTGTTAACTCTATTTGGCAACAGAAGCTCCTATCCCATCACCAGGCACTCATGTGAGACCCACAAAATCAGCAGATGAAATGACTGTTTTCATCCATCTCTCCATGAGCTCCCACTTCACCGACCAGATTGGCTTCTTAGGTATTCCTGTAAACTGACTTGTTCACTCATGTGTTCAGGTAGAAAAGCAGGTGTCCCCCCAACCCCCGCCCTGCCATTCAGACTTTAACTTTCCCAGAATCTCCTGAATATCTGTTATCTAATTTCTATAATATGTCTCTCATTGCCAATAATTGTGGTGTGCATTCTGGACACTAAAGATAAACCAATACTATTCATAGAGCACACACTGTCTTGTAACTCATATGTTCACTGTATATTAACTTTACCCTGCTGACAGGCATTATCATTATGGTTACATGGACTAAAAAAAACTGAGACAAAAAAAGGTTACCATTTTTCCCCAAGCACAGATCACAGGTCACAGAGCTAGAATCAGAACTTTGCTCTTTTTTTTTTTTTTTTCAGTTTTTATTTTTTCTTATCTGCTGTAACAATTTCCTGTGTGAAAATGTGGAGTGGCAAATGGCAACTTACCTAAAAGCCAGATATTTTAATAGTGTGAGGTGGATGCGTCCCTGACAAAAACTACATCTGATACAGTGTAAGAGTTGGCAGTTCTGCTAGAGAAACAGAACTATCTCAATATGCATGAAGCACACCATCTCAGTGAAACAGCAATTTCTACCCTATAGTTATTTTGCTGAATGTACCCAAAGCATAGAGTACAAACTATATTTCCTAAAATGCTTGCTTCTTCTAACATTTTGGTGGGTGGCAGGTTCTTAGCAGTGTGCTGTATTCTGCTTTGTGCTGTATGCTGACAGATCTAATCCTCACCAGAGCTATGCTTCCCATCAGAGATATTTAGAAAGTGTTTTTACTATGAGGATACTTGAGTCAAGTTACTGACCTTTGTTCTGATGCAGAATCAAAACTGTTTCCATACTATTGTCGCCTTGACTCATCTCAATTATAACCAAACAAAATAAATCTTTAAGACAGAACTGCACTTAGGATTGCTGGTTTACTATAGTTTGAAACTAACAAAAGTCTTTTTCTTTCTTCCTAGTGCATTTCAGATGTGATAATAACAAAATAAATCTCCTAGAAGCAAACAAATCTCTTTGGGAGCCAGAGAAAGCTCTTAAAAGAGTCATTTTGAGGTACCCAATTTCCTCTCTTTCACATTTGGATGTTCAGATATGTTTTGGAGAGCAAGGCACTTAAAAGACTAGATGTCAGACACCTTGTCTCCTTTTTGGGACACTTTTTGAAAAACAAATCATTTAAATGTGCTGCCTAATAGCTCATTTTATTTTTATCTATTTCTTTCATTTCTTCCAAGGTGTCAAATGTGTTCTAATGGACTCAGACTAACGTTTATATATAATGAAAGCAAATGATTTTGAAAGAGAGCATAATAGTGTTTATACCATACAACTTCAGAGGGAAACAGACAAATGTTTTTTCTTTCCATACTGCTCTCATTTTTTCTGAATTTGTACTTTACCAATCATCGCCTCCACTCTGTGATATTACTGCTGTCCTGCAGAAAACTTAAGCTTATTATCCTGGCAACCAAACTCCTCATTCTCCACCCTTCTCCTGAGGCTCTTTTCAAATGCTTCCTCTTCCTTGTTAACAAAGGCCAGTTAGTTCCCCTTGTCTCTTTGTTGCTGCTGCTACTGCTAAACTTCAGTCATGTCTGACTCTGTGCAACCCCATAGACGGCAGCCCATCAGGCTCCCCCGTCCCTGGGATTCTCCAGGCAAGAACACTGGAGTGGGTTGCCATTTCCTTCTCCAATTCATGAAAATGAAAAGTGAAAAGTGAAAAGTGAAGTCGTGTCGACTCTTAGCAACCCCATGAACTGCAGCCTACCAGGCTCCTCCGTCTATGGGATTTCCAGGCAAGAGTACTGGAGTGGGGTGCCATTGTCTCCTTGTTACTTTCTGTATATTCCCAGGAAGCAGGGAAGAAACTCTGTCCTGAACTGCCCACAGGCACAGACCAAAAGCTCCAAGCTGAATCTACTGTCCTCCCTAGCCAAAGGGTCAGAAAAAGGGTGGCTTAATAACAGAAATTGGCAATACTGGCAATACTGACCCCGATCCAGCAAAACAGAAAAACTGCATCCCTCTTCCACTCCCACCCCCCACTTCTGTGACTTCAGTGGGGAACACTGGCAGCTGATTTTCAAATTCTGTGCCCCCTGCCCAACCCTGGAAGCAGGAGGTGGGTAGTGTCAATTAGCAGGGAGCTGGTTTTCCATCCTTCAGACACCAGAGGCAGATGGCAGGCAGCACACTGATTTCACCCCAAAATAGTTTTAGTAGGCTTACAAGCTGAGCTTTCCCCACTAGACTCAATGAGGCAGGGCAAAGAGGAGCTAGTCACCACTCTGCTCCACTCACACATGTACACTCATCGCCAGATTGAGGAACCAAGCAAAACAGAGTCAAGGGCAGGGCTGGTTGGCACTCTCAGCCTTTCCCTTCCCTACCCCTTGTGTACACCAGACCTTGCTGAAAATTAAGACAGAAAGAAGTGGTACAAAATTTCAGGTACTGAAAGAAATGAAAGATCCACCACAAATTCAATATCCAGTGAAATGCATCAAGAATGAACAAGAAGTACAAATTCAGATGAAAGGAAACAGAATTTGTTGCTAGCAAAACTATTCTTCATGATAAGCTAAAGGACTTCTGCAAATAGACTTGTAACTTCAGAAAAGGAAAGAACAAATTGGGGTAAGAAATGAAAGAACAAACAGTCCTTCATCTTATGTGTGCCATATCATATTTTATGTCCAAGGCTAAAATAATATTACCATTTGATATTATGATCAGCATATGTAGAGGAAATGCTTAAGAAAATTATATTGAAAAAGGATGGAGAGTAAATGTGGTTTCATGGAAGTAAATGTAGATCTAATCATGTGACTCTCCTACATTATGCTTTCTGTGGTTGAAATTGCACTTATGATAAAAATGAAATTCTTCATAAACCTGAGGGGACTCATACACTCTGGTGACATTATACCTTTTGTCCTCACTTTAAACCACTCTCATTCTCCCTTTGGGCTCCTCCCACTCTGACTTTCTCTTACTTTCCCATCCAGGACTTTAACTTATGGGTTATAATTTCTGAGATATTTTTCATCTATTTTACTACTATTTAGCCTTTAAGATGCAAGTTAAAAGTCACCTCCACAGAGAGGACTTCTCTGACTCCAATTCAACCTAAATTAGATACTTGTTTATACTCTTCCATTACATCATTCCAATTCCTTCATAGCATGCAATAATGGTTGTCATTATGAGATCAGAAAAGTATTTATGTCTCTCCTCACTCAATTCTTTGCTCCATAGGGGCAGAAACCATGCTATTTTTTTTCAACCATTATTATCATCACTGAAGTGCAGTTGATTTACAATGTTGTGTTAGTTCCAGGTGTATAGCAAATCATAGGTGTATATATCTTCTTTTCCAGATTATTTTCCTTTATATATATTACATATATTATGATACTGAATGTAATTTCCTATGCTATACAGTAGGCCCACATTTTTTATCTACTTTTATATATAGTAGTGTGCATCTGTTAATCCCAAACTCCTAACTTATCCCTCCACGTCTTTCCCAACCCCCCAACCCCCACCTTTCCCCTTTGGTAATAATAAGTTTATTTTATTCTGTGTCTGTGAGTCTGTTTATGTTTTGTAAATAAGTTCATTTATACCCCCCTTTCTTGCATATAGGTCATATCATATGATATTTGTTTCTCTAGGCTACACACTTTTCCCCACTGTCCTCTCACTGCCAGCATAGGACAGAGTCTGGCCTTAAGGAGGAATTCAGTAAAGATTTGTTCAACTGATGAATGAAGTAAAGGTGACTGTTCTCATGGATTTGTTTTAAATACATTTATCATTATAGGCACAATATCTGATGTTTAGGCATTTTATAAAAGCCAATGAAATGTTTTAAACCTGAATGAAGCATTATTAATTAAAAATATGTAATAAAATATATACTTTAACATTTTAAAAAATGACTGGCTTGACCTACTCTAAAACACCAAGATCATGAATGTCAAAGGTTTGACATTCTGAGGTACTATTTCAGAATAAAGTAAACTTTAGTTTCATGATGACTAATAGAAATGACTTATTCTGAATTGAACCATGGACCAGACATTTTAAAAAGGTATTAAAAGACAATCAACAACATTTGAATATAAGCTAAGAATTTGTAAATATTTGATTTTTAATAGTATTATGTCAAATTCATCTCAAATTATTTAAAAGAAACAATACAATGAATTATTTCTGTATAAATGTAAAAAAAATGTATGAGTAAGAGAGTAAGCAAGTGATAAGGCTACAGAAAACCAATATCTGATACATGGAAATTACATATTTACATGCAGTCCTTGAAAAATTTTCTTGAAGTTATAGTTTCACTAGTAAAAAGATTAATTAATACTAGAAACTCTAAGATAATCAGAAAATAAATAATACATAAAAATAAGCATTTGAATTGATCAGTGAACCCATTAATAGAATATGAATCAAGTTAGGCTTCATTACATGTTCACAGATATGCAGTTTTTAATTTTTTTTTTAACCCATGGCATTAGATATACCAACAATGAAGGAAGACATTTAAAAAACCTGGCTGACAAAACCTTACCCCAAGATTTAGACTCAATATGACTGCCTGAATTTTAGGCTTAATCAAAACAATGAAAAAAAGAGAAAAATAAAATCAACAAAACATAATATCTAAGAACTGTGAAATTTAAAAAAAAAAAAAAGGGTTTAACATCTTTACAATTTGGAATGCCAAAAGGGGGAGATAGAGCAAGCACAACAAAGAAATATTGGATGGAATATCAGTTAAACTTTTTTCCACACTTAATGACAGATTCCCAAAGATTTAAGAAACTTGCAAAATATCAAACAGGATAATATCAAACATAATCACACATAGTCATGGCATATTGAAACTACTTTATTTATTTATTTATTTATTTGAAACTACTTTAAAGGAAAGAAAAGGCTTCACTACAGCCACATACACACTTTTTTCCTTTTTTTGGTAAAGGGGACAAAATGAGTAATGAAAACAGACTTCTTATCAGAAATTATGCAAGCCAGAACAGAATGGAATGATGTGAAACCAGTATTCTATCATCAATGTGAATATATTTCAAAACTGAAGGGAAAACAAAAACCCTTTAAGTAATCAAACATTAAGAGAATTCTGTGGCAACAGATCTATAGCTCAATAAATGTTAGAGAAAATCTTCCAGCTAAAGGAATATGTTATTAGCTAAAAACATGGATTTCTTCTTGTTACAAACACAAAAAATAAAGTGCTGAAAATAAAATCAAGGTAAATGTGAAAATTACTTTTCTATTATCTTTAATGAAACTAAATGTTAACTATCTAAAAAGGAGGTAGTCAGACACAACTGAGCCAGCTAACACTTAACAGCAATATATTGTGTTTTTAACAAATATAAAAATTAAATAATAACAAAGAAATGAAGGAGGGAAATGGGAGTGAATTTCTGTAATCTCCTTAGCCAAAAGAAAGGCATAAGAACTAAGAAATGAGTTTGATAAGGTTGTAGGTAAAAATCAACATGTAAAATTAATTTTATATCTACATACTAGCAATGAAAATTTGGATATTAAACTTTTTAAAAATAACATTTACAATAATATCAAATAAAGGATTTGTAGGTATAAAGGTTTGATATCGATTCTGTTACCTTAAAATCACCCAAAGGCATGTAGAATCATACTTGTCTCACCTGGGAATATAGATATAGATACATGTGTATATATCTATAGCTATATCTATACATGTGTCATATATAAGCCAAAGTATATTTACTTTTAACATAAGGAAGGATGTCTTTTTTTCTCAATTTTTGCTTAAGGGTATATAAAGTTAAACTTTAATTGCTGAAAATAAATAATAGCGTATTAGGTAATGAGGAATTTAAATGTATCAAGTGTTTCAGAAAAGCCTTAATAATCTGAAGTTTCACATTTTCATTTATATAATATGTGAGTTCTAAGACTTTTGAAGTTTACTTATTTCACATCCTGAACTCTAAAAGCAGCATGTGCATCTTTCTGAGGTATCAAATATATAATCTTGGAATGGTATTTGAAGTACAAAAAGCATTTAATGAACAAAAATGATTCAAGAAGAGCATATTGCACTTACAACACTTATACTCTATACTACCAGCATCTAAAGAGAGGTGGGTGTGATGCTGTGAAGAAAAGCAATTCCAGTCTCAGTAGGTTATCACAGTGTATTTTCAGAAGTTTCTAATTGAAGGCATGCTTCATTTGCCTTGGCTATAAAAAAACGTACATTTGCTCATGATTATGTCTGCAAATGCCCTCATAAAATGTACTCTAGCAAACATGCCCGCACACTTGCATATGTGCACACACATGCACATAAACACAAATATCTTATGGTTTGCTAAGGAATTTTCTCACATAGAGTACTTCTTATTCCTTGTGTGGTTTTCCTGAGATCCTTAAGAAAATGGAAAAGTTAAAGTTAATATAAATTAAGTATTGAAACATATTAAATACCCTTGCATTCAGATTTATTAAATTTAAAATAAGAGAATGTCAGAAAAAATTTCCTCATCTATGTGTCCCATACCTTTTTTGTTTTCCCAAACAATTCAGTTTTTCTAAATGTTTTGCTTTGTTTAGATTTTCTTGAAAACATTCATAGACACACATGTACACACAAAGGAACAGATAATGTATATCCAGGATGTTCAGTTTTTCACTTCATCTTGTCACTGTCTAATTCCTTGTTCAGGAACAAGGAGAAACAAGGGGTGCTTCCTTATATGCTCATGTGTTTTCAAGATAGTTGCACAGAATTAGAATGATTATTATAGAAAACTAAAGGACTGAATTGGGAATTGAATATTACTAGTGAATCTAAGACGGAGAAGGCAATGGCACCCCACTCCAGTACTCTTGCCTGGAAAATCCCATGGACTGAGGAGCCTGGTAGGCTGCAGTCCATGGGGTCGCTAAGAGTCGGACATGACTGAGCGATTTCACTTTCACTTTTCACTTTCATGAATTGGAGAAGGAAATGGCAACCCACTCCAGTGTTCTTGCCTGGAGAATCCCAGGGATGGGGGAGCCTGGTGGGCTGCCATTGGACACATCTGAAGCGACTTAGCAGCAGCAGCAACAGTGAATCTAAGAACAATGTTCAGCCAGCCAGTTGCTGGTGTAGTGAGGTTTTGCTCAGCTTCCCTGATTCTCTCTAGATGGTGGAGATTAGAGTTCACTGGACACTGAAGTAATCTCCACCCTGAAACTCATTCTCATTTATAGGATGGATTATTTACAATTTCTGAGACTTTCTCCCTCACAAATTCTACACCTTCAGAGATGCACAATCCAATAAAGTACCTACTAGTAACATGTGGCTACTAACAATAAAATAAAGCTAAAAGATTCAGCTTCTTAGTCTTTTTCTAGCCACAATTCAACATGTTAATATTCAGCTATGGCTAGTGGACTCCATATATACTGAACAACACGAGAACGGAATATTTCTATTTCCAGGGCAAGTACTATAGGGCAGTGCTACTATAGTTTTAAGGGTCAACAAGATTTTCCAGTGATAATATTTTAAAGTTTTTTTTTTTTTTTTTAATTCAGAAGGAAGGCAGTACCTATTGATAAATAATATAAAATAACAATTATGACAAGATATTTGAAAAGAAAGTATTGAACTTAAGGACAGACAGTTAAGAACAAAACTCTACAGACTGCTCAAAGCAATAGGAAGTGGCAGAAATCATGATGGAGATAGGAAAAAACATAGGAGAAAATATGAAATAATTACTTCTTTTTGTCATAGAAAGCAAAAGAACAAAATTAGTGTCCAAAAGGATTGGGCAATCTAAAAAAATAAGCAAATAACAAAATTAGAAACCCTAACAGTTATCAAAGGCTAAAGATTAAGAAGAGATGACTAAATTTCTGGATTAGTAACTGTAATTTATTTGTGGGTTCATTAGTGTTACTTTTCTTAACCTGTAAGAATTGGAGATAAGAAGAACTTGGAGAGAATTATATAAAGTATGGATCTTAATAATAAAATATTTTTATTTTGGGGGCCACATTTTGTAATAAGAAATGACATGATGTGACAAACATAATGGAGCATGTTTCACATAATATATTCAACGGGAGATTAAAATACTATGCCTAAGGAGAGGTGAAGTGTCATCTTCATATATCTATATACACAACATACTGCGCACACACGTTTGATATGAAAGTAAGAAAACCAGATGTCTTGGAGCCCCTAATGCACCTCTAGGATAAAATCTTCACTACCAGTATCCTTCAAGTATGTTTGTGAAAGCACAACTCTCAAAAGGAAGCTGACCATCAGTCCAAGGATTATACAATACAAAATAGTGAAAACGTTAGATTAGATATTGCTTAGAAATAATGCTACTACATTAACTAAAAATAAGAATCTCACAAAGATTATCAACATTTATCATGGAAAAGAGTGGCCGTGTGCAGGCTACACATTCTTAGAAAGCTGGTCTTATAGAAATCAGTTGTTACCATCAGGCAAGGCTGACTTTGAAATTATAAAATTAGTTGTGTGTAACCTATCTGGGCAGGGCTATTTTCCCCCAACCTTTAGAGTGATTCTCTATAAACTGCAATTGCTTTGGAGACATTTACCTTACTCTCTCCTCTTGTAGCAATAGTGTTGGTGGTGATTTTCTATTGTTGTCCCCCGAGGAAGAGGAGGAGGAACATAATAGCTTCAGACCCATTATTCTAGCACTCATAAGGACAGTCTGTCCCAGGAGACCCTGTCTTTCTAGCCTTTGCCAGACCACACCAACACAACCATATTGGGAATGCTTGGTGTTTCTTACTGGAGGATTGTGTAGATCTCAGGCATGTGTACTGTAATAGGAAGAAAGGTCATAACTGTCTTTAGTTTAGGGGCTGCCTTATCTCACACAAAGCAAACATTACCAAACAATAACCACATAGTTGAAGAGGATAGGATCTCTGTGGAATCCAACTACCTCTCAAGATCTCTTTGCCTCATCTAGATCTTCAAGTCCTCTTTCCTTCCTCCCATAATCTTCTGTTAATATTTTTCAGTATCTGCATTTACCCCTACCCTCTGGAAATTATATTTCTCTCCAATGAAGGGCTTCCCTCATGGCTCAGATTATGTAAAGAATCTGCCTGCAATATGGGAGACCTGGGTTCGATCCCTGGGTTTGGAAAATACACTGGCACTCCAGTATTCTTGTCTGGAGAATCCCCATGGACAGAGGAGTCTGGTGGGCTAAAGTCCATGGGGCTGCAAAGAGTCAGACACGACTGAGTGACTAAGCACACAGCACACCCGTGCAGGTGCATAATTTGTCTCTTGGTTCTTTGAACACCATGGCCTGGAACAGGGCTTCAGCATTTAGTTAATGAGGCTTGCCTCTGCTTCAATTAGCAGACCTCATCAGGGTAATATGGGCTCCAGTCCAGTGAAAGTGCAAATGGGACATTCAACTTTAGTTCAATCTTCCTTCCAGAGACAGCCATGCCTGCTTTCTTTCTAGATCACATAAGAAGAAAACAACACATAGCTCTCTAAGAAAAGCCTATGTTTTTCTTTATCAAAACAGTAGGCTCTTTTCACTAAATGTTAAGAAACATTGACCCATTCTTTAAGTTTTCTTTCTTAAAACTACAAATAGTCTCCTCTTTGGTATCCAAGGCAACGATATGCCATAGATTATTTAAAATATCCTCTTTCCCTGATAAGAGGGAGTAGAAACACTGATGATATGGTTTAGGCAAGTCTGAATATTGAGCTAACACTCATGGCACAGTCAATAAAAACAGATAGTCAATAAAAGCAGCAAATGTATTAAATATTCAAATACCAAATTTATATTTTTCCTAAATTTCACCTTTATGTCATAATCTTTACAATTACTTCTAATGGTACAAAATCTGTCTTTCAGAACTTTTCTATACATTGTTTCCTTGACTACTCTGTGGCAAATTATGAATATATTAAATGAAATTGGAAATCACATTTTTTGAATAGAAAGCATTTCTTTAACTGAGGTATGCCTTTGCAAAAGCCTACTCATTGATTTTAATATCCATTATTGCCTTCTTCTTCAATGAAAGAACACAAGAATTTTAGCTAAAACACGTGGCTGCTCCAACTAAAGACTACAATTCCTCAGCTTTTCTTTTCTGGCACCTGCTTATAGTCAGGGGCGTAAATTGTGGGAGTTGTGAGCAGAAGTGAGAAATGCCACGCACCATTTGTGAGAAATGCCCTTGTATAGAGGGCACATACTGTCTGTGGTCCAGCTCTGTTCCTCGTGGATGGAATGTGTGTGCTATGGGTTGAACTAGAATCTCTGTCTTCTATTACACATGGAGCACTCTGTGCACCACAAGGCAGCTAGAAGGAAGGTAGGTCCATCTGGACTGTGTGACTGCACTAACAATGATGTATTTTCCAGAATGTGATAAAAATTACAGGACTTTGTTCCTGGTGAAATGTAACCTGCTTTTCAGTAAGTACATAGTTTTATTGCTTATGGCATATAGAACTGGCTAAGCAATTCAAGAGCTAGACATACACACTATTTTAGCTTTTCAAGAAGACTTTTCAGTCACAGGGGAGCAGCTTCACTAGCTGTATAACCTGAAGCTGATTAAGACATCTCTCTGGACCTCAGTTTGCTCAGTAGTAGATGGAGATAATAATATTACTTCACAAAGCTATTATGAAAGCTAAAGATGATATAAAGTAAAAATCTATTAATATTGTGCAGGACATAAAGATCTTACTTAAAACTATCAGTTATTATCATTGTAATGACAAAATGATACTGGAAATGATCAGTAAATAGGATATAACTGCATGTGAAACGTACCACATGTGATTTAAGTCAATTCTCACATTATTTAGATATTTGCTTCATGTAAACTTCAAAACAGAATGAACAATGGGTACTTTTGTACATTGTTTGGTGTGTCAAAATGACTCTAAAGATAAATCCTATATTAAGGATAAATTCCTATATTAAGGAAGATTCTAGAAGAGCAATGGGGTCATATAACAAAACATAATCCAGCCCCAGTGAGATGAGTGCTTCTGAAAAATTATTTTCACTTCAAATTCTCACAGATCCATTTTAAAATCTAATGGGTCAGGACTAATTTAATGATTCTAGACCCAGGAATCAAACACACATCTTTATGTCTCCTGTGTTGGCAGGCCAGTTCTTTACCCACTACTACCACCTTGGAAGCCCCTGCATAATTTAGTTAAGACTAGGTTTTCTAGTTTTTTTCACCCTGGGGTTAGACTGTAAACACAGTGAAATATTTACCATAGACAACCTATTACCTGGAATTTATATAATAATTGCTATATATGCTAACATGGTCTAAACTTTATATCATAATTGAATGACAAAAAGCAAAATGAGTTTACTACAGTAGTAATGTCTGGAAATTTAGTTCACTTTTGACACTAAGAAAAATTAAGTTTGTCAACCATGTGTGCATGTTGACTAATTCCAGGCAATCATGTCTACGAACAGTACAACATATGCAACTAAACGATGCAATTTTCCAAAAATGACAAAAAGTGGAACTCCTGCTGAACACTTTTAAGTGGGGTACCTATCTTCAGATGTTCTTACTTTGCATAATGGCATCCTAGTTGAAATAACAGCAAGCAGCAGCAAAAACTCGCTAGTGATGCTTGACTTACTCCGATTGCTCGTGAATTAAAAGCAGCTGTGGACAGTAGGAGGTTGGCCTCTCCTTAACCGCCATGTTAGTAATGTGGATAAAGATATTATCTCCTCTTTGGTGATAAATGTTAAGAATCATGAATAAAGAAGCAAAGGGCTTAAACGTGCTATGAGACATTTTCAGTGAGGTAGTTATATTTTAGGAATATTAAAAAGAATTTTAATCATTTGATTTCATCTTATTAGTAGTCTTTTTCAAAACATTTTAAAATCACTGAAATTACCACACAAATCTATTTTTTTTTCAATTACAGAAGATTTGATCTGCATTATTTAATTATGTAACAATAGGGGATATTTAAGTAGTATTCTGTCTTATATAGTCAATATTTTCAGAAGACAAGTCTTTAAAATATTTATCACTTCAAAATATTATACTTAACACAACTGTCTGTGTTATGATTGTACCCTTGTTAACATTTTTTGAGATGTGTTTCTATTGTTGGCAGGTGTGTACATACAGATATTATTAATAAAATTCACAATTCAGTGAATTTGTAGCATTGCTTACAAATCAGTTGTCACTGTTTCTGGAATGCAACACAGGAATAGAGGACTGGTATTTTGTAAATTAAAATAAGAACATTTTTCAAGGGATTAATAGTAGTAGCTAGTTTCATGATGCAATAATTCCTGTTCATAGACAAAATACACAAATTCCATTTGTTTCCTTTTTTCCTCCTCAGTTGTTAAACATATATCTACGAAAAATGTGACCTATCTTTCAGAACGTTTTTTCTGATTTGGAACATGCATGCCATGAAAATTTAGTATTCCTGGAAGGGAAAGGTGCCATTGTAATCAATAAAGAGCCTGGTGGCTGTTCACTGGCTGTATGTCCAGTTTTAGGAAAGTCAGAATTGTAGAGACTAAAGGGGAGAGTTAGGTTTCTTCGATAATTATAGATCACTAGAGAAGAAAATCAGAGAAGGCAATGGCAACCCACTCCAGTACTCTTGCCTGGAAACTCCCATGGACGGAGGAACCTGGCAGGCTGCAGTCCATGGGGTCGCTAAGAGTCGGACACGACTGAGCGACTTCACTTTCACTTTTCACTTTCATGCATTGGAGAAGGAAATGGCAACCCACTCCAGTGTTCTTGCCTGGAGAATCCCAGGGACAGGGGATCCTGGTGGGCTGCCATCTATGGGGGTCGCACAGAGTCAGACACGACTGAAGCGACTTAGCAGCAGCAGCAGCAGCCAACTCTCAGACCTTAGAAAATCATGTTAAGATTTCTTCAGTAAGAGTATGACATCACAACCTTGGATTGAAGAATTTTAAGAATCTATAAACTAATTTAAATTATTCAAAACACCTAATTAGAAAACAAAAAGAATATCCATCAGGAAACTATGTTAATAATAAAAAAAAAAATCTTTCCATTTGGGTGAGGTGGTAGAGTGTCAATTGATCTTAGTGGTTCTGAAGTTATTAAAAGATTAATAGATAATATGCATATATATGAGCTTCCCAGGTGGCACTAGTGGTTAAAGAACCCGCTTGGCAATGCTGGAGATGTAAGAGGCATGGGTTCAATCCCTGGGTCAGGAAGATCCCCGAAGGAGGGTATGGTAGCTCACTCCAGGATTCTTGCTTGGAGAATATCATGGACAGAAGAGCCTTGCAGGCCACGGACCATAGAGTTGCAAAGAGTTGGACAGGACTGAAGCGATTTATCACACATGCATATATATGAATATGCAGCAGATATATGTATATGAGTAGATGTATGCACAAACACACACATATATATGTAGTGTATGTCTATGTGCATATGATTTCATTAATATCAAGCAAGAAAAATTATGCATTTTTGTGCATTGTAATTTCATTTTCTGGAATGCATGGGTCAGAAAATGGAAAGCAGAATTTTTAAATAAAAATTGGAACATTTTAAAGGATGGTCACTATATTCTTAACATATTTAACTTATAAAAATCTCTTCCTTGCCACCCACCCTCTGATTTCAATTATGACCTCAATGCTGAAAGTGTTAGTCACTCAATCATGTTTGACTCTTTCTGACCCCATGGACTGTAGCCCACCAGGCTCCTCTGTCCATAGAATCTTCCAGGCAAGAATACTGGAGTGGTTGCCATTTCCTTCTCTAGGGGATCTTCCTTAACCTGGGTTGACCTTGGGGATTGAAACTAGGTATCCTGCATTAGAGTTTCTCTGATAGCTCAGTTGGTAAAGAATCTGCCTGCAATGCAGGTGACTCCAGTTCAATTCCTGGGTCAGGAAGACCCGCTGGAGAAGGGATAGGTTACCCATTCCAGTATTCTTGGCTTCCCTTGTGGCTCAGCTGGTAAAGAATCTGCCTTCAAGGTGATGTGGATTCAACCCCTGGGTTGGGAAGATCCCCTGGAGAAGAGAAAAGCTACCCGCTTCAGTATTCTGACCTGGAGAATTCCATGGACTATATAGTCCATGAGGTCACAAAGAGTTGGACACAACTGAGAGACTTTCACTCCTGCCTTGCAGGCAGATTCTTTACCAGCTGAGCCACCAGAGAAGCCTGACCTCAATGCTAACATACCCTAAATAGGTATCTGTCTTCATTAGTTCTGTATCATATTTCAGACTGTATACTGAATATTTAACATCTGTAAACTTATTAGCATCTCAAACAAAAATATCTGCTCCATTTTCCCCCTAATTTCCCTTTCTATCCTCTTTCAATGAAATACCACTACTTTATTAATACCATTTGCTCTGGCTCAAAGTTTGACAATTATGGGTAATGTTTTTGATGGAACCATAACACATACACACACAATTTTACAACTTGGTTAATTAACCCAAAGTGAAAAGAAAAAGTAATTATCACTCAGGTCAATAAACTCTGTGCAATCCCATAGACAGCAGCCCACCAGGCTCCCCCGTCCCTGGGATTCTCCAGGCAAGAACACTGGAGTGGGTTGCCATTTCCTTCTCCAATGCATGAAAGTGAAAAGTGAAAGTGAAGTTGCTCAGTTGTGTCCGACTCTTAGCGACCTGGACTGCAGCCTACCAGGCTCCTCCATCCATGGAATTTTCCAGGCAAGAGTACAGGAGTGTGGTACCATTGTCTTCTCTAAAACAGATAGCAGAGAGACTTAATGAAGTCCCTGACAGTCAAAGAATCCAGGAATCAAATCACTAACATATAACTGCTTTCATGTTGGGAGGTATTCACTCTGCTTGGAAAGCTTGGCTCCTAAATATGAGAACAGCCAGTAAAACCTGGAGAAGACTTCACAGTTGAAACTGAGATTCAAAGTTTGAGGGTTAATGAGAGGTGACCCTAGTGAGAGGTAGCTTAAGCCATTTGACCAAGTTTTTGGTCAAAAGGTCAAAAAGAGCACCTTTTCCAGGACAAAGATTTACAGGAATGACAAGCCGCTGAGGACTAAATTTAAGTTGGTCAGGACAAAGATGTTAGTGGAAACGAAAGAGACCATTAAGGTGTAAACTGGGAGAAAAGCTGAGAAAGTGAATCTTGTGAACTATAAGGTCTGATAGAAGACGGAGTCCTCATTTTCTACATGAGGTAAATAACACTACTTTTGGAAATGAAATATACCAGAAAGACAAGCATGTACAACAGGTGAATACCTCAGGTTTATAGTTCAATATGAAATGGAGTCAATTTAAGTAAATGATAGAACTATGAAAGGACAGTGTCAATTATGTAACTATGGTCTCTCAGCTTCACATCTACCTTCCTATACTTCATTTTATGTTTAATTTTTATTGGAATATAACTGCTTTACAATGTTGTGTTAGTTTCTACTGTATAGCAAAGTGAACCGGAAGAAACACAAGCTGGAATCAAGATTGCCGGGAGAGGGGAGAAGCTAAGATGGCGGAGGAATAGGACTGGGAGACCACTTTCTTCCCCACAAATTATCAAAAGAACATTTAAACGCCGAGTAAATTCCACAAAACAACTTCTGAATGCCGGCAGAGGACATCAGGCACCCAGAAAAGCAACCTATTGTCTTCGAAAGGAGGTAGGAAAAAATATAAAAGACAAAAAAAGAGACAAAAGAGGGAGGGACGGAGCTCCATCTCAGGAAGGGAGTCTTCAAAAGAGAGAAGTTTCCAAACACCAGGAAATACTCTCACTGCCGAGTCTATGCCAAGCCTTGGAAGCACAGAAGGCAACATAACAGGGAGGAAGAATAAATAAACAATTAAAACCCACAGATTACGAGCCCAACAGTAACTCCCCCAGCGGAGAAGCAGTGCAGACGCCTGCACCCGCCCCTAGCAAGCGGGGGCTGGGCAGGGAGGCGCCAGCTGCATCGCTTAGAGTAAGGAACTGGCCTGAATGCCCCGAGCGCTATCTGAGCTAATTTGGGGTAGCAAACCAGACTGTGGGTTTGCGACCAGATGCGAAAAGCCAGCCCTAACCTAAGACACCGCCAGGCCCGCGCACAGAACAAAGGACTGAACAGAGATAGCCGGCTGCAGACCATCCCCCTCCGGTGACAGGCAGCCAGAGCCAGAAGGGGGCAATCGCAGCCCCAGAGAGACATTATTTACAAAACTGTAGGCAGGTTTCTTTGCTAACTAAGACTTCTTGGGGTTCTGGATGGTCAACATCCGCCTGAGAAGGTGTGCCGGTTGTACACCCAGAAAACTGAGCGGCGAGGAGGCAATAAGTCACAGCAACCGTGCTCGCCAAACACCTCATCACCTGAGCTGCTCACACCTGGGAAGGGCACAAAACGCAGGCCCAACTGAGTCTGCGCCTCTGAGGACTACCCGAGTGCCTGAACCTGAGTGGCTTAGACCTGGGAGGTGCAAGCAGCCCAGGGCTGGCCACGGATGGTTCCCAGCGGAGCAACCTAGAGCCCGAGCAGTGTGGGCAGGGAGGCTACATGCGCTGTGAGTGGGGGCAGGCCCAGTGTGGCTGAGGCACTGCGAGCACACGCCAGTGTTATTTGTTTGCAGCGTCCCTCCCTCCCCACAGCGTGACTGAACAAGTGAGCCTTAAAAAAAAAAAAATAGTATCCACCACCGCCCCTTTGGTATCAGGGTGGAAATCAGACACTGAAGAGACCAGCAAACAGAAGAAGCTATAACAGAGGGAACCGCCTTGGAAGCGACAGGCAATAGATTAAAACCCTGTCGTTAGTACCGACTACATAGGAAGGGGCATATAGATCTTGAGAAATATAAGCTGGACCAAGGAACTAGCCGAAAATGAACTGACCCCACAATACCCACAACAACACCAGAGAAAGTCCTAGATATATTTTCACTATTTTTACGATCATTCTTTCTTTCTTTTTTTTTTTTAATTTAAAAAAAATTCTGAAGTCCTCTATTGCTCCTTTAATTTTCACTTTTATAGCCTACTATTACTTTGCAAAAAAAAAAAAAGACCCTATTTTTTTAAAAAAGCAAACAAGGCTATGGTTTTTCCAGTGGTCATGTATGAATGTGAGAGTTGGACTGTGAAGAAAGCTGAGCACTGAAGAATTGATGCTTTTGAACTGTGGTGTTGGAGAAGACTCTTGAGAGTCACTTGGACTGCAAGGAGATCCAACCAGTCCACCCTAAAGGAGATCAGTCCTGGGTACTCATTGGAAGGAATGATGCTGAAGCTGAAAGTCCAATACTTTGGCCACCTCATGCAGACAGTTGACTCGTTGGAAAACACCCTGATGCTGGGAGGGACTGGGGGCAGGAGGAGAAGGGCATGACAGAGGATGAGATGGCTGGATGGCATCACCAACTCGATGGACATGAGTTTGAGTGAACTCCAAGAATTGGTGATGGACAAGGAGGCCTGGCGTGCTGCAATTCATGGAGTCGCAAAGAGTCAGATATGACTGAGCGACTGAACTGAACTGAATATCTCTTAAGTAGGTGAAGATGCAGCCCCATAAAATTGTCTCTAAAATTCTAGATCAACATCAAAATAGAAAAGAGAATTAAAGGAGTTTTCTAGTGGAGCATTGTGTAAGACTACATTGTGGAGAGTAAGAGTGGGCATTTTCTGCCATTTGATTAAAAAGTATTTTCTAGGATCCTGAAAAATAAAAAAAAAGCAAACTTCATATATACATGTTTTATAATTTTTGTGACCTTTCTTTTTTCTTTCTCTCTCTCTTTTTTTTTCTTCTTTTCTTTAACAGTGTATTTTTGAAATTCCAAACTCTACTCTAGATTTTTGATTTTAGCTTTTTGGTATTTGTTATCAATTTTGTACCTTTTTTTAAAAATAATTTTTGTGACTTTTTTTCTCTCTCTTTCTTTCTCTTCTTCTTTTCTTTAACATTGTATTTCTGAAATTCCCAACTGTACTCTAGATTTTTAATTTATGCTTTTTGGTATTTGTTATCAATTTTGTACCTATATTTTCTTTATAATTTTTGTGACTCTTTTTTTTTTTTTTTCCTTTATTTTCCTTCTTCTTTTCTTTAACACTGTATTTTTGAAATTCCAAACTCTCCTCTAGATTTTTAATTTTTTCTTTTAGGCATTTGTTACCAATTTTGTACCTTTAAGAACCCAATCTTCAGGACCCATTTTTTACTTGGGAGCGAGATTACTGGCTTGACTGCTCTCTCCCCCTTTGGACTCTCCTTTTTCTCCACCAGGTCGCCTGTGTCTCCTCCTTAACCCCTCTCTACTCTACCCAACTCTGAATTTCTGTGTGTTCCAGACGGTGGAGAACACTTAGAGAACTGGTTATTGGCTAGATCTGTCTATCTCCTTTTCATTCCCCCCTTTTATCCTCCTGGCCACCTGTGTCTCCTTCCTCCCTCTTCTCTTCTCTGTATAACTCCGTGAACATCTCTGAGTGGTCCAGTTGTGGAGTGCACATAAGGAAGTGATTACTGGCTAGCTCACTCTCTCCTCTATTGATTCCACCTCATTTCATTCGGGTCACCTCTAGCTCCCTCCTCCCTCTTCTCTTCTCCATGTAATGCTGTGAACCTCTCTGGGTGACCCTCACAGTGGAGAAACTTTTCATCTTTAGCCTAGATGTTTTATCAATGGTGCTGTATAGAAGGAGAAGTTTTGAGACTACTGTAAAAATAAGACCTATAACTGGAAGCAGGAGGCTTAAGTCCAAACCCTGACTCCAGGGAACTCCTGACTCCAGGGAACATTAATCAACAGAAGCTCATCAAACGCCTCCATACCTACACTGAAACCAAGCACCACACAAGGGCCAACAAGTTCCAGGGCAAGACATACCAAGCACATTCTCCAGCAACACAGGAACATAGCCCTGAGCTCCAATATACAGGCTGCCCAAAGTTACTCCAAAACCATAGACATCTCATAACTCATTACTGGACACTTCATTGCACTCCAGAGAGAAGAAATCCAGCTTCACCCACCAGAATACAGACACAAGCTTCCCTAACCAAGAAACCTTGACAAGCCACCTGTACAAACTCACACACAGAGAGGAAACTCCACAATAAAGAGAACTCCACAAACTGCCAGAATACAGAAAGGGCACCCCAAACTTAGCAATATAAACAAGATGAAGAGACAGAGGAATACCCAGCACATAGGAGGAACAGGATAAATGCCCACCAAACCAAACAAAAGAGGAAGAGATAGGGAATCTACCTGATAAAGAATTCCAAATAATGATAGTGAAATTGACCCAAAATCTTGAAATCAAAATGGAATCAGAGATAAATAGTCTGGAGACAAGGATTGAGAAGATGCAAGAAAGGTATAACAGGGACCTAGAAGAAATTAAAAAAAAGTAAATATATAATGAATAATGCAATAAATGACATCAAAAACACTCTGGAGGCAACAAATAGTAGAATAATAGAGGCAGAAGATAGGATTAGTGAATTAGAAGATAGAATGGTAGAAATAAATGAATCAGAGAGGATAAAAGAAAAACGAATTAAAAGAAATGAGGACAATCTCAGAGACCTCCAAGACAATATTAAACACTACAACATTCGAATCATAGGAGTCCCAGAAGAAGAAGACAAAAAGAAAGACCATGAGAAGATACTTGAGGAGATAATAGTTGAAAACTTCCATAAAATGGGGAAGGAAATAATCACTCAAGTCCAAGAAACCCAGAAAGTCCCAAACAGGATAAACCCAAGGCAAAACACTTCAAGACACATATTAATCAAATTAACAAAGATCAAACACAAAGAACAAATATTAAAAGCAGCAAGGGAAAAACAACAAATAACACACAAGGGAATTCCCATAAGGATAACAGCTGATCTTTCAACAGAAACTCTTCAAGCCAGGAGGGAATGGCAAGACATACTTAAAGTGATGAAAGAAAATAACCTACAGCCCAGATTATTGTACCCAGCAAGGATCTCATTCAAATATGAAGGAGAAATCAAAAGGTTTACAGACAAGCAAAAGCTGAGAGAATTCAGCACCACCAAACCAGCTCTCCAACAAATACTAAAGGATATTCTCTAGACAGGAAACGCAAAAAGGATGTATAAATTCGAACCCAAAACAATAAAGTAAGGGGCAACGGGATCATACTTATCAATAATTACCTTAAATGGAAATGGGTTGAATACCCCAACCAAAAGACAAAGACTGGCTGAATGGATACAAAAATGAGAACCCTACATATGTTGTCTACAAGAGACCCACCTCAAAACAGGGGACACATACAAATTGAAAGTGAAGGGCTGGAAAAAGATTTTCCATGCAAATAGAGACCAAAAGAAAGCAGGAGTTGCAATACTCATATCAGATAAAATAGACTTTAAAACAAAGGCTGTGAAAAGAGACAAAGAAGGTCACGACATAATGATCAAAGGATCAATCCAAGAAGAAGAGATAACAATTATAAATATATATGCACCCAACATAGGAGCACCACAATATGTAAGACAAATGCTAACAAGTATGAAAGGAGAAATTAACAATAACACAATAATAGTGGGAGACTTTAATACCCCACTCACATGTATAGATAGATCAACTAAACAGAAAATTAACAAGGAAACACAAACTTTAAATGATACAATAGACCAGTTAGACCTAATTGATATCTATAGGACATTTCATCCCAAAACAATGAATTTCACCTTTTTCTTAAGTGCACATGGAACCTTTTCCAGGATAGATCACATCCTGGGCCATAAATTCAAAAAATTTAAAAAAATTCAAAAAACTGAAATCATTCCAAGCATCTTTTCTGACCACAATGCAGTAAGATTAGATCTCAATTACAGGAGAAAAACTATTAAAAATTCCAACATATGGAGGCTGAACAACACGCTGCTGAATAACCAACAAATCACAGAAGAAATCAAACAAGAAATAAAAATTTGCATAGAAACAAATGAAAATGAAAACACAACAACCCAAAACCTGTGGGACACTGTGAAAGCAGTGCTAAGGGGAAAGTTCATAGCAATACAGGCATACCTCAAGAAACAAGAAAAAATTCAAATAAATAACCTAAATCTACACCTAAAGGAACTAGAAAAGGAAGAAATGAAGAACCCCAGGGTTAGTAGAAGGAAAGAAATCTTAAAAATTAGGGCAGAAATAAATGCAAAAGAAAGAAAAGAGACCATAGCAAAAATCAACAAAGCCAAAAGCTGGTTCTTTGAAAGAATAAATAAAATTGGCAAACCATTAGCCAGACTCATCAAGAAACAAAGGGAGAAAAATCAAATCAATGAAATTAGAAATGAAAATGGAGAGATCACAACAGACAATACAGAAATACAAAGGATCATAAGAGACTACTATCAATAATTATATTCCAATAAAATGGACAAGGGGGAAGAAATGGACAAGTTCTTAGAAAAGTACAACTTTCCAAAACTGGAACAGGAAGAAATAGAAAATCTTAACAGACCCATCACAAGCACGGAAATTGAAACTGTAACCAGAAATCTTCCAGCAAACAACAGCCCAGTCCAGACAGCTTCACAGCTGAATTCTACCAAAAATTTAGAGAAGAGCTAACACCTATCCTGCTCAAACTCTTCCAGAAAATTGCAGAGGAGGGTAAACTTCCAAACTCATTCTATGAGGCCACCATCACCCTAATATCAAAACCTGACAAAGATCCCACAAAAAAAGAAAACTACAGGCCAATATCACTGATGAACATAGATGCAAAAATCCTAAACAAAATTCTAGAAATCAGAATCCAACAACACATTAAAAAGATCATACACCATGACCAAGTGGGCTTTGTCCCAGGGATGCAAGGATTCTTCAATATCCACAAATCAATCAATGTAATACACCACATTAACAAATTGAAAAATAAAAACTATATGATTATCTCAATAGATGCAGAGAAAGCCTTTGACAAAATTCAACATCCATTTATGATAAAAACTCTCCAGAAAGCAGGAATAGAAGGAACATACCTCAACATAATAAAAGCTATATATGACAAACCCACAGCAAACATTATCCTCAATGGTGAAAAATTGAAAGCATTTCCTCTAAAGTCAGGAACAAGACAAGGGTGCCCACTTTCACCATTACTATTCAACATAGTTTTGGAAGTTTTGGCCACAGTAATCAGAGCAGAAAAAGAAATAAAATAAATCCAAATTGGAAAAGAAGATGTAAAACTCTCACTGCTTGCAGATGACTTGATCCTCTACACAGAAAACGCTAAAGACTCCACCAGAAAATTACTAGAACTAATCAATGATTATAGTAAAGTTGCAGGATATAAAATCAACACACAGAAATCCCTTGCATTCCTATACACTAATAATGAGCAAATAGAGAAATTAAGGAAACAATTCCATTCACCATTGCAATGAAAAGAATAAAATACATAGGAAAATATCTACCTAAAGAAACTAAAGATCTATATATTGAAAAGTATAAAATACTGATGAAAGAAATCAAAGAGGACACTAATAGATGGAGAAATATACCATGTTCATGGATTGGAAGAATCAATATAGTGAAAACGAGTATACTACCCAAAGCAATTTATAGATTCAATGCAACCCCTATCAAGCTGTATTCTTTGCAGAGCTAGAACAAATAACTTCACAATTTGTATGGAAATAAAAAAAACCTCGAATAGCCAAAGCTATCTTGAGAAAGAAGAATGGAACTGGAGGAATCAACCTGTCTGACTTCAGGCTCTACTAAAAAGCCACAGTCATCAAGACAGGATGGTACTGGCACAAAGACAGAAATATAGATCAGTGGAACAAAATAGAAATCTTAGAGATAAATCCACGCACATATGGACACCTTATCTTTGACAAAGGAGGCAAAAATATACAATGGATTAAAGATAATCTCTTTAACAAGTGGTGCTAGGAAAACTGGTCAACCACTTGTAAAAGAATGAAACTAGAACACTTTCTAACACCATACACACAAATAAACTCAAAATGGATTAAAGATCTAAACGTAAGACTAGAAACTATAAAACTCCTAGAGAACATAGGCAAAACACTGACATACATCACAGCAGGATCCTCTATGACCCACCTCCCAGAATGTTGGAAATAAAAGCAAAAATAAACAAATGGGACCTAATTAACCTTAAAAGCTTCTGCACAACAAAGGAAACTATAAGCAAGGTGAAAAGACAGCCTTCAGAATGGGAGAAAATAATAGCAAATTAAGCAACTGACAAACAACTAATCTCAAAAATATACAAGCAACTCCTACAGCTCAACTCCAGAAAAATAAATGACCCAATCAAAAAATGGGCCAAAGAACTAAATAAACATTTCTCCCAAGAAGACATACAGATGGCTAACAAACACATGAAAAGATGCTCAACATCACTCATTATCAGAGAAATGCAAATCAAAACCACTATGAGGTACCATTTCACGCCAGTCAGAATGGCTGTGATCCAAAAGTCTACAAGCAATAAATGCTGGAGAGGGTGTGGAGAAAAGGGAACCCTCTTACACTATTGGTGGGAATGCAAGCTAGTACAGCCACTATGGAGAACAGTGTGGAGATTCCTTTAAAAACTGGAAATAGAACTGCCTTATGATCCAGCAGTCCCACTGCTGGGCATAGACACTGAGGAAACCAGAATTGAAAGAGACACGTGTACCCCAATATTCGTCACAGCACTGTTTATAATAGCCAGGACATGGAAGCAACCTAGATGTCCATCAGCAGATGAATGGATAAGAAAGCCGTGGTACATATACACAATGGAGTCTTACTCAGCCATTAAAAAGAATACATTTGAATCAGTTCTAATGAGGTGGATGAAACTGGAGCCTATTATACAGAGTGAAGTAAGCCAGAAAGAAAAACACCAATACAGTATACTAATGCATATATATGGAATTTAGAAAAATGGTAACAATAACCCTGTATACGAGATAGCAACAGAAACACTGTTGTATAGAACAGTCTTTTGGACTTTGTGGGAGAGGGAGAGGGTGGGATGACTTGGGAGAATGGCATTGAAACATGTATAATATCATATATGAAACGAGTCACCAGTCCAGGTTCGATGCACAATACTGGATGCTTGGGGCTGGTGCACTGGGACGACCCAGAGAGATGGTATGGGGAGGGAGGAGGGTTCAGGATGGGGAACACATGTATACCTGTGGCAGATTCATTTTGATATACGGCAAAACCAATAGAATTTTGTAAAGTTAAAAAATAAAATAAAAGTAATTTCATAATAAAAAAAAAGATTGCTGTGAGAAATATTAATAGCCTCAGATATGCAGATGACACTACCCTTATAGCAGAAAATGAAGAGGAACTCAAAAGCCTCTTGATGAAAGTGAAAGTGGAGAGTGAAAAAGTTGGCTTAAAGCTCAACATTCAGAAAACGAAGATCATGGCATCCAGTCCCATCACTTCATGGGAAATAGATGGGGAAACAGTGGAAACAGTGTCTGACTTTATTTTGGGGGGCTCCAAAATCACTGCAGATGGTGACTTCAGCCATGAAATTAAAAGATGCTTACTTCTTGGAAGGAAAGTTATGTTCAACCTAGATAGCATATTCAAAAGCAGAGACATTACTTTGCCAACAGAGGTTTGAGAGAGTCAGTTCCTAGGCAGGTTGATAAGGAGTCTAGGGGTTCCCAAGGAGAGAGGGGTCTGGAATTCTCAAGGAGGAAGAAAGGACAAACTTTTTTTCTTTCTCCACATTCCTTAGGATTATATAACAATAATGTATCTTGCCTAAGGACAGTCTCTGGATTAAACCTTCTGTTATCTTAAAATGTAAATCATGGGAGTAGGTCTGATGAGGTCTTTACAACTTCCAGACATTCTTTGGATTATATAACTTCATTGTTAACACTAGCAAGGGGGTACTTTTTCTGCCCCCTTCTGATGCCTATGTCAGAAGCTTTCTCTATCTCCTTTATACTTTAATAAAACTTTATTACACAAAAGCTCTGAGCGATCAAGCCTGGTCTCTGGCCCTGGATCGAATTCTTCTCCTCCAGGGGTCAAGAATCCCGGTGTCTTTGTGTGATTCAACAACAACCTTTCAGGTTCGTCTAGTCAAGGCTATGGTTTTTCCTGTGGTCATGTATGGATGTGAGAGTTGGACTGTGAAGAAGGCTGAGCACCGAAGAATTGATGCTTTTGAACTGTGGTGTTGGAGAAGACTCTTGAGAGTCCTTTGGACTGCAAGGAAATCCAACCAGTCCATTCTGAAGGAGATCAGCCCTGGGATTTCTTTGGAAGGAATGATACTAAAGCTGAAACTCCAGTACTTTGGCCACCTGATGCGAAGTGTTGACTCATTGGAAAAGACTCTGATGCTGGGAGGGATTGGGGCAGGAGGAGAAGGGGATAACAGAGGATGAGATGGCTGGATGGTATCACTGACTTGATGGACATGAGTCTGAGTGAACTCCGGGAGTTGGTGATGGACACGGAGGCCTGGCGTTTTGCGATTCATGGGGTCGCAAAGAGTCGGACATGACTGAGCGACTGAACTGAACTGAAAGTGAACCAGCTATAGAGAGATAGATAGATAGATAGATAGATAGAGAGACTCCCTCTTTTTTGATTTCCTTCCCATTTAGGTCACCACAGAGCACTGAGTAGGGTTCCCTGAGAACGGTAGGTTCTCATTAGTTACCTATTTTATATACAGTATCAATAGGGTACATATTCCAATATATATTGGGTTGTCAAATCCAATCTTCCAATTCATCCCACCCTGTACTTCACTTTGTGATGTAAGAGCAGGGAGTCTGTAAATTGTTTTCACTGTCATTTGTCTCCTTGTCATGCTTGGCCAATAGAAACTTCTGTGCTTCCAGAGTTCTGGGAGACAAAGGGCAAAGAGAAAATATGTGCTTCCCTGTTTACCTCCCTTTTTGTTTTTAATTCCAGTATCTGTCAGTATTACTCTAGAAGTGAGTTAACCTTGACAGTTAACCTTTAGTAGAGTAGCAGCTGTTGATTCTAGTTTGCAGATTTTCAGCCATCACAAATCTAGGTTTCTTGCATCCTTTCAGAGATTTTTAGCATCAGCCCATCAGTACCTTTTTTCTCAGAGCTCTGTGCTCTAGTCCCTCAGGGTCTCTCATCTGAACTCAGAGAAACTAACACTAGCCAATCAGTGAAGCCTCCTTCTAGGCAAACCCTTTTTCTATCTTCAAATCTTTAATGATTCTAATCTCCTTTTTGTTTTCTGAGATCTCAGGTGGTAACTACTTTGTCCTCTATTGTAATGCAAGGCTTTCTTGTCATAAAAGTTTAGTTCTTGATTATCTAGTTAGCATATGTATATTACATTGTTTATTAAAAATAACTGATTTGTTTCTGTCTCCTGGTGGGGCCAGACAGATATTTGAAGAAATTTGAAGAAATCAAAATTAGCAAAACTCAAAGAGTTCTAATGGAAAAGCTAGCAACATGCAAGACCAGATGGGTAATGTCATCAGACAGATGGAAACCATAAGAAAGAATGAAAATTAAAAGTTAGAAATAAAAGACAAGGAAACAAAACAAAACAAAACACTTTTGACATTCTTGACACAGACTTGACATAGCATATAAAAGGATCAGTGAATTTAAGGATAGAGTAGAAACCTCTCAAACTGAAGAATGTTTCACAAGAAATGTTAAAAGAAGTTCTTCCAATGAAAGGGAAGTATTTTGGATTTGCATAAAGAAGAGTGTCACAAAAAGAATAAAGCTAGATAAAACTTTTTTTTTTTGGTCTTTAACTGATCTAAAAGATAATTTTAAGCAATTATAGCAACAATATATTGGGTGATTATAGATTACACAAAAATAAAATATTTGACAGTAATGTCACAAGGAGCAGGAGAGAGGAAATGAGGATACTCTGCTATTTAGTACTTCTGCTACACACAGTGATATAATTTTACTAAAGAGAACTGAGATTATTTAGAAATGTATATTGTAAAGTGCAAGTGTTAGTCACTTGGTTGTGTCCAACTTTTTGCAATCCCATGGACTGGAGCCCTCCAAGTTCCCCAGTCCATGGGATTCTCCAGGCAAGAATACTGAAGTGGGTAGTTATTCCCTTCTCCCAGGTATCTTCCCAATCTAGGGATTGAACACAGGTCTCCATTATCGCAGGCAGATTCTTACTCTAGAGAAATTACAACAACACTTGTAAAAAAGTATTAATATTGTGACAACAGTGAAGAAAAATGAAATCATAAAATGTTTAAGTAAAAACAGAGAAGACTAAAAAAAATAGGGGTGGTGGGGGTACAAGGATAAAATTAAAAAAGCACAATAGAAGACAGCTACAAAGATGGTAGATTTAAATCTAAATATGTCAACAACCACTGTACAAATGAATGTTCTAAACAAGCCAGATAAAAGACAAATAATGTCCAATTAGATTTAAATGTAAAACCTGTAATTATATGACGTCTACACAATATCAATTTTAAGTATAAAAATTCAAATAGGGTAAAGGTAAAGGGATTGAGAAAGATACCCCATTAATCAGAAGAAAGCCAGAGTATCTATACTAATTTCAGACAAAGCAGACTTCAGGTAGGAAAATTACCAGTGACAAAGAAGGAGATTACATAATTAAACATAAGTCAAGTATCCAAGAAGATATACCAATTTTAAATTTGCATCTAACAAGGAAGTGACAAAATATACAAAGCCGAAAACGATAGAACTAACAGAAAAAAAGAAATCTACTATTATTCTTGGAGACTATAATATCCCTCTATCTGTAATTATTAAATCAAGTTGGTAGAAAAGAACTCTAAAGAAATATTTCACACAAAAATCAGAAGAGTGATCACCAATGGAGAAGGAAGTGGCTGAATCTACACAGCACTCCTAGGGTTTTAATAATACTAACAATGTTCTCTTTCATAGAGGGTATTAAAAAAAATAGTTTTGTCTTCCTTCTTTTTAAACTATATATCTCTCTTTTTATACAGCAATTAGACATTTACTACATTTTCCAATAAAAGTGATTTAAAAATTGTTAGCTAAAATTTCTAAAATCAAACGTATCTAAGTTTCTATTAATTTGACAGCCTAATGGATAAGCCAGAATTAGAAATGAGTCTGTAACTTTTAGAATAAATAGAATCACAATGGGCAAGAATTAAGACTGTGGATTATCAATTTGGGCATATAAAAAAATTGTCTAAATTACTTTCCCTTTCCTTTTACATTCTTTAATATAATTTAGTTTTACCCTTCTATTTGATTGGGAGACAAAACGTGCCTGGCAGACAATTAATTGGAAAGTTCAACTTTTTCCAGTGAGCCCAGAATCTTGAGGTATTTATGTAGTTTAATGCATTTACTGTAACTTTATAAATGTCTGAAAAACTTTATAAAGCTCAATTAGGATCACAGTTATAAATTCATTGTTAACTACCAAAACTATTATTTGATGTGTTCTTTGATAAATTTTCTTCCAAGTTATACCTAGTTAAACTTTCAGGTAAACATATGTTCAGTTCAGTTCAGTCACTCATTTCTGTGCGACTCGTTGCAACTCATGGAATGCAGCATGCCAGGCTTCCCTGTCCATCACCAACTTTCAGAGTTTACTCAAACATATGTTCATTGAGTTGGTGATGCCATCCAACCATCTTATCCTCTGTTGTCCCCTTCTCTTCCCGCCTTCAATCTTTCCCAGCATCAGAGTATTTTCAAATAAGTCAGTTCTTCGCATCACATGGCCAAAGTATTGGAGTTTCAGTTTCAGCATCAGTCCTTCCAGTGACTGTTCAGGAGTGATTTCCTTTTGGATGGAGTGGTTGGATCTCCTTGCAGTCCAAGGGACTCTCAAGAGTCTTCTCCAAGACCACAGTTCAAAAGCATCAATTCTTCAGTGCTCAGTTTTCTTTATAGTCCAACACTCACATCCATACATGACTACTGGAAAAACCATAGCCTTGACTAAATGGACCTTTTTTGGCAATCATGTCTCTGCTTTTTAATATGCTGTCTAGGTTGGTCATAAGTTTTCTTCCAAGGAGCAAGCGTCTTTTAATTTCACAGCTGCAGTCACCATCTGCAGTGATTTTGGAAACCAAAAAAATAAAGTCTGTCACTTTCCATTGTTTCCTCCTTATTTGCCATGAAATTATGGGACTGGATGCCAATCTTAGTTTTCTGAATGTTGAGTTTTAAGACAACTTTTTCACTCTCCTCTTTCACTTTCATCAAGAGGCTCTTTAGTTCTTTGCTTTCTGCCATAAGGGTGGTGTCATCTGCATATCTGAGATTATTGATATTGATATTTCTCTGGCAATCTTGATACCAGCTTGTGCTTCATTCAGCCCAGCGTTTCTCATGATGTATTCTGCATATAAGTTAAATAAGCAGGATAACAATATATAGCTTCGGGTCTCCACCATGACCCATCCATCTTGGGTGGCCCTACATGGCACTGCTCATAGTTTCTCTGAGTTAGACAAGGTTGTGGTCCATGTGATCAGATTAGTTAGTTTTCTGTGACTGTGGTTTTTAGTCTGTCTGCCCTCTGCTGGATTAGGATAAGAGGCTTATGGAAGCTTTCTGATGGGAGAGACTGACTGACTGAGGGGGAAACTGGATCTTATTCTTATAGGCAGGGTCATGCTCAGTAAATCTTTAATCCAATTTTCTTTCAAAGGGGTGGGCTGTGTTTCCTCCCTCTTTTTTGACCTGAGGCCAAACTATGGGGGAGGTAATGAAGATAATGGTGACATTCTTCAGAAGGTCCCATGCAGGCACTGCTACACTCAGTGCCCCCAACCCTGCAGCAAGCCACCGCCAACCCACTCCTCTGCCAGAGACTCCTGGACACTCATGGGTAAGTCTGGGTCAATCTCTTGTTGACAACCCTCTGAGCATTTCAGGAGGGTATGGCATTTGATTCTAAACATGATTTTGCCACTCCTACCATCTTGTTGGGGCTGCTCCTTTGCCTTTGGACATGGGATATATCCCCAGAGTTGCTCCATCACCAGGCAACTGCCACTCCAGCGCCTACAGTCTTGCTGGGGCTTCTCTGCCCTTGGATGTGGGGTATCTCCTCACAGTCGCTCCAGCCCCGAGTGGCAGCTTCGAGGTACTCCTTTCCCTATTTGGAACCAGTCTGCTGTCCCATGTCCAGCTCTAACTGTTGCTTCTTGATCTGCATACAGTTTTTCAAGAGGCAGGTCAGGTGGTAGGTATTCTCATCTCTTTAAGAAATTTCCAGTTTGCTGTGATACACATAGCCAAAGATTTTGGCATAGTCAATAAAGCATAAATAGATGTTTTTCTGGAACTCCCTTGCTCTTTCAATGATCTAACTGGTGTTGGCAATTTGATCTCTGGTTCCTCTACCTTTTCTAAATCCAGTTGGAATATCAGGAAGTTCACAGTTCATGTACTGTTAAAGCCTGGCTTGGAGAATTTTGAGCATTATTTGTTAGCGTGTGAGATGAATGCAACTGTGCAATAGTTTGAGCATTCTTTTGGCATTGCCTTTCTTTGGGATTGGAATGAAAACTGACCTCTTTCCAAATTTGCTGGCATATTGAGTGCAGCACTTTCACAGCATCATCTTTCAGGATTTGAAATAGCTCAACTGAAATTCCATTACCTCCACTAGCTTTGTTCATAGTGATGCTTTCTAAGGCCCACTTGACTTCACATACAGGATGTCTGGCTCTAGGTGAGTGATCACACCATCATGATTATCTGGGTCATGAAGATCTTTTTTGGACAGTTCTTCTATCCAAATAGGGACTTTTTTAAAAATTACTTTTAAAAATTTAATAAATTCAGTCTTGTGAAAAAAGGTACTGAGAGTGCTGTATAAGTCAGGTAAAACATATGTTTTCTTGGCTCATTCAGTTTTAAAAGACACATTGATTCAGACTGCTCAGTTGCTTCAGTCATGTCTGACTCTTTGCAATCCATTGGACTGTAGCACACCAGGCTCCTCTGTCCATGGGATTCTCCAGGCAGGAATACTGGGGTGGGTTGCCATTTCCTTCTCCTGATTCAGATTAGCTTACATACAAAGGAATTGCAATAGTCCAACCTAAAATCAGAAAGAAAAAAAAAAATGTGAAACCTCACCAAAATATTTCCAGAAATTCATGCAACTCACTAGACCATTCAGGTATGACCTAAATCAAACCCCTTACGACTGTACAGTGGAAGTGAGAAGTAGATTTAAGGGACTAGATCTGATAGACAAAGTGCCTGATGAACTATGGACTGAGGTTCGTGACATTGTACAGGAGACAGGGATCAAGACCATCCCTGTGGAAAAGAAATACAAAAAAGCAAAATGGCTGTCTGAGGAGGTCTTACAAATAGCTGTGAAAAGAAGAGAAGTGAAAAGCAAAGGAGAAAAGGAAAGATACCCATTTGAATGTAGAGTTCCAAAGAATACCTAGGAGAGATAAGAAAGCCTTCCTCAGCGATCAATGCAAAGAAATAGAATAAAACAATAGAATGGGAAAGACTAGAGATCTCTTCAAGAAAATTAGAAATACCAAGGAAACATTTCATGCAAAGATAGGCTCAATAAAGGACAGAAATGGTATGGACCTAAGAGAAGCAGAACATATTAAGAAGAGGTGGCAAGAATACACAGAAGAACTGTCCAAAAAAGATCTTCACAACCCAGATAATCATGATGATGTGATCATTCACACTCACGTAGAGCCAGACATCCTGGAATGTGGAGTCAAGTGGGCCTTAGGAAGCATCACTATGAAGAAAGCTGGTGGAGGTGATAGAATTCCAGTTGAGCTATTTCAAATCCTGAAAGATGATGCTATGAAAGTGCTGCACTCAATATGCCAGCAAATTTGGAAAACTCAGCAGTGGCCACAGGACTGGAAGAGGTCAGTTTTCATGCCAATCTCAAAGAAAGGCAATGCCAAAGAATGCTTAAACTACCGCACAATTGCACTCATCTCAAACACTAGTAAATGCTCAAAATTCTCCAAGCCAGGTTTCAGCAATATGTGAACTGTGAACTTCCTGATGTTCAAGCTGGTTTTAGACAAGGCACAGGAACCAGAGATCAAATTGCCAACATCCGCTGGATCATCAAAAAAGCAAGAGAGCTCCAGAAAAACATCTATTTCTGCTTTATTTACTATGCCAAAGCCTTTGACTGTGTGGATCACAATAAACTGTGGAAAATTCTGACAGAGATGGGAATACTAGACCACCTAACCTGCTTCTTGAGAAACCTGTATGCAGGTCAGGAAGCAACAGTTAGAACTGGATATGGAACAACAGACTGGTTCCAAACAGGTAAAGGAGTACGTCAGGGCTGTATATTGTCACCTGGCTTATTTAACTTATATGCAGTGTACATCATGAGAAATGCTGGGCTGCAGGAATCACAAGCTGGAATCAAGATTGCTGGGAGAAATATCAATAACCTCAGATATGCAGATGACACCACCCTTATGGCAGAAAGTGAAGCAGAACTAAAGAGCCTCTTGATGAAAGTGAAAGAAGAGAGTGAACAATTTGGCTTAAAGTTCAACTTTCAGAAAACTAAGATCATGGCATCCGGTCCCATCACTTCATGGCAAATAGATGGGGAAACAGTGGAAACAATGGCTCGTTTTATTTTTCTGGGCTCCAAAATCACTTCAGATGGTGACTGCAGCCATGACATTAAAAGGTGCTTACTCCTTGGAAGGAAAGTTATGACTAATCTAGAAAGCATATTAAAAAGCAGAGACATTACTTTGCCAACAAAGGTCCGTCTAGTCAAGGCTATGGTTTTTCCAGTGGTCATGTATGGATGTGAGAGTTGGTCTATAAAGAAAGCTGAGAGCTGAAGAAATGATGCTTTTGAACTGTGGTGTTGGAGAAGACTCTTGAGAGTCCCTTGGACTGCAAGGAGATCCAACCAGTCCATTCTAAAGGAAATTAGTCCTGAATATTCATTGGAAGGACTGATGCTGAAGCTGAAACTCCAATATTTTGGCTACCTGATGCAAAGAGCGACTTATTTGAAAAGACCCTGATGCTGGGAAAAATTGAGGGCAGTAGGAGAAGGGGACGACAGAGTATGTGATGGTTGGATGCATCACCCACTCAATGGACATGGGTTTGGGTGGACTCGGGGGGTTGGTGATGGTCAGGGAGGCCGGGCGTGCTGCGGTTCATGGGGTCACGAAGTGTCGAACACGACTGAGCGACTGAACTGAACTGTACTGATTCTTGGTAACTTTTTTATATAAAAGGCTATATTGTAGGTTTTTGATGTTACAGGCATGTGATTTTTGTCCCAACTACTCATCTCTGTTGTTACAGTTTTCAGCATCCATAGACAACACAGGGACAAATGGGTCTGGCTGTTTTTCAGTAAAACTTCACTCACAAGAGCACGTGGCCATCTTGTGGGCTTTTATTTAGCAAGCTGCTCTAGACTTTTAACAGTCAATCTTTCACAAAATTATAAAGAGGATTAAATTTACTTATGTTTCCCAAGTATGCTTTCTTTCTCCTTCTTGCTTTCATATTTCTGCATCAAAATAATTTTCCTCTGTTTTCCTTAAACTCATATGCTTTAAGCCATGTTACATCTCCTCCGATTTCATACTTCATTAACCTCCAATTCACTGTCCCTGACTTCAGGTCTTTCCCCATCTATCCATTCTTTTACTTTCAGCCAGATAAACGCTTTCAAACACAAGGTTGATCATGCTTCTCTACACCTTAATACACTTGAATGGTGTTCCACTGTTAATACAGCAATGTTTTTCTGTTTAAAATAATACTAATAATTTTCCAAATGCAAAACTCATGTGCTTCTACAATTTTATATAAAATGTAATTATTTAAACTTTTTTTGTTAAAAGTTTAAAATTTAAAATCTAATGAATCATTAATATTTCATGAATAAAATTCATGAATATTTCATGAATATTTAATAATGAAATTTCATTTCATAGTATTACATAAGCTATCTAATTTCTCAACAAAATATCTATATTTTCTCATAAAATATGCACAGAAGTCTTGCTTATAAAGCTATCTACTAATTCTGTCTTCAGCATAATATATATATTGTGAGATCACTCCATGTTACTAGCATTGATGATTTATGATATTCTAAGAATACAATAATTAATTCAAGGTATTTTTAGGAAGAGTAGAGATTAAGGACATTTTTAGGAAAATTTGTCAACTATCCTATACTTCAATTTTCCCATTTAGGAAATAAATTATAATATGTCACAAATAAATCCTAATTCTATCATTTCTTCCCTCAGTCTTCTCTCCTTAATACCTGAGAAAAAGAGGTGTTTTATGAATGAAACACAACAGAAAATGTACAGAAGTTACCTATCAACTTAAAAGTATATCATGAAGATTCAATTATTTTTTTCATAGAATGTGTGTAGAGATTTTACCACATCAAATATTTCAGAGTACTCACAAGACACCACAGAACATATTCATATATAGCCTTTACTTAAAGGCAAAAGACACAGAATGGGTGAAGAAACAGAGTGTAGATAAGCAGTGGAAGTCCAAGGAATATCTGGTACTTTAAAATCCCCTGAATATTTATACATAATTTTGAAGCTCTGCAGGTCTTTATCCACACATGAACTCCCTTATCTTTAGATTGAACCACTGATATGCGAGGAATCTTACTGAAGGAGAGTGTAAGGAAATATTTCGCAACAAGTGTGGTTTTGGCTCTGTGGATCACCAAGAGAGCTTTGGACTTTAAAATGCACATCATAAATTCCAATGCCCTTATCTTGGCTGAGAGTCAAAGACAATCATCTGGGCTCCCAAGAAGTGAAGATGTTTACTCAGTTTACAGTGGTATAAAGGTTGCATAAGCATTTTATTATTTGATTCCATTATTTGGTTATTAAAATCTGTGTGTGGTTCCCTGCATTAATATATAATAATTTATTAAAATGTATTAAAGTCAAGGTTCCCTAAGCCATTAGAGGCATGTTTCACCAAAAAATAAATAAAATAAATAAAGATTTTGGAATATTTCTCCTTCTAAAAATAGGAGTGCCTCCATTTTAACTGATTATCATGACATAAAGTCAGTTTTATTACCTGGCCTCTGCTTATCTCTAATTTTCCCTTACAAACTCCCTTCTGCTTTGTTTTTGCATACATACACACACACAGGTGTGTATTATATTCATTTTGTTGTACAGTAGAAACTAATACAACATTGTAAAGTAACTATAATCCCATAGAAATCAATTAAAAAATAAAAGCATTCAGTTAGCATTTTTAAATAGTTTTTTTAAAAAAGAGATACAAACAAAAAAAACAAGCCAAAAAAACCCACATCTCCTTTCCTCAAAATTCTGTCGCCCAGGCTCTTTACTGAATATTTCCTACACTTCTCCCTTGATTTAGGATGACCAACTTTGCTAATCAGGACACTTCCTGTTTTAGCTCTGAAAATTATATGATCTGGGGAATTTATTCATTTGGGAAAATTCTTCTATTCTGGTCATTCTCCCTATAGTGTGAAACCTGGTTTCTCTTCCATAAAAACTAAACTCCATTCTGTCATCATTTCCTTCATCAAAAGGCTCCTATACTTCCTGTTTCTGAGTAAAATCTGGGTCCAAAAGCATTAAAAGAGCTAATTCTAACTCAAGTAAGCTACTTAGGTAGGGATGGTATCCTCTATTCTCACAAGAGAGAGAGACCCTGATCATATTTTTTTCTCTTACCAATAACCCTTCTCCTTTGAGGTTCATGCTATTAATTTGTACTAACCCCCTACACTTATCATCTCAGATACTTTCAAATATTTCATTGCTTTGTGCATTACATGGTAAATATAAGCCTTAATTTGCTTAGGAAATTCTGTTTATATTAGTTATTTACAAATAATTGTTTGCAAACTTTTTTACTCTCAAAAGTATTGTTTAAATAATTTTATTATAAACTGTGGCATCTATCTCAAGTTTTATTTATTTTTACTATTTGCCCAATATCTGCATTTATCCCACATTTTGTTAATTTGCATACAGATTATCCATTGATTACTGGAATTTTTTTTTTCTCTCATTTTAATGGATATGTGCCTTCACTTGACTTTAGTCATTCACTTTTATTGTCACAGCAAAAATCACTTACATCTCAAGATTTAACCATAATTTCATATCCCATTAAATTACCTACTCATTACAACCATAATGTTTACTGTCAACAGCTTTTTTTTTTTTTAATTGGAGTATAGTTACTTATAATGTTAGTTTCTCCTGAACAGCAAAGTGAGTCAGCCACACATATGCATATATATATATATATATATATATATATATATATATACACACACACACACATACTCACATATATTTTTGGATTCCCTCCCATTTTAGGTGACCACAGAGCACCGAGTTTCCTGTTCAATAGCTTTGATTTAAAAAAAAAAATATATATATATGTATATATGTCAACTTTGGCACTTCTTTATGTTTTTTCAAAATAGTTTATAAAATAGTCAATTACTAATTTCACTGTCATCTTGTTAAATGTTGTAGCTTCAATGTATTTCTTTATTATTACCTACAATTAGGATGCTACTAACAATATCCCCCCCCTTTTTTTTTTTTTGCTCGCTAGAGTCTGAGCCTATAAATGCACAGCCCATGAATCCCTAATATATTCCATGCATGAGTAATGTGCCTGGAACATACCAGGCCCACAATAAATACTCCCAAGTGATAGAAATATGAAAGCAACAGATCTTTAGACTCTTCTAATTAAGATGTTATTTTCACTTCACTTAAACATGGATATTATTTCTATGTCAACAAAACTAAGGGAATTTATTGCAATTCCAGGTAACCAGAATTTATACATTTATGCAGCAATATTATTTTCTCTGTAAAAAAGAATATGATAGAGTATTCCTATAAAACATGTAATAACATAATTTTGAGAAATTTTTAAATGTGTTCATTTGTAATTACCTTGAATTAATGATATCCTTGCTCCACTATTACTGTGCACTGCCTGATTATGTATATTTAAGCATTTGTGGATATTTTTTTAAAAGTACAAATTAAAATAGTTCTAAATTTTACTTTATGAATATATGCTTTAACATGTATACATGTATGCACTTCATAATTTGCTACTGTTCAACGCAGCAGCAGCAACATGTAAAAAGGAACAAATTAAATAATTTAAACATGAATTTTCTCTTTAGGTAACAGGCAGATACCAAAGTTTGGATGAGGTGGTGACTTTCAAGCACCTACATTTATTCTACTGCCACTTCAAGTATAAAATCTGGATCGCAGAAAAGGGATTCAGTATTCTCATGTCATGAATATTATGCAACATCCCTGCTTAAAATTTTTACTTCATAAATGAAAATTTTTATTTTTCATGAAAGTGTATAGAATTAAACCTTGATAACCAATTTAACAATTATTCCTAGGGATTTCACATACTTTCCTTTATAATTTATAAATAAAGAGGTACCTAAAAATAAACTCTCAGTCCAAGTACCTACCAAAATACTGTTTTTTATATCTAATTTTGTCATCACATTTAAGAAAATGTGGAATATTATTCAGCATTTAACAAGAAGAAAATTCTATGATTTGAATTATCATGGATGATACTGCAGGACATTATACTAAGTGAAATAAGTCAGACACAGAAGGACAAATATTACATGACACCATTTATATGAAGACTCTAAAACAGTAAAGTCATAGAAGCTGCAATCGTAACCCACTCCAGTACGTGAATGTAAAATCCTATGGAGGGATGAGCCTGGTGGGCTGCAGTCCATGGGGTCTCGAAGAGTCAGACACGACTGAACGACTTCACTTTCACTTTTCACCTTCATGCATTGGAGAAGGAAATGGCAACCCACTCCAGTGTTCTTGCCTGGAGAATCCAAGGGACAGGGGAGCCTGGTGGGCTGCTGTCTATGAGATCGCACAGAGTCGGACACGACTGAAGCGACTTAGCAGCAGCAGTAGCAGCATAGAAGCTGAGATTAGAATGGTCATTTCTAGGACCTGGGGAGTGGGAAATGCAGACATATTAGTGAAAGTAAACAAAGTTTTAGTTATGCAAAATGAATAACTCCTAGAGATCTATGGTACAACACGGGGATTATAGTTAACAACAGTTTCTATATTCTGTATTCTAACAACAGTTAACAAAATTCAGCAGTGGCCACAGGACTGGAAAAGGTCAGCTTCCATTCCAATCCCAAAGAAAGGCAATGACAAAGAATGCTCAAACTACTGCACAACTGCACTCATCTCACACGGTAGTAAAGTAATGCTCAAAAGTAATGCTCAAAATTCTCCAAGCCAGGCTTCATCAACACGTGAACCATGAACTTCCAGATGTTCAAGCTGGTTTTAGAAAAGGCAGAGGAACCAGAGATCAAATTGCCAACATCCACTGGATCATCAAAAAAGCAAGAGAGTTCCAGAAAAACATCTATTTCTGCTTTATTGACTATGCCAAAGCCTTTGACTGTGTGGATCACAATAAACTGTGGAACATTCTGAAAAAGATGGGAATACCAGACCACCTGACCTGCCTCTTGAGAAACCTATATGCAGGTCAGGAAGCAACAGTTAGAACTGGACATAGAACATGAGAGTGGCTCCAAATAGGAAAAGGAGTACGTCAAGGCTGTATATTGTCACCCTTCTTATTTAACTTATATGCAGAGTACATCATGAGAAATGTTGGGCTGGAAGAAGCACAACCTGGAATCAAGATTGCCAGGAGAAAATATCAATAACCTCAGATATGCAGATGACACCACCCTTATGGCAGAAAGTAAGAGGAACTAAAATGCCTCTTGATGAAGGTGAAAGAGGAGAGTGAAAAAGTTGGCTTAAAGCTCAACATTCAGAAAATGAAGATCATGGCATCTGGTCCCATCAGTTCTTGGGAAATAGATGGGGAAACAGTGGAAACAGTGTCAGACTTTATTTTTTTGGGCTCCAAAATCACTGCAGATGGTGACTGCAGCCATGAAATTAAAAGACACTTACTCCTTGGAAGAAAAGTTATGACCAACCTAGATATCATGTTGAAAAGCAGAGACATGACTTTGCCAACAAAGGTTCATCTAGTCAAGGCTATGGTTTTTCCTGTGGTCATGTATGGATGTGAGAGTTGGACTGTGAAGAAAGCTGAGTGCCAAAGAATTGATGCTTTTGAACTGTGGTGTTGGAGAAGACTCTTGAGAGTCCCTTGGACTACAAGGAGATCCAACCTGTCCATTCTAAAGGAGATCAGCCCTGGGATTTCTTTGGAAGGAATGATGCTAAAGCTGAAACTCCAGTACTTTGGCCACCTGATGTGAAGAGTTGACTCATTGGAAAAGTCTCTGATGCTGGGAGGGATTGGGGGCAGGAGGAGAAGGGGACGACAGAGGATGAGATGGCTGGATGGCATCACTGAGTCGATGGACGTGAGTCTGAGTGAACTTCAGGAGTTGGTGATGGACATGGAGGCCTGGCTTGCTGCGATTCATGGGGTCGCAAAGAGTTGGACACGACTGAGCGACTGAACTGAACTGAACTAAACTTGAAGAGCATAAGTTATATGTTAAGCATTCTGAAGGCACAAAGTAATAAAGATAATAAAAGTGAAAGGAAGGAATTTTTTGGAAGGAGTGTATATGTTTATGGCATAGATTATAGTGATGAAAACTCATCTCCAACTTATTAGGTTGTATACATTAAATAAATATACATGGCTTTTATATGTCAATTACATCTCAATGAAGTGTTTTTTAAAAGGCACGTTGTATTTTGCTTCCATCTAAGGGACTGAGACTCTTTATAAATTATGCATCTAAGACCTGTGTCTATATTGAAAAAAAAAATTTGTTCTTCATTTGATGAAGATATGTCAAGAGTTGTTTAATTTTAGAACAAATTGAGTTTGTCAGAGAAAATATATATTGCTTCATGTGACAAAATAGAGTTTAACTCTGATGATCCCACAAGTAATTTTCAAGTAATCTTGTCACAATATTGCATTAATTTGGAAGTATAATGTATGTTAGATGCTAGGGATGCCTTAGAAAACAGGGCAATGTGTTGCTAGTTAACAAGACGTGGATTCTATTTTTTTTTAATTGAAAGAATATTTGATCTGAATATCATTATTAGAATCTTTACTGAGAGCAGTAATACAATTCTACTATAAGCCATTATATCAAAAATATAATTATAAGATACTCCAATTATATTTTCCCCATATCTTTTATAATTGGCTTAACTTGGGATGAATACTTTAGAGCCAAATGTAAGGATGGAAAATATATAGAAGTGTTCAATATTGTTTACATATTTCTTGAATTTTTTAAAAGATGATAGTAACATTAGTGTATGTGTCCAGTTCTATAAAATCTATAATATTTAATTAGATTGGGAGAAATACTTATTCAGTATTTTATAACCAGTAATTCATATCTATTTTATATTGATGTCAAGGTAATCTGATTCATTTTATTTATAAATTTTGTTTATGCAGTTTCAGTTCAGTTCAGTTGCTCAATCGTGTCTGACTCTTTGCAACCCCATGAATTGCAGCACACCAGGCCTCCCTGTCCATCACCAACTCCTGGAGTTCATTCAAACTCGCATCCATCGAGTCAGTGATGCCATCCAGCCAACTCATCCTCTGTCGTCCCCTTTTCCTCCTGCCCCTAATCCCTCCCAGCATCAGAGTCTTTTCCAATGAGTCAACTCTTCGCATGAGGTGGCCAAAGTACTGGAGTTTCAGCTTTAGCATCATTCCTTCCAAAGTACACCCAGGGCTGATCTCCTTTAGAATGGACTGGTTGGATTTCCTTGCAGTCCAAGGGACTCTCAGGAGTCTTTTCCAACACCACAGTTCAAAAGCATCAATTCTTCTGCGCTCAGCTTTCTTCACAGTCCAACTCTCACATCCATACATGACCACTGGAAAAACCATAGCCTTGACTAGACGGACCTTTGTTGGCAAAATAATATCTCTGCTTTTGAATATGCAGTTTACAAGTTTAATTATTTGTGAATTAACACAAGATGAACATGCCTATTTTGCCAGAAACAATCTCAATATAAAAAATTTTCAAACCATTCTAAAGCCCTTCTCGTGTCCCTTTCTGAGACTAACTTCTTTCTCTTAATTGTAGCTACTACTTCACTTCTTAATACAGATTTTTTTGTTTTTAAATTTGATATAAATGTAATCATAAGACATACGTTATTTTGTGTTTGGCTACTTTTACAAAGTGTTATGTTTGTGATATCCATCATGCTCTTTAGGAGTCTAATCATTTTGATTGCTATATATTTTTCTATTGTTAAAATAGGTCAAAGTTTATTAATCACTGTTACTATTACTGGACATACAGTTTTCTCTAATTTGAGGGTGTTATGATTAAAGTTCCTGTGTGTGTGTGTGTCTAGTATGTATATATCCAATGCCAAGTCAGTTCAGTCTTGTCCAGCTCTTTGCAACCCTATGGACTGTAGCCTTCCAGTCTCATTTGTGCATGGGATTTTCCTGGCAAGAATACTGGAGTGGGTTGCCATTTCCTCCTCTCTGGGATCATCCCAACACAGGAACTGAAGCCACATCTCCTGTGTCTTCCACTGGAAGGTGGATTCTTTACCAATGAGTCACCGGGGAAGTCCAAAGTTACTATATGTGCTGTGCTGTGCTGTGCTTAGTTGCTCAGTTGTGTCCGATTCTTTGCACAGCAAAGACTGCAGCCTGCCAGGGTCCTCTTTCCATGGGGATATTCCAGCCAAGAATACTGGATTGGGCTGCTATGTCCTCCTCATGTTGCTATATACATCTTGGTAAATATCTTTAATTTTCGTATATGGACATATCTATTGGATATATGGGCTTCCCTGGTAGTGGTAGTGGTGATGAAGAACCCATTTGCCAATGCAGGAGACATAAGAGATGCGGGTTTGATCCCTAGGTCAGGAAGATCCCCTGGAGAGGGGTACGGCAACCCACTCCAGTATTCTTGCCTGGAAAATCCCATGGATAGAGGAGTCTGGCAGGCTATAGGCCATAGGGTCGCATTTCAGCCAGACAGGATTGAAATGACTTGGCATTGGGTATATACATACTAGTGAACTTTTTGAGCACAGAATATGCATAGCTTCAACTTATCCTTAAACAGTTTTCCACTGTAACTGTGGCACTTTACAACTGCCCCAGAAGAGCATGAAAATTTAGGTGCTCCACATCCTTGCTGATACGTGTTCTGTCAGCTTTTCCAGTTTTGATTGCTATGTGGTATGCACATGAGAAATAAAGGAATAAAAAATTAAAAAAAAAAATTTGTACTTTCCTGATGAATAATGAGGCTTGAGTGTCTTCCTCAATATCAATTGGGCATTTCAATATTTGTTGCTGTTATATGCCAGTTCAAGTTTTAGGTCATTTTTCTTGAGTATGAAAATTTTCAGTGAGCCCTGAGAGTCTGCTGTATAATTTGGACACAAGACTTTTGCTGTTTGTATGCATTACACATATCTTTTCCATTCTATGGATTGCCTTTTCAATATCTTAATTGTTTTTGATAAAGAAAGCTTTTAATTTCTAATGTAGCCAAACTTATCAGTATTTTCAATTGTTTCCATTACATGAATTATTTTAGATATTCTAACTTGTTAGAATAATCCATTTCAAATATTATACTTTTAAGATTAAAAGATACATATTCCTATATTTCTTCTTCCAAATTCTCCAGAGTTCCAAAGAATAGCAAGGAGAGATAAGAAAGCCTTCCTCAGTGATCAATGCAAAGAAATAGAGGAAAAAATAGAATGGAAAGACGAGATCTTTTCAAGAAAATTAGCAATACCAAGGGAAATTTTCATGCAAATATTGACACAATAAAGGACAGAAATGGTATGGACATGGACCTAACAGAAACAGAAGATATTAAGAAGAGGTGATAAGAATACACAGAAGAACTGTACAAAAAAGATCTTCATGTCCCAGATAATCACAATAGTGTGATCACTCACCTAGAGCCAGACATCCTGGAATGTGAAGTCAAGTGGGCCTTAGAAAGCATCACTACGAAGAAAGCTAGTGGAGGTGATGGAATTCCAGTTTATCTATTCCAAATCCTAAACGATTACGCTATGAAAGTGCTACACTCAATATGCCAGCAAATTTGGAAACCCAGCAGTAGCCACAGGACTGGAAAAAGTCCGTTTTCATTCTAATCTCAAAGAATGTTCAAACTGCCACACAATTGCTTTCATCCCACACGCTAGTAAAGTCATGCTCAAAATTCTCCAAGCCAGGCTTCAACAATATGTGAATCATGAACTTCCTGATATTCAAACTGGATTTAGAAAAGGCAGAAGAACCAGAGATCAAATTGCCAACATCCATTAGGTCATAGAAAAAAGCAAGAGAGTTCCAGAAAAACATCTACTTCTGCTTTATTGACTATGCCAAAGTGTTTGTGTGTATCACAACAAACCTCCTAAGAAATCTGTCTGCAGGTCAAGAAGCAAGAGTTTGAACCAGACATGGAACAACAGCCTGGTTCCAAAATTGGGAAAGGAGTACATCAAGGCCGTATATTGTCCGCATGCTTATTTAACTTATATGCAGCACACATCATACAAAATGCAGGGCTGGATGAAGCATAAACTAGAATCAAGATTTCTGGGAGAAATAGTCTTTTATTAATTGAAATTTAGAATATTTAGACTTTTCTTCCTACTAAAAGGTCAATGAATTGCATAACTATAAATATGTGCATCTCCTGATTCACAAAATAGGTATAAGAGTTAGAACACTCAGTATATGTTGGAAAGAGGATATGATACCTGGAATGAAGCTATGGTTGAAAACCTCAGGAAATTTCTGAAAGGAGGGAAGGTATCTGGTAGCTCTATAGAGAGATGATGTTTTACTCAAGATACAACTCAAAGTGATAGTGTTAGATTCTCGTCAATACTTCAGACACTTTTATACTTTTGAAAAGCTTTCTCTGTTTTTGTTGTTGTTGTGAAGGTTTTCTCCCAGAAGAATGAGGCTATCTTAATGTAATTTGATTTTGGTAATTATTTAACAATGTATATAAATATCAAACATCACAGTTTACACAATAATATATTTTAAATATATCTAATTTCTATTTTTATACTATAATAAAATTGTAAAAATTTATTACAATTTTTAAAGGGAAATTCTACAGACTCAGAAGAAAGAACTCAAATCTGACTCCTGAAAAAAAAAAAGAAAAAAAATATATTTCACCTATAGAATCTCTTTTAAAATTCAAAGGAATAAACTCCCTTTGCAATGTCTTTGAATCAAATATTATGTTGAAAGAAGAATGTACAAAACAAATTGGCCTGTTTTATAGGATAAATTTAGTATTCTAATAATACATTTTACTTGGACATATGTGGTTACTATTTTCCTATAAATGTAAGTATTTAAACCATTATGGGAGAATTAACAGCAAAATATGTTATCAAACTCAGATCATTTTTACACATTTGTGTCACTGTCTAACAATTTATATGCATTTGTCTATACAGTAGCATGCTATGTTTTTTCCTCTAAGCATTTATGATATTTAGTATTTTTACTTATTAGTTACCCATGATTTTTAATAAGATGTTATAGTGTTGAAACATGTGTACCAATGAGAAAATTATTTTATCAGTGAAAAAAGTGAAAGTGAAAGTCACTCGGTCGTGTCCAACTATTTGCAACCCCAAGGACCATACGGTCCCTGGAATTCACCAGGCCAGAATACTGCAGAGGGTAGCCATTCCCTTCTCCAGGGGATCGTCCCAATCCAGGCCTCTCACATTGCAGGAAGATTCTTTACCAGCTGAGCCATCAGGGAAGCCCACAAATACTGTAGTGGGTAGCCTATCCCTTCACCAGAGGATCTTCCCAACCCAGGAATCAAACTGGGGTCTCCTGCATTACAGGCAGATTCTTTACCAGCTGAGCTAAAGGGAAGCCCTATTTTATCAGTAGAAAGATTTTGTATATTGTTTAGAAATACTGAAATAAAATATTCTAAATAAAAATATTCCTAAAATTTTCCTTGGAAGTGTATATCTTTGAGTAGACTTTGAAAGAATAACCTTAAATCATAGGGTTTGTTATATGATATTAAAAAAAAAATGCAAATTGTCTTTCTGCAGTAAAATCTAGAAAGCAAATAGATGAGATACATACATAGCTGTATTTACTGGTTTGTATATCAAAACCATCCTATAAATTAGAGGCATCGTCTATAAAATTTAGAAAGAGATTTAGGAGAAATATCCGAAGTTTAGGTATGAGTATAGCCTATAGCCTATTGGAGAAGGCAATGGCACCCCACTCCAGTACTCCTGCCTGGAAAATCCCATGAATGGAGGAGCCTGGTGGGCTGCAGTCCATGGGGTCGCTGAGGGTCGGACATGTCTGAGCAACTTCACTTTCACTGTTCACTTTCACGCTTTGGAGAAGGAAATGGCAATCCACTCCAGTGTTCTTGCCTGGAGAATCCCAGGGACAGGGGAGCCTGGTGGGCTGCTGTCTATGGGGTCACATAGAGTCGGACACGACTGAAGTGACTTAGCAGCATAGCCTACAGCCTGTAAGACATCTCCTAAAACGATGTCCAGTATGGAGCTGCAAGGGTTGTGAATGCCAGAAAATAAAAATTCAGAATGGAATATTATCTTGAAATGAATCAGAACATAGCATGTTAGAGATAAAGCTATGAATGAGATTTCTCATGAAACCTGTTTAGTTTAAGAGAAGGCTAAATTCTAGGGCAGATTCTTAGAAAATACACAATTATAAAAAAAAAATAGGTTAGAAAGGGAATTCTCAAAAAAAAAAAAAATACTGGGAAGCAATATCAAAAAACTGCGACAAACCAGATTAAAAACAAAACAAAAATATTCAACAGTATAAGATAGACCTAAGAATTTTAGTAGTATAATAGTAAAGAAACACCCACTGTATTTAGTCAAAATAAAGAGGGCAATAATCTTCATGAGAGGTATTTCCCTGGAAATTATCCACATTAGAGAAGGACTGATGCTGAGGCTGAAGTTGATATACTTTGGCCACCTGATGCAAAAAACCAACTCATTAGAAAAGACCCTGATGGTGGGAAAGATTGAAAGCAGGAGGAGAAGGGGACAACAGAGGACAAGATGGTTGGATGGCATTACCAACTCAATGGAATGAGTTTGAGCAAACTCAGGGAGATGGTGAAGGATAGGGAAGCCTAATATGCTGCAGTTCCTGGGGTCGCAAAGAGTCGGACAAACCTAGTGAGTGACTGAGCAACAACAACAGAAGGTTGAGGCAGCCAAGATTTATGGACACAGATTGAAGTGTAAATCATTTAGAAAATTGTCTATGAGTTTTGGAAAGAGATAAGGCAGTAATGGGGGCCATGTGGTCAAGTGAAATTTTCCTTTTAGCAGGAAAGATTTGTTTGTATAAATGATAAATAATAGTGAATACAATTTAAAAATAACTAAAAAGGGGAAAACAATTAATCATGGTCAGAGAAGGAAGAGGTGTATCAAGTTTAAAGGGAAGGTCAGGTGTATGGACTACAAAAGTTATCTATTCTATTTTAATATGAAGCAATAAGGAAAGGATACATTCAGACTCAAAATATTTAGGTTTAATATCAAGGTTTTGAGCAATTTCCCATGTGATTGTGTCTATGAGCTGTGTAGAGGAGATGAAATCTTTTCAAAATGACAGGAACTTGGTATGAATAGAATTGAGATGACTGGAAAAGTCTGAAATAGACATTATGTAAAAAAGGGTGTTGATGTAGGAAAACAGAGAAATGATTGCTTTGAGACAGATGTCAAGGTATGAGACACTGTTATTTTCTGATAATGCTTTGCAACCTGACTGCAAATACAGAGATGGCAGAAGATATGAGCTAATTCTTGATGGGGTTGTAGCAGTATGTTGTAACTAAAATGCATTATTAAACACACTTTTTCGATACACATATTAGAAGGCACTTAAAGTGTTTACTGTTCTCAGACCAGTTTCATGAGATATGGCCAAATTTATGCTTTTTGAAATAAAAGCCCTAACCGAACTATAAGAGTAGAGTACATTTTTCTATTGTGTGGAGAAAACTTTTTCTAAACAGGCTAATGTGACTATCTGTGCCAATCATATTTTCTTAACCTCTGAAAATCTAAACCCATGATGTGCCATGAAGATGATTCTTTTGTTTACAGTACTATCAGAACAAAGTTCACTGAAGAATCTGTTCATATCAGTTCAATCACTAAGTTGTGTCTGACTCTCTGCAATCCCATGGACTACAGCACTCCAGGCCTCCCTATCCATCAACAACTCCTGGAGATTACTCAAACTCATGTCCATTGAGTCAGTGATGCCATCCAACCATCTAATCCTCTGTTGTCCCCTTCTCCTCCCACCTTCAATCTTTCCCAGCATCAGGCTCTTCTCAAATGAGTCAGTTTGTCACATTACATGGCCAAAGTATTGGAGTTTCAACTTCAACATCCAAAGAATATTCCTCCAAAGAACATTCCTCCAAAGAATATTCAGGACTGATCTCCTTTAGGATGGACTGGTTGGAGCTCCTTGCAGTCCAAGGGACTCTCAAGAGTCTGCTCCAACACCACAGTTCAAAAGCATCAACTCTTTGGTGCTGAACTTAAATTTATACCCCAACTTTCACATCCATACATGACTACTGGAAAAAACATAACCTTGACTAGATGGACCTTTGTTGACAAAGTAATATCTCTGTTTTTAATATGCTGTCTAGGTTGGTCATAACTTTCCTTCCAAGGAGTAAGCATCTTTTAATTTCATCGCCACAGTCAACATCTGCAGTGATTTTGGAGCCCCCCAAAATAAAGTCTGACATTGTTTCCACTGTTTTTCCATCTATTCTCCATGAAGTGAAGGAACAAGATGCCATGATATTTGTTTTCTGACTGTTGAGTTTTAAGCCAACTTTTCCACTCTCCTGTTTCACTTTCATCAAGAGGCTTTTTAGTTCTTCTTCACTTTTTGCCATAAGGGTGGTGTCATCTGCATATCTGAGGTTATTGATATTTATCCTGGCAATCTTGATTCCAGCTTGTGCTTTTTCCAGCCCAGAGTTTCTCATGATGTACACTGAATACAAGTTAAATAAGCAGGGTGACAATATACAGCCTTGACATACTCCTTTTCCTATTTGGAACCAGTCTGTTGTTCCATGTCCAATTCTAACTGTTGCTTCCTGACTTGCATTCAGATTTCTCAAAAGGCAGATCAGGTGTTCTGGTATTCCCATCTCTTTTAGAGTTTTCCAGTTTATTGTGATCCAAAGTCAAAGGCTCTGGCATAGTCAATAAAGCAGAAATAGGTGTTTTCCTGGAATTCGCTTGCTTTTTCAATAATACTGCAGATGATGGCTATTTGATCTCTGGTTCGTTTGCATTTTCTAAATCCAGCTTGAACATCTAGAAACTCAGGGCTCACATATTGTTGAAGCCTGGCTTGGAGAATTTTGATCATTACTTTACTAGTGTGGGAGATGAGTACAATTGCGTGGTACTTTGAGCATTCTTTGGCATTGCCTTTCTTTGGGATTGGAATGAAAACTGATGTCTTCCAATCCTTTGCTGAGTTTACCAAATTTGCTTGCATATTGAGTACAGCACTTTCACGGCATCATCTTTTAGGATTTGAAATAGCTCAACTGGAATTCCATCACCTCCACTAGCTTTGTTTGTAGTGATGCTTCACAAGGCCCCACTTGACTTCACATTCCAGGATGTCTGGCTCTAGGTGAGTGATCACACCATCGTGATTATCTGAGTTGTGAAGATCTTTTTTCTACAGTTCTTCTGTGTATTCTTGCCACCTGTTCTTAATATCTTCTGCTTCTGTTAGGTCCATATTTTCTGTCCTTTATTGAGCCCATCTTTTCATGAAATGTTCCCTTGGTATCTCTAATATTCTTGAAGAGATCTCTAGTCTTTCCCATTCTATTGTTTTCCTCTATTTCTTTGTATTGATCACTGAAAAAGGCTTTCTTATCTCTCATTGCTATTCTTTGGAACTCTGCATTCAAACGGGTATATCTTACTTTTTCTCCTTTGCTTTCGGCTTCTCTTTTCACAGCTATTTGTAAGGCCTCCTCAGACAGTCATTTTCCTTTTTTTGCATTTCTTTTTCTTGGGGATGGTCTTGATCCCTGTCTCCTGTACAATGTCATGCACCTCTGTCCATAGTTCATCAGGCACTCTGTCTATCAGTTCTTATCCCTTAAATCTATTTCTCACTTCCACTGTTTAATCTTTGGGGATTTGATTTAGGTCATACCTGAATGGTCTAATGATTTTCCCTACTTTAATCAATTTAAGTCTGAATTTGGCAATAAGGAGTTCGTGATCTCAGGCACAGTCAGCTCCTGGTCTTGTTTTTGCTGACTGTATAGAGTTTCTCCACCTTTGGCTGCAAAGAATATAATCAATCTGATTTTAGTTTTGGCCATCTGGTGATGTCCATGTGTAGAATCTTCTCTTGTGTTGTTGGAAGAGGGTGTTTGCTATGACCAGTGTGTTCTCTTGGCAAAACTCTATTAGCCTTTGCCTTGCTTCATTCTGTACTCCATGGCCAAATTTGCCTATTACTCCAGGTTTTTCCTGACTTCCTACTTTTGCATTCCAGAGACTGAGACAGAACTGTGTTTGAGCATCTCCTGTGGAGGTATGGGTCAGCGGTGGTCTGCCTCAGGGACAGGGGCTCTGGGCACAGCAGGCTTGGATATGGCATAAATCCTCTTGGAGGATGTCACCATTAACCCCACCACAGAGCTGCCAGAACTTACACAGGACTGGGAAACAGTCTCTTGGAGGGCACAACAGAACCTTGTGGACCAGGACCCAGGAGAAAGTAGCAGTGATCCCACAGGAGACTATCTCAGACTTGCCTGTGGGTGTCCAGGAGTCTCCAGTGAAGGCATGAGTTGGTGGCAGCCTGCTTCAGGGTTGGGGGCACTGAGTGTGATCCCATGCATGGGATCTTTAGAGGGAAGTCACCATTATCTTCATTACTTCCACCATAGTTTGGCCCCTGGTAAATAGCAGGGAGATAACACACCTCCACCCATCAACAGAAAATTGTATTAAAGATTTACTGAGAATGGCCCTGCCCATTAGAACAAGACCCAGTTTCCCCCTCAGTCTGTCCCTTCCATCGGGAAACTTCCATAAGCCTCTTATCCTTTTCCAGCAGAGGGCAGACAGACTAAAAACCACAATCACAGAAAACTAGCCAATCTAATCACTTGGACCACAATCTTGTCTAACTCAATGAAACTATGAGCCATACTGTGTAGGGCCATCCAATATGGATGGGTCATGGTGGAGAGTTCTGACAAAATGTGGTCCACTGGAGAAGGGAATGGCAAACCACTTCAATATTCCTGCCTTGAGAACCCCATGAACAGTATGAAAAGGCAAAAAGATAGGCCACTGAAAGATGAACTCCCCAGGTCAGTAGGTCCCCAATATGCTACTGGAGATTAGTGGAGAAATAACTCCAGAAAGAATGAAGAGACAGAGCCAAAGGAAAAGCAACACCCAGTTGTGGATGTGACTGATGATGGAAGTAATGTCTGATGCTGTAAAGAGCAATATTGCATAGGAACCTGGAATGTTAGGTTCATCAAGGCAAATTGGAACTGGTCAAATAGGAGATGGCAAGAGTGAACGTTGACATTTTAGGGATCAGTGAACTAAAATGGACTGGCATTGGTGAAATTAACTGAGATGACCATTATATCTACTACTGTGGGCAAGAATCCCTTAGAAGAAATGGAGTAGCCATCATAGTCAGCAAAAGAGTCCAAAATGCAGTACTTAGATACAGTCTGAAAATGACAGAATGATCTCTGTTCGTTTCCAAGGCAAATCATTCAATATCACAGTAATCCAAATCTATGCCCCCACCAGTAATGCTGAAGAAGCTGAAGTTGAAAGGTTCTATGAAGACCTACAAGACCTTCTAGAACTAACACCCACTGAAGAATAAGAGTAGGCTGGTTTATATATATTTTTTCTTTTGAAATAAATAAATATACTAAGGAAAACCAACCAAATAACTACCCAGTAGACTATGTGGTTTTACAGGAGAAGTTAAAAACAGAGACAGTTGGAAATGAAATCAAGTGAAAATAGGTGGTCAATAAATCCCTGATGCTGGGCTTCCATAAAGAAATCCCTCTCCCTTAAATCACTTCAAATCATTAACAATCTCCTGGGACCAATGTCTATAAGAGGCCTTCCTTCTGTGGGGCTTGGTTGTATTGCCTGAACTTTGGCCAGGTGCTGAGATTTCCATTTGCTTTATACCTAGGTTTTTATTATAAAATCCCATTACTAGACTGCATAAGCCTCTGTTTTTTAAAAACTAAAACAACAAAGCAAAACTTCCCTTCCTTTCTTTCTCCACAAATTGAATCTAAAAGCCATCAGAGTATTTTCCATGTCCATGAGGGGTGGGCCTGGGGCACAGATTATAAAGAACAATGCTCCTAATATTACAAGAAAAGTCAGACAAACTGTAAGTTCATTATGTTTCCTGTTCATATTCTAATATTGAGGTCCCAGGGCAACTGCCCAAAGGCCAATGAAAGATAATTGCCTGCAGGGAATACTAGACATGAGCCTTGAATTTGTTGGGGAAAATAATTAAAAACAAAATCATCCTCAAACTCAGAAACCTTTCCACAAAGGTAGAAAGGAAGAAGACAATTTTATTATTGAAAGAGGATTATGCCAGAATGTGATGTGCCTAACAGGCAATCCACTAAGAGGCTGCAAAATAGAAAGGAAACTCACTATTTTATAAAGTCAAGTAGATACAACCCATTATACAGATGTATTCAAAATAATTAGTAGCTCTAGAATTGGAAGAGGGCTTGGAAGTCAGGCTGGAACTATTTTAAAACCAAAATCAAGATGTCTCAGGATGATTCTCTTCAAACTATGAGAATATGTTTGTGTTTTATTTCATTAAACATAAAGACACTTTAATTTTTCCAATGGTCATGTATGGATGTGAGAGTTGGACTATGAAGAAAGCTGAGTGCTGAAGAATTGATGCTTTTTAACTATGGTGTTGGAGAAGACTCTTGAGAGTCCCTTGGACTGCAAGGAGATCCAAACAGTCCATTCTAAAGGAGATCAGCCCTGGGTGTTCTTTGGAAGGAATGATGCTAAAGCTGAAACTCCAGTACTTTGGCCACCTCATGTGAAGAGTTGATTCATTGGAAAAGATTCTGATGTTGGGAGGAATTGGGGGCAGGAGGAAAAGAGGATGACAGAGGATGAGATGGCTGGATGACATCACCGACTTGATGGACATGAGTTTGAGTGAACTCTGGGTGTTGGTGATGGACAGGGAGGCCTGGCATGCTGCAATTCATGGGGTCACAAAGAGTCGGATACGACTGAGAGACTGAACTGAATAAACTAAAGGTAACTTTATCTTTCTAATGGATATCTTCAATAAAAAAGATAGCGCCTACCCTCTTAATTTACATCTAAGGCAGTCTAAAATAGGTAGGTGAATGACTGTTCTCTAACTAAAGTTGGACATCTAGCCATACTCACCAAAGTTGGAAAAAAGATTATATTGCATTGAAATCTAGGGAAGAACATAAAATGAATAAACCTTGAAATAAAAAGAAACACTTAAAAAAAGGTAAATAATAACCAATCAGTCCACAAGTATAGAACACGAAGCACTATTTATCATACATAGTTCATCCTAAATTCACTTGGTACTTGATAATATATACTAGCTAATTGGCTTCATTCAAAGGAAAAAATAAACATCTCATGTCTTTATGACTGGGAGTAGTTTTGAAACTTAAATGAGGCACTCTGTGAATTTAGGATCCAACTCTCCCACAGCAACTGGGAGATATATTGGAAAAGATCTTGAAGATGGGAAAGATTGAGGGCAGGAGGGGAAGGGCATGACAGAGGATGAGATGGTTGTATGGCATCATCAACTCAATGGACATGGGTTTGAGCAAACTCTGGGAGACAGTGAAAGACAGGGAAGCCTGGTGTGCTGTAGTCCATGGGGTGGCAAAGAGTTGGACATGACTGAGCAACTGAACAACAATGACCAGTATTCTTGCCTGAAAAATTCCCTGGACAGAGGAGCCTGGCAGGTTACAGTCCAATGGGTCACGAAGGGTTGGGCATGACTGAGCTACTAAGCTTGCACAGTAGCACAGTAGTGCTGAGGACAGCTGCTGCTGCTAAGTCGCTTCAGTTGTGTCCGACTCTGTGGGACCCCATAGACGGACAGGCTCCCCTGTCCCTGGGATTCTCCAGGCAAGAACACTGGAGTGGGTTGCCATTTCCTGCTCCAATGCATGAAAGTGAAAAGTGAAAGTGAAGTCGCTCAGTTGTGTCCGACTCTTAGCGACCCCATGGAGTGCAGCCTACCAGTCTCCTCCATCCATGGGATTTTCCAGGCAAGAGTACTGGAGTGGGTTGCCATTGCCTTCTCTGGCTGAAGACAGCTATCACATCTCAAATCCAATATCACATCTCAAATTCAATTCAGCTATTAATTGGATTAACTTAACCCCTGAAATTAAGTACTAGCTGAAGAAATGACATGTCTATTTCAAGGCAAGAAATATATTTATTGCAGTCTCTACTGTCCTACATAAGATGCTTGACTTAAAACAAAAAATCATACATATATGAAAAACAAGTAAAACATATTTGTAGAGACAAATAAATCACTAAAATCAATTCAGATATGAAACAGACATTGAAATAATCATACACGAAATTTAAAATAGCTTTTATTTATATGTTTAAACTGCTGTCAAATGCTCTATCCCTGAATAAATGGTGCTGGGAGAACTGCACAGCTATGTGTAAAAGAATGAGATAATGAACTTAGAACACCATATGTTGTGCTGTGCTTAGTTGCTCAGTCCTGGCCGACTCTTTGCAACCCCATGGACTATAGCCCGCCAGGCTCCTCTGTCCATGGGGATTCTCCAGGCAAGAATACTGGAATGGGTTGCCATGCACTCCTCCACGGAATCTTCCCAGTCCAGGGATCCAACCCAGGTCTCCCACATTTCAGGCAGATTCTTTACCAGCTGAGCCATCAGGGAAGCCCAAAAATACCGGAGTGGGTAGCTTATCACTTCTCCAGGGGATCTTCCTAACCCAGGAATCAAACCAGGGTCTCTTGCAGTGCAGACGGATTCTTTACCAGCTAAACTACCAGGGAAGCCCTCCTAAAACCATACACAAAAATAAACTCAAAATAGATTAAAGACCTAAACATAAGACCAGAAGCTATAAAACCCTTAAAGGAAAACATAGGTAGAACATTCTTTGACATGCTGCTGCTGCTAAGTCACTTCAGTCGTGTCCAACTCTGTGTGATCCCATAGATGGCAGCCGCCTGGCCCCCCCCGTCCCTGGTATTCTCCAGGCAAGAACACTGGAGTGGGTTGCTATTTCCTCCTCCAATGCATGAAAGTGAAAAGTGAAACTGAAGTCGCTCAGTTGTGTCCGACTCTTAGCGACCCCATGGACTGCAGCCTACCAGGCTCCTCTGTCCATGAGATTTTCCAGGCAAAGTACTGGAGTGGGGTGCCATTGCCTTCTCCATTCTTTGACATAAATGACAGTAAGATCCTCTATGACCCACCTCCTAGAGTAACGGAAATAAAAATAAACAAATGGGACTTAATTAAACTTTAAAGCTTTTGTATAGGAAAGGAAACTATAAAGGTGAAAAGACAACCTTCAGAATGTGAGAAAACAATAGGAAATGAAACAATGACAAAGGACTAATCTCAAAAATATACAAGCAGCTCAAATAGCTCAGTACAAGAAAAACAAACAACCTAATCAAAAAGTGGGCAAAAGACCTAAACAGACATTTCTCCAAAGAAGAGATACAGATGGCTAATAAACACATGAAAAGAAGCTCAACATCCCTTAGTATTCAGTTCAGTTCAGTTCAGTCTCTCAGTCGTGTCCGACTCTTTGTGACCCCATGAATCGCAGCATGTCAGGCCTCCATGTCCATCACCAACTCCCAGAGTTTACTCAGACTCACGTCCATCGAGTCAGTGATGCCATCCAGCCATCTCATCCTCTGTTGTCCCCTTCTCCTCCTGCCCCTGATCCCTCCCAGCATCAGAGTCTTTTCCAACGAGTCAACTCTTCACATGAGGTGGCCAAAGTATTAGAGAAATGCAAATCAAAACTCCAATGAGGTATCACCCTACTCCCAGTCAGAATGGCCATCATCCAAAAACCTACAAACAATAAATGCTGGAGAAGGTGTGGAGGAAAGGGAGCCCTCTTGAACTATTGGGGAAATGTAAATCAATACAACCATTATGGAGAACAGTATGGAGATTCCTTAAAACCTAGGAATAAAATTACCATAAACCAGTTCATTCTGAAAGAGATCAGCCTTGGGATTTTTTTGGAAGGAATGATGCTAAAGCTGAAACTCCAGTACTTTGGCCACCTCATGCAAAGAGTTGACTCATTGGAAAAGACACTGATGCTGGGAGGGATTGGGGGCAGGAGGAGAAGGGGACGACAGAGGATGAGATGGCTGGATGGCATCACTGACTCAATGGGCGTGAGTCTGAGTGAACTCTGGGAGCTGGTGATAGACAGGGGGCCTGGCGTGCTGCGATTCATGGGATTGCAAAGAGTCGGACATGACTGATCGACTGAACTGAACTGAACTGATGACCCAGTGATCCCACTATTGGGCATATACCCTGAGGAAACCATAATTGAAAAGGACAATGGTGCCCCAATGTTCATTGTAGCACTATTTACAATAAATAGGACATGGAAGCAATCTGGATTCCATCGACAGATAAATGAATACAGTTGCAGTACATATATGCAATGGAATATCAGTCATAAAAAGGAACATATTTGAGTCAGTTCTAATGAAGGTGATCCTAGAGCCTATTATACAGAGTGAAGTAAATCAGAAAGAAAAAAAAAATATGTATATTAACACAGACACACACACACATATATATACACACACACATATATATATACACACACACACATATATATATACATATGATTCATCAGTAGCATCTTTCTAGATTGCATACATATATATATATATATACACACACACATACATTTATACACATATGTGTATGAATCTATTTGTAGGGCAGAAAAGAAGACACAGATATAGAGAACAGACTAGTGAACCCGGTGGCAGAAGAAGAGGTTGGGACGAATTAAAAAGAGAGTAGCATTGAGGCATATATGTAAAAATATGAAAAAGAGATAGCCAGTGGGAATTGGCTGCATGATGCTGGGAGCTCAAATCTGATGCTCTGTGATAACCTAGAGGGGTGGGATTGAGTGGAAGGTAGGAGGGAGGTTCAAGAGAGAGGAGACATATGTATAACTATGGGTGATTCATGTTGATGCATGGCAGAAACCAATACAATATTGTCAAGTAGTTATCCTCCAATTAAAAATATATAATTTTTGAAAAAAAGACTACTGCTTGGGAGGCAGGGGGCCACAGACAATCTGTTCAGTGGAAAAAGGAAATAAATAGTGAACTATTTACTTGAATAATTGTTATTTCTTATGTTAATTACTAAAGGAAATCAGTCCTGAATATTCATTGGAAGGACTGATGCTGAGGCTGAAACTCCAATACTTTGGCCACCTGATGCGAAAAGCCATCTCATTGTAAAAGACCCTGATGCTGGGAAAGATTGAGGGCAGGAGGAGAAGGGGATGACAGAGGATGAGATGGTTGGATGGCATCACCGACTCAATGGACATGGGTTTGGGTGAACTCTGGGAGTTGATGATGGACAGGGAGGCCTGGCATGCTGCGATTCATGGGGTTGCCAAGAGTCAGACATGACTGAACGACTGAACTGAATGTGCTCAATTGCTAAGTTGGGTCCGACTCTTTGCAACTCCATGAACTATAACCCACGAGGCTCAGACTTTGTCCATGGGATTTCCTAGGCAAGAATACTGGAATAGGTTGCCATTTCCTACCATTACCATAGTAATCTATGGAATTATCTGTGTCAATCAAGATTGACACTAACACAACTCCTGTGCCATTATTGACAGACTCCTTCTCATGGTCATTTTTAAACAGAATCTGCATTTGTCTAACAGAAAACTCAATTTAATGTCCTTTTTGTTTCAAGACATCAGAATGCTTCTTAAAGACTGGAACATTGCACTAGAATACCAATGTTTAAGTTCTGGTACTTTAATATGTTGTGAGGCCATTTATTCCAAGTTATTTGACTTTTCTAAGTCATAGAGTCTTTGACATGAAAAGTTTCTTAAAAGTGATTATATCTAGATATTGAACAGACTTGTTGGGAAGCCCAGGTTTAATGACATGAAGGTATTTTATAAGTAACAGATTTCTACACAAAAATAAAATGTTATTAATACATATGACCCTGACTCAGAATAGCTGCATAACATTGAATGGATTTTATTTCATCAGTGTCTGATTTTTCTATTGGAAAAAGGTAGACTTTTGACTAAAACTCTCTAAGACTGTCCAAGGGCATATCTGAAGTATTGGGCTGGACAAAAGAATGGGGGCTTATTAGGTTTAACACTCATCTCAGTCATCTGTGAGCCATCTTGACTTATATTAATGGATTATTTATTTGAATAAATCTCAACAACATTGGCTTAAATTATTTTTAGACTCTCTTATTATGTATGGATGTTGAGTATTCTGTATTCTAAAAGAATATATTAACATAGGCAATCTATATAAAGCTATGATATGCTAGTTCTCATTTTATGCAATTGAGGATATTTTTATATATGATAAAATAGAATTTTGATCAGTGGACACTGAAACATAAAATTTGTATAAATATCGATACCAGATAGTTATTCAATAATTTGTATATGCTACATTAGATTTCTTCTACAAGTATGTGATTGTTTGGGTGAAGCTCTTGAAAAACATTTTATTTCTAGTATTCAAGGGACCTTTGGACCTTTTAATTTATATATGTTTGGGGAACATATATAAATTAATGAAGAGTAGAAATGTCTTTGAAGAAATTTTAATAAAGTTTAACAGCTGTTAACAGCAAAAATTATCTTTCATATTCATTAAATATTCTTGGGAAGGAATTCATTTCTTTTTATTTCCATCCATTGATCTTTGCATATCTATAAAATGAAAATCTTGCTGAGGTACTTTGTGATCCTCAGTGTTTAGATAGAGATGAATCAATATTCACACCTATTTTGAAGTTATACTTTTTAGATGTTGCATTTTAATTCAAGTTCAATCATATGCTATTCTGTACAGAAATGTCAAGTATACTCTGATTCTTTGTTTTCGTTGCCCAAATGTATATTTAAACACCCTAATTCAACTGATTATATTAAGGGAACTGTGGGAATAACCCTGAGCGTTTAAAGATAACAGAATGAAGAAAGAAAAGAGTTCATGTGTTTCACTTATTTTATCAAGTAGTTACTAGGTCACTCAGCTAAAAAAACACAAAGTCACTATGAAATATTGCCTTTAAACCTGAATTATTTTCAATAGAGTATTTATTACCTGTTAAATGTTCCATAAGTTTTTATATTATATGATTTTACTATTTTAATATTTTAGGTAGAAGTTAACTTTATTCTACCATTTATATCAAAGGTGATCCCCTGGAGGATGAAATGGCAACCCACCCCAGTATCTTCTCTGTGAAATCCCATGGACAGAGGAGCCTGGAAGGCTACAGTCCTTGAGATCACAGAGTCAGATATGACTGAGCATGTGTATATACAGCACAATATATCAATACTTCTGTTTTTATTCTTCTTTATTTCTCTCATTTTAAAATATGAAATCTTGTACTATCTGGTTTGTATATTTTATTTTTATTATTTTATTTTAATTAATTCTTTACTTTTAATTACTTTTTTTTTACTTTACAATATTGTATTGGTTTTGCCATACATTGACATGAATCTGCCATGGGTGTACATGTGTTCCCCATCCTGAACCCCCTTCCCACCTCCCTCCCCATACCATCCCTCTGGGTCATCCCAGTGCAGCAGCCCTGAGCACCCTGTATCATGCATCAATATGAGTGACGATTTGCTTCACATGTGATAATTTACATGTTTCAGTGCCATTCTCCCATATCATCCCACCCTCACCCTCTTCCACAGAGTCCAAAAGACTGTTCTATACATCTGTGTCTCTTCTGCTGTCTTGCATACAGGGTTATCATTACCATCTTTCTAAATTCCATATGTATGCATTAGTATACTGTATTGGTGTTTTTCTTTCTGGGTTACTTCACTCTGAATAATAGGCTCCAGTTTCATCCACCTCATTAGAACTGATTCAAATGTATTCTTTTTTAATGGCTGAGTAATATTTCATTGTGTATATGTACCACAACTTTCTTATCCATTTGTCTGCTGATAGACATCTAGGTTGCTTCCATATCCTGGCTATTAGAAACAGTGCTGCAATGAACATTGGGGTACACGTGTCTCTTTCCCTTCTGGTTTCCTCAGTGTGTATGCCCACCAGTGGGATTTCTGGATCATGTGGCAGTTCTATTTCCAGTTTTTTAAGGAATCTCCACACTGTTCTCCATAGTGGCTATACAAGTTTGCATTCGCACCAACAGTGTAAGAGGATTCCCTTCCCTCTACACCCTCTCCAGCACTTATTGCTTGTAGACTTTTGGATAGCAGCCATTCTGACTGGCGTGAAATGGTACCTCATTGTGGTTTTGATTTGCATTTCTCTTATAATGAGTGATGTTGAGCATCTTTTCATGTGTTTTTTTAGCCATCTGGATGTCTTCTTTGGAGAAATATCTGTTTAGTACTTTGGCCCACTTTTTAATTGGGTCTTATATTTTTCTGGAATTGAGCTGCAAGAGTTGCTTATATATTTTTGAGATTTCTTCTTTGTCCATTGCTTTGTTTGCTATTATTTTCTCCCATTCTGAAGGCTGTCTTTTCACCTTGCTTATAGTTTCCTTTGTTGTGCAGAAGCTTTTGATTTTAATTAGGTCCCATTTGTTTATTTTTGCTTTTATTTCCAATATTCTGGGAGGTGGGTCATAAAGGATCCTGCTATGGTTTATGTCGGAAAGTGTTTTGCCTATGTTTTCCTCTAGGAGTTTTATAATTTCCGGTCTTACATTGAGATCTTTAATCCATTTTGAGTTTATTTTTCTGTATGGTGTTAGAAAGTGTTCTAGTTTCATTCTTTTACAAGTGGTTGACCAGTTTTCCTAGCACCACTTGTTAAAGAGATTGTCTTTTCTCTATTGTATATTCTTGCCTCCTTTGTCAAAGATAAGGTGTCCATAAGTGCATGGATTTATCTCTGGGCTATCTATTTTGTTCCATTAATCTATATTTCTGTCTTTGTGTCAGTACCATACTGTCTTGATGATGACTGTGGCTTTGTAGTAGAGACTGAAGGTTGATTCAGATAAGGCAGGTTGATTCCTCCATTTCCATTCTCCCTTCTCAGGATTGTTTTGGCTATTCGAGGTCTTTTGTATTTCCATACAAATTGTGAAATTATTTGTTCTAGTTCTCTGAAAAATACCATTGGTAGCTTGATAGGGATTGCATTGAATCTATAGATTGCTTTGGGTAGTATACTCATTTTCACTATATTGATTCCTCTGATCCATGAACACAGTATATTTCTCCATCTATTTGTGTCCTCTTTGATTTCTTTCACCAGTGTTTTATAGTTTTCTATATATAGGTCTTTTGTTTCTTTAGGTAGATATATTCCTAAGTATTTTATTCTTTTCATTGCAATGGTGAATGGAATGTTTCCTTCATTTCTCTTTCTGTTTTCTCATTGTTAGTGTATAGGACTGCAAGGGATTTCTGTGTGTTGATTTTATATCCTTCAACTTTACTATATTCATTGATTAGCTCTAGTAATTTTCTGATGGAGTCTTTAGGGTTTTCTATGTAGAGGATGATGTCATCTGCAAACAGTGAGAGTTTTACTTCTTCTTTTCCAATCTGGATTACTTTTATTTCTTTTTCTGCCCTGATTGCTGCGGCCCAAACTTCCAAAATTATGTTGAAGAGTAGTGGTGAGAGTGGGCATCCTTGGCTTGTTCCTGACTTTAGGGGAAATACTTTCAATTTTTCACCATTGAGGATAATGTTTGCTGAGGGTTTGTCATATATAGCTTTTATTATGTTGAGGTATGTTCCTTCTATTCCTGCTTTCTGGAGGGTTTTTTTTTTTTTATCATAAATGGATTTTTAATTTTGTCAAAGGCTTTCTCTGCATCTATTGAGATAATCATATGGTTTTTATTTTTCAGTTAGGGCAGAAATAAATGCAAAAGAAACAAAAGAGACCATAGCAAAAATCAACAAAGCCAAAAACTGGTTCTTTGAGAAGATAAGTAAAATTGACAAACCATTAGCCAGACTCATCAAGAAACAAAGGGAGAAAAATCAAGTCAACAAAATTAGAAATGAAAGTGGAGAGATCACAACAGACAACACAGAAACACAAAGAATCGTAAGAGACTACTATCAGCAACTATATGCAAATAAAATGGACAACTTGGAAGAAATGGACAAATTCTTAGAAAGTACAACTTTCCAAAACTGAACCAGGAAGAAATAGAAAATCTTAACAGACCCATGACAAGCACGGAAATTGAAACTATAATCAGAAATCTTCCAGCAAACAAAAGACTAGGACCAGGCGGCTTCACAGCTGAATTCTACCAAAAATTTAGAGAACACTTATCCTACTCAAACTCTTCCAGAAAATTGCAGAGGAAAGTAAACTTCCAAACTCATTCTTTGAGGGCACCATCACCCTAATACCAAAACCTGACAAAGATGCCACAAAAAAAGAAAACTACAGGCCAATATCACTGATGAACACAGATGCAAAAATTCTTAACAAAATTGTAGCAAACAGAATCCAACAACATATTAAAAGGTCATACATCATGACCACGTGGGCTTTATAACAGGGATGCCAGGATTCTTCAAGTATCTGCAAATATCTGCAAATCAATCTATGTAATACACCACATTAACAAATTGAAAAATAAAAGCCATATGGTGGAATTCCTATTATTATTTATACCACCTCTTACCAGCGATTTCACTCCACTTTCAGTTTCTCTACCCATGTATTTAACTGCAGATTTCTAATTTGTCAGAAAACATTTACACAATATTCCTCTACCTATAGCCCCATATTGTTTTAGTCTTCATTTTGCAATTAAATACAATTCTCACCATCTACTTTTTCACCAAAACTTGTGCAGTTATCTAATTATTGATTTAGTTTGAAGCTTTTCCTATAGTAAAGGGCTTGACAAACTACACAACTTTTCCATGGGATTCTTCAGGCCAGAATACTGGAGTGGGTTGCCATTTCCTTCTCCATGGAATCTTTCCTACCCAGGAATTGAACCCAGGACTTGGACTTTAAGCCTTATTCTAGAGAACTGGTTTCATACTGATAGTTTTCCTGTTATTCCTCAGCTCCATTCTTACATTTCTCTAATATATATGTCAAAGTATGTCAAGTCTGCAAACTGAAAAGATTTTGTCAGTTTGCAAACTTTTCCCAGATTCCTCACCTATGGTTTTGATATTAATTTTTGCTTTTCAGAGGTACTTCACAATCAGAAGAGGTTCAGGCAGATCAGAGATGCTGGTAGCCGCTGTGCTTTCTGATGTGTCAGCAGGGAATGACTCCAGACTCCAGTGACCCAGCAGGAACCATCTCTTTTTTTCAGTGGTTTCAGTGACAGAAAAGGCAGCCTCTGTTCAGTAGTTCCCAAATCAACGTTAACAGCACAGTGCCAAGTATAGGCTAATCCCAGGGACATGAGGAGCTTCTGATCTCTGGGTATTTCACTGTCTTAGTTTTTGTTCCTTCTACCCTTCCATTAAATTGGTGACCTATGTACTATATATTTCTTCCATTATTGTTTTATGGATTCTGGGACTCAGTTCTCATATATGTTCTTGATTTTAGGATTTGCCACTTTATCTTTTATTGTTTGCCTTGTTTTCATTTCATCTATAAGATCAAGTAGAGAATGCACTTGTCATGTCCATCTATGTATTGTTAGAACTTACCACAGACTCCAGTCTGTGTTCAGTAAATGAGTGCTCAAAATAAATGGATAAAACATTTCAATTTAAAAATATTTATTACCACTTGGTCATGGTGTTTTGTTGGTGATGGTGTTGAATTCAGTTTGCTAGTATTTTGTTAAGTATTTTTACATTTCTGTTCACCAAGAACACTGGTCTGTAGGTCTCTTTTCTTGTAGTGTCTTTTTCTGGCTTAGTAACAGGGTAATAACACAGATCTCATAAAATGCATCTGGAAATATTCTCTCTTCTTCAATTTATTTATTTACTTTTGGGCAAATAATTGAGAAGGATTGGCATTAATTCTTTAAATGTTGAGTAGACTCCAGTGAAGTCACTTATCCCTGGGATTTTGCTTATTAGGAGGTTTTTGATTCTGATTCAATCTCCATACTAATTATAGCTCTATTCATGCTTTCTATTTCTTCCCTGTCCAGTCTTGGTAAATTGCATGTTTCTAGTAATTTATCCACTTGTTTAAGGTTATTTAATTTGTTGATATGTAATTAACCATAACATTTCTTTATAATCTTTGCTTATTCTATGCTAACATTCATAGTGCTGCCACTTTCGTTTCTAGTTTTAGTTATTTGAGTCCTCTCTATTTTTCTTAGTCCTTTTGGTTAAAAGTTTTTCAGCTTTGTTTAGTTTTACTGATTTTTTTATATTTAAAAATTTTATGTTTTGCTTATTTCTGCTGTAATACATACTCCTCTTTTCCTTCTAAGAAGGATTTATATTGTTTTAAATTTTTTAAATTTCTTTGAGGTACAAAGTTATATATTATTATATGAAATCTTTATTCTGCATTAACATAGGTGTTTTGACAGAAACATCCATCTTTGTACTACTTTTCCTGCATTTCATAAATTTTGGTATGTTGTATTTTGTGTTTGAACCAACATATTTTCTAATTTTTCTTTGAATCTTTCTTTTACTTATTGGTTGTTCAGAAGTGTGGCTTGTAAGTTTTATAATTTTTTTTAAATAATTTTTAATTTTCATAATTGTCATAATACAGGACATTCCATCCAACAGCTGCAGAATATACATTCTTCTCAAGCACACACAGACCATTATCTAGGTCACAAAACAAGTCTTAACAAATTTAAGACTGAATTTACAAGACTGAAATCAAGTGTCTTTCTGACCACTATGGACTGAAACTAGATATCAATAACAGAAGGAAAACTGGAAAATGATAACTAATTTTAAATGAATAACAATACACTAAGACACACTTTATAAGATGTATTATTTTGACATTACATTTTTATGGAGGCAAATTTTTTTAAGATTATTTAAAATTTATCTTATGTCTCTTATTTTTCTTCATTCTGTGTAAAGTTAGCTATATGAAAACAAAACCAATCTCAGCAAGATAATTTATTACCTTGGATTTCCTACAAGTCCTCTTTAGAAACAGTTATCTTTTTTATTTCCTCTGAACTCCCAGTTACATGGCAGTCCATGGTTAATGGCACTTTTTTCATAACTCCTTTCATTAGGACTTTATCATATTCAACACATTTAAATACTAGAATATTTTAAAGTCCAAAACTTAAAACCTTTTAAAGTGCAGTTTGAGTACAAGAAAACCATTGCAAATTGCAAAATTTGCAAAATTAATAAAGAAAATAGTGTCTAAAAACAGACTGCATCTTATACAAAATAACTCACATGCCCACCATCCATCAATCATCATCCACTCTTCTTGCAAATACAGCAAGCTTTTATTACATTGTTTTAAAAATAAACTGTTTATAATTAAGATGATTGTTTTTCTTAACCAATACACATCCTTTTCTATTTGTGAAATTGCTTGTTTATCTTGGTTTGTTATGAAATTGAGAGTATTTTTCCATTAAAATTAGTGAAAATATATAAATCATTTTTTTATTTAACATTTTTAAATTTAGCATCAACATAATGAAAAATGAATTAAAATAATTACATAAGGACTAAGTGTACTGAATGCCAAGTATGTATACACATTAAGTGCATAGGTATTCAAGGAAAGTTGGAAGCTTGAGCCAAAATGTAAAGGTGGTAAAATATAAGCTCTATTTGGTCTTATTGACTGCACTAAATAGTTCTAGCACAGGGGTTCTGTAATATAATGAAAAACGTAAGATAAAATTACTGCTACAAACTCTACCTGTCAGAATCCTACTGGCCAAGACAAAAAAAAAAATATGAATTTTATTTTTTAACCAATTGAGTGGTATCATAAGTTTAGAAAATTAAAAAAAAATGTTTTAAAAGTTAAAATGCTATTAAAATCTAGCTGATTTTAGATATGAGTTAGAATTGACAATATTTTATCATTTTAGTTTAAAACATTTTTCCATCGTGGGTTTTTCTCTTTCCTATTTTTATACTATATATTGATTATTTTTACAAAAACTATTTAATTAAACATAATTTTTTCACCTGATCTGTTTTGTTTTAGAAATGTTTTGCTTTTCTTTATCTTACCATTGCCCTCAATTTTAGTCTTCTCAACAACTTAGGAAATCTAAAACTTCAAAGGAAGAACTTTTCTTCTTTTTCTCAAATGTAATTAAATAGTTTTATTTTCAGCAGGGGCTCAAGTTAAATGTTCCTCCACACAATTGACAAAGCAAGTATGGTGCCTACTTCTCATTCCTTCAAAGAAATCTGCTAAATTACCCTTAGCATCTCTTTGTTTAACTACATTCCCACATATCCTATAAAGTTTATTTTCAAGGAACATTTGACAAGAAGTATTCTTTAATGTTTTGCTTGCTGCTCTTTTAGTAGCGTCAATCTTGAACTCCAACTGCCCTAAAAATTGTATTTCTTCAGGCAAAGTGACTTTTTCAACTGTTTCTCTTTCACAATGGAATAATTCAGGTAAGCCAAGACAGCATAGAGAACAATACACTAAGTAGTGATTATTCAACTATATACTTCAAAGAAATATATAAAAAAGATAAGAGCAAAAGCATATTTGAAAATATTTGGCAACTAAGATATGACATTGAGGCTACATTTTCAGAAAAACACAAAATTCGTAACTACATTTTTATTTTGAAAAATAGCATATCTTAGAAACTTCACAATTTGTACCAGTTATATCTTTAAAAAATAACTTTATATCTATAGTAAGGTTAAAAAGCAGTATTTCAGGAGAATGCTAACATACCGCCAAAGGGAATACTTAAGAAGGTTTGCAGTATATAAAGAGAGTAAGATCAGTAAGTCAGTCAGAAAGCTTAATTCACATATTAAATTGCATGTTTTGCATATTAAACTGCATATTAAATCAGAGGACCAGACAAATAATTAGTCTCAAAATCAGGATTCAGAAAGACTTTGCAGTGATTTTTCTGAGTGAAGGCCATGGAATAGACATCAGTGGTTGGACTTTTACTTCTTCATAATTCTTTGATTCAGCAAACAAAAGGTGAATTAGACACCCTTAATATATTAAATATTTAAATCTAATATATAATCTATTCTGAAAAATTCCCAATGAGTAATTGAGAAAAATGTAAATACTGCTATTTGGGATTAAAATGTTTTATATATGTTTGTTGGATGATTCATTGTGTTGTTTAAGTTCTCTATTTTTAAATTTATCTTGTTTGTTCCATTCATTACTGAAAGTGGAATACTGACATCTTCAACTATTATTTAGAACTATGTCTCCTTTTGGTTTTCTCAGTCATCACCTCATATATTTTGATCATCTGTATACTAGCTTATAATTATCATATCCTTTTGCTTTCTGGAAAGATTTTAATGCCCACCTTTAGTGGTAGCAGATCTAGTCTTTCGGGGCAGAAACCCGGGCTCAAGAACATTTTGTGTCTTTCCAAAAGTTGCAGACAGCTATTGCTTCTACTCCTTTCCCTACAAGTAGTGTATCTGGGTAATGAGGACAGGAGAGTTTCATCCCCTATTCTTTTTATTATTTTTTTTAATAATTTTAGAATTAATTTAAAAGTTATTCAGGTAACATTGGTACATCATCTTATATTAATTTCATGTGTACAGCATCATAATTCCACTTCTGTATACCCTACAGTGTGTTCACCACTTAAAATAGTTTTCATCTGTCACCATACCGTTCATCTCTTTATCCATTTCTCCCTTTTCCACCCCTTCTCCTGCTCTCCCCAAGCCTGTTCTCTGTAGCTACATGCCTGTTTTTATTTGGCTCAGTTTGTTCATTTATTTTGATTGTTAATTAATTTGTTTGTTTTTATATTTCACACAATACTGACATCATAAACCATTTGTCTTTTTTTTTTCTAGTTTATCTCACTTAGCATAATACCTTCAAGCTCCACTCGTGCTGTTGTAAATGGACATGATTTTATCTCTTTCTGGCTTCCCAGGTGGCTCAGTGGTAAATAATCCACCTGCAATGCAGGAGACCTGCAGGAGATGTGGGTTCCATCTCTGGGTTGGGAAGATCCCCTGGAGGGGGAAATGGCAACCCAATCCAGTATGTCTTGCCTGGAAATCCCATGGACAGAAGAGCCTGCTGGGCCACAGTCCACGGGGACAGAAAAGAGTCAGACACAGCTTAGTGACTGAGCAATAACATGGCTGAGTTTTAGTCTATTGTGGACTACTATATGTATATTCTTTGTTCTTTTTAGTTTCTAAGTCATGTCCCTCTCTTCTGTAGCCCCATGAACTGTATTCCACTAAGCTTCTCAATTCACAGGATTTCCCAGGCAAGACTACTGGAGTGAGTTGCCATTTACTTCTACAGGGCATCTTATCAACTGAGAGGTTGAACACATGTCCCATGCATTGGCAAGTGGATTCTTTACCACTGAGCCTCCTAGGAAGCCCATATATATACTGCTGCTGCTGCTAAGTCGCTTCAGTCATGTCCGACTCTGTGAGACCCCCATAGAGGGCAGCCTACCAGGCTCCCCCATCCCTGGGATTCTCCAGGCAAGAACACTGGAGTGGGTTGCCATTTCCTTCTCCAATGCATGAAAGTGAAAAGTGAAAGTGAAGTTGCTCAGTCCTGTCCAACTCCTAGCGACCCCATAGACTGCAGCCCACCAGGCTACTCTGTCCATGGGATTTACCAGGCAAGAGTAATAGAGTGGGTTGCCATCGATAAGTTGAGTAGTCATGAATAAGAATGACCTGCACATTATAATTTGTTATCCCACTCAGGATCAAGGAATACTCAGCACAGGGTAGACATGATTTTCTTTAAACTTCTGTTTCTCATTTAGAGATACTAAAGGCATACTCAGGAAGCAAAGACAAAAAGGACTTTCTCTTCCCTTGGCTTCAGGAGATTCAATTTCAATAAGGAATGGGAAAATGTAGCTTTGGATCTGATTTAAAGCAGAGCCTGAGAGGGCTAACTTCAAGACTAGTTTGAAGTCCTAAGAGATAAGGATTTATAGGGGATCTAAGCAGGTTATGAAATCCATGAGAAATGACTGAGAAAGTGAGTAGATTATTTTAAAGTTTTCAGTCAGTGTCATACTGATGTTGGTCCCATGCTCTACAGAAGTACAGCAGGAAGTGAGACAGTACATATGCATGAGATATATCCTAAATATAAAAGGATCAAAGTTGTTTTTTTTTTTTTTTAATCAAATTGCTTTGGAAGATGATCCAAATGTTGCCTTAACTTAATGGGATTAGTAAAATGAGTTAGTACCTAGAGGGAGGTGCAGGAAGCTGTAAAATACTTCTGCCTAGCATTTCCATTACTATCAGTTCAGTTCAGTTGCTCAGTCGTGTCAGACTCTTTGCGACCCCATGAATTGCAGCACGCCAGGCTTTCTTGTCCATCACTAACTCCCGGAGTTGACCCAGACTCACATCCATCGAGTCAGTGATGCCATCCAGCCATCTCATCCTCTGGCGTCCTCTTCTCCTCCTGCCCCCAATCCCTCCCAGCATCAGAGTCTTTTCCAATGAGTCAACTCTTTGCATGAGGTGGCCAAAGGACTGGAGTTTCAGCTTTAGCATCATTCCTTCCAAAGAAATCCCAGGGCTGATCTTCAGAATGGACTGGTTGGATTTCCTTGCAGTCCAAGGGACTCTCAAGAGTCTTCTCCAACACCACAGCTCAAAAGCATAAATTCTTCGGCACTCAGCTTTCTTCACAGTCCAAATCTCACATCCAAACATGACCACAGGAAAAACCATAGCCTTGACTAGAGGAACCTTTGTTGGCAAAGTAATGTCTCTGCTTTTCAATATGCTATCTAGGTTGGTCATAACTTTCCTTCCAAGGAGTAAGCATCTTTTAATTTCATGGCTGCAGTCACCATCTGCAGTGATTTTACAGCCCCCCAAAATAAAGTGTGACACTGTTTCCACTGTTTCCCCATCTATTTCCCATGAAGTCATGGGACCAGATGCCATGATCTTCATTTTCTGAATGTTGAGCTTTAAGCCATTACTATAAACCTTATTAAATTTACACATACACATACACACACACACACTATAACAGTATTGAATTAGAAATACACTTGCTAAGTTAGCAACCTTAGATCTCTATAGAAGCAATTGTCTGGCTTCCTCATATGCTCAGTATGCACTCTGGTAAAAGAAACTATGACCACATGGCTTCAATACACTAAATCTCTTATTCTGGCTAGCGTTCTAAAATGTCAAAGTATAGGGATTAGGCCTTCCCATTATGCTCTCTGTGAGTAAGGATAAGTAGAATAGCTACTATACTGAGCTAATTGTGCTATTTCAGTGAAGAATCTTTAAGAAGCACATAAAGGCAAAACTGTTTTGTCTTTAAAATATGACCAAGAAAATGTGATTCTAGAGATAAAAATGAGAAGTCAGTAAGTGTTGAAGAAGCAATAAAAATCGGTTTTAAAGAATTCTAGAGAATGTGAAGACTGTCTGTTCTAATAGAGTGACTTCTGTACACATTTAAAGACTATGTATTCTATGAAGCATTGAAAATTTTCATCTGTCTTGCTTTTGTTGTGGTCATATCTGAAGCAGACTCGAAGAAAAACATAAAGGGCCCAAATCAGCAGCAGAGTAAATTTGGCATCTCTATTGAAATCATCTTTTATCTATAAGAATATAGATATTAGTACTCAACAAGTTGTTAGTAGTGAATTAAGTATATTTCAGTTTCTGGGTAAATGCAATGTGAGAGAATAAATGATAACACACAACAAATGTTGAGATGGTGATCAACACTAACACCCAGATTCCAAAAACTAAGAATATATAGGAGGAATACAGATTTTAGAGATTTCTTTAGATTTTTTGGAAGTAATATATTATAATGCCTTAGATGAATCAAGAAGGTAACAAGTAAATTATAGAATGGAGAAACAAGAAGGAGAAATTTGCTTTGTTTAATTTTCCCTATGATGGCATATAATTCGAAAGTATGTATGCGTGTGTATGTGTGTGTGTTTGCGATTGGGATCTCATGGAAAAGTTAAAATCATGTGAGACCAAAATAACGAAATGCTTTGTAGTCCTGCTGGGCTTATCAGTAACTGATACCTTGACTCTGACTACATACAAAAGATATTGAAATCTATTCCTAAACTGTACCTAGATGCCAGTGGCAATGTGATACAGCACAGTTTTTGATCTTTAAGAAGTATATAAGGCACAGTATACCAAGCATTTACTAGTCCTGGTGGCTGAGTGGTAAAGGATCTGCCTGCCAAGAAGGAGACACGGTTTCCATCCCTGGGTCAGAATGATCCTCTGGAGAAGGAAATGGCAACTCACCCCACTATTCTTGCCTGGGAAATGCCATGGACAGAAGAGCCTGGAGGGCTATAGTCCATGGGTTTACAAATGAGTCAGACTTGACTTAATGACTAAACAATAATAACAAGACAAATTATTCACCAAGACTTATTAAAACAAATCAAGTTTATCTTAACTGATGCTCCAAATAATCACCTTTAACTACATTGAGAAGTAGTTCAAGTTAATGCACTAACAGTCATATTTTTATTTCTGGTGTTTTTAAGACCTAGATTCTTCATCTGCTGCTGCTGCTGCTGCTAGGTCGCTTCAGTCATGTCTGACTCTGTGCGACCCCATAGATGGAAGCCCACCAGGCTCCCCCGTCCCTGAGATTCTCCAGGCAAGAACACTGGAGTGGGTTGTCATTTCCTTCTCCAATGCAGGAAAGTGAAAAGTGAAAGTGAAGTCGCTCAGTCGTGTCTGACTCATAGTGACCCCATGGACTGCAGCTCCCCCCCCCCGGCTCCTCCATCCATGGGATTTTCCAGGCAAGAGTACTGGAGTGAGGTGCCATTGCCTTCTCTGAGATTCTTCATCAAGCAGTAAATATAAAAACTTCAAATTTGGATTCCCATCATTTCCACAGAAAGGCCAGTGGTGCTGCAACTATCGCAATAGTGTATAAATAGGAAACAAAATACTAGGACAGTGAAGAGAAATCTTAACTATTGTATTACTTAGAAGCCACAGTTCACTAAAAAGCCCCTTGATGAAAGTGAAAGAGGAGAGTGAAAATGTTGGCTTAAAGCTCAACATTCAGAAAACGAAGATCATGGCATCTGGTCCCATCACTTCATGGGAAATAGATGCAGAAACAGTTTCAAACTTTATGTTTTGGGGCTCCAAAATCACTGCAGATGGTGATTGCAGCCATGAAATTAAAAGACACTTACTCCTTGGAAGGAAAGTTATGACCAACCTAGGTAGCATATTAAAAAACAGAGACATTACTTTGCCAACAAAGGTCCGCCTAGTCAAGGCTATGGTTTTTCCAGTGGTCATGTATGTATGTGAGAGTTGGACTGTGAAGAAAGCTGAGTGCCAAAGAATTGATGCTTTTGAACTGTGGTGTTGGAGAAGACTCTTGAGAGTCCCTTGGACTACAAGGAGATCCAGCCAGTTCATTCTAAAAGAGGTCAGACCTGGTATTTCTTTGGAAGGAATGATGCTAAAGCTGAAACTCCAGTACTTTGGCCACCTCATGTGAAGAGTTGACTCATTGGAAAAGACTCTGATGCTGGGAGGGATTGGGGGCAGGAGGAAAAGGGGATGACAGAGGATGAGATGGCTGGATGGCATCACCGACTCGATGGACTTGAGTTTGAGTGAACTCCGGGAGTTGGTGATGGACCGGGAGGCCTTGCATGCTGCAATTCATGGGGTTGCAAGGAGTCGGACATGAATGAGCGACTGAACTGAACTGAACTGAACAATTCACTGATTTCAGCATGGTTCCTAAGCCTATGGATCATTGCTTTTAACTGTACTCTTGCATAACCTGGCTGAAAAAACAATTTTATGCATTCTTACTGAAGTACATATAATGCTGTTGTTCTTCAGTATTAGGCCTTTTATAGCATACTGCTAAGTCATGTCAGTCGTGTCCGACTCTGTGCGACCCCATAGATGGCAGCCCACCAGGCTCCCCCATCCCTGGGATTCTTCAGGCAAGAACACTGGAGTGGGTTGCTATTTCCTTCTCCATTGTATAGCATGAATGCGTATTAAATATGTGTTAATGAGGATGCTTAAAAGCCCATCTTGGTGGCTTAGTGGTAAAGAATCCACCTGCAATGCAGGAGACTTGCAACTTGCAAGAGATGTGAGTTTTATCCCTTGGTGGGGAAGATTCCCTGGAAAAGGAAATGGCAACCTACTCCAGTATTCTTGCCTGGAGAATCCAATGGACAGAGGAACCTGGCATTGATGAGGTCACAAAGATTCAGACTCAACTGAGCAACTAAACAACAACAAAAGCCCATTGTCATTTGGAACTCGACACAAAAGCAGATGAAGAGAGATTTGGTCTATATCGTGGTGGTGTGGGGACTGCTATTAGAAGCAAAGTGTGAGGACTTTAATTCTAGTATTGAAGGTGTAGAGATTGTATGGGCTTCCCAGGTGGTGCTAGAACTCGCCTGCCAATGCAGGAGACATCAGAGACACGGGTTCGATCCCTAGGTTGGGAAAATCCCCTGGAGGATGACATGGCAACCCGCTCCAGTATTCTTGCCTGAAGAATCCCATAGACAGAGGAACCTGGTAGGCTACAATCCATAGGGTCACAAAGAGTCAGACAGAGGTTGTATAAAAAGTAGAAACAAAGAAATAATCAGTCATATGTAAAACTTCTCTGAAACAAGGTAATGAGGAAGTAATTTTGCTAATCAGATGTTTCAGAGATCATCTTTAGACTTCTAACATCATATATGGTTTTTCCTTATATATAATACTATATTATTTATATAATGCAATGTTAAAGATACTAGATCTCCTCTTAATCACAAAAATGGTTAGAAGCTATGGATTAAAATCATGCATATGCTAATAATAGATTAGATCATACATATTACTTTAATACCATACAGTTATGTACAAGTGATAGCATGTGGTATTAATGCATGGTGTTCAAATATACAATGTACATTATTTTGTTTTGGTTCTTTTAAGCTTTTTTATATTGTTTTATAGTTTTGTATTTTAAAGGTATATTTTAATAAAATTCTTAGAATTATATTAAATAATAGAGATATTGGAAAAGGACTATAGCTATTACTATAATACTACTTTAAAGATAGCAAAATATATTATTTTGCAGTAAAAGAAGTATTAAGATACTATGCCTTTAGTTAGAAACCATTTATGAAAGCCAAAAGTAATTATATTTTTAATAGAATAATCTATTATTTTAATCTAAAATAATCTCTTAGGATTGGGATAACTTAAAATTTCTAGAGCTGTACTAAACTAAAGAATAAAAGCTTATTAAATAGCTAGGTCATTCCCAAATGAAATAAGATTTTAAAACATTAATTACCAAACATTAACTTTCTCTTACAAAAAGTTTTTCTTACAGAAAAACTAAAGAGATTTTAAATTATTAATATATACATTATATAATGTATATAAATATATGTATATATAAATATGTATGTTTATATATATAATGAATATATATTATAATATGATATAATAAATATATTCACCAATCTATAAAATGCTAATATACAAGACACTTCATAGTTGCTAAAAAAGGTAAGATATATACTTTTAATAAAAAGATATATGATATGGCAAACTCAGATATACATTCCATATTTTTCCTAAGGGCCACTGCTCATTTAACAAACAATACAATCATTAAAATAACTTGGAAGAATGACGAGCCTATTTGGACAGAGCAGTGGCCCCTCAAGAAAGAGAAATTACAGGCGGCTAAGAAACTTATAGATACACAACTAGAATTAAAGCATATTGAAGGATCTTGTTTTCTTGGAACTCTCCTATTTTTGTTATAAAAAATAAATCTAACAAATGGCATCTCCTAACAGACCTTAGAAAAGTTAATGCATCTATGAAACCTATGGGTGCATTACAACCAGGAATCCCATCACCTACCACTATTCCTCATAATTGGCATATCTGGAATATTTTGGAGAAATTTCATTTCATTATCCTTCTGGTAAGCTGTGGAATTTCTTAAAAAATACTGAATTTATTATTTCTCACATTATCAGCACACAGCCTATACTACAGGCCAAGGTTTTTTATATAGATGGGACTAAAAATGCCAAAGTTTCATTTTAGTCTCTCAAGGGATATAAAGTCTTTTATACTAAATTTCATTCTGCTCAACAAAATGAATTATACAATCTTATTTAAGTTATGTGCCTACATTCTTACCCCATTAATATAGTCTCTGACTCTATATATTCTGTTTTCGGGTTAAAAAATATAGAAACTTCCACCTTAAACTCCAATCAACCTGTTATTCAACAACTCTTTTTTGAACTACAATCTGTTGTTAGAAACCTCAATTCTCCCATTTATATTACACATATTTGAACACATTCTTGTCTTCTGGGCCCCATGACTTATTATAATGAACAAGCTGATAAACTGGTTTCCTTTGCTACTCCAGAGGAACAGCGTGCTCTGTTGCATAACAATGCTGGCTCCCTACACCAGCTATGGAAAATCCCATACCACCAGGCTAAAAAAATTATTAGTAATTGCTCTATTTGTAGCGCTCTACCCATCACACAGGTATTAATCCTAGTGGTTTACAACCTAATGAACTATGACAAATGGATGTAACTCATTACCCTGAAGTTTCTCTATTTTCTTTCCTACACATCTGTATAGACACGAATTCCTCTTTTAAGTGGGCCACACCTCTTCGCGGTGAAGCTACACAACATGTTATACCCTGCCTATGAAGGAAAGTTATGACCAACTTAGATAGCATATTCAAAAGCAGAGACATTACTTTGCCAACAAAGGTCTGTCTAGTCAAGGCTATGGTTTTTCCTGTGGTCATGTATGCATGTGAGAGTTGGACTATGAAGAAGGCTGAGTGCCAAAGAATTCATGCTTTTGAACTGTGGTGTTGGAGAAGACTCTTGAGAGTCCCTTGGACTGCAAGGAGATCCAACCAGTCCATTCTGAAGGAGATCAGCCCTGGGATTTGTTTGGAAGGAATGATGCTAAAGCTGAAACTCCAATACTTTGGCCACCTCATGTGAAGAGTTGACTCATTGGAAAAGACCCTGATGCTGGGAGGGATTGGGGGCAGGAGGAGAAGGGGATGACAGAGGATGAGATGGCTGGATGGCATCACTGACTCAATGGACGTGAGTCTGGGTGAACTCCGGGAGTTGGTGATGGACAGGGAGGCCTGGTGTGCTGTGATTCATGGGGTCGCAAAGAGTTGGACACGACTGAGTGACTGAACTGAACTGAACTGAACTGAAACAATTTTTACAATCTTTTTCTATTAAACATATTACAGGTATTCCTTATAATCCACAGGCACAAGACATAATCAAACAAACACAGCACACACTAAAGTTACAAATAAAAAAATTTAAAAAGGGGGAGTACACAGGTACACTACTGTCTTTCTTATTTACAGCAGACTTTACTAAATTCCAACATAAGATATTTTCTAAACCGTTTAAAATTTTTTAACCTTTTTGGAAGATTCAACACAAGGGGGCCCCCAGCATTCAAAATGGAGATGAAACAAGAGCCCCAGGAAGAAGAAATTCCAATACAGGCTATGTCCACTCTAAAGATCTCCAGAAAGCACCGCCCTCGGCAACATCAACCTTATGATTTCCCCACTTGCTGCTGCTGCTGCTGCTAAGTCTCTTCAGTCGTGTCAGACTCTTGGGGACAAATAAAATCCTTACTAATCGAGCTGAAAATGTGGTCTTTCAACAGGAAATGCCTCGGAGTTCTGAATACATTTTCCTGACAATGCCCAGCCACAGCGCATGGCCTCCCCCGTCCCTCGCCCCTCCCTGCTCTGACTTTCCCAACCCCCCTCTATTAACAGATCATAGAATGGACTGAGAAAAGACCCATGGTATCAACCAAAGACTCCACCCATATACCCCCTCCCCGGAACGTGAAAGGGCCCTCACATCCTGGGGAGGAAAGAAAACCAATTAACATTTCTTTAGGCTATGGAGTCCTTCCCTTGTGAATGGGCCCAGCAAAATTGTGCATAAATGTCAACCGACAAACTTGGGCTTTCGCCCTGCCTCCCAAAAAGGATTTTCCAACGTTGCTTAGACTATATACTGCTCTTTCTTTGTCTGTGAACCATATTTATACTACTGAGACTTTAGGGAAAGAGTTAGGGAAAGAACAAAGAACATTATGCAAAGGGTTTACTTATAAAAACTTTACTTATACTCCTGTTCCTTGGGACAAATATCAAACCAAATCAAGAAAATCAATGTTTGTGGCTAATCATACAATTGTTGACTGGGGACCCCATGGTATGTGGTTATCTGATTTCTCAGATGATATTAACAACACTGAGTGTGATATGGAAGGTCACTGACACTAGGATGGAATATTACCATGACATAGGACTTCTTGGGTGGCTTGACCTTGGATTAGCCCCACCTCATCCTAGGATCATCCTCAATAAACAGTGGGCCTGAACAATGGGACATTTGGAAAGTTGCTGTGAACACCAAAAAATTTGGAACTTGGACCGGACATTTCACAGAGACCTGTCATGGTCATAGTAACTATTTCTTTCGCTATAACTGGTCATATTTTATACAGGCCTGTGTCCCACTCCCTTTTGTTATAGTTATAGGAAATTTACAATTTAATAAGACTTTACATTCTGTAAAGTACTAATTGCAAACTATATACTTGTCTTGACTCCTCTGTTTCTTTAATCTACTCAATTTTGTGTTCAGTTCAGTTCAGTTCAGTCAGTTCAGTCGCTCAGTTGTGTCTGACTCTTCACGACCTCATGAATTGCAGCATGCCAGGCCTCCCTGCCCATCACCAACTCCCAAATTTCACTCAACCTCACATCCATCGAGTCGGTGATGCCATCCAGCCATCTCATCCTCTGTCGTCCCCTTCTCCTCCTGCCCCAATCCCTCCCAGCATCAGAGTCTTTTCCAATGAGTCAACTCTTCACATGAGGTGGCCAAAGGACTGGAGTTTCAGCTTTAGCATCATTCCTTCCAAAGAAATCCCAGAGCTGATCTCCTTCAGAATGGACTGGTTGGATCTCCTTGCAGTCCAAGGGACTCTCAAGAGTCTTCTCCAACACCACAGTTCAAAAGCATCGATTCTTCAGCACTCAGCTTTCTTCACAGTCCAACTCTCATATCCAAACATGACCACTGGAAAAACCATAGCCTTGACTAGGCGGACCTTTGTTGGCAAAGTAATGTCTCTGCTTTTGAATATGCTATCTAGGTTGGTCATAACTTTCCCTCCAAGGAGTAAGCATCTTTTAATATCATGGCTGCAATCACCATCTGCAGTGATTTTGGAGCCCCCAAAAATAAAATCTGACACTGTTTCCACTGTTTCCCCATCTATTTCCCATGAAGTGATGGGACCAGATGCCATGATCTTCATTTTCTGAATGTTGAGCTTTCAGCCAACTTTTTTACTCTCCTCTTTCACTTTCATCAAGAGGCTTTTTAGTTCCTCTTCACTTTCTGCCATAAGGGTGGTGTCATCTGCATATCATCTGCATATTGATATTTCTCCCAGCAATCTTGATTCCAGCTTGTGCTTCTTCCAGCCCAGCGTTTCTCATGATGTACTCTGCATAGAAGTTAAATAAGTAAGGTGACAATACACAGCCTTGATGTACTCCTTTTCCTATTTGGAACCAGTCTGTTGTTCCATGTCCAGTTCTAACTGTTGCTTCCTGACCTGCATATAGGTTTCTCAAGAGGCAGGTCAGGTGGTCTAGTATTTCCATCTCTTTCAGAATTTTCCACAGTTTATTGTGATCCACACAGTCAAAGGCTTTGGCATAGTCAATAAAGTAGAAATCGATGTTTTTCTGGAACTCTTTTGCTTTTTTGATGATCCAGTGGATGTCAGCAATTTGATCTCTGGTTCCTCTGCCTTTTCAAAAACCACCTTGAACATCAGCAAGTTCATGGTTCACATATTGCTGAAGCCTGGCTTGGAGAATTTTGAGCATTACTTTACTAGGACTTTCCTGGTGGCTCAGATGGTAAAGCGTCTGTCTACAATGTGGGAGACCTGGGTTCCATCCCTGGGTCAGGAAGATCCACTAGAGAAGGAGATGGCAATCCACTCCAGTAATATTGCCTGGAAAATCCCATGGACAGAGGAGCCTGGTAGGCTACAGTCCATGGGGTCGCAAAGAGTCAGACACGACTGAGCAACTTCACTTTCCTTTTCTTTACTAGCGTGTGAGATGAGTGCAATTGTACGGTAGTTTGAGAATTCTTTCCTGTAAAATTCAATCATAGTGCCTACAACTGGGAACAAATCAAATTTCCTTTACAAAATATACATGATAATTACGAATGTACATAATTACATGATAATCTCCGAATGTACAATTACTACAAAAAGAAATCTTTAAAACTTTTTCTAAAAATCTGCCCTCTTACCCTAATTTGGAAACTTTAGCTGAACAAATTATCCAGGATAGACCCATGAGGATGGTTTCAAAGTATTACCCATAGTATCGAATCTGGAACTGTAACTTTGGTGATTGTCTTGATAATTATATTTGTTCTATACCATTGCCTTTCTATAAGGTTGGTTAATACTAACCAAACTCATTTGGTCAGGACCTTGTTTTTTTTAACAAATATAATAAAATAGGGGGAATTGTCTGGAATCATTTTACAGGAAGCTTCCTGTGTGCTGTTTTGGATCTGTCAGGAATTCTCTGTTCCTTATTAATTCCTGAATATTCAGGAATTAAGAGGAGAGGCAAGCCTCTCCTGGGGGCTGAGGAATCCAGGCATTTCCTTTGTTAGTTTTTCTATACAGTGCTAAGTACCCGCTTCCTTTTTATGAATCATATGGTAAAAGTGATTATTTACAACTCTCTCTTTAATATGGATCGCCTATGTTTTGTAAGTCTGGAATTTTAATCTTTATCTTTGCTGAAAATAACTACAGTATATATGCCCACACCATGTTGATTAAAACACCTTTGCTCCATCAGAACTTGGTCCCCGTGTCTTGCTTTCTCTCTTTCTCTCTCTCTCTCTCTCAAGCTATTTCTTTGGAGCGCAGAGGCTCTCTGAGTTCACTTTCCTGCCCGAGCTTCTAAGACCCTCTCGAGAAGGTGCTCTGTGCCTTCACCCCATTGAGAGGGTGCCTGAGGCCTCTGTGAACAGAGCAAGCCCCATGCAGGGGCTTTATTGGCTTTCTGTGTAAACCAAGGAATATCAGCCTCTTTCTCTCTCCTTTACATTCTTATCAGTCGACTCTGGACCACCAGGTTCCTGTCCATTAAAAGACCTCAACACTCATATTAATAAACCCACCCTGGCTTTAGAAATAAAAGACATATTTTCTCCCTTGGAAATCATAATTTTTCCCACATATTCATTATTAAAAGAACAAGAAAGTATTAAAATCATAATTTATATATTCATGTATGTATATATTTATGTTGAACATGATTTCTTCAAATGGCTCCACAATCCTAAATTTTCTTTATTTTCTTTGCTTTTAGTTTTAGAATTGGCCTGAAAAAGGCAAACAGATCCATGGGTAGAAGAACCACAAAATACGTCATTCTACTAAGTTTAATACACTAATGGGAAAAAATAAGCTATTGCTGTTACTGATTTTCTTTCATTGAGAATAAAGCTGGTATATCAACACTAAAGCATTTCAGATAATGCCATATATCCAGTCACAATGGATAAATGGTGTTTGTATTACACTGAATAAAACATGAATGTGTCATATTGTATTCTTCCCTTTCTCTTCTTTTCTTTTCTTACAGATTCACGTCAAGAACTCAAAGAGCTTGCTCAAAATCTATATGGACTTTATTACATTTTATATGTGACAACAATGTACAATATATCATATCACTAGTTTTAGAGTATCTGGAGGCATGGATAAGCACAGCTAGTATGGTTAGAGACTTTTCAGGAAGATAAGACACACTAAGTGGCACTATTACACTTATTTTAAGATGTGTGAGCTAAATAAAGCATGTTAACTTTGTCTATTGCATTATAATTGAATATGTTTTAATTACTGGATATATTTTACATGGGATATGGAGGTTAATTTATTTCAATAGGTTTATTCATAAAACAAAATGGAATTTCAAAATTTCAAAACAACTTAGCAGTTTTTATCTCATAATTTACAATTTTTCTCTAAAAGAGTTAAAGGCCATTAAGCAGGCTTTCAGGGCCAACTGTTAATATCATTGAAAAAAACATATAAAATATACATTAGTCTTACAACTCAGGGTGTTAAAAATGAGAGTTATGCTATATTTCTTGACTATATATATTTAAACAAATGTCACTCTCTATAAAATCTTACCTTTTAGAGTTTTAGTGGTAAAAGTATTAAGGACTAAAACAACTTCTGGCTGCTTACCTGATGCTGTAGTGTTAGCAATTTGATTTGATTAGTATTATAAGCTATCCAAAAGATACATGGATTTTTTTTTTTTTTATTTTTTGGAGTCTAAAGACAACTAGCCATGGCCCACCCATGAGTAAAACACTAAAATTTAAGCTTCATTAGCTTCATAATAGGCAATTGCAACACACTGCAGCACTCTTGCCTGGAAAATCCCATGGGCAGAGCAGCCTGATAGGCTGTGGTCCATGGGGTCGCTAAGAGTCCGACATGACTGAGCGACTTCCCTTTCACTTTTCACTTTCATGCATTGGAGAAGGAAATGGCAACCCACTCCAGTGTTTTTGTCTGGAGAATCCCAGGGATGGGGGAGCCTGGTGGGTTTCCGTCTATGGGGTTGCACAGTCAGACACGACTGAAGCGACTTTGCAGTAGCAGCATCAACTTCATAATAAATCTACCTTTAGCTTTAATTTCCTCACCCAAGCTCTTACTATCAGCTCAGTGAACTGAATTGCTTTGCTCCATGGAATAAAAGCTATGACAAACTTAGACAGTTTATTAAAAAGCAGAGACATTACTTTGCCAACAAAGGTCTGCATAGTCAAAGCTATGGTTTTTCCAGTAGTCATGTATGGATGGGAATGTTGGACCATAAAGAAAGCTGAGCACTCAAGAATTTATGCTTTTTAACTGTGGTTTTGGAGAAGACTCTTGAGAGTCCCTAGGATGGCAAGGAATCAAACCAGTCAATCTTAAAGGAAATCAATCCTGAATATCCACTGGGTGCTGAAGCTGAAGCTCCAATACTTTGGCCACCTGATATGGAGAGCCAACTCATTAGAAAAATCCCTGATATTGGGAAAGATTAAAGTCAGGAGGAGAAGGGGACAACAGGTGATGAGATGGTTAGATGGCATCACGGACTGAATGGACATGAGTTTGAACATGCTCTGAGAGATGGTGAAGGACAGGGAAGCCTGGCATGCTGCAGTCTATGGGGTCACAAAGAGTTGGACACAACTGAATCACTGAATAACAACACTAGAAAACAATTATTACCAAAACCACTGATAATGTCTTTGGCCTGAGCTTTACCTCTCAGAATCTTAAATATAGCTCATCTTTCTTTACTGATTAAATATCATCTTAACATTTACGTCTTCACAAAGTAACTAAAAGATGGTAAATAGTACTATGGAGTGCTTAAAAAGAATTATATTTATTTCTTAAAAAGTCAAACAGGTGTTATACTATAGTGATAATTTATCATGCTATAGAAAAAAACAGCAAAAGGAAGATAATGTAGTTAATAAAATTATATCTGTATGTATTTATACATACTTATCAAAATAAATTAAGATGTCAAAAATATTTATTATTGATTGGCAGATTTTCATTTCTCCCCTTATTTATTCTCATTATTTTATTTTATAATAAATATGCATCATTTAAAAACTGAGGACTATGATATTTGACTTTATAGTCAGTTTCACTGGGCCACAGAGTGCATGATCATTTGCTCAAATATTATTTTTGAGTAAATAGGCGAGAGTGTTTCTGGATTAGATTAACCTTTGAATCTATACACAGAGTGAAGAAGATTGCCCTCTGTAATGTGGGTGGGCCGTATCTAATCACTTGAAAACCTGAATGGAACAAAAATGCTGATTAGGAGGGAATTACTGTTGGAGAAGGCAATGGCACCCCACTCCAGTACTCTTGCCTGGAATATCCAATGGACGGAGAAGCCTGGTGGGCTGCAGTCCATGGGGTCGCTAAGAGTCGGACACGACTGAGCACCTTCACTCTGACTTTTCACTTTCATGCATTGGAGAAGGAAATGGCAACCCACTCCAGTATTCTTGCCTAGAGAATCCCAGGGATGGGGGAGCCTGGTGGGCTGCCGTCTATGGGGTCGCACAGAGTCGGACACGACTGAAGTGACTCAACTACTGTATGACTGCACTGAGCTGACTGGACTGAACTGAGCTGCCTGACTGCACTGAGGACACTGCACTCTCCCTGCCTTCACATTCCAACCGAAACAGTGGTTCTTCTTGGCTCTGCAGCCTGCCTGCTTTCAGAGGAGAGTTACACCATTGGTTCTACTGATACTCAGGCCTTTAGGCCCAGATAAATCAGAACTGATGCAAAGACTTTTTCATTGTGAAGAAGTGAAAATAAATAGGGACAATAATCTTGAGTTAACAAACTAAAAATAATCAAAAACATTTTCTTTAGTATAGCTTTGATTTCTTTATGATGTTTAATTTCAAAATTCAATTAATGTTTTATTAAAGATTTAAACTGTATGTACTATTTTAAAATCCACTTCTTTTAAACCTCCTCATTATAATTCCTTTTTCTTCTATAATGAATTTGTATCCCTTCCAGAGCCTTTTGACACCCTACTTCTCTAAGTATGAGACCATTCTTTTTCATATATTTTAACCTGAGTAATTTATATATTTTATGTGCTACAAAACTTGCTTTTACAAATATTGTAATTTTAAAATCTATAATTTAAAATATAAATCATTATTCTATATTAGTTGCTACTTTTTATTGCAATCATATTTTGATGATAATAGTTTGAATTATTTTTCAGGTAAAGAATAATTGCTTAATCAAAAGTTATGCTGATACTCAACATCCCATTTCAATTTTTATAGCAGTACTTATACTAATGTGCATTTCTACCATCTGTGCTTGAGTGTTACTGCTTCTATACAACTTCCCAACAACTAATAGTTTCATATCTTATGTTTTGCTAATATTAAAATAAAGGAATTATCATTTCTTTTCATTTTCTATTATTATTTATATTATGTTCCTTCACAGTAAGGAACTACTACTATTCCTTATATCTGCCTTTATTAACTAGGTGAGCAGCAGCATAGAATGGTTCAACACAAAAGACAACTTTTGGATCCAGGTATTTACTCTGCCATGCAGAGATTAATCATGATAATAAATATGAACAAAATATGTACAAAAAAGATCTTCATGACCCAGACAATCATGTTGGTGTGATCACTCACCTAGAGCTGACATACTGGAATGTGAAGTCAAGTGGGCCTTAGGAAGCATCACTACAAACAAAGCTAGAGGAGGTGATGGAATTCCAGTTGAGCTATTTCAAATCCTGAAAGATAATGCTATGAAATTGCTACACTTAATATGCCAGCAAATTTGAAAATCTCAGCAGTGGCCCCAGGACTGGAAAAGGTCAGTTTTCATTCCAATCCCAAAGAATGGCAATGACAAAGAATGCTCAAACTACCGCACAGTTGCATTCATCTCACACGCTAGCAAAGTAATGCTCAAAATTCTCCAAGTCAGTCTTTAACAGTACATGAACCATGAACTTCCAGATGTTCAAGCTGGATTTAGAAAAGGCAGAGGAACCAGAGATCAAATTACCAATATCTGCTGGATCATCGAAAAAGCAAGAGAGTTCCAGAAAAACATCTATCTCTGCTTTATTGACTCTGCTAAAGCCTTTGACTTTGTGGATCACAATAAACTGTGGAAAATTCTGAAAGAGATGGGAATACCAGAACACCTGACCTGCCTCTTGAGAAATCTATATGCAGGTCAGGAAGCAACAGTTAGAACTGGACATGGAACATGAGAGTGGCTCCAAATAGGTAAAGGAGTACGTCAAGGCTGTATATTGTCACCCTGCTTATTTAATTTATATGCAGAGTATATCATGAGAAACGCTGGGCTGGATGAAGCATAAGCCAGAATCAAGATTGCTGCAAAAAATATCAATAATCTCAGATATGCAAATGACACCACAGTTATGGCAGAAGGCGAAGAAGAACTAAAGAGCCACTTGATGAAAGTAAAAGAGGAGAGTGAAAAAGTTGGCTTAAACATCAGCATTCAGAAAACGAAGATCGTGGCATCCGGTCCCATCACTTCATGGCAAATAGATGGGGAAACAGTGGAAATAGTGGCTGACTTTATTTTTGGGGGCTCCAAAATCACTGCAGATGGTGACTGTAGCCATGAAATTAAAAGACACTTACTCCTTGGAAGGAAAGTTATGATCAACCTGCTGCTGCTGCTTCTAAGTCGTTTCAGTTGTGTCTGATTCTGTGCGACCCCATAGACGGAAGCCCACCAGGCTCCCCCGCCCCTGGGATTCTCCAGGCAAGAACACTGGAGTGCGTTGCCATTTCCTTCTCCAATGCGTGAAAGTGAAAAGTGAAAGGGAAGTCGCTCAGTCATGTCGGACTCTTAGCGACCCCATGGACTACAGCCTACCAGGCTCCTCTATCCATGGGATTTTCCAGGCAAAAATACTGGAGTGGGGTACCATTGCCTTCTCCAATGATCAACCTAGACAGCATATTAAAAAGCAGAGATGTTACTTTGCCAACAAAGGTCCATCTAGTCAAGGCTATGGTTTTTCCAGTGGTCATGTTTGGATGTGAGAGTTGGACTATAAAGAAAGCTGAGCATGGAAGAATTGATGCTTTTGATCTGTGGTGTTGGAGAATACTCTTGAGAGTCCCTTGGACTGCAAGGAAATCCAACCAGCCCATCCTAAAGGAGATCAGTCCTGGGTGTTCATTGGAAGGACTGATGCTAAAGCTGAACCTCCAAGGCTTTCACCACCTGATGCGAAGAGCTGACTCATTTGAAAAGACCCTGATGCTGGGAAAGATTGAGGGCAGGAGGAGAAGGGGACGCCAGAGGATGAGATGGTTGGGTGGCATCACTGACTCAATGGATATAAATTTGGGTAGACTCTGGGAGTTTGTGATGGACAGGGAGGCTTGTAGTGCTCCAGTCCTTGGGGTCACCCAGAGTTGAACACGACTGAGTGACTAAACTGAACTCAACTGATAAATATGAATAGACAAAAACTTAAAACTGGAAAGAAGTCACTTTGATTAATATGAGAAAGTCAAATAGAGCATGCTACCAGTACTCTCCTAATAAACTCATCCTTATTAAACCTTAATACCGATGTATAGAATACTATATCTGCCTCAAGATTGGTATACCACAGGTTTTGAAGACTCAGCTTAAGCTTACTACCTCATTAAAGTCTTCCTTGACTATATTAAAGAACTTCCATTATACACTCCATTCCTTTTCATAGCATTTATCACATGGTAGTCAATCATAAATTCTCTTGTTGTCACTCTTGTAGAAGACTTTGAGTTCTTAACTCAAATAAGCAAGACTTTGAGTTGCTTAACTCAAAGCAGGGGTTGCTTTTGCAATTCTATGTTAATATTTATTAAGTATATATTTTTTAAATTAATGAACAGCAATAGACTTAGGGGACATGCATTTGATCCTTGGGTCAGAGAGATCCTCTGGAGAAAGAAATGGTAATCCACTCCAGTATTCTTGCCTGGAAAACACCATGGCAGAGAAGCCTGATCGGGTACAGTCCATAGGGTCACAGAGAGTTGGACACAGCTGAGTGACTGAGTATGGACATGCATACAAAGTAGGAAAACTAAAATCTAAAACCCTGGAATATGAGAATATTGAAAAATAGGCACTGACAGAAAAACTGAAGTAGAATCTGAGACTAAGAATTATTTGACTTTACATAAAAATGCTTCTGATAATTCTGAATTAATGAGATAATACCATATATGTGATAAATAGCCAAATATCTAAATCATATTTCTACATTTAAAATGAATTATCTTAAATGTGATAAAATGCATGTAGATTTTTTTCTATTAAACGTATGTAGCAATCTTTTATACATAGAAGTCTGCCCATATACTAATACAGCTCTTCTTAATATATTGCAGTAACTGACCATGACCTTTATTCAAAATCTATGTTAATGGTTATGTATAAAATCAGTTGATGCTCACTTTAAAACAAATCCCTAAAGTACATATATATACTCTAATGTTGGATATTGTAGTCAGTCTGTCTTTAATATCTCTGACATGTAATTTGAGGACTGCTATGGATTGAATTTTGACCCCTAAAAATATATACATACATATACATATACGTATACATATACATATATATATATGTAAGCCCTAATACTCATATGACTATATTGAGTTATTGACCTTATAAGGAGGTTATTGTTGTTGTTCAGCTGCTAAGTCATGTCTGAGTCTTTGTGACCCCATAGACTGCAGCAAACCTGGTCACTCCACAAGTTTACACTAATTCATGTCCATTGAGTCAGTGATGTTATCTAAACATCTCATTCTCTACCACCTCCTTATCTTTTGGCCTTTAATCTTACCCAGCATCAGGGTCTTTTTCCAATGAGTCAGCTTTTCACATCACGTGGTCAAAATACTGAAGCTTCAGCTTCAGCAACAGTCCTTCCAATGAATATTCAGGATTGATCTCCTTTAGGATTGACTGGTTTGACCTCCTTGCAGTCCAAGGAACTTTCAAGAGTCTTCTCCAGCACCATAATTTGAAAGCATCAAATCTTTTGTGCTCAGTCTTCTTTATAGTTCAACTCTCACATCTGTACATGACTAATGGAAAAAGCATAGCCTCAACTATGTGGATCTTTGTCAGTAAACTGATGTCTCTGCTTATTAATATGCTGTCTAGGTTTGTCATAACTTTCCTTATGAGCAGCAAGCATCTTTTAATCACCATCTGCAGTGATTTTGGAGCTCAAGAAAATAAATATCATTGCTTTCACTTTTTCCTCATCTATTGCCATGAAGTGATAGGACTGGATGCCATGATGTTGGTTCCTTTAATTATGAGTTTCAAGCCAACTTTTTCACTCTCCTCTTTTACCTTCATCAAGAGACTCTTTAGTTCGTCTTCACCTTCTACCATTAGAGTGGTATCATCTGCATCTAAGGTTGTTGATGTTTCGGCAATCTTGATTCCAGCTTGTGATTCATCCAACCTGGCACTTCACATAATGTACTTTGCATATAACTTAAATAAGCAAGGTGACAATATACAGCCTTGATGTACTCCTTTTCCAATTTTGAACCAGTTAATTGTTTTATGTCTGATTCTAACTCTTGCTTCTTGACCCACATGCAGGTTCCTCAGGAGACAATTAAGGTGATCTGTTACTCCCATCTCCTTATGAATTTTCCAGTTTGTTGTGATCCACACAGTCAAAAGTTTTACCATAGTCAATAAAGCAGAAGTAAATGCTTTTCTGGAATTCCCTTGCTTTCTCTATGATCTCATGATGTTGGTAATTAAGATTAAACAAAGGAGATAATATGGGACCTAATACAATAATTTCCTTATAAAAAGAGGAAAAGACATCAGAACACACTCTCTCTGCCATAACTGGACACACTGAGAAAGTCCTTCTCCAAACCAGGAAGAGAGTTTTCACCAGAAACTGAACCCTGCAAAAACCTTGATTTTGGACTTTTCAACCCTTAGGAGTGTAAGAATAAAGAAAAAAAAATGTTGATTAAGGCAGACTGTGTCTGGTATTATTTTACAGCAGCATGAGATGACTGAGAAAGATTTTAATACCTACACAGGAGTGCTACTGTAACAAATGCTGAAAGTGTGGAAGCAACTTTGAAACTGCATAATGGGTAAATGCTGGAAGAATTTTGAAGAGCTAAAAATCTTTTATTGCAAAAAAAAAAAAATCTTTTATTGCTATGAAGGGACTGTTGGTGGCGATATGGAGTTAAAGGGGATTTTGATGAGGTCTCAGAAAGAAAAGAGGGGAGTTCAATGGAAAATGTCTATCTTCTTAGACAATACATAAGTAATGTTCATTAATGGACACTAAAGGTCATCATAGTGAAGGATGGAAAGGGGGGGCATGTTATTTGGAACTGAAAGAAAGGCAGTCTTTGTTATAAAATGGCAAAAAATGTGGCTGAACTGTGTTTTACCATTTTTTGTGGAGGGTAGACCTTTCAAATAATGAAACTGGATATTTAGCTGAGGAGATTTCTGAGCAAAATATTGAAGGAGTGGCTTGACTCTTCCTGAACTGCATATAGTAAAATGTAAGAGGAGAGGAATTAATTGGAAGGGAATTGCTAAACAAATAAAGAACCAGAACTTGAAGATTTGGAAAATTCTTAACCTCTCCAAATTTCAGAAGATAAAAAAATGTGCTCCAAAGAGAACATCAAGGATGCTGCTGGATTTTCTCTCAATAAAGAGCCTACATATTTATACAGCAGAAACACTGACAGTTTAAACTGAAGGGGATTCACATGGGATAAAGTTCAATCCCTGGGTCCGGAATATCTGTTGGAGAAGAAATGGCAACCACTGCAGTGTCCTTGCCTGGAGAATCCCACAGACAGGGAAGCCTGGTGGACTATAGCCCATAGAGTCACAAAGAGTCAGACACAACTGATCAATTAACACACACATACACACACAATGAAGAAAAGCTTCTGTAGAGCTTGGGTCCTTAGGACAGGCCTCAGAACTATTCAGATACAAGTAGCAGCTGTAATGGCAATCTGAGCTGACAAGGAAGTTTGTATTATTTAGGAACATGATATAATTTACTACTTCCAGTGACTATTTCAACATATGTTGATAGCCCTTCATTAGCTTTCCATTGCTGCTGTAACAAATTACCACAAACTTGATGGGCTTAAACAACACCATTTATTCTCTTACAGTTCTAGAGGTCAGAAGTCGAAATAGATTTCATTGGGCCAAAACAAGATATTAACAGGACTGCACTCTTTCTGGAGTCTTTATGGATAACTCTGTCTCCTTGCCTTTTCCAGCCTGTAGTGGCCTCACTGGTATTCCCTGGCTTGGGCTCCTTCCCCCATCCTCAGAGTCATCATTGCTCTCTGACAATGCTTCTGTTTCTGTATATGGATTTCTCTACTATATTTAAATTTTTCTTTGCTTCCCTTTTTTAATATTTATGATTACATTCTGGGCCCAATCAGATAAAGCCCCATTATCTTAACAAAATCTGTAAAATATCTTCTCCCAATTATGTGGATTAGGACTTGTGTGTCTTTGGGGGCCTTTATTCAGCCTGCTTTAAAAGATTATACTATTTTCAAGGAACAGAAGTGTAGGTTGGGAAGCAAAAAATGTATAATATAATAATTACTACTGCCCCCCCGAGAAAAATCATATAATCTAACTTGAAATAGATAAAATACTAGAAATAAATAACAAAGAAACAGCCTATATGATATCACATTCCCATCTGCAGTGAATTTGTACCGACCTACTTACTTTGGTCTATGTTAGGTCATTGTATCTATTACTTAGAAATATCTGTAAGGCTTAGTATAGGATCATCAAATGTGTTCAGTTCAGTTCAGTCGCTCAGTCATGTCCGACTCTTTGCGACCCCATGAATTGCAGCATGCTAGGCCTCCCTGTCCATCACCAACCTCGGAGTTCACTCAGACTTACGTCCATCGAGTCAGTGATGCCATCAAGCCATCTCATCCTCTGTCGTCCCCTTCTCCTCCTGACCCCAATCCCTCCCAGCATCAGAGTCTTTTCAATGAGTCAACACTTCACATGAGGTGGCCAAAGTACTGGAGTTTCAGCTTTAGCATCATTCCTTCCAGAGAAATCCCAGGACTGATCTCCTTCAGAATGGACTGGTTGGATCTCCTTACCGAGAGGAGCTACCCTGTGTCCGAGGCCAGGGGTGGCAGCTGGAAGGAGCAACCCCACCTCCAAGGAGCGGTGGCAGCATGGGCACAAGAGGGCCTAGAGGAGCTATTCCACTTTCAAGGTCAGGAGATGAGGAGATACCCCTTGTCCAAGGTAAGGAGCAGCAGCTGCACTTTGCTGGAGCAGCCATGATGAGATACCCAAGTAAGATGGTAGGTGTTGCAAGAGGGCATCAGAGGCCAGACACACTGAGACCATAATCACAGAAAACTAGTCAATCTAATCACACTAGGACCACAGCCTTGTCTAAATGAAACTAAGCCATGCCCATGGGGCCACCCAGGATGGGTGGGTCATGGTGGAAAGGGCTGACAGAATGTGATCCACTGGAGAAGGGAATGGCAAACCATTTCAGTATTCTTGCCTTGAGCACCCCATGAACAGTATGAAAAGGCAAAATGATAGGATACTGAAAGAGGAACTCCCCAGGTCAGTAGGTGCCCAATATACTACTGGAGATCAGTGGAGAAATAACTCCAGAAAGAATGAAAGGATGGAGCCAAAGCAAAAACAATACCCGGTTGTGGATGTGATTGGTGATAGAAGCAAGGTCTGATGCTGCAAAGAGCAATATTGCATAGGAACCTGGAATGTCAAGTCCATGAATCAAGGCAAATTGGAAGTGGTCAAACAGGAGATAGCAAGAGTGAACATCAACATTCTAGGAATCAGCAAACTGAAATGGACTGGAATGGGTAAATTTAACTCAGATGACCATTATATCTACTATTGTGGGCAGGAATCCCTTAGAAGAAATGGAGTAGCCATCATAGTCAACAAAAGAGTCTGAAATGCAGTACTTGGATGGAATCTCAAAAATGACAGAATGATCTCTGTTTGTTTCCAAGGCAAACAATTCAGTATCACAGTAATCTAAGTCTATGCCCCAACCAGTAACACTGAAGATGCTGAAATTGAACGTTTCTATGAAGACCTACAAGACCTTTTAGAACTAACACCCAAAAAAGATGTCCTTTTCATTATAGGGGACTGGAATGCAAAAGCAGGAAGTCTAGAAACACCTGGGGTAACAGGCAAATTTGGCCTTGGAATATGGAATGAAGTAGGGCAAAGACTAATAGAGTTTTGCCAAGAAAATGCACTGATCATAGCAAACACCCTCTTGCAACAACACAAGAGAAGACTCTACACATGAACATCACCAGATGTTCAACACTGAAATCAGATTGATTATATTCTTAGCAGCCAAAGATGGAGAAGCTCTATACAGTCAGCAAAAACAAGACTAGGAGCTGACTGTGGCTCAGATCATAAAATGTGTTACTACTGACTAAACAATACTACCTGTACAGCCTTAATCTATTACAATCTGTAAGCTTAAATAATTAAAATAACAAGCTAACACTGAAACATTTAAAAAGTTACTAAATGACTTTCAGTGCTCATTGTAATTATGTGTTACTCCATAATGTCAATGTATTTATTGACAACATAAAATTAGTAATTAATTGGTAAGTCAAAGACAAAAGCCTTGAACTATTCTGTCACTCTTTAAAGTGATTCATTGTAGCTAATAAAGTCTGGTAAATATTTATCTCTTTCTTTTGCACAAGTAAAATAAATAAAAATTTATTCAAATTATAAAAGCTTTTGGACCTTCACTTAAAAAAGCAAAAATCTATTACATTAGAAGTCTGACATTTCATTAAAAACAACTTTACATTAATATGACAAATTAAATTAAAAAGTGTAATAAACTGAATACTAACATCTTTGTACAAATCAGTGCTTCAGATGGATTTTATTTTAATTTTGTTACTTATCTTTATCTTTCCTCTTTCAGTGTCTTAAACTTCATTGTTATCTTTAAGACCTTTGATAGCATTGTGAAAACTGCTTCAATTACCAACAATTCATTCTATTAAAATTAACATAAATATGTTTTCACAAGGCAAAGGAACTCAGAGAATTATTGACTCAAAAATATGATTTATGACATGACCACATTTTCTCCTTTCAGTTCAAAAGAACTAGTATGTTATCCTATTAATATATTTCTATAATCAAACATTTGGTATACGTGACTCTCACTAATGCATGAACAGTCCTTTAAGCTATAATTATTAACAAGAAGAAAACACTTTCAAGGAATTGTCAAACTTCTTATAAGCAACAGAAAACAAAAGGATTGTGAAACCTGGGAACAAATGAACTGAATGTAAACTTTCTGTTCCCAGTGCACCCATCTTCAAAACACTTGCCAGTTTTAATCAAGGAGAATGAAAATGAACAGAGATTCTGTTGAGATCTCCATGGAGAGAGCTGATGAGGGGGGAGAGGTGTCCCTTCCGTGAGGGCTATAAGGTGTCATGAAGAAGAGCCAAAGAACCCAAGACTAAGAAATGGTGTTCCAGGAAGAGTTGATACTTAGGAACCACAAGTCACTTACAGGAAGATTAAGCAGCACCATGATAGTCCTTTTGGACTTTGATGTCCAAAAAATCACAAGGATGCTGCACATGTGGCCTAAGTCTTTCCTTCCCTAACATTGCAATTGTGAAGGGAAACAGGTATGAAAAATGTTCTGAATCAGAAAGAAACACCTCCAGGGTGAAGACTAAGCCAGAAGCTGGGGAAAATAACACTGTTAGAATTGGTAAAACACCTTAGATGATTGGGGATTCAATTTTCTGCAAGAAAAAGACATTTGAATTCAGTCTGCTTCTTTCCTTAAGAGTTCATTCTTAAAAATGTCTTTTTGATGCATAGGCACATTTATCTCCTATAGAGAAAAAATGATTGTAGCATAATTTGAAAACTAAACTATTAGTATCAGTAGGAACATGTCTTTCTGTCTTCCATACTCTTTTCTTTTCCCCTTGGGCATCACAAATATAAGCCATCTGGTATACCAGATGCTTTCTTTTTCTTTACTCATGCAGAAAGTGTAAGTGGAAGGCCTCCAAAATCCGACACTATTATCCATTTGCTTATCATTATCATCACTATCAATTTCCCAGCACTTTAATAAATGATGCCTTTTCTCTGGTTTGAAATCAGTAAGGTTTATATAAATTATTTACTTTTTCCCCTACAAGATGCCAGCTAAATTTTAGTTAGTCAGAAATGTGGAATATGGTTAACTATGGCTCTGTTGTATATAAGCTCCAACTTTATGCAATGTGTTCCATTTTAAACAAAATGTTGACTTAAATTTTATTACAATATTTATCAACCTGTCTCTTCACCAGCACTTACTTTCTCAAAAACAATTTGAATGTATTTTTGATTACCTGCCAGGTTCTAATCCAGTTCATTCTATTGTATATTGATCAAAAAACGTGTGTGTGTGCACATGTATGTGCATGTCCTTTCATGTGTGTGGATATGTGTGCATACATACAAGAGGAAAACATTTCCATGCATGGTGAGCATATCATAATTAAGCAGGAAAATCTAGCAGAGCAAAACAGAGGGAGGCCTAGAAACTCATAATGCTTAGTGTTATTAGCACAGTACTGGTGTTAGGAATTAAAATAGCCCCAGGGTAAACAATTCATTTGCAGTAGGACAATTTGTTGCAAGAGCTATTTGCAAACTATCTTGAAAGAAGCATTCTAGTAACAGAGTAGCTATTTTTGTGTAGTGGTTAACTTAGAATCCCATTTTCAATTATAAAGTCACTAAGTACAACAGTACATGAGTACTCACAAATTTTCAGATGAAGTTAGAATCCAGGGCAGTAGGGTCCACATCAATTATGAGACATATGGTTGATCAAGGCCTGTGTCATAGTGTTGTTATGAAGACTAAATGAAATAATATAAAACAGATCAACAAGCACGTGTTGAGTTTAAAATAAATATTTTGAAGTTGCTGTTTCAAAGATTTGTAAAATATCTAAATTGAAAAACATGTATACCTGTGGTGGATTCATTTTGATATTTGGCAAAACTAATACAATTATGTAAAGTTTAAAAATAAAATAAAATTAAAAAAAGAAAAGAAAATTCCAGTTAGAATAAAAAGAAAAAAGAAAAACTGAAATAGCTATGGTATTATAAATATAATTATGATCACTGAAGTTTGTAATACTTTACAGACTAAATTCTGAAGTGTTATAGATGTAAATACAAACAACGCAAAATATTACCACTAGGATGGCTTTTACATAGAGAAAGAATGGTGCTGATGGTGGACATTACAGATCCCCAGTTGAAACTGCATTGTGCTTTGCATTCTAAAGTCAGTACAAATAACCTGGTAACTTTATTTAAAGTGTTTGCTGTACAACTACAGTTTGAGGACAAATAAACTGCTGTGCCCTCCTTCCAACTAAACTGCTGCCCTTCCCCTCCATGGTGAGTATGGACTTGCCAAGGCTCATCAGGCAGTTTTCAGCAGTGTAATAGCTAGAAGAAAGACTTTATAATTGACCCAGTCACGCATGCTACTTATAAATACATACCTGCTGTAATTTACTAAATATGGAGGTTAATATGCAAATTCAGATGCATAACTTAAAATTAGTAAATGCTATCTTTTTCATTCTTCAATGATTGTTTATTAACTTTAAATATTTTGTGTTCTTTCATATTGCTGATTTAAAATAACCTTATAAAATTGTTTAAAAGACATATGTTAACTAAGTACTTCAAAGTAAATGTTTCTATTTTTATTATTACCCTGATACCATAAAACCCTTGAATGTACATCTTGCATGTTCCTGTGTGGTTTTGTCTGTGTATATCTACATGTAAACACACACACATGCATGCATAATGAATTGAGAACTACAGGAAAAAAAATTGTCTTTCATTTCAATCATTTTTATACTTCTGTTTTAAAGACTTATATTGTACTATTTTACTACAACTGCAGAGTTTTTACTACAGTCATATATCTATTCTGAAATGCAGATGTGTAAAATTCAAATATTCAGTACCTGGTGCACTAATAGTTTTAACAAGGCAAATTCAGATTTTAAGTATACATCCATCTGCCAAAAAGAAACATATCCTAAGCCTTTATTTATGTGTTAATTGACTTTCTTATTAAAAACGTTCATTGTTGTCTTCAAATACAATTATGAATTAATTTTTCTGTACATAAGATAATGTTCTTTATCAGGTATTAAAGAAAAACATTTTTGCTATGTCATAATAAGTATGAGTTAGGGGTTGAAATGTTTTATAATCAGGAAATGAGAATGTTATTTCTAATAGAAACTTGTTGAAGAGCTGAGAGAGACAGCTGAAGTAGAGGTATATTTAACAGTAAATATAATATTATATTTTAAGGAGGATAATCCTTTATTTCATGATAATGCCGTGTTATTAATACTGTAACTTGCAGGCAATTTTCTTCTTGAATTAATTTAGAGAGTAATTTTTAACATAAAATACTCAGATTTTTTGGGGGGAAAAGGAAGCAAACGAGATGTTAAAATAATCTAAGAGGAATAAAATACTGTTAGTGAAATAAAAAACAGAACAGGAAAATTTTAGGAAATTTTTAAAACAGGAAAAAAATTTTAAAATATGTTTATAGCATATCTGGTGTATCTGAAATCTTCAAACCTTATCAATATAGTTTCAATAAATTCAGATATTTTGAATGTGTTAGCAGGTCTAGGGACTACATCTGAAATATCTGGTTTAAAAAAATAGTTCATTTTTAACAATACTTGGTCTTATTTTTTATTCCACTAACAGTAAAATGGCAAGTTGATGGGGAAACAGTGGAAACGGTGACAGACTTTATTTTGGGGCTCCAAAATCACTGCAAAAGGTGACTGCAGCCATGAAATTAAAAAACGCTTGCTCCTTGGAGGAAAAGTTATGACCAATTTAGACAGCATATTAAAAAACAGAGACATTACTTTGCCTACAAAGATCCGTCTAGGCAAAGCTATGATTTTTCCAGTAGTCATGTATAGATGTGAGAGTTGGACCATAAAGAAAGCTGAGCACCAAATAATTGATGCTTTTGAACCGTGGTATTGGAGAAGACTCTTCAGAGTCCCTTGGACTGCAAGGATATCAAACCAGTCAATCCTAAAGGAAATCATTCTGAATATTGATTGGGAGGACTGATGCTGAAGCTGAAACTCAATCCTTTGGGGACCTGATGCGAAGAAATGACTCACTGGAAAAGACCCTTTTGCTGGGAAAGATTGAACGCTGAAGGAGAAGGGTACGACAGGGATAAGATTAGTTGGATGGCATCACCGACTCGACAGACATGAGTTTGAGAAAGCTCCGGGAATTGGTGATGAACAGGGAAGCCTGCTGTGCCGCAGCCCATGGGGTTGCAAAGAGTTGGACATGACTGAGCGACTGAACTGAACTGAACTGAACTGAATTGTGTCAATATCTTTTATCTTTATTTTCTAAAATCTTCACTCAGATTCGGGAATTCATTGTTAGAACATTCTTCTTGATTTCAATCTAAATAATACAGATCCATTGTAGTTAGAAATGTTTACCTTTTATACTCCGTACTTAGAAGAGAATATTCTCATACCTCTCCTGTGTTCTCACTGTTAGAAACACATTCACCTTTCTTTGAGACTGTCAGGCAGATCTATCATGACACAGGGTATTTATTTACAGTTTATGTGACAAACACTGTCAGAGAAAATAACAGGTAAATAAACAGTTCATGATATGCAGGCTATGTTTGCATAGAAGGTTTTCTATTTTGGGGAATTATTAATTTAGAAGTGCCCATTTATAATAAAAATATCAAATTAACTTATCCAACAAATTACCTTTCAATTTAAAACAATTAGAAAAAGAAAGGGAAGAAACTATGCAATGGTCATGTCATGTTTTTTTATTTATTTTTTTTTACAGAAATCAATGTAAAACCTTTTGGTATACTGAAGAGATTATAGTTTAGGTATTGAAGTGGACTGCTACAAGTCTCCCTGTATGAGTTAAATCACCTAAAGGCAAGTCATTTAGCTCTCTGTCTCAGCTTCTAGTCTATAAAGCATGAAAATAATACTACCTACCTTAGACATTTTTTGTCAGAATTAAAAGGATTTTCATAGATGAAAGCTATAGAAGACTCCTTCAAATAAAATAAGTGCTAAATGATTTTTATTGTTCTTTTACTAAGGAAAAATACACATTGGGGCTTCCCTGGTAGCTTAGCTGGTAAAGAATCCATCTGCAATATCAGAGACCCTGGTTCAATTCCTAGGTTGGGAAGATCCCCTGGAAAAGGGATAGGCTACCACTCCAGTATTCTTTCTTGGGCTTCCTTGGTGGCTCAGATGGTAAATAATCCACCTGCAATGTGGGAGACCTGGGTTTGATCCCAGGATTGGAAAGCTCCCCTTGAGGAGGGCATGGTAACCCACTCCAGTGGTCTTGCCTGCAGAATCCCTATGGACAGATAAACCTGGCAGGCTACAGTCTATGAGGTCGCAGAGAGTCAGACATGACTGAGCAACTAAGTGCAGAGAGCAAAACATTTATCCAAGACATTTTAACAACTTATATCAAATTACTAATAAAGATGAAATATGTCACTGGTTTTATTATTCACACAACTCAATACTTTTTAATGCACAAAAATTTATTAATGCATAAAAATTAAATAGTGTTATCTAAATACTCAAAACAAAGTGTGTGTGTTTGGTGTATGTGTTTCTGTTAGTTGCTCAGTTATGTCTGACTCTTTGTGACTCCATGGACTGTAGTTTGCTAGGCTCCTCTGTCCATGGGATTCTTCAGGCAAGCATACTGAGGTGGGTTGCCATGCCTTTCTCTAGGGGATCTTCCCGACACAGGGATTGAACCCAGGTCTCCTGCATCACAGGCAGATTCTTTACCATCTGGGCAAATCAAAATGGTAAGTTCAAATAAATTAAAAAAAACTAATCAAATAACTGTGGCCTCATCAAATGAGGAATATGCAAAGTTCAAGCAGTCTCATAAGTACATTAACGTTAATATGCTGGGCATCATTCTTAATTTTAATTTTGGGAATTATTTTTGTCATATAGATACATAATTTTGTGGTAATTTTTCTCAAGTTTATTCAGACACATGCAAAATATACTTAGTGAAAAACTCCAAACAATATTTCTTATAGTCTTTCCATCTATGTTTATGAAAGTGAAGCCAAACATAGTAGCTATATTTCATATTTGAAACAAAACATATATGGAGAGAAAATAATTAATCACTCCAGGCATGGGTATTGATGAAAAATTGTAGGACTCTTCACAATTGGAGAGATTATGTGATTTTCCCCCTGAAATGCATTACAACAGACTTCAAAGAGTTGAAGTATGGCAAAAATCAATGAATAATATTTATTCATGATTGCTTTTGAGGAAATGCTTTATTAATTTTTGTAATTGTTCACTTTGAGATAGCAAGATCGCTTGTTGGAAATTTTGAAGGATATCATAACTTAGAGGAGAATCAGTACCGCTAAATTTTTTAGTGCAATCTCTTCTATAAATTTGATTGAACAATTTATATGATTATATTGTTAACACAGCAATGGTGATTACATCTTATTTCAGGGAATATACCTTAGCATGTCTGATGCAAAATATAATGTCTTATTTCGGTTCTTATTATAAATCAGATAAGATAAATTGCAAGATATATGATGGCTGTGCTTAGTTTCTCAGTTGAGTATTGTTTTAAATACTCCAAACAATGTGTGTAGTGTTTGTGTTAGTTGCTCAGTCGTATCTGACTCTTTTTGACTCCATAGACTGTGGTTCACCAGGCTCCTCTGTCCATGGGATTATCCAGGCACGCATACTGGTGTGGTTTGCCATGCCTTTCTCCAGGGGATCTTCCCAACCCAGGGATCAAACCCAGGTCTTCCACATTGCAGGCAGATCTTTTTACCATCTGAGCCACCAGGGAAGCCCATGGAGGTTACTACTGTTAAATCAAAATTCAATAAAGTTTCATAAAGTTTTACATGTATGTATCTGTGCAAATTCACCACAAAGGGTCATCCAAGTACAGAGTATTTAATCCCTATCAAATATAAAAAGAAGTTGTTTACTAGTTCACATCAATATTCTGGTCTTTCTATAACCAAGAATACAGAAGTGTTTCTATTAATCATTCTTTCACTTTTTTTTTTTTTTGAAGGGTTTACTTATCTATTCCCCAGCTTTTCTTTGATGCTCTATCCCACATTTGATTCCCTTTTCAATTGTTATGGGACATCAAGACCCTTATAGAAAATAATGGAACATAATAAATAGAAATTTGCTTTAATCAATTAATTAGACTTTCACAGAACACAAATCAGTCTTGCCACACATTATCATCACAAATACACCTTTAATACAAGAAAAGTCAGGAGTTAAGGAAACTAATCAGCTAGAATTGATTAATTGAGAGATGATAGTTTTTTGCTTTTTTACTATAGAATAAAAAATAATTTAAAGCAATATTAATATTCAGTGAATAAAAGTTATGTTTACTAGAAATATCTTGTAAAAAGTTAGAAGGCAGGGAAAAAACTGGAAGAAATAATAAGCCATGAAAATAATTCATGAAAATGTAGTATTTAGAACCAATGTAATAAACTGATAAGTAAAGGAATACAATAGCCAATAGAAGATTAGGCAAAAGGACAGACATTTCACAGATGATAAAACAGTACTATGGATAATAGTTTTAGGGTGGATTCATGGATATTAATGTTATTTAGTTCATATTTACATTCAGGTTACATATGTATGAAGTGATGCATGATCAAAATTAAAATACATTTATTGGTTTATAGAATAATGAGTGGAATTATACATATAAACAGCATGATTTATACTGTTATGAGAGTTTCTTTATAAAAAAAATATCTGAAGTATTCCATTATTGGTATAAGATTTAAAGAAAAAAGATGACAGGTCAACTAAACATTAGTTCTACTAACATGGGAAAATTATGTTTATTCCACCACAAGACTAATGAAAGTTTCTTTCATTTTAGCCAAAATGAGATAATTAAAAATAATAATAATTAAGTAATTAAATTGATAGAACACCAGAAAAGAGAGAGTATCACACAGATCAAATATTACATGTTTGTTTGTTTTTCCTAAATCAGTGACTGGGTATTCTATCAGCAATAATTGCAGGGCAGATTTTTGCAAGACTCTGTATTAAGCTAGGAGGCAAAGGACAATGGGCCTGGGGAAGAAAGTTGCAGATTTCAGTTGTTAATATGTTGAGTGTGAGTTTCCTGTCTTATATCCAAGCAGTTGTGTCTACTGTTTTGTTCCATATTCCATTCCAAAGTCTAGGAGAAGCTAGGATGCAAAGGTAGGTTTTGGAAGAGTTAGAAGATGGATGAAAATTGAAGCCATGGAGGTCAGTGAGATAGCCAAGGAGGAAATTTGTAACATTAGGAAAGATGAAGACTTAGGAGAGACATGTAAGGAATGCAAACTGAAGTTTGGGAAACATGGCCAGTATAGTAAATTATAAAGTGCTTTTATAGCCATAAAATGAAGGAGGGAGCATTGGTAGTTTACCACAAGATGCCTGAGGTGAGGAGTGGGTGGGAGGTAGTTACCTAGGGGAGAACAGAGTTTACTTACTGCTTAACACTACAGCATATTTTCAAATACTTATGGATAAATCCAGAAGACAAGTAGGTAAAGATAAGAGCCTGTGGTTAAAGAAATCCCTAGAAAGACAGAAGAGCATAGAATCTGGCAGAGATGAGGAAATTAGATTTTGGTTGTGGGAGAAACTGTTATCCATTTACATTTTCTCTTACTCTTCTTTTTTTCCTCTTTCCTTTTCTCCATCTCTCTTCTTCCCTTTCCCTTGCTTCCTTCTCCTACTCTCTTTTGTTTTTTAGAGGAATTTGATCTAGTTCCTATCTGAGGCATTTTATTTTCTCTCTGAAATGAGAATGATCATCTGAAAGTGAGAGGATTAGATAGCATTTAATGGGATTGGAAAAGTATTTGGAATAGAAAATCAACCACAGTTGGGGGCTTAAAAGGATTTTCAGGTGGTAGTGCAGTCTGGTTTGATACTACTGTCCTCCAAATATTTATACTGAGAAAAAGCAGCCTCCAAGTCTGCACATATGTGAACAGTGAGTAGTGAAAACTAAATTAAAGCATAGATCAATTCCTTATGTAGTTGGAATATGGTTCTGCATTAAATTTTAGTTATTTTTTTATTATCTGCCAAATATTCACAATATTCAAAAGGCATTACCATCTGAAAATGGCAAAAGGAAAATAGAAGCTGTTTCTACCAGCAAGTAGATTTGCAAATGTTGTAAAGTTTCCTTTTCACTTTTTATAACTCAATTCTCCTCTTCACAGCTTGTGCCATTCCTGAATCATTATAGTATAGTTGTTACATTTATTTACTCCTCATTTAAAATTGAGTGTATATAACAACATTCTCAGAGGTATTTTCTAGGAAGGAAATCCCAGAATACATCAAACTTTATCTTCTTAAATACATTCTTATATTCTTAAACATTTTGGTATACATAAGCCTTTCAGCTTTGGAACAGTCTTTGTTGTAGACTCAGTTAGCATAGTCCATGTTTGTCCCAAATATTTTAGTATTGGTAAGTTTTGTGATCTTAGCATCTGTTCAATTAAAAAAATCATGTGTTACAACCTGCTGTATGTATTTATCAAAACTACAGTGTGTGGAAAGGGATTTGCATAATTGGAAATAAATCAGCTGTTTTGTTAAACTACTGGAATGTGAAATTCTGACAGGTAACACAAAGAGCATTTCGCTATATAAATATTTTCAGAAAGCAAAATGTTTACTTTCTCAAGCTTCCAGACTGGAATGGAGAATAACAAATAAAGCTTCTAGTTCAATTTTCCATTTATAGCCTGCAAGTTTAAATTTTAAATCCCCAGTAGATATAATTACAGGAAAAAAATGAAAAAGAAGAGAGCTAATCTTTGAAATTTGCCCCTAAGTAATATCTAACATTGTATATATAATGTTAGATGTTTCCTATATATATATATATATATATATATATATAATATGGCTTATGTTTTGCAAATAAAAAGCAACTTAACATACAAACATATTCATTGTCACAGAGTTCCACATCATTTTAATTCATATCTCTTAGAAATGTGTATTGGACTGTCAGTTAAAGTTGAAGACTTTCCATTGCTGATTTTCACAATGAAAAGCACAGTGTAGATTTCTTGTAGCGAAGTCTACCATCAGCTTAGTATTCTGCATTCCTACTTCTGACCTGCTAACCCTTAGTGAGCACACATACTGAACAGTGAAAACAAGAACTGAATTTGCTTTTAATTACCTGTCTTTTTTATTTATTCTTCTAGGAGAGATTGAGTCTGGAAGCTCCCTATAGGTCTTCTCTGTAATGATTAAGCATTTCAAGGAGCAGCTGGTTTATATTAAAAGTTCAATAGTGCATAACTCTTTCCCTGCATCTTCTGAAGTAAAATAATTCACTCTTGTTCAGGTGTTATATGAGACACCATTTCATTGAAGAGGCACAGAAAATTAATGAGTTCAAAGCCAGTTGAGCTATATTTTCAAACAATAAAAGCAGTGAACTAGATATACATTGTTCACTTTCTGCTCTAAAGGCATTATAATTGTGCTACATATTTGTCTGTAAAGAAATAAAACCACATCAACATGACCCTCAGGTCAACAAACATTCAAGCCACCAAAATACTGAAGCTGGTAGAGAGCCTACTTGGACCAGAATTCAAAACTATAAACCAGAGGAAACTAATGCCTTGGATTTCCAAAGAAGTGGAATGAAAATGGTGAACTTTAAATGCAAAGAAGTTAGTTTTAAATAAAAACATAGATGGGGAAAGAACATTTTTAGAAGTTACTTCTACCAGCATTATTTGGATGGATCATATCCAGTGTGAATCTTATCCTAGAAATAAAGGTATATTTTGTTTGCCCAGAGCAAGATAAATCTTCATTAATTCAACTTAACTAAGGCTAACAATGCCTTTAAAATTTGCTTTTTATCAAAATAGATTTTTAATTAAGGAAAAAAAAAACCCATATCTCACTTTAGTCAGATCTTTGGAGGCATGGTGAATTTTAAGTTTCTAATACTGAGTAAGCATGATTAATTATTCTAATCCTTTCAAACTATTCTACTGATGTTAAGAATATATTTAATATTTTCTATCTGAATAAAGTGTAAAAATTCCCCAAATGTGTAACTCTTCAATGTTATTATACTTAGTTTGTATGCCTTTGTGTATATGGTCTTCTCAATTTTTCTAAAATTCTTTACTGTAGTTTTCAAGAGGTTCTGGGAATAATATTTTTTTTTTGGTTTAGAATGGTTTCTATAATATTTTTCTGCTTTAATTTTAATGATAATTAAATAAATTTAATAAAAGGGTAATTTATGATTCAAACTTTTTGGTTTGCTTTTTTTTTATAATGGATAAAATGTGTCTTATGTTGCATTTTTGCTGTTTATTTTCTTTAGAAAATAAACTTTAGAGCAATTTTAAGTTTATGGAAAAATGAATGGGAAGTACAAAGAGTTCATATGTACTCCCTTACTCCACCTCTCCCTCAGTTTCCCCTATTATTAACATGGGCTCATCAATGTGGAACATATCTTACAATAGAGGAGCAAGTGTTACATTATATGATACATTATTACTAATTAGAGATCATAGTTTTCATTAGGGTTCACTCTGTTGTACACTCTAAAGGTATGGATAAACCTATGAGGACACGTCCACCATTTAAGTATCATGAAGAATAGTTTTACTGTCCAAAAAATTCCCAGTGCTTCCTCCTTCTCCCAAACCCTTGGCAATCACTGATTTTTTTTTTCCCCTGACTCTCTAGTTTTGTCTTTTCCAGAATGCCAGATAGTTCAAATCAGAGAATGCATCTTTTTTCATACGGGATTCTTTCACTTAGTCCTACACATTTAAGTTTTGCCCCATGCTCTTTTTAATGGCTTGATAACTCATTTTCTTTTAGTTCTGAATGGCTTTCCGTTGTATGGATGTACCACATTTGTTTATCAATCCACTGACTGAAGTACATCTTGATTGTTTCCAAGTTTTGCAATTATGAATAAAGGTTCTGTAAACATTCTTCTTGTGGACATACATTTTCAGTTCCTTTGGAAAACACTAAAGAATGCAATTACTGTACTATATGGTAAAAACATGTTTAGTTTTGTAAGAAACTGCCAAACTATCTTCCAAATAGGATATTTACCTTTGCTTCATATTCTCACTATCATTTGGTGTTGGATTTAAGACATTCTAGTAAGTTTACAATGTCACCACATTGTTATTTTAATATGCTATTACCTAATGAAATGTGATATTGAACATCACTTTAATATGCTTATTTCCCACATATAATCTTCTTTGATACTGTTTCTTTTAATAGCTTTTACCCACATTTTAACTGGGTTGTTTGTTTTCTTATTATTGAGTTGTAAGAACTCTTTATATATTTTAGATACAACTTCTATCACACATACACACACACACACACACACACACACATGTATACATATATTTCCAAATGTTTTCTCCAAGTCTGTGACTTATCTTTTCGTTCTCTTAATAAATCCTGTTGCAAAGTAATATTTTAGTAATAATTAAGATCAAATTATTTTTTTCCCACTTGGACAGTGCTCTTGGTACTAAATCTATTAATACAAAATCATCAGTAGGGTCATCCTGGTGGCTCAGTGGTAGCAAATTCCCCTGCCAGTGCAGGAGACACAGGTTTGATCCCTATTCTGGGAAGATCCCACAAGTCACAGGGAAACTAAGCCCATGTACCACAACTATTAAGCCTAGTTCTGAAGTCCTGGGAGCCACAACCATTGGGCCCACGTCCTGCAACTGCTGAAGCCCAGGCACCCAGGAAACTGCTCCGCAACAAGAGAAGCCACTGCAGTAGGAAGCCTGTGTGCTGCAACTAGAGAATAGTTCTCACTCACTACAACTAGAGAAAAGCCCATACATCAAGGAAAACCCAGTACAACCAAAAAAAAAAAAAAATCATCAGGAAACTCAAGGCCACCTAAACACTATCTCATTTTACATTCTAGGAGATTCACATTTTGCATTTCCCTTGATGTTTATAATACATTTTGAGATAATCCTGTGAAATGTGTAAGACATTTATTTTTGCATATGGATGTCCAGTTGTTCCAGTCATTTATTAAAAAGAATATCCTTTCTCCATTTAATTGCCTATGCCCCTATGTCAAAAAGCTTCCCTGGTGGCTCAGAGGTTAAAGCGTCTGCCTGCAATGCGGGAGACCTGGGTTCGATTCCTGGGTTGGGAAGATCCCCTGGGGAAAGACATGGCAACCCACTCCAGTATTCTTGCCCGGAGAATCCCATGGATGGAGGACTCTGGTGGGCTACAGTCCATGGGGTGACAAAGAGTCGGACATAACTGAGCGACTCCACTTTCACGTTCACTTTCTATGTCAAAGATCATCTGCTCTTATTTATATGGATCTATTTCTGGGCTCTCTATTTTGTTCCATTAATTATTTGTGTATATTTTTGGTAATACTATCATATCTTCATCACTACAGCTTCATGCAGCTTTATAGTGAGACTTGAAGTTCAGTCGTGTCAATCATATGCTTTTTTTTTGCTTTCTCTATTAATCTTCTGTTTTTTATTACTGGTCTTTCACTTTTTAATATAAACTTTAGAATAAGTCATTATTAAATTTTGAAAAGGAGAAATAGTCATGTTGAAAATTTCAGAGATTTAATATTAATATTATGCTGTTAATTATTAGTTAAAGATAAATTCTATATTTGTTTCAATCAAATAATATTAACAGTCTATTAAGGAACCATTGTCTGAAACCACTTGCCCTGGCGAGGCACAATTGTGAGTTATTTCACAACAGGAGGTCCCAATAAGGAGCACAGAACTAACAAGCTATAGCCAGCCAGATGAATTTGGGATGGGCCAAAAGGAAGGAAGACATTCCAGTCCAAAATATATCCTTCTAACTACTTTCCTTCTAACTACCAGATACCTTTGTGCTAGAATCCATCTTGGATGAGAGAGGAAGGATCCTGAGTCAGACCGCATATGGTCCAAGTAAGACGACTGGCCAGAGACAACCTGGAAACTAACCCCATTGCCATAAAACCTGAGACTGCAAGCCAGCTGGCAGAGTGATTCTCCTGGGTTCCTTTACTCAAGTGCTCTCTGCCCAGGGCTCCCCTTTCCATTGATATTCAATGACATACATTTGATTTCAGTGATTTTAAAATAATCAATGATAGAAATAATACAGAACAACAAAAAGAAAATTGTTATTTCTGTACTTTTCTTTATTCTACATGATGGACACTGTATAATCATTCATTTTTACTCATGAGAATATTTTAAGTCAAATATTTTTGTACTGTACCATCATTCCAATCAAGGAAACAGACAAGTATAATTTTGTCCTTGGTAAAGTGGCTGAAGTATGTCTTATGAATTATTGTTCACCTAGTAAATATGTGCACAATAAATGATATCTGTTCATTGAAGAAAATAGAGATGTTGGCTTCTGGTGCATTTTTAGCTTTCATGTCCTTAAAACTCAATGACTTTTGCACAGCAAAGGAAGCCACAAACAAAACAAAAAGTCAGCCCTCTTGATTGGGAGGAAATATTTACAAACAAAGCAACTAACAAGGATTACTCTCCAAAAAATACAAACAGCTCATGCAGCCCAATATTAAAAAACAAACAACCCAATCAAAAAATAGCCGGAAGATCTAAATAGGCATTTCTCCAAAGAAGACCTACAGATAGCCAAGAAGCACATGAGGCTTAACATCACTAATTTTTGGAGAAATACAAATCAAACTAAAATGAAGTATCACTATACACTTTAGAATGGACATCATCAAAAACAATCTACAAAGAACAAATGATAGAGAGGGTGTGGACAAAAGGGAATCCTCCTACAGTGTAGGAGGAATGTAAATTGCTGCAACTGTTATGCAGAAGGGTATGGAGATTCCTTAAAAAAGCTAAAAATAGAACTACCATACATAGAAATCCCACTTCTAGACATATACCTAGAGAAAACCATGATTCAAAAAGGTACCACCAAATGTAAATAGTGCTCCCTGCAGCACTGTTTACAATAGCCAGGACATGGAAGCAACCTAAATGTCCACCGATGGAGGAATGGATAAAGAAGATATGGTACATATATACAATGCAATATTGCTCAGTCATAGAAAAGAACACAATAATGCCATTTGCAGCAACATTGACAGACCTAGAGATTTTCATACAAGTTGAAGTAAGTCAGACATTGAAAACCAAATATATGGTATTGCTTACATGTGAAATCTTAAAGAAAGTACAAATGAACTTACAAAACAGGAGTAAAATATGTAGAAAACAAACTTACAGTTACCAGAGGATGGGAAACTGGGATTGACATATACACACTACTATATATAAAATGGAGAACAAACAAAGACCTACTATATAGCGCCGGAAACTCTACTTAATACTCTGTGATGACCTATACAGGAAAAGAATCTCAAAAAAGAGCTGATATATGTCTATGTAAAACTGATTCACTTTGCTGTACACCTGAAAATAATACAACATGGCAACTATACTCCAACAAAAATAAAAAATAAAATAAAATATGAAGACAAACAAAAACCCTCAAACAATGAATACGTGAATTCTATAATCATCCCCCTCATCCCAAGGGGAGAAAATAAAATCTTAGAGCTCTCAGGTTGAGCCCATGTACTCTGTACAATTGACAAAGTTATTCTGAAAAATATACATAAAAGAGGAATCGTAAAAAGTCTAGAGCTTTAGTCCCATTTCTCTCAGGCTAGCTGTGTGATCTTGACAAAGCTCTCAAGCTCTCTAGTTGATTTTATTTTATTTATGAAATGAAGAGGGCCTGTTATTTGCTCCTAACGTCCTACTAAGATTTACATTTTCTATGAATCTCTCATGACAGCATTCCAAAGATACTAGGAAAATTAAAGAGAAGAACACTGATTTTTGAGGAGAAAATGTTACTGATTAAGAGCTTATAAAGTGTCAGCTATCCTTTTAAATGCTTTATGTTAATTAAAAAAGGAATGCTAGTTTTTTCCACTTGTACAAATGAAACAACTATAGAAGAGAGAAGTTAAGTAATGCATTTAAGGAGATCCAGCTTCTAAAGGTGACAGCCAAGACCTTAACCCAGGTAACTGAATCAAGAGCTATACTAACACTCCAAAACCCTGCACCTGTCAAATGTGCAACTCAGATTTCTTATTTTTATTGTGTTTACAGCAATATTTATTGGCTTGGCGAGACTTCAGCCAGAGGTTCAGAGATCTACTTAGTGTGGACTCTGAAGTATGACTACCTTAACCTAGACTTGCTCAAGAGTTTTTATAATAACTGGGTCTATTCTAATCAAAACTATATTATATAAAAGTATGTCTCAAAACATAATCCACAGACAGCCTGCATTAGCACAAATTTGAATGTGTTAAAATGCAGATTCTTAGGTCCCAACCTATACATACTTAATCCTTATACGAGGACTTGAGAAATGGGTAATTTAACTGTCAATCTAGATGATTTATACATTCTGAAATTTGAGTATCACTGCTATAGATGAAGTGAAGAATTCCTTAGTTTTCATTGTTCATTTTACACAATCCAATAATAATTTCAAACACGAAGATCCTAAAACACAAAGAAAAAACTACAGTCATCCAGCCAAGCAGGCACATAGATAGCCATTTAAACATTCTTTCATTCAAGAGATTGACACTGACCTTTTACTATATGCTTTGATTTTTCACATGTTACAAAAGAAACTGAAGACAGAGGTTCAACCTCTGTTAAGATTAATTTGACAAAAAATAAAAAAACAAACCAAACAATTTTGAAAATATTTTGGTAAAAAATTTTAACAAGATTACAGTCCTTTGTTATTAAGCACCCGTTCATCTAATATTTCAGCACTTGTACCAGGCCTGGGGAATTTAGAGGAGGCTACCTTGAGGCTGTATTTTCCAAAGAATTGTAAACATACCTAAGACCATCATCTTGCTACAGAAGTCTACATTTGTATAATTAGTGCACTATTATAACATAATAATAAAAAGTATTAAAATACTTAATGTATTAAAATACTTTAATGTGTTTCATGATGCCTACCTTTCCTTGACGTGATATAGCTGCTTTGACAGTAATTGTTGATGTCCTTATTAAATCTAAGGTCAATGTTAATTTAAACTGAGATGAGAGTCTTTTAACAATGACAGTGGCTAATGTCAGGAGTAGTACTTAGAACATCTGTTTTGAGTGTGGCAATTTCAGTTGTAATAGATTAGCCTCTGCTTCTGTGTAAGTGGTAAAAACAAAGGAAAACAGAGAGCCAACATGGTATTCTATGAGCAAATTTAAAATGTAAAAGAACTGTAAACAAGTGTTCAAAATGAATACTTGGAAAAATAAACATGCCAAGTCTATTTTAACAATCACACTTCACTGTATCCATGGCAATACACTCCTCTAGGTTATCCAGCAGCTTGAAATTCAGCATTAAACAGAGACTAGAACAAGTGCAAAAGAATGCTCTGTAAATCTATTAGGAGTCAAACCTAGGTAGTGCTGTATGGACAATCTTCAAAGGATAGTTTCTTCAAAAATAAATTGGGGCAATGTAGCATTGCTGCTTTTATTTATAGATGAAACTCTTCTCAACTATGTTCCCTGAGCTCTTTGCCTTATCCTGAACTTGTTTCACTTTCTTTTCCCTAGTGAAGTTCTGTATGCTTTGGTTTTGTGAGAATTTTCCTTTTCTTTCCATTGAGCTGCTGAATTTAATGTAGCGCTCTTTGAGTTGCAGAGTGACCAGGTCTCACACCAGGGAGGGTAGCCTGTCTTTGGGTAGCTCTGATGGCAAACCTTAGGGTAAAGTGTCAGGTCATAATTTCCATCCTGATATGTAAAGATTGGCACCATCAATCCTAACTTAACTTTGCTTTCCATTCTTCCAGGAACCTTGGCTTTGTGTTTTTATTTTTCATCTACCACCATTGTTTTAAAACAACTTATTATGTCACGTCTTAATAAGTAGTGACTTGGTTATTTTACGTTGGTAACATTTTATGTGGCTTTTGGCAGATTTTTTTCTTATTATTTCTTAAATAACTATAAGTAGTTTGAGAAGCAGAAAGTTAAGTGTTCATCAGGCCATTATCTATTTAACAAGACAGTAAAAATTTAGGAACTCTGGGATTACTTGGCATAAACAATTAATCAATACTCAACAGTAATTTCAATCTTTTTTCATGGACTCTCAGCTTTGGGAAGTTTATCAAGTAGAGCTCTCACAGGCTCAATACTATTTCTCACCATTTTTTCCCCTAAGCTTGTCAGTCAGGCTTGATATTTCCCCTAGGGTCTCTAAAGGTCCAACAGATCACCATCATTGTGGCCATTTAACCACTGATGGCACCCAACTCCAGTACACTTGCCCGGAAAATCCATGGATGGAGGAGCCTGGTGGGCTGCAGTCCATGGGGTCGCGAAGAATCAGACACGACTGAGCGACTTCACTTTCACTTTTCTCTTTCCTGCATTGGAGAAGGAAGTGGCAACCCACTCCAGTGTTCTTGCCTGGAGAGTCCCAGGGACCGGAGAGCCTGGTGGGCTGCCGTCTATGGGGTCGCACAGAGTCGGACACGACTGAAGTGACTTAGCAACCACAGCAGATAAATACTTTGCAGAGTGTGGTGTAAAATGCTTCTCTGGGAAATCCACCTCCACATATGTAACTTTCTTTTCAGAAGTGACATTCCAGTATGCGCTGCTGCTGCTAAGTTGCTTCAGTCGTGTCCGACTCTGTGCGACCCCCTAGACGCCAGCCCACCAGGCTTCACCGTCCCTGGGATTCTCCAGGCAAGAACAGTGGAGTGGGTTGCCATTGCCTTCTCCAAGGCGTGAAAGTGAAAAGTGAAAGTGAAATTGCTCAGCAGCTCCATGGACTTCAGCCTACCAGGCTCCTCCGTTCATGGGATTTTCCAGGCAAGAATACCGGAGTGGGTTGCCACTGCCTTCTCCGCTAGTATGTTCTACTAAGCTACAACTCTGTGTCTCTGAGTCTGTCTGTCTCTTGCTCTCCCTCTGACATATTCAGTATTATTTTACTTTTTTTCATGGGTCACATAACCAAAACTTGGGACAGAGCTTTTTGAAATCTATTTCTAAGAAAACAATAATCTGAAACTCAAGAAACTAAAATAATCATCTAGTTTTTTAAGTGGACCAAAAGTACTACACTGTCTACATTTTAAGTAGTAAAATGTGGACAAAGTAACAGGGAGACCATGTAAATCTCTGTAACTGATCTGAGTTCAGTTCAGTTTAGTTCAGTCACTCAGTCATGTCCGACTCTTTGAGACCCCATGAATTACAGCATACCAGGCCTCCCTGTCCATCACCAACTCCCGGAGTTCACTCAGACTCATGTCCATCTAGTCAGTGATGCCATCCAGCCATCTCATCCTCTGTCGTCCCACTTTCCTCCTGCCCCCAATCCATCCCAGCATCAGAGTCTTTTCCAATGAGTCAACTCTTCACATGAGGTGGCCAAAGGACTGGAGTTTCAGCTTTACCATCATTCCTTCCAAAGAACACCCAGGACTGATATCCTTTAGAATGGACTGGTTGGATCTCCTTGCAGTCCAAGGGACTCTCAAGAGTCTTCTCCAACACCACACTTCAAAAGCATTAATTCTTCGGTGCTCAGCTTTCTTTAAAGTCCAACTCTCACATCCATACATGACCACTGGAAAAACCATAGCCTTGACTAGATGGACCTTTGTTGACAAAGTAATGTCTCTGCTTTTTAATATGCTGTCTATGTTGGTCATAACTTTTCTTCCAAGCAGTAAGCATCTTTTAATTTTACGGCTGCAATAACCATCTGCAGTGATTTTGGAACCCAGGAAAATAAAGTCAGCCACTGTTTCCACTGTTTCCCCATCTATTTCCCATGAAATGATGGGACCAGACATCATGATCTTAGTTTTCTGAATGTTGAACTTTAAGCCAACTTTTTCACTCTCCACTTTCACTTTCATTAAGAGGCTCTTTAGTTCCTCTTCACTTTCTGTCATAAGGGTGGTGTCATCTGCATATCTGAGGTTACTGCTATTTCTTCCCTCATCTTGATTCCAGCTTGTGCTTCCTCCAGCTCAGCATTTCTCATGATATATTCTGCATATAAGTTAAATAAGCAGGGTGACAATATGAAGCCTTGACATACTCCTTTTCATATTTGGAACCAGTCTGTTGTTCCATGTCCAGTTCTAACTGTTGCTACCTGACCTGCATATAGGTTTCTTAAGAGGCAGGTCAGGTGGTCTGGTATTCCCATCTCTTTCAGAATTTTCCACAGTTTATTTTGATCCATACAGTCAAAGGCTTTGGTATAGCCCATAAAGTACATTTGAAAGATAAAAGATCATCATGATCAAGTAGGCTTTATCCCAGGGATGCAAGGATTCTTCAACATACACAAATAAGTCAGTGTGATACACAATGTTAACAAATTTGACAGATAAAAATCATATGATGATCTCAATAGATGCGGAGAAAGTCTTTGAAAAAAATTCAACACCCATTTATGATAAAACTCTCCAGAAAGTAGAACTAGAGGAACATACCTCAACATAATAAAGGCCATATGTCATGCTATGATTTTTCCAGTGGTCATGTATGGGTGTGAGAGTTGAACTATAAAGAAAGCTGAGAGCTGAAGAATTGATGCTTTGAAACTGCGGTATTGGAGGAGTCTTGAGAGTCTCTTGGACTGCAAGGGGATGCAACCAGTCCATCCTAAAGGTGATCAGTCCTGGGTGTTCATTGGAGGGACTGATGGTGAAGCTGAAACTCCAATACTTTAGCCACCTGATGCTGAGAGCTGACTCATTGGGAAAGACCCTGATGCTGGAAAAGATTGAGGGCAGGAGGAAAAGTGGATGACAGAGGATGAGATGGTTGGATGGCATCACCAACTCGATGGACATAAGTTTGGGTGGACTTGGGAGTTGGTGATGGACAGAGAGGCCTGGCATGCTGCAGTTCATGGACTTGCAAAGAGTCATATAGGACTCAGCGACTGAACTGATCTGAACTGATGACAAACCCACAGCAAACATTATTCTCAATGGTGAAAAACTGAAAGAATTTCCTCTAAGATGAAGAAAAACAGGTTGGTTGATAATGTTATTGTTTAAACAAATGTGCCACATTTGTTAATTTGTGGAAATGAAGGTGAAGTCCATGTATCTAATTTGCAAACTACACCTCCTCTCCCTCATTTATGCCTGCAGGTTTATGCACCAAAGTCTGAAGGTGTGGATTCCAGATCCTGCAGTCTTGTATTAAGAGATTTTACATTTTGTAATTTATATGTCATTTTAATTTCCCACTCCTAAAACTAGAAAATAACTAGAAAAGTCCAACTGCACATTTCTGTTTTCTAAGGATCCTTCTCAGAAGTGATGGAAGACATTATTTGCATATATTCACCTTGGTCACATTCTTTTTTTCTTTAAATTATGGTTAACTAATCCAGTCTTGGACCATTAAGCCTTATGGTGCTTTCTCTCTTATGTACTTGAGTTCACTGTATTAGTTAAGATTAGTTAACATTAGTTAAGAGTTTAAAACACTATAAAAATGAGAACCTCAAATCACAGTGGCTTAAAGATGCTAAAAATCTATTTCTTTTATAAATGTTTCAAGGTTAAAAGCAAGAGATTCCAGAAAAACATCTATTTCTGCCTTATTGACTATGCCAAAGCCTTTGGCTGTGTGGATCACAATAAACTGTGGAAAATTCTGAAAGAGATGGGAATACCAGACCACCTGACCTGCTTCTTGAGAAATTTGTATGCGGGTCAGGAAGCAACAGTTAGAATTGGACACGGAACAACAGACTGGTTTCAAATAGGAAAAGGAGTACGTCAAGGCTGTATATTTTCACCCCACTTATTTAATTTACATGCAGAGTACATCATGAGAAACGCTGGGCTAGAAGAAGCAGAAGCTGAAATCAAGATTGCCGGGAGAAATATCAATAACCTCAGATATGCAGATGACACCACCCTTATGGCAGAAAGTGAAGAGAAACTAAAAAGTCTTTTGATGAAGGTGAAAGAGGAGAGTGAAAAAGTTGACTTAAAACTCAATATTCAGAAAACGAAGATCATGGCATCTGGTCCCATCAGTTCATGGGAAATAGATGGGGAAACAGTGGAAACAGTGTCAAACTTTATTTTTGGGGGCTCCAAAATCACTGCAGATAGTGATTGCAGCCATGAAATTAAAAGACGCTTACTCCTTGGAAACAAAGTTATGACCAACCTAAATAGCACATTGAAAAACAGAGACATTACTTTGCAAACAAAGGTCCATCTAGTCAAGGCTATGGTTTTTCTAGTGGTCATGTATGGATGTGAGAGTTGGACTGTGAAGAAAGCTGAGTGCCGAAGAATTGATGCTTTTGAACTGTGGTGTTGGAGAAGACTCTTGAGAGTCCTTCGGACTGCAAGGAGATCCAACCAGTCCATTCTGAAGGGGATCAGCCCTGGGATTTCTTTGGAAGGAATGATGCTAAAGCTGAAACTCCAGTACTTTGGCCACCTCATGTTAAGAGTTGACTCATTGGAAAAGACTCTGATGCTGGGAGGGATTGGGGGCAGGAGGAGAAGGGGACGACAGAGGATGAGATGGTTGGATGGCATCACTGACTTGATGGACGTGAGTCTGGGTGAACTCCGGGAGTTGGTGATGGACAGGGAGGCCTGGCGTGCTGTGATTCATGGGGTCGCAAAGAGTCAGAAAGGACTGAGCGACTGAACTGAACTGAACTGAAATAGTCTGGAAAGACTAATCTAGAGAGTCATTTAGTGATTCAGGTTCCTTCCACCTTGGACCTCTACAATTTTCTAGGGTTTGGTCTTTATCGTCATGATCACACCAGAGTTTATACCATCTTAATTACAGAAAGAGAAACAAATATGGAGGAGCCCATACCTATCAATGGGCTAAAACTGATAATGACACATCTCACTTCTGTTTATTGATTGACAAAAAGTTAGTAATATGACTGCATTTACGCTGAAAGAAAGGCTTAAAGAGTACATTCAATATGGGTGTCTTTATTGCTACGTATAGTTCCATCCAATTGAGAAAAAATACAATGAAGTTGAAAGAAATGTGTTCTCTACCACAGACACATTTTATTTCCCATACCAGGCATGTTCTTCCTATTCCTTTCTTTCTCTAACTCCCAACCGATTTTTCATGATTCAATTTGAACAACACCTTAAACCTTCCCCAGTGTGACTTGCTTGTATTTTGTAGCCTCAGACTGTGATTACTGCCCCCATTATCTGATGAACAACTGTGCTGAGAACTCACAGTGTGCTCATATGTGCTATATTCCTGAAAATGATTGATAAGTCAGAGATACAATGTGTAATATCAGGGAACTACAATCCAATCTACATATTATGAATTGTTATAAAATTATTTGTGGGGTCATGACTTCATTTAACAAATAGAGTGCTTTTTTTTTTTTTTTTTTTAGTAATGAGAGATATTTTTTTTTGGTTTATTCCCAAGTGTTTTTCACTTTATTTTTTTAAATTGGAGGCTAATTACTTTACAATTTTGTGCTTTTAAAGAAAGTAAAATCAGTTCAGTTAACTCGTTCAGTTGTGTCTGACTCTTTGTGACCCCATGGAATGCAGCATGCCAGGCTTCCCTGTCAATCAGCAACTCCCAGAGTTTACTCAAACTCGTGTCCATGGAGTCTGTGATGCTGTCCAACCATCTCATCCTCTGTTGTCCCCTTCTCCTGCTGCCTTCAATCTTTCCCAGCATCAGGGTCTTTTCAAATGAGTCAGTTCTTTGCATCAGGTTCCCAAAGGATTGGAGTTTCAGCTTCAGCATCAGTCCTTCCAATGAATATTCAGGACTGATTTCCTTTAGGATGGACTGGTTGGATCTCCTTGCAGCAAGGGACTCTCAAGAGTCTTCTCCAACACCACAGTTCAAAAACATACATTCTTTGGCTCTCAGCTTTCTTTATGGTCCAACTCTCACATCCATACATGACTACTGGAAAAACCATAGCCTTGACTAGACGGACCTTTGTTGGCAAAGTAATGTCTCTGCTTTTTAATATGCTGTCTAGTTTGGTGATAACTTTTTTCCAAGGAGTAAGCGTCTTTCAATTTCATGGCTGTAGTCACCATCTGCAGTGATTTTGGAGATGGAAAAAATAAAGCCTGTCACTGTTTACATTGTTTCCCCAGCTATTTGTCATGAAATGATGAGAATGGATACCATAATCTTAGTTTTCTGAATGTTGAGATTTAAGCCAACTTTTTCACTCTCCTCTTTCCCTTTCATCAAGAGGCTCTTTAGTTCTTCTTCACTTTCTGCCATAAGGGTGGTGTCATCTGCATATCTGAGGTTATTGATATTTTTCCCAGCAATCTTGATTCCAGCTTGCACCTCATCCAGTCCAGCATTTTTCACGATGTACTCCACATATAAGTTAAATAAGCAAGGTGACAATATACAGCCTGATGTACTCCTTTCTCAATTTGGAACCAGTCTGTTATCCCATGTCCAGTTCTAACTGTTGCTTTTTGACCTGCATACAAATTTCTCAGAAAGCAGGTCAGGTCGTCTAGTATTGCCATCTCTTTCAGAATTTTCCACAGTTTGTTGCGATCCACATAGTCAAAGGCTTTGGCATAGTCAATAAAGCAGAATTAGATGTTTTTCTGGAACACTCTTGCTTTTTTGATGATCTGCAGATGTGGGCAATTTGATCTCTGATTCCCCTGCCTATTCCAAATCCAGCTTGAACATCTGGAAATTCATGGTTCACATACTGTTGAAGCCTTTCCTGGAGAATTTTGAGCATTACTTTACTAGCATGTGAGATGAGTGCAACTGTGAAATAGTTTGAGCATTCTTTGGCATTGCCTTTCTCTGGGATAGTAATGAAAACTGACTTTTTCCAGTCCTGTGGCCACTGCTGAGGTTTCCAAATTTGCTAGCATATTGAGTCCAGCACTTTCACAGCATCATCTTTTAGGATTTGAAATAGCTCAACTGAACTTCCATCACCTCCACTAGCTTTGTTTGTAGTGAATCTTCCTCAGGCCCACTTGACTTTGCATTCCATGATGTTTGGCTCTAGGTGAGTGATCACACCATTGTGATCATCTGGGTTGTGAAGATCTTTTTTGTACAGCTCTTCTGTGTATTCCTGCCACCTCTTTGTAATTATCTTCTGCTTCTGTTAGGTCCATACCATTTCTGTCCTTTATTGGCTCATCTTTGCATGAGATGTTCCCTTGGTATCTCTAATTTTCCTGAAGAAATCTCTAGTCTTTCCCATTCTCTTGTTTTCTTCTATTTCTTTGCATTGATCACTTTCTTTTTTTTAAAGAAAGTAAAATAGCACTTACCATATTTACTTTTCCCTCCCTATGCACAAGGTATTACAGTATACCTAAATATTTTTTAATTTAAACATTAATTAGAATAATATTTCCCTTACTATTACAATATATCTTAAATTTCCTTTAAATCTCACAGTAAAATTTTGGGTAAAATATTTGAAAGTACATTTAGATTTTAAGAGTTTTGATATATGAGTTGTTCAATTGTATGTTAAAAGTACATATTCAGTTCAGTTCAGTTCAGTTGCTCAGTTGTGTCCGACTCTTTGCGAGTATTTCAATCTGGGAATCATATTTTGATATATATCACATTGCTATTTTCAGACTGATGATTTCATAATTTTTAATATTTGATTTTCCTATTTTTGCTTTTTAAAGGAGTATCTGCTTTCATTTCAGCAAGGTGGTAATAGTCACTTACTTTTAAACCCTTAACAAGATGGTCACCCCAAATTACCTAAATTTTAGACATCTATATCTAGTAAAATGTCTGATATTTCCTAAAGTTGCAGCAAAGTTTTCAGGATGTCATACTGTTCCTTACATTTTCAAGTATATAAATAATGGCCCTATATATTAAAAACAAATTTATTTTGTTTTTGTAATTGAGAACATTGATTATAATAAACTGTGATTTATCTAGAAAAATTAAAAAGTCAAAAAATAAATCCGAAATATTTGGGGTAGGAATTCTGTGTAGTTGTAGACAATATTAATGTTACATAAACACCTTTCAAAATTTCCTCCTCAAATGATAAAAAATAGCCTCACATCAATGGAAATTCTATATAAAATTACATCATAAATACTATTTGAAGACAGTGGAGCCAAAATAATTGTGTGTAAAAAGGGGTATAACTGGAAAGAATTAAACAAATTCATTTAAATTATGACAATATCATAAAATCAGCAAACAGAAACAACAGTCAATAGCAAGTGGTTTTAAGAAATCATGAAACAAAATTGTACACTTGTACACTGAAGAAATTGATCTACTGGTCATAGCATTTTATCTGAAATATGTAAACATACAACTCAACATAAAAAAAAATCAAACAACCTGATTGAAAAATGAATAGATAGAAGATCTGAATAGACATTGTTCTAAAAAGAGCATGTATAAAGCAAACAGGCACATGAAAAGATACTCAATGTCACTAATCAAAATCACACTGAGATATCACCTCACATCTGTTCGAATGGCTATCATACATGTACCCCAATATTCACAGCAGCATTATTTACAAATGTCCAAATGAATGGATTAAGGAAACATGCACATATACAGAGTGGGTTACTATTCAGCCATAATAAAGAGGAAATTTTCCCATTTACAACAGCATGGATGGACTTGGAGGATATTATACTAAGTGAAATAAGTCAGGCAAAGAAAGGCAAGTATTGTATGATATCACATGTGAAAATTGAAAGAACACAACAAACTAGTGAATATAACAAGAACAAAAAATAATACACAGACTCAAAGAAATAGAGAATAATCTAGTGGTTGCCAGTGTGGAGAAGAAAAGGGAGGGGGAGGGCAATCTAGGGGTAGGGGATTAAGAGGTACAAGCTATTAGGTAAGAAATAAGCTACAAGGATACATTGTACAACACAGGGAACATATCCAATATTTAATAATAACTGTGTATGAAGTACAACCTTTAAATTGTGAATCACTATATTGTACATCTGTACCTTATATAATGTGCTCATGTTCATGCTCAGTTGTTCAGTGGGCTCTAACTCTTTGAGATTCCATGGACTGCAGCCCACCAGGCTCCTCTGTGCATGGGATTTTCCAGACAAGAATAGTGGAGTGGGTTGCCATTTCCTACTCCAAGGGATCTTCCCAACCAAGGGATTGAACTCACATCTCTTAGGTCTTCTGAAATAGTAGGTGGATTCTTTAACACTGAGCCACCTGGGAAGCCTAACTTATACAATATTCTACATCAGTTATATATCAATAAAAGTAGAGATGCAAAAAAATGGATCCTATACATTTTACAAAATATAAAAGATCTACTAAACAAGAAAACTTAACATGTTCCAAAAAGTTTATATAGTCAAAAAAAAATTGAGATATGAAATGCCACCAATCAGAAATTTAAAGTAAGAGTGTATGTAAATGGACAATAAAAGAGAAAGAAATGAAAGAAAATATGAAAATTATCTCATAAATATTCTATTATAAGTAAATCAATGAAGAGTAGATTTAAATAAAAAGTAAACAAAGGATATTTTTAAAAGGCAAAAAAAAAGAGAACATAGCATCAAGAAGGAAAATGATTAGAGGGAAATTAATGGAGATGGAAGATAGTGAAAGAAAGAAGATGACTTCTATTATTGGAGCTGCTGAAAAATCTCACTGGTTGACTGAAAATATTATTCCAGAATAATTAACTATGTGACATATTTTACTAGGCCAAGGATAAATCCTCAAGGTCTCCAGCCATATTAAAGCAATTGTAAACAAGCCACAAACATTTTTATGTCAAAGCTATAGGTGGCACAGTGGTAGAGAACCCTCCTGCTAATGCAGGAGACACAGGAGATGAAGACGTGGGTTTGATGCTTGGGTGGGGAAGATACCCTGGAAGAAGAAATGGCAACCACTCCAGTATTCTTTCTGGGAAAACCTCATGGACATAGGAGCCTAGTGGGCTACAGTCCAAGGGGTCACAAAGAGTGTGACATGACTGAGTGACTGGGCACAGACACATAAACAGTAAAGGAAAACTCAGATACATTTGTCTAAAGAAAAACGTCAATATCCATGGTACACTGCTTCTGATGCCTCTCAAAAAGATCCCCTTATTCTGATGCTTTCTCTTATTCATCTCCTTTTATAGTCCCCTACATAAGGGGAGTGTATGAGTCTTTGCTCAAAGGAATAGAATATGGCAAAACTGATGAAACTATCACCTTTGAGATTAGGTTACAAAAAGATCCTGGCTTCTACTACTCCTGATCTTTTGCTTCATCACTTGCACACTCAAAGGGAAGCCAGCTGCCATATAGTGAGCTGCTCTCTGGAGAGAGATTATAGAGCCAGACCACTGGCCTCCAGTCAACAGCCAGTGAGAAACAGACCTGCGATCCAACAACCTAGGGAGAACTGAATCTTGCTAACGACTTCACAAGAGAGCTTGGAAATGGGTTCTCTATGAGTTTTTTTTTCTTGAAAACAAGACTGTAGCCCTAATTGTCAACATGATTTCAACCTTGTATAATATCCTGAGTCAGTAGACCCAATTGAGTTGTGTCCAAATTCCTGACCTATGGAAACTAGCAGCTTTTTTGCCTTATTTTAAACAACTAAATTTTGACATAATTTATTATACAGAATTGGATAAATTAATAATCTATAAGGTATGAGACATAATAAAAATGTAAGATGGAAGACACAATAAACACATTTTTTTAATAACAGTTGGTTACCAGATTAAATATTTGCAATACATGCAACAAAAAGTGTTAGTATATACAATAACAACTTTTTTGAATTTGAGAGATAATCAAAAAAGATAAACATATTAATGAAGTCTCTCTCTCTCTCTATATATATATATATGAAGATATTCACACTAAGAATAATCCATAAAAATATAAAACTTAAAGTTCCAATGAACCAGAAGCTCATGCCACCCACTGCTCAGGATACTATAAATACTACATCCTTTAGGAAGACAATTTAAGACATAGGTATTAAAATACAAAATCTGTATTATCTCTGATTTGTAATGCTGAATGTAAAACTATAAACTACAAAATACTGTGAAAGTGTATTTGTATACACTTATATATATATACATATACACACACATGTATACTCAATGCAGAAAAATTTACAAAGGAAAAATATAGGGAGTAGAGTAATTGTTCATCAATTGAGAAATGGTTTTAAATGAATAAGGGTATATTTATATTATATAGTAGAATATTGTGTCACTATGAAATTAGCTCTCTATACATTATGATGTTAAAATAATAAGTACCATGTCTTTAATTAATTCAAGGTATCATGTGATGAGTCATAAGATGTATAACACTGCTATAGAGTAAAAACTTTCATTGTTGGTTGGAGTGTATTTTTTCTTGGTCATTTAGATAACACAGCATCTATAAAAGATTTCCTCTGCCATCTAAAACTCTTCATTATCCCCTTGGAGCAACAGGATAGAAATTTTAGGAAGAAAAGTATTTCATACAATAATACTTATAGGTCTAAATATGAATTTCTAAATATAGTTTAAATACTTTATGAAAGCAACTCACATAATGTAGGAATACTTTTTAAATAAAATTATTACTAACCTTTTTACTTACAAAGTATTCCTACATTGGAAAAGACTCTGCTGCTGGGCAAGATTGAAGGCAGGAGGAGAACGGGACGACAGAGGATGAGATAGTTGGATGGCATCACCAATGCGATGCACATGAGTTTGAGTAGGCTCCAGGAGTCAGAGATGGACAAGGGAGCCTTGTGTGCTGCAGTCCATGGGGTCGCAAAGAGTCCAACACAACTGAGCGACTGAACTGAACTGAACTGATTACTAACCTTCTGATGAGATAAATTTCCTGCTATTTTATAAGTGGATAATTCTATAAGTGCAGTAACACTGAAATCCCATGTAGGAAACACACAAAGGATGTTTCATTTGACAAAAGTAATTCTCTTCATTTACAATGGAACAGAATCACCATTTTCTCAAAAGAATTAGATTTTACACAAAGCTTGTGAACACTCTACTTTCATTTACTTCTTAGCTGAATAACACTGAAGGTGGAAAATTAGTGTCTTATCTATAAATGTTAACAAAGTCAGTTACTAGTTACTGCAATCTAATACTGATTTTATCCATATGGATATAATAAAATAGAGCATTAAAGTAATTATATGTGTAATTCACTCCTATCTTCAATTCAAATGGGTGACTGGAATTAATCTGACAGCAGGTAATACAAAAATAATTTCTATGAAACGGATTTGTGATTTTTTTTCTGCAGCAACAGACTTACTACTTTAATTACACTTTCCTAATACAAATTAAATTAACTTTAATAAATTAATTTGCTAGTGAAAATTAAATTAATTTAAACATTAATTTTAATACTCCAAACACTTGTCAACTGAAAGGAGAAAATTGAAGGTCAAAAGTTCATATCATGTGGTCTTAAGCTGGAATCATCTTTAGTTTTCTCACATAACACTGAAAGTGTATGAGTCATGTGTAGGAAAATTTAGTCAACTTAGCCATATAATTATCTTGTAACATGCACATTTTAAAGCAATATAAAAAATATCCTAACATTTTACCAGTCAAGGAACTTATTGAAGAGTGTGACTGGCAGATTCAGGGAAAACTGAGAAGGCCAGTGTGTCTGTGCCAAGTAGCTGAGGATAGGAAATGGGAGAATGAATTCAGAGAGGTAACAGGCCATAAATAACTTTAGGGATCTCGAACTTTGAGTAAGATGAGAGATGCTAGAGAGTTTTACACAGAAAAGCAGCACAAACTGGTTTATAATGGGATCTTTCTGGAGATTGTTCTCTGAAAAACCTCTGGAGCAAGAGTAGAAGCAGGAAGACCAGTTAGGAGGTGTGAGATCATAGAAAGTACATATGTATATATAATTATGTATATGCTGCTGCTGCTACTGCTAAGTCGCTTCAGTCGTGTCTGACTCTGTGCGACCCCATAGACGGCAGCCCACCAGGCTCCCCCGTCCCTGGGATTCTCCAAGCAAGAACACTGAAGTGGGTTGCCATTTCCTTCTCCAATGCATGAAAGTGAAAAGTGAAAAGTGAAAGTGAAGTTGTTCGGTCGTGTCCGACTCTTTGCGACCCCATGGACTGCAGCCCACCAGGCTCCTCCATCCATGGGATTTTCCAGGCAAGAGTACTGGAGTGGGGTGCCATTGCCTATATGTGCATAAACATGCATAAAAGTGTATATCTATCTATATCTATCTATCTACCTATGTGTGTGTGTGTGTTTATACACATACTTGTCCTTGGTTTCTAGAATGGAACTTCTAAAATGCTTGCAATTTTCTAATGTATAGGAGCACTAGGGGCATCTTTTATTCTAACGAGGTGCCTTGGTGTGCTCCTGGGTGGCTCCCAGATGATAGTTGATCACCAGAAAGAGCAGACTATAATGAGAGAGGAGAGTGGCTGGCAGTGGAATTAATAACTGATCATGTTTATATGAGAAACTTCTATAAAATCCCAGAAGTATGGTGTTCTGAGAACTTCCAGGTTGGTGAATATATTCATAGCAGGAAGACAACATCCCTCAACTCCACAGGGACAGAAGCTCTTGCACTTGGGACCTTCCCAGTCCTCACCTTATATATCTTTTCATCTGGTTGTTCATCTGTATCCTTTGTCATATTCTCTAGCAAACTGGTAAACTTCAGCGTTTCACTGATTTCTGAGCTGCCCTAACAAGTTAACGATCCAACCAGTCCATTCTAAAGGAGATCAGTCCTGGGTGTTCTTTGGAAGGAATGATGCCAAAGCTGAAACTCCAATACTTTGGCCACCTCATGGGAAGAGTTGACTCATTGGAAAAGACTCTGATGCTGGGAGGGATTGGGGGCAGGAGGAGAAGGGGACGACAGAGGATGAGATGGCTGGATGGCATCACTGACTCGATGGATGTGAGTCTCAGTGAACTCTGGGAGTTGGTGATGGACAGGGAGGCCTGATGTGCTGCAATTCATGGGGTCGCAGAGTCAGACACGACTGAGTGACTGAACTGAACTGAACAAATTAACAGAAAATGAGGCGGAGTCATTGGATCTTCCCATCTGTGGCCAGTTGCTCAGAAGCACAGGTGATAGATAATCTGGGTTTGCTACTGGAGGGTCAATGGGGCTTGGGGGACAATCTGTGAGACTGAGTCTTTAGCTGTGGGACCTGATACTATCTCTGGGTAGATGATATCAGAACTGAATTAAATTGTAGACACACAGCTGATGTCAGACATTTGATTGTTATTGTTATGAAAAATCCAAACACATATGGTGACTAGAACTGAAGTGTTCTGAGAATAAAGATTCACAGGATAAAGAATTGCATTTTACCCTTATACAGAAGAAGTAAAACTGAGCTTTACCCTTTAAGAGGCTATTATAGTAATTCAGGCACAAGCATAAATGGCAGGGTAGGTCTAGTTGGTAAGAGACTAAAGTTGGAGAGAGAGTAGTGTTCTGTATAGATTTTCAAAGTATGTTATCCAGATAGCTGACAGAGTATAACATTCTCCTGTTATTGGACTCACATTTGTTCTTGGTACTTGCAAGCAGAAAATATTAGGAACCATAGTCAGTAAGGACATTAACAGGTAGACAGTGAAAGCAGCAGTAAAGCAAGTCTTAACAATGAGTAACAGGGATGCACATAAAATTCTGCAAGTATATAGTGCAAGAACCTATCAGCTTTTCAAGATGAACTTAAAGGAATGAAATTCATTGTTAATATACTGCATTCAACAAGATTGGAGCCTTTACCAATATTATAAATTTAGAAATTAGACAATGAGGTAAGGGTAAAGCTATTAAAATGGGCATCCCTGGTGGCTCAGTGGTAAAGAGTTGGCCTGCAATGCAGTAGACACAGGAGATGTGGCTTAGATCCCTGGGTGAGGAAGATCCCCTGGAGGAGGAAATGGCAACCCTCTCCAGTATATATTCTTACCTCAAAAATTCCATGGACAGAGGAGCCCAAGCCTGGTGGGCCACAGTCCATAGAGTCCTAAAGAGTCAAACATGTCTGAGCATGTGCACATGTACATGCGCGCACACACACACACACACACACACATGGGAACATGTTGGGAATATATTACAAAGATAAAGTCAAGGTCTCCACAAATTTATAAGAGAAAGAAAACAAAAACAAGATAACAGGAAAGAGACCAAAATCCTGGAAAAATGAAATAATTAATCTAGAGCTCTTTGATTTTTTTGAAACTGAACAGGTCGGATCCCTGAAATAAAGGCTGAGTACAGACCTGCCCCAGAAAGACAAGTATCTGCTTTATGACAGTGTGAGGAAAAGAGAGATTTAGGTATTACAGAAGTTTTCCAACTTACATGTAGATAAAAGTAGATATTAAACCTTTGAAAAAATAAGTAAAAGGAATACAAAAAGTCACTCTCACCTTACTTAAAAACAAACTTGAAGTTATACATGAAAGTAACAAAATCACTTGTTTATTCACTTCTAAATTTAAAAAACAGAAAATCTATACACTTAGAAAATCTGGAGTGGAACTAAAAAAATAAAAATAGGCCCATTAAATATATGCCTGCTGTTCTTTCCATTTTTTCACTTTTAATGTTTTATAAAATATCATGTATGAAACGAGTTGCCAGTCCATGTTCAATGCATGATACTGGATGCTTGGAGCTATGCACTGGGACGACCCAGAGGGATGGTATGGGGAGGGAGGAGGGAGGAGGGTTCAGGATGTAGAACACATGTATACCTGTGGCGGATTCATTTTGATATTTGGCAAAACTAATACAATATTGTAAAGTTTAAAAAGAAAAAAAACTCCAAAAAAAAAAACAAAATTGGAAACAAAATAAATATAAAATTTGAAAGAGGAAATACTCTGCAAGAAGCAGGCATACAGAAAAACGAATCACATCTCTGTCTTCCTCTTATTCCTATGGTGACTGGAGGCTACTCAATGGACTCTCATAAGTTTTGAAATATACAGTAAAAGTACCATGAGTCATTATGATGGTGATATAAAGACCTAGCATGGTTTGAATAATGTCTCATTCCTAGATAGTTAATAGTTGTACTGGAGAAAAAAGAAAAAGAGACATGAAACAATCATTTATTTATTTGCATTATGAATCATGGCCCACAGCTGAAGCAACTATTAACTAATAGGTCAGCGCATAAACAACATTATCCTGTTATGCCATGTTTCCTTGACTGAGTACCAGATGAAGTTGTCTTGCATTTAAGAACCTCTTGTTCTGAAACTAGACATATTTAGATAGCAGAGTCTTCAGTAGCATGGTGTTAGCAGAACAAAGCAATTGAGACTAATAGTAAGAGTGTCACTTCCAGGTGTCACCTCATATTCCATTTAAACATAAATTTACTAAGTTAAATACTGTCATCTTACATGCTTTAAATTAACCTTTTTCTACATCCTTCATATTTTCTTTCTTTTTCAAGTGCATGGTTCAGTTCAGTTCAGTTCAGTTGCTCAGTCGTGTCCGACTCTTTGCGACCCCATGGATCACAGCATGCCAGGCCTCCCTGTCCATCCACACCAACTCCTGGAGTTCACTCAAACTCATGTCCATCGAGTCGGTGATGCCATTCAGCCGTCTCATCCTCTGTTGTCCCCTTCTCCTCCTGCCCCCAATCCCTCCCAGCATCAGAGTCTTTTCCAATGAGTCAGCTCTTCGCATGAGGTGGCCAAAGTATTGGAGTTTTAACTTTAGCATCAGTCCTTCCAATGAACACCCAGGACTGATCTTCTTTAGAATGGACTGGTTGGATCTCCTTGCAGTCCAAGGTATTCTCAAGAGTCTTCCCCAACACCACAGTTCAAAAGCATCCATTCTTCGGCACTCAGCTTTTTTCACAGTCCAACTCTCACATCCATACATGACCCCTGGAAAAACAATAGCCTTGACTAGATGGACTTTTGTTGGCAAAGTAATGTCTCTGCTTTTGAATATGCTATCTATCTTGGTCATAACTTTCCTTCCAAGGAGTAAGCATCTTTTAATTTCATGGCTGCAATCACCATCTGGTTAAGCTTACATAAATAGGATTATCTTATAATAAATACTATTATATATGAGCTCTTTAATGGAGATAATTATCTTCTAAATTGAAAAATAAATGACAAAATGCCTATATTAATCATATAGTCTATCCCTATACCTCTAATGAACAACAGAATGTTTCCAAATCAGGAAAGGACTACGTCAAGGATGTATATTGTCACCCTGTTTTTTTAACTTATATGCAGAGGACATCATAAGAAATGCCAGGCTGGATAAAGCACAAGCTGGAATCAAGATTGCTGAGAGAAATATCAATAATCTCAGATATGCAGATGACACCACCCTTATGGCAGAAAGCAAAGAACTAAAGAGCCTTTTGATGAAAGTGAAAGAGGAGAGTGAAAAACTTGGCTTAAAACTCAACATTCAGAAAACTAAGATCATGGCATACATTCCCATCACTTCATGGCAAATAGATGGGGAAACAGTGAAAACAGTGAGAGACTTTATTTTCTTGGGCTTCAAAATCACTGCAGATGGTGACTGCGGCCACAAAATTAAAAGACGCTTGCTCCTTGGAAGAAAAACTATGACAAACTTGGACAGCATATTAAAAAGCAGAGACATTACTTTGCCAACAAAAGTCCATCTAGTCCAAGCGATGGTTTTTCCAGTAGTCATGAATGGATGTGACAGTTGAACTTAAAGAAAGCTGAGTGCCGAAGAATTGGTGCTTTTGAACTGTGGTGTTGGAGAAGACTCTTGAGAGTCCCTTGGACTGAAAGGAGATCCAATCAGATCTCCAGATAGATTCCATCAATCCTAAAGGAAATCAGTCCTGAATATTCATTGGAAAGATGAATGCTGAAGCTGAAACTCCAATACTTTGGTTACCTGATGTGAAGAACTGACTTATTGTAAAAGACCCTGATGCTGGGACAGATTGAAGGTGGGAGGAGAAGGGGATGACAGAGGATAAGGTGGTTGGATGGCATCACTGATGCGATGGACATGAGTTTGAGCAAGCTTTGGGAGTTGGTGATGGATGGGGAAGACTGGCATCCTGCAGTCCATGGGGTTGAAAAAGTTGGACACGACTGAGTGACTGAATTGAACTGAGGCAAAACTTAGATTAAATGACTACAGATTCATAAACATGCAAATTAGGACAATACTAATATCTGAATTAACAGGGAAATAATGAGCAGTCTATTTCTAATTATCACCTCTCCAACATAATCCTCTTTTACAGATTCGATTAATGACTCCCTGTATTTAAAACAACTCTTTCATCAAAAGGACTTCCCTGGTGGCTCAGATGGTAAAGCATCTGCCTGCAATGCTGAAGACCTGGGTTTGATCCCTGGGTCGGGAAGATCCCCTGGAGAAGGAAAAGGCAACCCACTCCAGTACTCTTGCCTGGAAAATTCCGTGGACAGAGGAGCCTGATAGGCTACAGTCCATGGGGTTGCAAAGAGTTGGACATGACTGAGCAACTTCACTTTCTTTCATCAAAAAAGGTATGTTTTGTTCTCTTAGTTTTTCCTCTCCTTTTATAAAATTGGCCTATTTCAAAACCTATCCCCACCATATTTCCATTCTTTCTTCTAAACTTCCCTCTTTCATGCTTAATCATTATTTCCCTTTAGTGTATTTTATTCCCAAATAATTTTATTTTAATTATTCTGCTGCTAGGTCGCTTCAGTCATGTCCGACTCTGTGCGACCCCATAGACGGCAGCCCACCAGGCTCCCCCGTCCCTGGGATTCTCCAGGCAAGAACACTGGAGTGGGTTGCCATTTCCTTTTCCAATGCATGAAAGTGAAAAGTGAAAGTGAAGTAGCTCATTTGTGTTCGACTCCTAGCGACCCCATGGACTGCAGCCCACCAGGCTCTTCCGCCCACAGGATTTTCCAGGCAAGAGTACTGGAGTGGGGTGCCATCGCCTTCTCCTTTAATTATTCTATTGTTTAATAAAAAGCTTAGAGTTAAAATATAGTTAGAGTTAGAGTTAAAATATAGTTAATCTACTTGTCTCTCTAATTCTTGTCTCTCTAGTTCTTCTAGTCTTTTTATTTTTCAATTTGTATAATGATACACTAGTTTTATTTTTGGTTTGGATTTTAACATCTTCAAGTTTGTGAGCAGTAGGGATTGCTTGTTCTAGTAAGAGTTGTTAACAGCCATTGAAAGAACACTTTATAATTTTCAATTATGATAAGCAATAAATAGTTTGAATAGTTTGAATATGTTGTTTTACCATATGAAACCTCAGCTTGGAATCTAAGTTTTTACATTTAAAATTCTCACATAATCAAAGATACATATCTATTTAGTATTATACATATATTTAGTATTTCACCTTTAGAAAATGTACAAAGATAGCAATCCTGCTTTTAAAAAATTACATTGCAAGGCTCACAACTTAAATTTAGTGCAACAACTCCAGGTTTTCTTTTTTTTTTTTTTCACTTCCAATTTTATTTTATTTTTAAACTTTACATAATTGTATTAGTTTTGCCAAATATCAAAGTGAATCCGCCACAGGTATACATGTGTTCCCCATCCCGAACCCTCCTCCCTCCTCCCTCCCCATACCATCCCTCTGGGCCGTCCCAGTGCACCAGCCCCAAGCATCCAGCGTCATGCATCGAACCTGGACTGGTAACTCGTTTCCTACATGATATTTTACATGTTTCATTGCCATTCTCCCACATCTTCCCACCCTCTCCCTCTCCCACAGAGTCTATAAGACTGTTCTATACATCAGTGTCTCTTTTGCTGTCTCGTACACCGGGTTATTGTTACCATCTTTCTAAATTCCATATATATGCGTTAGTATACTGTATTTATGTTTTTCCTTCTGGCTTACTTCACTCTGTATATTAGGCTCCAGTTTCATCCACCTCATTAGAACTGATTCAAATGAATTCTTTTTAATGGCTGAGTAATACTCCATTGTGTATATGTACCACAGGTTTTCTTTTAATTTGATATTATTCCTGGGGCACAACTTATCTAGTTTCTCACCTGCTCACTGAAAGTACAGCTTTCTCAGAACCACACACAAACCCAGCCACAACAAAACCCATAAGGCCTAGAAAGTTCAGGTAAATTCAACCCTAGAAATCTAAATTTCCTGGTATTTTGTTCTCCAGCCCAAGTTATCCTCTCCCTTACCTCACACTTATTATCAATTGCTTCTAGTCTTCTGACTCATTCTCATACTACTCCACCCTCTATAAAATCTTCCATTGTTCCCTTTACTTCATGGTTAATCTATTCTACCTCTTGGAATGTGTGACTGAGCATGTCCTTCATCTTTTTGCCTTCTGAACAAGGAATAAGGTTTTGAAGGAATTGTTACTTTTTCTCCCACACTGTATATTTCACTGATACTCATTTCCCTTCTTACATCCAAATAGTTCTTTCCCTTTGTCTGAAATATCACTTTGCTTTGAGACTAACTATATCCTCTTTCTAACACTTCTGTAACCACATGAAATAGATAAGATCCAATCCAGTCTTGTATTTGCTGATTTTGCAACTGGCTTATGTGCTTCCAAACCAGGTCTTCTATCTGCCTTGATGAAAGTATTCTTAATGCATATTCCACTGAATGCCTCAAATTCTCTTTCCCTCTTCCCTTTTCCCTCTTTTTGATAGTCTTGAATTTAAACTACTTTTACCTGAATTTCATCTTATCCACTCATGCCAACAGCCATATCCAGGATGTGTCATCACTGATAGTTGTTCCAAATCTTTGGTCTAAAATTTAAACATCTCTTCCACTTTTATACAATTTAAAATCCTTCCAGTGAATAATTCCATCTACTTTTCCCCCTTATTAACCTATCCAGAGTCTGTTCTCAGTGTTGTAGAAATATCGGTTATCTGTATTATTAGATGTAAAGCAATCTTAATCAAAATCCCATCATTCTTTTTTTGGTTCTTGTTAAAACTGACAGCATTGAATTGCTTATATAATTTACATGGAAATGCAAAGATAAATATAAGCACAATATTTAAAATTGTGCAGTACTGGCATAAAATATGAGACAACCAAACAATGAAACTACACTGAAAATCTAAAAAGAACTTTGTGAACATATAAACATAAATTTATGATAAAATAACCCAAAAGAACAATTAGCAAAATATGTATATTTGGGGAAATATAGTTGAGACAAAAAGCATTTGTATATAAACCATAGACTCAACTTTCATAAGACTGAATATTAATAAAGCAGTGAGAAATATTATATGACAATATTTTTATAGTGGACTGCAAGGAGATCCAACCAGTCCATTCTGAAGGAGATCAGCCCTGGGATTTCTTTGGAAGGAATGATGCTAAAGCTGAAACTCCAGTACTTTGGTCACCTCATGTGAAGAGTTGACTCATTGGAAAAGTCTCTGATGCTAAGAGGGATTGGGGGCAGGAGGAGAAGGGGACAACAGAGGATGAGATGGCTGGATGGCAGCACTGACTCAATGGATGTGAGTCTGAGTGAACTCTGGGAGTTGGTGATGGACAGGGAGGCCTGGTGTGCTGTGATTCATGGGGTCGCAAAGAGTTGGACACGACTGAGTGACTGAACTGATCTGAACTGAGATGTTAGAAAAATTTCCTGAACAACACAAAAAATCAATGACTTAATGGTAAATATTGGTAAATAATACTATATTAACATTAAGAATTTCTGATTATTGCAAAGTTGCTTTTAAAAATTCATTTTATTGATTTATTGATTGTATTTCAATCCAAAGTTTATGGTTGCTATGTGTGAATCAGTATAAAAGGAACTTATTCAACTATTATAAAAATATTATCTTTTAAAACATTAATATTCATGCTGCACCATTCATTCTCCCTTATATTTTTCTCTTTTTCTCCTCTCTTCTCAAATTATATATACGTTTGACCATTTGACCTTGATTTAAAGGTTGCATGTCCTGGTTTCTTTCTTCTTTTTAAAGTTTTTGTTTTCTTCACAAATCAGTGTGGATAAATTCCACTGACCTGTCTTCAAACTAATTATTTTCTCTGTACCCTCCAGTCTTCTGATACCTTTATTTCTGCTACCACAACTTCTCCATTTCTATTGGGCTTCTTTTAATAGCTTCTGTCTTTCTTTTATGTTCTCCACTTGTTCACATATTTTTCATGCTTTTTCCATTACATCAGCTAGAAATATTTTTCCACTAAAGCAAAAATCCTCCTCTGATCCTTCCAACATATGCAAGATCTCTGAATCTAGTTCTTTCAAATATTTTAATCTCTTGACAATGTATCAAGTTGTCTTTCCTCTTCCATGTCTTGCAAGTTTTTTTAAAAAATAAATATTAGCAAATGCATGTAAGTAAACTATAGTGCATAGAGACTGAAGTAATTATTACTTTAGTAAAAGGCATGCTTGGTCTTCTGTCAGGCTAGTCCGTATTTTAAACTAGGTTTTTTGTTGCTCTAATAGATTCACTAAACCACAGACTTTTAATTATTTGAGGGAAGAATTTAAAAAAAAATTCCTTTGGAAGGGCTCAGACTCAGTGTGTCTAGAAGTTTTTATTTTATTTACAATTGATAAATTGATGAATGAAAACATTACTATATTATGAGGAGATGTTGGTAAATAGGATCTCTGTGACAGATTAAAATTCTAATACTTCCAGAATTACCTAACAGACATTATCTTCAAATGCAAAGGGTTTGAGAATTAGAGAGGGAAAGAAAACTAAGAAACTATGATTCATAAAACAACTAAGAAAACTCCATGTTCTCTGGGTCTCAATATTAATGTTTTAAAGTACATTTTCAAATAAAATTGCAGGCTTAGTATCTAACACAGTGTTTGAATGCATAGGATGTATTAATTTTACCACAAATGTATGCATTATATATCAAAATAAACAGCTATTTATATAAGCATATGTATGTTTATATAAAGTGATGGTAATAATGAAACTAACTGTTCTAGATGCTATTGTGTCTTATACAAAATGATCAGAATCTTTAACAAATTTTTTACTTTTATGACCACTAAATTTTCTGAGATTTAGAACATATAATCATTTAATTTAAAAAATTAAAATGCTAATTTAATTCTTCTTTAATACATATTTAGTATTGGGAACATTAATGACAAATGGGCTTCTAAATTGAAGATTGTTATTTTCCTTTTTATATACTTTTTCTCATCTTTAACTAAATCTACCCTGCAATTTAAAAGTCAATATGGGGCGGTCCTAAGATGGCAGAGGAATAGGATGGGGAGATAACTTTCACCCCCGCAAATTCATCAAAAGAACATTTAAACGCTGACTAATTCCACAAGACAACTTCTGAATGCCGGCAGAGGACATCAGGCACCCAGAATAACAGCCCATTGTCTTCGAAAAGAGGTAGGAAAAACTATAAAAGACAAAAAAAGAGACAAAAGAGGTAGGGACAGAGCTCCATCCTGGGAAGAGAGTCTTAAAAAGAGAGAAGTTTCTAAACACCAGGAAACACTCTCACTGCCGAGTCTGTAGTGAGCCTTGGAAGCACAGAGAGCAACAAAACAGGGAGGAAAAATAAATAAATAATTAAAACCCACAGATTAGGAGCCCAACAGTAACTCCCCCAGCGGAGAAGCAGCACAGATGCCTGGACCCACCAATAGCAAGCGGGGGCTGGGCAGGGAGGTGCGGGCTGCATTGCTTAGAGTAAGGACTGAGACTGAATGCCCCAAGGGCAATCTGAGAAAACTAACTTGGGCTAGCAAACCAGACTGTGGGATAGCCAGCAGGCTAAAAGCCAGCCCTAACCTAAGACACCGCCAGGCCCATGCACAAAACAAAGAACTGAACAGAGATAGCCGGCTGCAGACCATCCCCCTCCAGTGACAGGCAGCCAGAGCCAGAAGGGGGCAATCGTAGCCCCAGAGAGACATTATCTACCAAACTTCAAGCAGGCTTCTTTGCTAACTAAGACTTCTTGGGGTTCTGGACGGTCAACATCTGCCTGAGAAGGTGTGCTGGTTGTACACCCAGAAAACCGAGTGGCAGGGACAGGGGAGGCGATAAGTGGCAGCAACCATGCTCGCCAAACACCTTATCACCTGAGCTGCTCACACCTGGGAAGGGCACAAAATGCAGCCCAACTGAGTCTGCGCCTCTGAGGACTACCTCAGTGCCAGAACCTGAGTGGCTTAGACCTGGGAGGTGCATGCAGCCCAGGGCAGGCCTCAGATGGTTCCTGGTGGAGCAACCTAGAGCCTGAGCAGTGCGGGCAGGGAGGGCACACACACCGTGAGCAGGGGCAGGCCCAGTGTGGCTGAGACACTATGAGCACACGCCAGTATTATTTGTTTGCAGCATCCCTCCCTCCCCACAGCACAACTGAACAAGTGAGCCTGAAAAAAGTGTCCACCAGACCCCCCCACCCTTGTGTCAGAGGGGAAATCAGATGCTGAAGAGACCAGCAAACAGAAGAAGCTAAAACAGGGAACCACCGTGTAAGTGACAGGTGCAACAGGTTAAAACCCTGAGTTAGTACCAACTACATAGGAATGGGCCTATATAGATCTTGAGAAATATAAGCTGGACCAAGGAACTATCTGAAAATGAACTGACTCCACACTGCCCACAACACCAGAGAAAGTCCTAGATATATTTTTACTATTTTTACAATCATTCTCTTTTTTTTAATTTTTTTTTAAATTTTAAGTCCTCTATTACTCCTTTAATTTTCATTTTTATAACATACTATTACTTTGCAAAAAAAAAAAAAAAAAAACCCTATTTTTTAAAGCAAACTTCATATGCATTTCTTTTTAATAATTTTTGTGACTTTTTTTTTTAATCTTCACTTTTTGGTATTTGTTATCAATTTTGTACCTTTAAGAACCCAATCTTCAGTACCCATTTTTACTTGGGAGAGAGATTACTGGCTTGACTGCTCTTCCCCCTTTGGACTCTCCTTTTTCTCCACCAGGTCGCCTCTGTCTCCTCCCTCCTCCTTCTCTCCTCTACCCAAATCTGTGAATCTCTGTGTGTTCCAGATGGTGGAAAACACTTAGGGAACTGATTACTGGCTAGATCGGTCTCTCTCCTTTTGATTCCCCTCTTTTATCCTCCTGGCCACCTCTGTCTCCTTCCTCCCTCTTCTCTGAATAACTCCGTGAACATCTCTGAGTGGTTCAGACTGTGGAGCGCACATAAGGAAGTGATAACTGGCTAGCTTGCTCTCTTCTCTTTTGATTCCACCTCATCTCATTCATGGAGGAGGCAATGGCACCCCACTCCAGTAGTCTTGCCTGGAAAATCCCATGAACGGAGGAGCCTGGTAGGCTGAAGTCCATGGGGTTGCTAAGAGTCAGACACGACTCAACAACTTCACTTTCTATTTCACTTTCATGCATTGGAGAAGGAAACTCACTCCAGTGTTCTTGCCTGGAGAATCCCAGGGAGGGCAGAGCCTGGTGGGCTGCCGTCTCTGGGGTTGCACAGAGTCGGACACGATTGAAGTGACTTAGCATAGCATAGCATAGCATCTCATTCGGGTCACCTCTAACTCCCACTTCCCTCTTCTCTTCTTCATGTAACTCTGTGAACCTCTCTGGGTGTCCCTCACTGTGGAGAAACTTTTCGTCTTTAACCTAGATGTTTTATCAATGGTGCTGTATAGAAGGAGAAGTCTTGAGACTACTGTAAAAATAAGACTGAAAACCAGAATCAGGAGGCTTAAGTCCAAATCCTGAGAACACCAGAGAACTCCTGACTCCAGGGAATATTAATCGACAGGAGATCATCAAACACCTCCATACCTACACTGAAACCAAGCACCAACCAAGGGCAAACAAGTTCCAGACCAAGACATACCACACAAGTTCTCCAGCAACACAGGAACACAGCCCTGAGCTTCAGTATACAGGCTGCCCAAAGTTACACCAAACCCATTGACATCTCATAACTCATCACTGGACACTTCATTGCACTCCAGAGAGAAGAAATCCAGCTCCACCCACCAGAACACCGACACAAGCTTCCCTAACCAAGAAACCTTGACAAGCTTCCTGTACAACCTCACCCACAGTGAGGAAATTCCACAATAAAGAAAACTCCCACAAACTGACAGAATACAGAAAGGCAACCCCAAACTCAGCAATATAACCAAGATAAAGAGACAGAGGAATACCTAGCAGATAAAGGAAAGGATAGATGTCCACCAAACCAAACAAAAGAGGAAGAGAAAGGAATCTACCTGATAAAGAATTCCGAATGATAGTGAAAATGATCCAAAACCTTGAAATCAAAATGGAATCACAGATAAATAGCCTGGAGACAAGGATTGAGAAGATGCAAGAAAGGTTTAACAAGGACCTAGAAGAAATTTAAAAATGAATAATGCAATAAATGAGATCAAAAACACTCTGGAGGCAACAAATAGTAGAATAATAGAGGCAGAAGATAGGATTAGTGAAGTAGAAGATAGAATGGTAGATATTAATGAATCAGAGGAAAAAAGAAAAATGAATTAAAAGAAATGAGGACAATCTCAGAGACCTCCAGGACAATATTAAACACCACAACATTTGAATCATAGGAGTCCTAGAAGAAGAAGACAAAAATAAAGACCATGAGAAAATACTTGAGGAGATAATAGTTGAAAACTTCCCTAAAATGGGGAAGGAAATAATCACTCAAGGCCAAGAAACCCAGAGAATCCCAAACAGGATAAACCCAAGGCAAAACACCCCAAGACACATATTGATCAAATTAACAAAGATCAAACACAAAGAACAAATATTAAAAGCAGCAAGGGAAAAACAACAAATAACACACAAGGGGATTCCCATAAGGATAACAGCTGATCTTTCAATAGAAACTCTTCAGGCCAGGAGCGAATGGCAAGACATACTTAAAGTGATGAAAGAAAATAACCTACAGCCCAGATTACTGTACCCAGCAGGATCTCATTCAAATATGAAAAAGAAATCAAAAGGTTTACAGACAAGCAAAAGCTGAGAGAATTCAGCACCACCAAACCAGCTCTCCAACACTGCTAAAGGATCTTCTCTAGACACAAAAGAGTGTATAAACTCAAACGCAAAACAATAAAGTAAATGGCAATGGGATCATACTTATCAATAATTATCTTAAACGTAAATGGGTTGAATGCCCCAACCAAAAGACAAAGACTGGCTGAATGGATACAAAAACAAGACCCCTATATATGTTGTCTACAAAAGACCCACCTCAAAACAGGGGACACATACAGTCTGAAAGTGAAGGGCTGGAAAAAAATATTCCATGCAAATAGAGATCAAAAGAAAGCAGGAGTAGCAATACTCATATAAGATAAAATAGACTTTAAAACAAAGGCTGTGAAAAGAGACAAAGAAGGACACTACATAATGATCAAAGGATCAATCCAAGAAGATGAGATAACAATTATAAATATATATGCATCCAACATAGGAGCACTGCAATATGTAAGAAAAATGCTAACAAATATGAAAGGAGAAATTAACAATAACACAATAATAGTGGGAGACTTTAATACCCCCACTCACACCTATAGATAGATCAACTAAACAGAAAATTAACAAGAAAACACAAACTTTAAATGATACAATAGACCAGTTAGACCTAATTGATATCTATAGGACATTTCACCCCAAAACAATGAATTTCACCTTTTTCTCAAGTGCACACGGAACCTTCTCCATGATAGATCACATCCTGGGCCATAAATCTAGCCTTGGTAAATTTAAAAAAAATTGAAATCATTCCAAACATCTTTTCTGACCACAATGCAGTAAGATTAGATCTCAATTACAGGAGAAAAACTATTAAAAATTCCAACATATGGAGGCTGAACAACACACTGCTGAATAACCAACAAATCACAGAAGAAATCAAAAAAAGAAATGAAAATATGCATAGAAGTGAATGAAGATGAAAACACAACAACCCAAAACCTATGGGACACTGTAAAAGTAGTGCAAGGGGAAGGTTCATAGCAATACAGGCATACCTCAAGAAATAAGAAAAATAAATAACCTAACTCTACACCTAAAGCAACTAGAAAAGGAAGAAATGAAGAACCCCAGGGTTAGTAGGAAAGAAATCTTAAAAATTAGGGCAGAAATAAATGTAAAAGAAAGGAAAGAGACCATAGCAAATATCAACAAAGCCAAAAGCTGGTTCTTTGAAAGGATAAAAAAAAATTGACAAACCATCAGACTCATCAAGAAACAAAGGGATAAAAATCAAATCAATAAAATTAGAAATGAAAATGGAGAGATCACAACAGACAACACAGAAATACAAAGGATCATAAGAGACTACTATCAGCAATTATATGCCAATAAAATGGACAACGTGGAAGAAATGGACAAATTCTTAGAAAAGTACAACTTTCCAAAACTGAACCAGGAAGAAATAGAAAATCTTAACAGACCCATCACAAGCACGGAAATTGAAACTGTAATCAGAAATCTTCCAGCAAACAAAAGCCCAGGTCCAGATGGCTTCACAGCTGAATTTTACCAAAAATTTAGAGAAGAGCTAACACCTATCCTGCTCAAACTCTTCCAGAAAATTGCAGAGGAGGGTAAACTTCCAAACTCATTCTATGAGGCCACCATCACCCTAATACCAAAACCTGACAAAGATGCCACAAAAAAAGAAAACTACAGGCCAATATCACTGATGAACATAGATGCAAAAATCCTTAACAAAATTCTAGAAATCAGAATCCAACAACACATTAAAAAGATCATTCACCATGACCAAGTGGGCTTTATCCCAGGGATGCAAGGATTTTTCAATATCCACAAATCAATCAATGTAATACACCACATTAACAAATTGAAAAATAAAAGCCATATGATTATCTCAATAGATGCAGAGAAAGCCTTTGACAAAATTCAACATCCATTTATGATAAAAACTCTCCAGAAAGCAGGAATAGAAGGAACATACCTCAACATAATAAAAGCTATATATGACAAACCCACAGCAAACATTATCCTCAATGGTGAAAAATTGAAAGCATTTCCCCTAAAGTCAGGAACAAGACAAGGGTGCCCACTTTCACCACTACTATTCACCATAGTTTTGAACGTTTTGGCCACAGCAATCAAAGCAAAAAAAGAAATAAAAGGAATCCAAATTGGAAAAGAAGAAGTAAAACTCTCACTGTTTGCAGATGACATGATCCTCTGTACAGAAAACCCTACAGACTCCACCAGAAAATTACTAGAGCTAATCAATGAATATAGTAAAGTTGCAGGATATAAAATCAACACACAGAAATCCCTTGCATTCCTATACACTAATAATGAGAAAATAGAAAGAGAAATTAAGGAAACAATTCCATTCACCATTGCAATGGAAAGAATAAAATACTTAGGAATATATCTACCTAAAGAAACTAAAGGCCTATATATATAGAAAACTATAAAACCCTGGTGAAAGAAATCAAAGAGGACACTAATAGATGGAGAAATATAACATGTTCATGAATCAGAAGAATCAATATAGTGAAAATGAGTATATTACCCAAAGCAATCTATAGATTCAATGCAATCTCTATCAAGCTGCTGCTGCTGCTGCTAAGTCACTTCAGTCATGTCTGACTCTGTGTGACCCATAGATGGCAGCCCACAAGGCTCCTCCATCCATGGGATTTTCCAGGCAAGAGCGCTGGAGTGGGGTGCCATTGCCTTCTCTGCCCTATCAAGCTACCAGTAGTATTTTTCACAGAACTAGAACAAATAATTTCACAATTTTTATGGAAAAACAAAAAACCTCGAATAGCCAAAGCAATCTTGAGAAAGAAGAATGGAACTGGAGGAGTCAACCTGCCTGACTTCAGGCTCTACTACAAAGCCACAGTCATCAAGACAGTATGATACTGGCACAAAGACAGAAATATAGATCAATGGAACAAAATAGAAAGCCCAGAGATAAACCCATGCACCTATGGACACCTTATCTTTGACAAAAGGCAAGAATATACAATGGAGAAAAGACAACCTCTTTAACAAGTAGTGCTGGGAAAACTGGTTAACCACTTGTAAAAGAATGAAACTAGAACACTTTCTAACACCATACACAAAAATAAACTCAAAATGGATTAAAGATCAAAATGTAAGACCAAAAACTATAAAACTCCTAGAGGAGAACATAGGCAAAATACTCTCTGACATACATCACAGCAGGATCCTCTATGACCCACCTTCCAGAATACTGGAAATAAAAGCAAAAATAAACAAATGGTACCTAATTAAATTAAAAGCTTCTGCACAACAAAGGAAACTACAAGCAAGGTGAAAAGACAGCCTTCAGAATGGGAGAAAATAATAGCAAATGAAACAACTGACAAACAACTAATCTCAAAAATATACAAGCAAGTTCTGCAGCTCAATTCCAGAAAAATAAAGTACCCAATCAAAAAATAGGCCAAAGAACTAAATAGACATTTCTCCAAAGAAGACATACAGATGGCTAACAAACACATGAAAAGATGCTCAACACCACTCATTATCAGAGAAATGCAAATCAAAACCACTATGAGGTACCATTTCACGCCAGTCAGAATGGCTGCAATCCAAAAGTCTACCAGCAATAAATGCTGGAGAGGGTGTGGAAAAAAGGGAACCCTCTTACCCTCTTGGTGGGAATGCAAACTAGTACAGCCACTATGGAGAACAGTGTGGAGATTCCTTTAAAAACTTGAAATAGAACTGCCTTATGACCTATCAATCCCCCTGCTGGGCATATACACCGAGGAAACCAGAACTGAAAGAGACATGTGTACCCCAATGTTCATCGCAGCACTGTTTCTAATAGCCAGGACATGGAAGCAACCTAGATGTCCATCAGCAGATGAATGCATAAGAAAGCTGTGGTACATATACACAGTGTAGTGTTACTCAGCCATTAAAAAGAATACATTTGAATCAGTTCTAATGAGGTGGATGAAACTGGAGCCTATTATTCAGAGGAAGTAAGCCAGAAAGAAAAACACCAATACAGTATGCTGCTGCTAAGTCGCTTCAGTCGTGTCCGACTCTGTGCGACCCCATAGATGGCAGCCCACCAGGCTCCCCTGTCCCTGGGATTCTCCAGGCAAGAACACTGGAGTGGGTTGCCATTTCCTTCTCCAATGCATGAAAGTGAAAAAATAAAGTGAAGTTGCTCAGCCGTGTATGACTCCTAGCGACCCCATGGACTGCAGCCCACAAGGCCCCTCTGTCCATGGGATTTTCCAGGCAAGAGTACTTGAGTGGGTTGCCATTGCCTTCTCCCCAATACAGTATACTAGCGCATATATACGGAATTTAGAAAGATGGTAACGATAACCCTGTATGCAAGACAGCAAAAGAGACACAGATGTATAGAACAGTCTTTTGGACTCTGTGGGAGAGGGAGAGGGTGGGATGATTTGGGAGAATGGCGTTGAAACATGTATAATATCACATAAGAAACGAATCACCAGTCCAGGTTCGATGCAGGATACCGGATGTTTTGGGCTGGTGCACTCGGATGACCCAGAGGGATGGTATGGGGAGGGAGGTGGGAGGGGGCTTCAGGATGGGGAGCACATGTACACCCATGGCGGATTCATGTTGATGCATGGCAAAATGAATACAAAATTGTAAAGAAAAAATAATAATATAAATAAATTTATATTAAAAAAAAAGAAAGCAGCCAACATTTTCTGAGTCTTCCTTGAATTCTAATATCTGGCTCTGATATGGAACTTAGTAAATTGTTACAGAAATATGATTTTTTAAATTAAACAAAACAAAATAAAAGTAAATATATTTATACTAATTTTCTTTTATACACTGATCAACACTTTTATTATTTGTTAATTATATTTCCACAGTGGTCATCACTATATCAAGTATGTACTCTGAAACTAATTGAAAAATTAAAAAACAAATACCTCCAATAGTCAAATTTCTAGTTGTAATACTTATTGTGGACCTTAAGAATGAAATAAAATTTAAGCGTGGCTTACTTCTAATAATACCACAGGGCATTGACATAGGAGGTGCTTGTTAAAAAGCCATCTGTCTTTTATTTAAATCCATCTTATAAAAACTTCTAGTCTGTGAAAATTAAAAATTTCTATTTGAAAAATTAAGTCACATAATATTTCAAAAAATGTTAGTTACAGTCTCTAATTTCAAAAAAATCATTTTCAAATATTATATGACTTAATTTTTCAAATAGAAATTTTTAATTTTCACAGACTAGAAGTTTTTATAAGATGGATTTAAATAAAAGACAGATGGCTTTTTAACAAGCACCTCCTATGTCAATGCCCTGTGGTATTATTAGAAGTAAGCCACGCTTAAATTTTATTTCATTCTTAAGGTCCACAATAAGTATTACAACTAGAAATTTGACTATTGGAGGTATTTGTTTTTTAATTTTTCAATTAGTTTCAGAGTACATACTTGATAGTGATGACCACTGTGGAAATATAATTAAAAAAATCTTTTCTCAAACCAGAAAATCTTCCACAGAGGCAGAAAATAATTTTACTACTAAATAAGCACTAAACCATTAGGTGATGTGCATCACAGACAATCTGCTAAGAGATTGCAAAAACGAAAAGTTCATTGTTGTTGTTTAGTTGCTCAATCATGCCCAACTCTTTGAGACCCCTTGGATCATAATCCACCAGGTTCATCTGTCTAAGAGATTTCCCAGGCAAGAATACTGGCTAGATTGCCACTTTCTTCTCCAGGGGATCTTCTAACCCAGGGATCCAACCTATGTCTCCTGCTTGGCAGGCAGATTCTATACCACTGAGCCACCCGGGAAGCCCACTGTTTATACATCCAAGTAGATATGACCCATCATCTACTTGATCTCAAGTAACAGGACATAAAGCACCATTTGTCACAGATAGTTCATCCTTCATTTGATAATTGCAGTGACTATCTGTGTTAGCTAACTGAATTCATCCATAGAAAAATTAACTTATCTTTTGTTATGACAAGAGGAGGGTTTGCAATTTGGAGTGAGGTCCTACCAAAGTAGGCTCCTACTCTTTCACAGAAACTAGGAGATGGGACATTAGCTTCCTTATGATTATATTACCCCCAACCCCCCACCCCCTCAAAAAAGACAGGTGCCAAGTCCTTGAGGAAGACATTCCTTAAAACGGAAAAGTGCCTTATTTAGCTCCTAAAAAGATTTATATACATTTTGAAGCTATAGGGAAAGAAAAACTTATAAAAGACAGTCTTCCAAGCCAAGTGCTCTAGAAAAGGGGGATATAAGGTCTTGCCCTTTATTTTCAACATGGAGAATTAAGATGCTTATTTTTTTAACTGATTTGTCCTTGCATGATATGAGTTCAACTCATTTAGTTCAAATTTAGACACACACAAACATGCATAAATTAGACGTATCAGGGATCATTGCAAAGAAATAGAGGGAAACAACAGAATGGGAAAGACTAAAGATCTCTTCAAGAAAATTAGAGATACCAAGGGAACATTTCATGCAAAGATGGGCTCGAAAAAGGACAGAAATTGTATGGACCTAACAGAAGCAGAAGACATTAAGAAGAGGTGGCAAGAATACATTGAAGAACTGTACAAAAAAGATCTTCACGACCAAGATAATCACTATTGTGTGATCACTCATCTAGAGCCAGATATCATGGAATGTGAAGTCAAGTGGGCCTTAGGAATCATCACTACAAACAAAGCTAGTGGAGGTGATGGAATTCCAGTTGAGCTGTTTCAAATCCTGAAATATGATGCTGTGAAACTGCTGCACTCAATATGACAGCAAATTTGGAAAACTCAGCAGTGGCCACAGGACTGGAAAAGGTCAGTTTTCATTCCAATCCCAAAGAAAGGCATGTCAAAGAATGCTCAAACTACCGCCCAATTGCAATCACCTCACACACTTGTAAAGTAATGCTCAAAATTCTTCAAGCCAGGCTTCAGCAATATGTGAACTGTGAACTTCCTGATGTTAAAACGGGTTTTAGAAAAGGCAGAGGAACCAGAGATCAAATTGCCAACATCCTCTGGATCATGAAAAAAGCAAGAGAGTTCCAGAAAAACATCTATTTCTGCTTTATTGACTATGCCAAAGCCTTTGACTGTGTGGATCACATAAACTGTGGAACATTCTGAAAGAGATGGGAATACCAGACCACCTGATCTGCCTCTTGAGAAACCTATATGCAGGTCAGGAAGCAATAGTTAGAACGGGACATGGAACAACAGACTGGTTCCAAATAGGAAAAGGAGTACGTCAAGGCTGTATATTGTCACCCTGCTTATTTAACTTATATGCAGATTACATCATGAGAAATGCTGGGCTGGAAGAAGCAAAGCTAGAATCAAGATTTCCAGGAGAAAATATCAATAACCTCAGATATGCATATGACACCACCCTTATGGACGAAAGTGAAGAGGAACTAAAAGGCCTCTTGATGAAAGTGAAAGTGGAGAGTGAAAAAGTTGGCTTAAAGCTCAATATTCAGAAAACTAAGATTATCGCGTGTCGTCCCATTACTTCATGGGAAATAGATGGAGAAATAGTGGAAACAGTGTAAGGCTTTATTTTGGGGGAGCTCCAAAATCACTGCAGAAGGTGACTGCAGCCATGAAATTAAAAGATGCTTACTCCTTGAAAGGAAAGTTATGACCAACCTAGATAGCATATTCAAAAACAGAGACATTACTTTGCCAACAAAGGTCCATCTAGTCAAGGCTATGGCTTTTCCAGTGGTCATGTATGGATGTGAGAGCTGGATTGTGAAGAAGCTGAATGCTGAAGAATTGATGCTTTTGAACTGTCGTGTTGGAGAAGACTCTTGAGAGTCCCTTGGACTGCAAGGAGATCCAACCAGTCCATCCTAAAGCAGATCAGTCCTGGGTGTTCATTGGAAGGACTGATGCTAAAGCTGAAACTCGAATACTTGGCCACCTCATGCAAAGAGTTGACTCACTGGAAAAGGCTCTGATGCTGGGAGGGATTGGGGGCAAGAGGAGAAGGGGACGACAGAGGATGAGATGGCTGGATGGCATCACTGACTCGATGGACATGAGTTTGAGTGTACTCTGGGAGTTGGTGATGGACAGGGAGGCCTGGAGTGCTGTGATTCATGGGGTCGCAAAGAGTTGGACATGACTGAGCGACTGAACTGACTGATCAGATCAGATCAGTCGCTCAGTCGTGTCCGACTCTTTTTGACCCCATGAACTGCAGCACGCCAGGCCTCCCTGTCCATCACCAACTCCAGGAATTCACTGACTCCTGTCCATCGAGTCAATGATGCCATCCAGCCATCTCATCCTCTGTCGTCCCCTTCTCCTCTTGCCCCCAATCCCTCCCAGCATCAGAGTCTTTTCCAATGAGTCAACTCTTCCAACGAGGTGACCAAAGTACTGGAGTTTCTGCTTTAGCATCATTCCTTCCAAAGAAATCCCAGGGCTGATCTCCTTCAGAATGGACTGGTTGGATCTCCTTACAGTCCAAGGGACTCTCAAGAGTCTTCTCCAAAACGACAGTTCAAAAGCATCAATTCTTCTGTGCTCAGCCTTCTTCACAGTCCAACTCTCACATCCATACCTGACCACAGGAAAAACCATAACCTTGACTAGACATACCTTTGTTGGCAAAGTAATATCTCTGCTTTTTAATATGCTATCTAGGTTGGTCATAACTTTCCTTCCAAGAAGTAAGCGTCTTTTAATTTCATGGCTGCAGTCACCATCTGTAGTGATTTTGGAGCCCAGAAAAATAAAGTCTGACACTGTTTCCACTGTTTCCCCATCTATTTCCCATGAAGTGATGGGACCAGATGCCATGATCTTCGTTTCACTCTCACTTTGATCCAGAGGCTTTTGAGTTCCTCTTCACTTTCTGCCTAAGGGTGGTGTCATCGGCATATCTGAGGTTATTGATATTTCTCCTGGCAATCTTGATTCTACTTTGTGTTTCTTCCAGCCCAGCGTTTCTCATGATGTACTCTGCATATAAGTTAAAAGAGCAGGGTGACAATATACAGCCTTGACGAATTCCTTTTCCTATTTGGAACCAGTCTGTTGTTCCATGTCCAGTTCTAAATGTTGCTTCCTCACCTGCATACAAATTTCTCAAGAGGCAGATCAGGTGGTCTGGTATTCCCATCTCTTTCAGAATTTTTCACAGTTTATTATGATCCACACAGTCAAAGGCTTTGGCATAGTCAATAAAGCAGAAATAGATGTTCTTCTGGAACTCTCTTGCTTTTTCCATGATCCAGCAGATGTTGGCAGTTTGATCTCTGGTTCCTCTGCCTTTTCTAAAACCAGCTTGAACATCAGGAAGTTCATGGTTCACATATTGCTGAAGCCTGGCTTGGAGAATTTTGAGCATTACTTTACTAGCGTGTGATATGAGTGCAATTGTGCGGTAGTTTGAGCATTTTTTGGCATTGCCTTTCTTTGGGATTGGAATGAAAACTGACCTTTTCCAGTTTTGTGGCCACTGCTGAGTTTTCCAAATTTGCTGGCATATTGAGTGCAGCAGTTTCACAGCATCATCTTTCAGGATTTGAAACGGCTCAACTGGAATTCCATCACCTCCACTAGCTTTGTTCGTAGTGATGCTTCCTAAGGCCCACTTGACTTCACATTCCAGGATGTCTGGCTCTAGGTCAGTGATCACACCATAGTGATTATCTTGGTCGTGAAGATCTTTTTTGTACAGTTCTTCTGTGTATTCTTGCCATTCCTTCTTAATATCTTCTGCTTCTGTTAGGTCCATACAATTTCTGTCCTTTATTGAGCCCATCTTTGCATGAAATGTTCCTTTGGTATCTCTGATTTTCTTGAAGAGATCCCTAGTCTTTCCCATTCTGTTGTTTTCCTCTATTTCTTTGCATTGATCACTGAAGAAGACTTTATTATCTCTTCTTGCTATTCTTTGGAACCCTGCATTCAGATGCTTATATCTTTCGTTTTCTACTTTGCTTTTCACTTCTCTTCCTTTCACAGCTATTTGTAAGGCCTCCCCAGACAGCCATTTTGCTTTTTTGCATTTCTTTTCCATGGGGATGGTCTTGATCCCTGTCTCCTGTGCAATGTCATGAACCTCATTCCATAGTTCATCAGGCACTCTATCTATTAGATCTAGGCCCTTAAACTACTTCTCATTTCCACTGTATAATCATAAGGGATTTGATTTAGGTCATACCTGAATGGTCTAGTTATTTTCCCTACTTTCTGCAATTTCAGTCTGAATTTGGCAATAAGGAGTTCATGGTCTGAGCCACAGTCAGCTCCTGGTCTTGTTTTTGCTGACTGTATAGAGTTTCTCCATCTTTGGCTGAAAAGAATATAATCAATCTGATTTTGGTGTTGACCATCTGGTGATGATAGACACACAAATTTAGACACACATAAGTCACGGTCAGTTCTTCACGATCCCATGGATTGTAGCATGCCAAGCCCCTCTGTCCATGGAATTCTCTGGGGAAGAATACTGGAGTGGGTTGCCATTTCCTTCTCCAATGCATGAATGTGAAAAATGAAAGTGAAGTCGCTCAGTCGTGTCCGACTCTTAGTGACCCCATGGTATCTAGTCCACCAGGCTCCTCCGTCCATGGGATTTTCCAGGCAAGAGTACTGGAGTGGGGTGCCATTGCCTTCTCCAAACCTTCAATTCTAGGGAAGCCTAAAGCTAAACTCAATCCTCTTGTTTAAAACAGGGGCATTGTTAAAACTGTAACTGCATATCAAGATATATTTTAATTTGAAATACCATTATTTCAAATGGTATTCAAAATAATACATTTTGAAATACCATTTCAAATGTATTCAGGAGTCGGAATATTATTTGACCTGACCCACTTTATTAGCATTTTAGATACTTTTTCTGGGTTTGGATTTTTTTTCCATTTTTAAAACTGTTTAGATTTAAAATTTTATATTTTTATTTAGATTTCTTGCAGGAGTATTTTAATGGTGTTTTCAAAGCCAAAAAGGTTGTATGCAATGATCCCTTTATTATTTCCTTGCACCAATTTCCCATTCCATTGCTTCAGAAAAACATAGTCTTTGCATAATGGCTTAATAACTGTACTATTTTATAGCTAGGGAATTTAGCTCTGCAATTTTAGTTCTGTCAAGATTGCAACTGTTTTAGCTCCTTACATTGATCCTGGCAATTCCAATTAAACATGTTTGTTTCACACAAGACTTCTCTTAAGGAAATCTTTTCAAATAGTAAACTCTCTTTTTCTGTCATTAATGAGAAGGATACTACTGTTTAATCTTTCAGGATTCATTCTCTGTGCCTTTTTTTCCTCTCCTTTTTTTTCTTTCTCTTCCAATGTCTTCTTCATCATCCTCTTTGAATTTTCATATGCTTTTCACTTTGTAATTTCTATATTTGTTTCTGATTTTTAAATCTTTTAGACATGATTTATATTTAAGCCAATCCACATTAAAATAAACATTATAATAAAACTAAAAACATCTATCTTAAAACATAGTGTACAACACTTATTAACTATATAAGATGCAAGATACAATACAACAAAAACAACTATGTCATACAACCAACATAAGACAAACTATTAGCAATATTATTAATCCCTTTCCAATTACATTACCCTCCTAATTTCCTATAAAGATATTATCATTCTCCTTGCATTTCTTTACATTTTCTTATGAATGATTACTCTTATAAATGGTTATCAAAGCATGCATATGTATCTAATTATTGTCTCTTGCTTTTAAAATATTTTACAGTTGACACTAAAAAACATCCAATTATAAACTTATAAAAACAAATGACTCTAACACATTCATTTTTACTGCTTAAAAGGAATTCATTAAGTAAATATGCTGAATATGGTTAGCATTAAAATACACTTAAGACCATTCTATCATTTGCTGTTTCATAACCGATTCTATTAATATTAATATTATTATATGTATTAGTATACATATTTGGAAGTTCTTTGTATAAAAATCATTAAAGTTGAGAAAGTAAAACCTTTATTGAATTCTAGAGTATTGGTGAGACTAACATATTTTTCTCTAATTCACTTTTTCCTAATAGAATTTGTCTTTTAGTTTCCAGTTCACAGTGAATTGAGCAGGTATTGAGATTTTTATATATACTGCCTGCCCCTACTCATGCATAGCCTCCCCTCATCACTGTCACCCACCAGAATGGTACATTATAATTGATGGACTTACACTGACACCTAATTTTCACTTAAACTCCATAGCTTATATTATGATTCACTCTTGGTTTTGTACATTCTATGAATTTAGACAAATGTGTAATGATATGTATTCACCATTACAATATCATGCAGAATAGTTTCACTGCCCTGAATACCACTGAGAACCACCTATTCACCCCTACACCCTCCAAGCCCTGGAAACTACTGATACTTTTACTGTCTACTTAGTTGTGCCTTTTCCAGAATATCATACAGTTGGACGCATACAGTATGTAGACTTTTCAGACTGGCTACTTTCATTTTGCAATTTGCACTTACGTTGTCTCCATGTACTTTAAATAGCTTAATAGTACTAAATAAGCGGAAGTATCAACCAGAGCTTCTTATCTATCTACTGAAGTTTACCTTGGATGCTTCCAAGTGTAGGCAATTATGAATAAACGTGCTATAAACATCCATGTAAGATGTTTATATATGTAACAATAATTAGAATCTTTTAATAAAACTTAATGAAACCTCATGATTCCATGATAATGTTTTAAAAGGGGCAATAATATAAAATAGGCTAAGTAAAATTCACTAAGGACAATAGGCAGAAAATGATTGGTGATCAAATATAGAAAGTAATTATTAGTACTAATTTTTATCAGTTGAATATAGTTACAAACCAAGAGCTAGGGACACCACATAGGGAAATGGACTGTGATCAGGTGGAAAGCAAAAGGAGAAGGGGTGGCAGAGGATGAGATGATTAAATAGCATCACTGACTCAATGGACATGAATTTGAGCAAACTCTGGGAGATGGTGGAGGACAGATGAGCCTAGTGTGCTACAGTCTATGAGGTTACAAAGAGTCGGATATGACTTGAAACCAAGAGGCAGGGATACAGGCCATGGACAACTTAGTGGTGCCTCTGCTTTTTTACCTCAATTAGCTAACTTCTATAGAAATTGTTTCAAAACCAGAAAATCTTAATATTTATAAACATTATTTTAAATAGAGTACAGAGTCATCAATATTAAAGTACAATGACATAGGAAGAATATGACAATCTATTAATACTGTAATCTTAAAGCAATATCCTGTCAAGGGAACCAAGGGGAAGAGAACAGTTATACTAAGAAATAGTCTGTTTTTACCTACAGAGTTACCATTCTTTCAAGTTCTGTATCTTGGGTCAAAATAAATAAATAAAAGCCACATTAAAAAACTATGGGATCTCTTTCTGATAACACTATAACCCACATAACCCTGACAACTAGTATTATTAAAAGTATTACATATATTGTTATAATATACAGAATTGCATACATGATATGAGGCAGTTGAGTGAAAATTCTCACATGAAGAATTCAAGCAATTATAAACTATGAACTAGATTCCTTTTCAAAGGTATCGAAAAGTGAATTTTCTTTAAGTAGTTATGTCAGTGGTCATATTCATTGTGCTTTTAATTATAACTTTCCCCCAAAGACTATGAATATTCTGTCCATTAATTACCAGACTAAGCTATATTTCTATATCCTAGAGCTTTGGATTGTGCTGAAGGGCACTTGAGGCATTCTTCAGTGAGCAGCATGACTTTTCAGTAGGTGTTTGATGGATAGTGCACAGGTTCCCTCTATACACTTTCTGATTCTCCCTCCAGGCACCACCGTTGTTATTTGTTTAGCTGTCTCTGTTATGGGATTGATGTCTGCTATTTAAAAAATTATTCAGAAATATGTTTTGTGACCTGTGATTGTAAAAAAAAAAAAAAAAGGAATAAACTTAATTTGATAGCATATGAGCTATAAGGACTTCCATCTTGTTCTAGCAAAGGGATAAGAAACAAAATATTACCCTGATCCACAGGTCAGCACTTACAATTCACTGCACACATAATTATAATTGAACCACCTGGTGCCTAAGGATCTTTGGAAGAGACACACCCTTGCTCTGAAAGGATGAGTAATTATCAATTTGTATCCACATTAGATTCCTTCATTCCATTCATCAAAGATACTTAAGTTGATCTGCCTAAATATTTAGTTTTAATGCTTTCACTTTATTATTTGAAATCCATCAGTGGCTTCCTATGTTTTTTAGTTTTTGTTTGATTTTTGAAAACTCCAACAACACTGCTATGGCTTCCAAGACTCCAAGTACTAGTCTCTACCTCATCTAGCATGCTCTTATTCTCTTCCCTAGAATCTGAGCCCTAGCACCCTAACTTTCCCTGAGTGACTTCAATCAATAGAACTCCTTAAGTCACACCAGCAACTTCAAATATTTTTGGTTGCTGTTTTTCTTTCATTACGTTCTGTCTGATGTGCTTTGAATTACTTATCATTGTCAAATCTTGTTCATTCTTTTATGTAACATAAAAGTGTAAAATTAATATCACTTTTAATTCAGAAAGACTTTCTGACTCCACAAAAGAGAATGCTGTTTCTTCACTGTGTCATCTGCCATGATTTTAAGTATCTGTTTAATATCTATTTTATCCAACAGTGTCTAATATTCAAAAGAGCATGGGGCCACATTGGAACTCTACATTTGTGTCTTCACAGTGCCTTGCCCAGTGCTTAGTACATGGTAGATGTTCAGTAGATACATTAAAAGAAAGTAAAAGTGAAGTCACTCAGTCATGTCCAGCTCTTTGCGACCCCATGGACTGTAGCCTACCAGGCTCCTCAGTCCATGGAATTTTCCAGGCAAGAGTACTGGAGTGGGTTGCCATTTCCTTCTTCAGGTAAATACATTAATATATGGTAAATTAATGGATAAGTAAATCCCAAGGGGGGGAAAAAACATGATATTGAGAGATAAGTAAATTCTTTGAAATCTACCTTCAAAAAAAGCCATCAAAATATTAAAATTACATAACTCCTAATGAAATAGGTGACAGGGACAGTCTCTCAGTCATGTCTGACTCTTTGCAACTCTATGAATTATAGCCCTCCAGGCTCCTCTGTCTGTAGAATTCTCCAGGCAAGAATACTGGAGTGGATTGAAATTCCCTTCTCCAGGGGATCTTCCCAACCCAGGGATTGAACCTGGGTCTCCTGCATTGCAGGCAGATTCTTCATCAATGAGCAATCAGGGAATCAGGAGATTTATATAAAGAGGAAAAATTTTTAACCTATTTTCCAATACATGCTGCTGCTGCTGCTAAGTCGCTTTAGTCGTGTCCAACTCTGTGCGACCCCACAGATGGCAGCCCACCAGGCTCGCCCGTCCCTGGGATTCTCCAGGCAAGAACACTGGGGTGGGTTGCCATTTCCTTCTCCAATGCATGAAAGTGAAAAGTGAAAGTGAAGTCGCTCAGTCGTGTCTGACTCATCGCAACCCCATGGACTGCAGCCTACCAGGCTCCTCCGTCCATGGGAGTTTCCGGGCAAGAGTACTGGAGTGGGATGCCATTGCCTTCTTCTTTTCCAATGCATAAGAACAGATAATTTATCTATGTGTGTTAGTTGCTCAGTTGTGTCAGACACTTTGTGATATCATGGACTGTAGCCCGCCAGGCTCCTCAGTCCATGGAATTCTCCAGGCAAGAATACTGGAGCAGGTTGCCAAGCTCTTCTCCAGGGGATCTGGAGATCTTCCCAATGTAGGGGTCGAACTTGGTTTTCCTGCACTGCAGTAGTTTTTAAGCTTTATAGATAAAAATTTTAATGTCCTAAATATCATTATTTAAAAGATTAAATTCATGCTATTGTTCTATAATGCATATAAGCCTTTTAACACAAAAGACCCATATCACAAATAGTTAATTTTGGCTGTGCCATTTCTCAGACTGTCCTTGGTTTTTATGACCTTGAAGGTTTTGAGAAGTACCAGTTAGGTACTTTATAAAATGGCCTCAGATCTTAGTTTCCTCATGATTAGACTACAATTATTGGATTTGGTGAGGAAATACATCAAGATTAAGTGCCATTTGCATCACATCATGTCTAGGGTGTAAGTTATCAATAGGATTCTTCACTGTTGTATTGACCTTGACCTGGCCCAGGTAGTGGTTTTCAAATTTATCCATTGCAAAGTTCCTCTTTTTTATAGCTTTTCAAAATGTACTCTTTGAAATGAAAGGGGCATTATGGTCTACTACCTTGAAGGTGGAGTATACAGATATGCTGTTTGGAATTTTTTTGCACAGGAAGATATTTGTCTATTCTCTGTGGATTAATAATTTATTTCTATCAGCATATGCATATATATATATATTTATATATACAGCTGTATCAATATTAAGCTAAATATAAGTTCATATTGATGTCTGAAATTCAATATCATTATCCTTCTAGACTCCATCCTTTGTTAATTTCTAACCTCCCAATTCAAAATTTAGAAACTTATTTTCCTTCCACTTATTTAATTGTTCAATTACCAATATACATGTTTAATGATTCTTAATTCATACTCCATGGGAAACAACTTTAGAGAGTAATTATTATGTATGGTATGTTTATATTACTGTTCCAGATTCCACTGACTTCCAAAGTAACCCTGATGAGCAATAGTTTTTTTCCTTACCCAGTGGAAAGACCATTTCATATATTTGTATTATAATCACATTATTTCTGCATTCCATCCTGTGATCCCCTGATCTTTAAATTATTTTTAATAAACCTTCATTGATTAAGAGTCCACTCTTTGTTTTATAAAATTCTACAGCTTTTAACAAATTCAATGTCTTGTACTCACCCACTCATCCACTATTCTGTAAAACAGAATCATACAGAATAACTTCACCACTGAAAAACACTTCAAGTGATTCATTCATTCATAGCCTCTCTTGAGCACCAATCCCAAGATGCTACTGACCATTTTATCATCTGCCTTTTAAAGAATGTCAACTAACTAGAATTATAAAGTATATAATGCTTTCAGAATGGCTTTCACTTAGAACTATGCCTTTAAAATTTATCCACATCTTTTCATATCTCGTTAGCTTATTTCCAGGTTTTGTCATCCATCACGTATTGAAGGACAACTTGATTACTTTCTATTTTGTCAGTTACAAATAACACATCTGTAAACATTAGCATGTAGGATTTGTGTGGACCTGCTTCTGAATCAATTGACTAAACCTAGTAGCAATTGCTGGATCACATAAGACAGTTTAGACTTGTAAGAAACTGACATATTTCTTGCTAACTGGTATTTCATCTTGCATTACAAACAAGGATGGAAGAGAGCTCCTATTGCCCTGCATCTTTACAAGGAATTGGTATTTTCAGTGTTCCAAATTTAAATAGTTCTAATAGATGTGTAGTTGTATCTCATTGCTTTAATTTGAGTCTCTCAAATATTTCAAGTATATCTAGACATAAAATAGGCTTCTCAAATAAAAATCTCACTAAATTCTATGTCTATAAGATTTTGCTCCATATACATTGTTACTTTCTTTATCTACAATTGTATACATAATTACGGTGGGTTTATTATTCTGAAATGGAAGCTGAGATGGTAGAGTGAATGAAATTAGGTGGTTTGGATTCTAGATATAAGAATTTTCTCAGAATTGCACAGAAAAAGGCAGAATGATGTATTATAGGTATAACTGAAATACAGATACCAAAATGATGTGCAGAGCACAGTGGCAGAATCTAGGACTTGTCATATGTTAAGGTTCTGGCAAATAATCATGTGTACTCATTGTTGAGAACATATAATGCTACCCACTAATAAAAATATATAATGCCAACCCTATCATAGAAGACTATTTCATCTTCTAAAACTGAGTAACTTTCTTAAAGGATGCATAATAACTAACTAGTAAAGTACCCAGACAGAAGAAATTAGGTAGACTTTTTTTCTAAGGTACCATGCTAGCTTTAATTCCAAAGAAACGTAGTTATAAAATATAGCACTATGAAAATAATTGATTTAGTGATAAAAATGGTTTAGAATCTAGTATGTCTTAAAGTTATAAAAACAAAGTTATTGTCCTGAATATATTTAAATAATAAAAATTTCATGTAGATAGTATAAAAGTAGAAAACCTAAACATCACAAACACAAATGTTTTTTGATAAAAATTGGCCATTACTTAAGAGTAACAATTTTTCCTTTACTATCAACACATTTTTTTCTACCTTTATGATCCATTGTTACGTTAAATAAAACATATGGTTCTTAATCACAATAGCAGGCTCTCACAAACAGTGCAGTAACAGAGTTTCTGTTTGTTCTCTCAAAAACCAAAAATGAAAGAAAAAGTCATAAATAATAATTTATAGCTGCAGAAAATGTTATAAATATTTGGGAAATTGTTATAAACAGTGGAAAACTGTCATAAACAATAGTTTTATGCATAATACAAATGTTCATCAATTAATGAAATATTAAATATGGTATTGTTAACCGTTGTGGAGGAGGACAAGTGCTGAGTAAATTATCAAAACAAGACTAAGAAATTGCTCTTATAGTTGGGCTAATTGGTTTCTGATTAACATAAATATCAAAAATGATTATGAATGTAGTTTACTGGCAAGGTATTACTAGACATCATCTAAATATTCATCACACATGTAAAATGTATGATACATTTAAAGCACTGAACAATTGTCATTAGAGGATCAGTTTGGTTGTTGGATAATTTGTTCAGGGAAATCAAACTTGTTGCAGTTTACTTGTTTATTCTTCTTTTTCAAATTGAGAAATGGAATAAAATCCATTGTCTTAAATAAAGGTGGAACAAGTAGAAAAACAGAAGATGGTCTAGTCTTTTCTTTATATTTCATATTTTGTATTGGGGTAGGAGCCTGGTAGGCTGTAGTCCATGAGGTCGCTAATAGTCGGACACGACTGAGTGACTTCACTTTGACTTTTCACTTTCATGCATTGGAGAAGGAAATGGCAACCCACTCCAGTATTCTTGCCTGGAGAATCCCAGGGACAGGGGAGCCTGATGGGCTGCCGTCTCTGGGGTCGCACAGAGTCCGACACGACTGAAGCGACTTAGCAGCAGCAGCATAGCCAATTAACAATGCTGTGTAGTTTCAGGTGAACAACAAAGGGACTCAGTCATATAATTACATGTATCCATTCTTCCCCAAACTCCCCTCCCATCCAGATTGGTACATAACACTGAGTAGAAGTCAGACAGAGAAGGAGAAATATTGTATGACATACATTTGGAATCTATTTTTTAGAAATAATCCTTCCGAAGGCTCTCTGCTCTCTAATTACTCTGTTGAAAAGGAAGAGCCAAGGAATAAACTTGTGTAAGTGCAATGAAGAGTGATGTCTGCTGAGGCTTCACTGGCTAAGATCAAGCTGTGATGATCCACTGAAGCCATGCTATGAAAGAGGCGATCAGTAATCATTACCCATAAAGGAAGTAAATCCAATCATTTATTTTACCTTGTATCAGTAAAAGAAAGGGGGTGAAGTCTCAGATCTATCATAAGCAATTCATTTAAATTTTATTTTTAATTATGAAAGCAACATATTCTATAATTATGGTACATACATAAAGAACAAAAATAATAGAAAACTCATTTACCAGATAGCAGACAATGTTATAATGTTGGAATGTTTCTTTCAATTTATGTTTAGGTGACTGGGTTCCTTTAGTTTATCTATCATCTATCTAGCTATGTAGCTATTAATTATATATCATCATCATATATCCATACTACCTCTATTATTTTAATTAAGCAACATAACAAATTATTTTAACACAAAATTATAAATCATTAATAATCATTGCATTGATTGCATGGTAGCCATCACACGTATTTTTCTCACACTATTAAAAAATGGGATGGGTTCATATTTTTGCTGTATATAATAAGCAAAGTGAACCCATATATAATTCTTATAATGTGCAGTACTTTGTTGTAATTATTTTGCTTAAATAACTTACTTTATTCCTAACAAATCTATGAATGAGACGTTAGTATCATCCCTATTTCACATCTTCAAAAACTGGGACATACAGGCCAAACAATTAACCTTCTAGTAAATTGTAATAGATAGGTTAATGGTCCCTCAAAGATGCTTACATCCTGATCCTTGGAATCTGTGCGTATATTCCGTTAAATAGCAAAAAGTGTTGTTTTTTAGTTTCCAAGTAGTGTCAAACTCATTTGAGACTCCATGGACTGTAGTCTGCCATGAGATTTTCCAGGCTGGAATACTGGAGTGAGTTGACATTTCTTTCTCCAGGGAATCTTCCCAACAGAGGGATTGAACCTGTGTCTCCTGTGTCTCCTACATTGCAGGCAGATTCTTTTACCTCTGAGACACCAAATAGCAAATGGGACTTTTCAAATGTGAGAAAGATCTAGGGACCTTGACATCAGAGATGATTCTGGATTATCCTGGTGGTTTCAATCTACTCACAGGAGCCTTTTCTTCTGTGTTAAGTAGGGGAAAGCAGACTAGAGAGACTCAAAGTATGAGCAGGACCATTGCTGGAAGAAGGTGGAACATAAGCCATGAAATGTAAGTGGCTTTTAGGAGTTGAGAATAACCCACCTTCTTTCTTCTACATTTTAAGTAAGTAACTCAAGTTGGATCTCTTTGCTCCTTTTCCAGCATTTCACAGTGTGATTTCAACTATATGTTACTTAATATGAAGATTATTGCATTATTTCATTTTTTCCCTTTTTCCCCCCATTTTTCTTATACTATCCATGTGCATTTCCATGTCAATATGGTCTTGTTTCATTGACATATGTTATTTAATTAGAGCAACTATTTCTCTTCCACATATTTCATTGGGGATGCCAAACATATTTTAAAGCTAGTTTTCAATTGTACCATATATTTTCAGAGAAATAAGATATTATAGTGAGTAAAATTTGCTTCATCTATTAACTTAAATATTTAGTCAAAAGTTCTTTGCAATGAAAACACAAGTGGTTACAGTAACATATAAAATTATATTTTCTAATGACAAGAATGAGAGATTGTATTCACTATTAAGCTTCACAAATAATGTTAAGAATATAAAATTTTTCAAGACAAGCAAACCTGGAAGAAGGTGAAGTTTGCCAGCACTTACCACATTGGAACGTAAACTGGCTAAAATCTGTCACCTGAGGTCCCTGAGCAAAGTATGACAGCACAGGGTTTTATATGGAAAGGGACGATTTCACTTACGAACAATCTCCACTTTCTATTCCAATAGTTACATGGTGCCTCATGGATTCTAGGCTTGTTGACCATGAGGAACTCCAGAGCTATCAAGAATTACAAATAATTCCTGCTAGCAAATATCATCTTTGTATTTGCAAGAGGTCTGTCTTTGGTATGTTTGTAAGGAGATTCAACCAGGTCACCACCTTTCTTTGTTCTCTGAGTTTATCCCCTTTGTAAAGACATGGACTGAACTGCAAAACTGCTGCTATTTTCTTCTCATAAATAATTCATATTCCTTAAAACCAATTGGATTAGGCACATAAAATGTCCAGCTAAAAATGTTGGTGGAGAAATTTTGTTAAAAAACATTAAAATTCACAAATTAATTTTCAGTTTAATCAAGTGTTCACAAATGTCAATTCCTTACGTTATATTTTGTCTTGACCAAACTTTAGTTAACTTGTATCCTCCCCATATACCCTTGAACTTGACTTGTTCCCAAACCTGGTAAGAACTAAATGAACAATCCCTGCATACACACACACACGTACATACACACACACACAGATATGACTCAGCCATAAAAATGAATGAAATTTTGCTATCTGCAAAAACATGGATGGACTTAGTGGCTATTATGCTATGTGAAATAAGTCTGACAGAGAAAGACAAATGCTGTATGATTTCACTCATACGTGGATCTAAAAAACAAAACAAATCAATTAACATAACAAAATAGAAACAGAATTATAAATACAGAGAACAAACGTGGTTATTGGAGGGGAATGAGGTGGGGAAATGCAATAAATAGGTGAGACATATTAAGAGGTACAAAAATCCCATTACAAAATATATGAATCACAACAATGGAATGTACAAGAATGTAACTGTAGTCAATATTAATGTAATATCTTTGTAAGGGACAAAAGGTAGCTGGACTCATCATGTTGATCATTTTGAAATGTATAGAAATATCTGAATCACTATGCTGTGCAGCAAGAACTAACATAGTGTTTTAGGTCAATTATACTTTAAAAACAAACTAATAGAATAAGAGATCAGATTTGTGGTTATCACAGGTGGATGATGGGGGGATGGGAAACTAGAGGAAGGTGGGCAAAAGGTATGAACTCCCAGTGATAGGATAATAAGTACTAGGAATATAATGTACAAAATGATATATACTAATATAATGAACACTGCCTTATGTTATACATGAAAGTTATTAAAAGAGTAGATTCTGAGTTCCCATCACAAAGAAAATATTTTTTCTTTTCATTTTATTTTATATCTATATGAATTAATGGATGCTCACTAAACTTATTGTGGTCAGCTTTCCTAAATTATATAACTTCAATCATTATCCATAAACTTATATATTACTGTATGTCAAATATATCTCAATAAAACTGGAAGGGAAATAAACAAGTAAAAGCAAAATGAGTAATATTTAAGGAAATGGATTTATTTTACAATCTGTCATTTTACAAGTGCTTTACTTTATCAAAAAATAGCATGAAAATATTACTAACATATATTTTATTAAGCAAAATGCTAACTCTGTCACCTAGAGTGCTAACTTGGGCTTCCCTGTGGCTCAGAGGGTAAAGAATCTTCCTGCATGCTGGAGGCCAGGGTTTGATTCCTGGGTGGGGAAGATCCCCTAGAGAAGAGAATGGCAACCCACTCCAGTATTCTTGCCCAGAGAATTTCATGGATGTAAGAGCCTGGCGGGCTACAGTCCATGTGGTCGCAAAGAGTTGGACATGACTGAGTGACTAACACTTCAGAGTGCTAACTTACTCATTTTTCTAATGTGAGTCTCACAAAATACATGGATGTATATTTGAAAGAAGCAGTTTATATTTGTACATCCTTTAACAAAAAGAAAGATCTCAATGCAACTAAAGTGAAATTGCAATCAGCTGAATTACTCAATAATGGAGGCATGCTAGTAAGTCAAGTTTTAGGAATTCTAGTCTTGAAATTCCAAGATTAGAGGTAAATTCTTGACTATATACTGGTTTAGGAATGAACTATATTACTGTGGTTCTTGAGAACAAATCCCGGTGAATATATTATAAATTGATTATATTTCAATCGTGTTTGTCACTGGATATATTTCTTTAGGCATATTTCTGTAACAAATAAAAATATACAACATTAATTGCTCAGTTTTACTTTCTATAGAAAAAGGCATTGGATTCTACATTTCTTCTTAAGAAAGCCAGTCATGAAATACTGTAAGTTAAAAGTTGTATGGCCATGCTGCTGCTGCTGCTGCTAAGTTGCTTCAGTCGTGTCCGACTCTGTGCGACCCCAAAGACGGCGGCCCACCAGGCTCCCCTATCCCTGAGATTCTCCAGGCAAGAACACTGGAGTGGGCTGCCATTTCCTTCTCCAATGCATGAAAGGGAAAAGTGAAAGTGAAGTCGCTCAGTCGTGTCCGACTCTTCACAACCCCATGGTCTGCAGCCTACCAGGCTCCTCCGTCCATGGGATTTTCCAGGCAAAAGTAGTGTTAAAAAGCAAAATAAACAAATCCAAATAAAAAAATAAATATATTTATATTAAAAAGATGTTAGGCTGTCAAAAATTATTTAAAGAAAGTGACTATTTACAAAAACTAGCTTTTGGTGCTTAATACTGCCACATTTCTTAAACTATTCTATTAGGAACAGTGGTAGTAATCTTCTATCTTTTGTTTCCTGATCAACTTAATAGCATCAAACACAGATTTCCAGTAAGCTCTGACATACTATTAACATCACTTAGTAAAGAATAACTTTCTCTTGGAGATCTTTTCCCAGTAGAGCTTCTTTCACATAGATTTTTGCCTGTTTGCATCCCACTGACCATTTGGTAGCTCAAAAAAGCAGTTCTCATTGTCCTTCTCTGGTTGTCCTGGTATTAAAACCAGATTACTTTCTAGAAAGATGAATTGCTAGGGCCTAAAGACCACTGTAATTCTCTGTCTCCTAGAGATTACTATTTTTTCCCTGATGTCTACCACCACGATATCAGATTTGTGATAAAAGTAGGAAAAACAATAGAACTAATGATAAAGATGGTTTATTCTTTCCAGACAAGAATCTTATCTTTTGAGTAAATATATTAGTTGTATTAACATTGTAAATGGCATATGTTTAATAAGTGAGTTATGTAGCTTAAAATTTATACCTAATATACAAAGTATTTTTTAGTGAACATTAATAAATACATTAATCTTTTCTTGCCCGATAGCAACCTCCTGGTGACTCTGTAAACATTAAATAGGGAAGTATAAAATATACTAAAAATACTGGGATCAAATGTGGTGATAGAGTACTATTAGAATTATGATATTGAAATATGTTTATTCTTCAGTAAAAGAAAATAGAGTATTGATCAGTCCACTCAACTTTATATTTTGAATCTTCAGATTTATTTTCAAGCATTTTCTTCTACTCAAAAATAAAGCATAAAAACTATCTGCATATACTAATAATGTGTTGTTTGGTTTATATGTGAATAATAACAAACGTGGTCAGGACATTTTTTAGAAATGTATTATTTTTTGATTAAATTGATTTTAGATTGATTTTAAATATGAATTAAATGTAAAAAACCCTTTGTATATACAGCTATCATTTTGAAGGCTATTGATTTTTTTCCCATTTATTTAACCATGGCTTCTAGAAGACTCTTTTTCTTAGTTGAAGTATAATTTACAGCATTATACTATTTCAGATGTACAATATACTGAGTCAATATTTTTATAGATTATACTCCATTTAAAGTTGTTGTAAACAATGGGTATGTTTTCCTGTATTGTACAATATATCCTTCCCATTTATCTATTTTATATATGAGTCAATGATAATTTTGTGTTACACATATAATTGATCTAAAAATTCATATCTAACATTCTCTCCAGACTTAAGGCTTTCTTTTATGTATAAATTCTTACACATGTGGTATTTCAATTGCAAAATGAATATTCATACCCAACAATATATTAAGATTGCTTAACAAATACTATATCTATGTCTTTCACAGTGAAGCATAATGATCAGTAGGAACCTCTATCCAGTACAAACTTGTATTATAAAATGAGAGGCTTGGAAACCAAAACTAAGTGAAACTTACATCTCCTTTTAATCCCCAATCTATTATGACATTTGGTTTTTGTTCAAGATTTTCTTTGTAGGGAAGTCAAAGATAATTTTGCTATATTTCTAATTGACTAATTTTGTAATTATCTTAGTCTGTCCCATAAAGCAGCTTCTATATGTATAATACTGGTGCAATTGGATTACTTGTAACAAAACCCTTAATAATAATATCAATAATCAAACATATTGAGCAAGCAAGCATAAAACTCCACAAGATAGTCTTCCAATGGAAGCTAATTTTCCAGAGAAGTAACTAGACTCAGATAACAATCATTTAATTGTCCGCTGTCCATAGAATTTTCCAAGCGAGAATACTACAGTGGGTTGCCATTTCTTTCTCCAGCGGATCTTCCCCACAAAGGGATCAAACCTGCATTTCTTGCATCTCCTGCATTGGCTGACAGATTCTTTACCAACGTACCACCTGGAAAGCCCCAGAATTAGAAAGAGTCTGTTATACGTGCACTCAAACTTCTGGATGGAAAAACATGCTAAACTGAGTGGTAAATTGTTGTAAAATTAAAATAACTATTGTGTTTGTGTCCCTGCACCAGCATTATGATAATTAAATCACAACAATGGCTCCAACACCCCTAGGAACAACTTGAGTTTGGTTCTGTTCTCTATGACCACAGAGCACAATGTTACTTAAAGTTTATTTCGCAGTGTGTATTAATGTCTCATCAGTCACATATGAATGTTGATATATAAATGCAAATACATCAATAAATCTTAAAATATCTTCTTCATTATCAATAAGTAGGAAAGTATTACCTCCTTCAGTGGGGAAAAAAATAAACATTTTGGAAGCCAGGTTGTTTTTTTTTTTTTGGCTTTCCATTTTGTTTCCATCTGGAGGTATATACCAAACAGCCCATCTTGGGTCAATGCATGCTTTTCCCTATCTTTATTCCATGATATGTAGTCTAAGTACCTGCTGAGTTTGTTTTATCCATTTTTCTAAAGCTGTGTTGTACATGCAGGCCATCTGTCATTCCTTCCCTTCTTCCTGACACACTTTTTTTTCCCACAGTGGCCAAAACAGGGCAGTAAACTTTTTCTTCAGTAAATGTCTCTTTTTTTAAAGTAAATTTAGCTTGACTTTGGCCTGTAAACAGATGTCAATGTTGGTGCTCCAAAAGTTCTGTAGTCTGAATTATAGAAACATGCAGATTGCTTCAAACTCCCCAAAGAACAGAGTACACAGAGAGGCAAAATGGAGTAGGAAAACACGGAGTGAATGACAGAAAATAAGGAAGGAAAAATTTTCAGATATAGTGGGACAAAAGGAAGAAAAGAAACTTGTGAAATAGGAAGGGAAAAGCAGGGGAAAGAGAAGAGAGAGAAAAAGGGAGGTGGATTAATGTCTTCTGAATAGGAAAGTAAATACATTAGTATTAATAGAAACTATTCCCTTTCCCTGAGCATAGATACAATTATAAGCAGTAACAAACCTGTTACAGGAGAATCCTAAAAATTAGAAGTAGATAAATAGAGAAGACCAATATATAAACATCACAGGAAGGCATAAATCTGGATAAGTTGACTGTGAGGCTCCAGGGAAAGAGGAAAGATAATCATTAAGGCTCTAGGGAATTCTTAGCTATCAGGTTACTCTTCTTTGCAGGAGAGCATCTCAGATTTGCACAGAGAAGCAGACAGCATAGCAGACTTTGGGAAAGTTTTCAGTCTCCTTTGGCATGGATATCATCAGTTTTAAAAGAGAACATGCCTGCCAACTAATTTCTGAGCAGGAAATTGACTTTGAGGAAGAAGGAAATCCAAACCGTTAGCTGACGGTGGTAGTCACTGATCAAGTTCACTTCTGGGTGACTGCTAGTAAACTTCAAGTCGTCTCTGGTAAAACTTAAAACTGAGAGATCATTACAGAGGTCAACAGGACTAAAAGAACTGCCTTCTGTGTGTGACTCTAGTAGTCTTCACATATGAGAAGCACAATGAATCATGTGTGTGGGCCATTACTTACACAAAACACATGCTAAAACAACAGGATTGTAATTAAGGAGAGTCAGAACAGTATCAATAGCAGAGCACAGACTTGAAATTTAGTAATAAACAGCAACAGATAGATGTCAAAATGCCTTAGCCTTTAGTTTTTTACCTAGAGAAGTCAGTGAGGTTACTGAACAACAAGGGTGTGGAATAGTGAGGACCAAGAGGTTCAGAATGATAGGAAGAGTGAGAAGAAAGCCCTAAAAAATAATCTCCCCCCACTCCGCCACAGTATTTAACACCTCTAAAACCAGAGTGCATTGTTCTCGACACATTTCTTAAAGTTGTTGTTGGTCAGATAGCAGTCATGGAATTTTCACTGCCTATTCATGCATGCGCTCAATTGTTTGTCCTGCTGGCATAAGAGTATAATTGCAACTCCTTGTAACAAAAGTCAAGAGATTATTAAAGAAATACTTCAGGGAAAGAATATGAATCTTACTTGTCTGAAAACCTTTTATTAAACCTTCCAGTAAGACCAAGTAAGAAATAGCATCAAAATATGCAGAGAGGATAAGAGTGTCTTGGAAAATGTCTCAAGAGAAAAGCCCTATTATAGGAAACGGTGCATCATCAGTGCTGCATAGCAAATTATTCTCAGTGCATAAACATATATATCAATGTCTCTAAATTTTAAAATTAATTCCTGAGTCAAATTTAACTGAAAAATCATTAAGAATATCTTAATAAATACATTTTGTTTATATTATCCTTTTTATATGTGTGAAATTAATATTATCAAAATCTCAGTATAATAATTTTATGAGTTCTCTCAGTGACTTTAAATTTCTAAATTATAAGTAATAAGCTGACAGTAGGTTTTTTTTTTTTCTTTTATACTGGTCTTCAAAATAATGTAGGTGTTACAATCCATAATATCTTAGATTTGTTGGGGGAATATTAAAAGTTGTTCAAAATACTAGATGAATAATGTGGAAGGCCACAGTGATTGTTGAAATAAACAAAGAGATTTGAAGAAATGAAAAGTCACTCTTTATTAGCTGAGGTGAAGCGAAGAAGATAACCTTTACAGAAGCTGCTTGAAATTGATTCAACAGAGAAAGATTTTTATAGTGTTTTGGGGAAACAGAAGTATGCTGAAAATATGTACCAAAAATTCTGAGAAAAAAATGACAAAAAAATTGTGCACACAACTTCAAGTTTTCAGGTATACAAGTTTATAAGAAGACAGAACATCTGTTGACAAGAGGGGAAAAAAAGGAAAAGTTCAGCATTAACCCCTGTAGTTCCCTTGAGAATTGTATGAGTTGTTATTTTTTAGCAACTTGAGCCCAAGTGGGATTTTCCAGCTGAGGTAAAGGAAGCCTGGGGGAAAATGTTAGGTGAACAAAAAATATCTATGATAGTTCTGGAAAATACAGTTTTTCAGAGTAGACACTAACATACGTGATAAGAGAGATGGTGCATTTTTTTTTAATTTACAACTGTATACATAATACTTTAGGAGACTATCAGAAATACAGTATGATATAAATTATACATATATTTAATTATATGTATATATATTTAATATATATCTATTTAATTATAACTATATAATACAGTATTGTTAATTACAGGCACAATGTAGTACAGAAGATCTCTAGAATTTATTCATCTTGCGTAGCAGAAACTTTATACCCATTGATTAGCAATTTTTAATCTACATTTCTCTTGAACACAAGGAAACCATCATTCCACTCCCTGATTCTATTAGTTTGATTTGTTTAGGTACTTCATATAAGTCGAATCATGCAGTACTTATCCTTCTGTGACTTCACTTAGCATAAAACCTCAAGGTTTGCCCAAACTGTCATTTATTACAGAATTTCCTTCTTTTTTTAAAGGCTTAATAATATTTTACTGTATGTGTATTTCATACATTCTTTATCTATATAGCTCATAAATGAATATGAGAATGCTAATATCTCTTCAAGATCCTGATTTCAATTATTTTGGATAAATACAAGCAAACAGTTTTTCACTATTTTTTTGTAGAACCTCTCTACTCTTTTCTATAGCTGTACCATTTCATATTCCTACTAACAAGGGGTCCAGTTTCTTGCACATCCTTGTCAACACTTATTTCTCATTTTTTTAGATAATAACAATCATAACAGGTGTATAATGGTATCACATTATGATTTTGACTGTATGTCTCAGATAGTTAATGAGGTTAAGTATGCCAGGTTCCCTTAGATTTCTAAGACAGTCAAGATAAAAGCCAGTCTTTTGGGCAGCCTCAGAAAAGTTGGGGCACTGGATGTAATTATGCAACTCTTTCCCTCCCCAGGAAGACGCTGTGAACTTGGTGTTATTCATTTACCGGTGCTGAGTGGAATGAGTAGATATGGTGAGTTCAACAACAAAACTCTATTCTTATCAGCTCTTATGTGTCTAGATTATTTGAAGTCCTATAGGCATTTTGAAATCAGCAAGGAAAAAATGAGGCCTTTGAGTAGTCCTGGGAAAGGTGGGATGTTGCAAGTGTTTAGGTTCAGGATGTTGTTCAGTTGTGTCTCTTTGCGATCCCATGGACTGAAGTACACCAGGCTCTTCTGTCCTCAACTAGCTCCTGAAGTTTGCTCAAATTCATATCCATTGAGTCAGTGATGTGATCCAACCAGCTCATCCTCTACTGCTCCCTTCCCCTTTTGCCTTCAATCTTTTCCAGCATTAGGGTCTTTTCCAGTGAGTCAGTTCTTTGCATCAGGTGGCCAAATTACTGAATCTTCAGCTTCAGCATCCAGTCTTTCCAATGAATATTCAGGGTCGATTTCCTTTAGGACTGACTGGTTTGATCTCTTCACAGCACAGGAACTCTACTCAGCCATTAAAAAGAATACATTTGAATCAGTTCTAACGAGGTGGATGAAACTGGAGCCTATTGTATAGAGTGAAGTAAGCCAGAAAGAAAAACATCAATACAGTATACTAACGCATATATATGGAATTTAGAAAGATGGTAACAATAACCCTGTATACGAGACAGCAAAAGAGACACTGATGTATAGAACAGTCTTTTGGACTCTGTGGGAGAGGGAGAGGGTTGGATGATTTGGGAGAATGGCATTTAAATATGTATAATATCATATATGAAACGAGTCGCCAGTCCAGGTTAGATGCACGATACTGGATGCTTGGGGCTGGTGCACTGGGACAACCCAGAGGGATGGTATGGGGAGGGAGGAGGGAAGAGGGTTCAGGATGGGGAACACATGTATACCTGTGGCGGATTCATTTCGATATATGGCAAAACCAATACAATATTGTAAAGTTAAAAAATAAAATTAAATTAAAAAAAAATAGTCTTCTCCAGCACTGCAGTTCAAAAGCATCAATTCTTCAGCACTCAGCCTTCTTTATGATCCAACTCACATTCATAAGTGACTACTGGAAAAAACATAGCTTTGACTCTACAGACCTTGGCTGGCAAAGTTATGTCTCAGCTTTTTAACAGGCTGTCTAGGTTTCTCATAGCTTTCTTTCCAAGGAGCAACCATCTCTTAATTTTATGGTTGCAGTCATTGTGGTTTAGGATAGCTTAGGACTGACCACTCCAAAATATGCCCAAATAGCATACTGAATGTTTTGAGTTGAGGATGTAGCCAATGCAAGAAAGAAACTGACTTTTTGCTGTTCTCCTGAAAGCAGGAAATACATCTCTCATGTGAAAGGTGCACTCCTTGCATCTGGAAGTAAATTGACCCCCTTGTCACCAAAGACAGGGAATTTAGGGCTAAGAAGCCTGTTCAAACTAGCCTTCTTCTTAAATTGACTACCCCAAGCCCAAACTTTGTTTAGATTCTTCACTAATTAAGTGTCTAAAGCCTAAGTTGCTTTTATTGGCAATTCCTCATAAATGCATTGTTTCTTTGTCTAAAAAGTATAAGAGGCTGCTTGCTTTGGTTACATTTTATGAGCAAAGGCTTTCAGGCACATGAATAAAGATCTGTTTCTTTTTCTCCTGTTAACCTATCTTGTGTCACTTTTATCATGAGTCCAGCCACATGAACTCAAAAGGGGTAGAGGTGGAATTTTCCTTTTCCCCCAACAAAAACACAGACCAACTCTCCCTCCTCAGGGAGGGAATCAGAAATTTTGTGTTACAGAGAAATGCCCAGCTTCACTGGTATCCCCAGACTTCCCTATACAATTCAATTAACTCTCACTCCAATATTCCATGAATCTCCTCTTCTTTTCAGTCTGTTTCTAACTCTGTTCTGTCCCTCAGTTGCTGTGCCAATTCTTGAACCTTGTCATGCTATTTTAATTTTATAGTACCAGATTGGTCCAATTAGTATCTGTAGAGTCAATCCCCTCTTGTATTTCATCTTGATTATTGTTTTGGCTATTCTTGACACTTTTTTTTTTTCATCTGAATTTTTTGACCAGCTTATGCAGTTCCCAAAAGAAGCAAAACAACAACAACACAAAACACCATAGATTCAGAATTACATTAAATTCCACTTCTATGAGGTATCTAAAATGCTCACTCAGAGTAGTAGGAAGTAGAATGATGGTTTCCAGGGGTAAGGAGAAGGAGGAAATGGAGAGCTTTTAATAGGTATAATGTTTCAGTTATGCTAGGTAAATAAATTCTAGAGATATGTTCTATGCAATATAAAGCCTACAGTTAACGATACAACACTGTACACTTGAAAATTTACTGATAGATAGATCTCCTGTCAAATGTTCTTGCATGCATGCTAAGTCACTTCGGTTGTGTCTGACTCTTTGTGACCCCATGGACTGTACCCTGCCAGGCTTCTCTGTCTCTGAAATTCTGCAGGCAAGAATACTGGAGTGGGTTGCCATGTCTTCTTCCTTCAGGGGATCTTCCTCACTCAGGGACTGAACCCAAGTTGCTTATGTCTCCTCTTCCAGGCAGGAATTTTACCACTCCACACCACCTGGGAAGCCCCGAGTTTCTTGCCACACACACACACACACACGCACACAAAGATATACTAAAAAAAAGAAATTAAAAAACAAAAAGTGGGTTCCCTAGTGGTATAGTGATTAGGATTCCAGGCTTTCACTGCAGTGGCATGAGTTCAATCCCTGATCTAGGAACTGAGATCCTCCAAGGTGTGCTGCGTGGACAGCACACACAAACACACACACACATTTGTGTATATGTGTGTGTGTGTGTATACACACACACACACTCTATTTTTAAAGAACAATTATATTCATTTTGTAAAACTTCCCAAGTGATCTGACATTTTTCACCTGCATTCAAAGATTTTGTTTTGAGAAAATTAAGTTGAATTTTCTCTGTAATGTCTCTTGTATACTTAATATGACTATCTTTGGTCTTTTTCTTCTCTTTTCTGGCATTTATTTTTTTTTTTATTTCTTTGTTCTCTCTTTTTTTTTAATTTTTGTAAAAAAAATGCATTGATTTTCATTTAATTTTTGACTAAGCCTTTTACCGCATCTTTGTTGGCATATTTCTGATATCTCTTTGTGATTTTCTTTTATCTGAACAGTCTATTCCACTCAGCTTTTAATCTTTCAAACCTTTCTAGCAACACTGTCTCTTTTGATCTTCTTTCAGTGTCCCTTTTTGTATGGCTCTTGATCTTCTGGGTTAGTTTCCCACTTTATCAAAAATGACTCACCATCCTGCTTTGTTTTATGATTAAGAATCTTAGATGAAAATGATTTTATAATAACTAGAGGAAAGTTGTCAATGGTATAAAACTTTTTAATGACATGCTAATTCATTACCTTAATGTCAGATTCAATTTAACTAGGAGGTGTTCCCCTGTGTTGATTGAAATATTTCACATGAATTGCAAATCTACTTCATTCATGTATTGCCTTCCACAGAAAAAATAAAGATTCCTCAAATGCACAAAATAGGTGGTGAGCAGTCCAGTTAATAGTTGTTTATAGTGTGAAAAAACGGAAGGGATTATTTTCCTTGTACTCATTAAACTTAGTTTTTATCTCTTTTATAGTAGTGTACATATGTATTTGACTCTGTCAATAGCTTTAATGGTAATTTTTTTCAAAAGCAATTCATAAATGTATGGAACAATATTGCTAAATTATAGTAATTGAAGGTAATATTGAACTGAAAATCATTTGAGATACATAAACCTCAAACATTGCTACAAGCATAGAGAGCTTTAATAAGCCACAAAATGTTAAAATAAACACTGCAAAAATGTGTAACCTTAGGTTACCTTTTTTGGCATTAAATGTTTGAAACTCAAGACCAAAAACTAGACTATCAAACAAGCAGGCATATATTTTTTTCTTAAATTGTATGTATATCTATAATGTGTGTAAATAAGTATAATTATACATGTATGTATAATTATATTAGTGGGTTTTTTTTTGTTAACCACTATACTAGATATTATTAACATACAGTAGTATATATAATACAAGAGTTTTAGTTCATTTTGTTTGTTTTTGCCTTCACATTTAAAGCTTATTCACACCTTGGCTGAAAATCTCCTGAGTAAAAATCTGTGCTGTGTTTTTATATCTAAAGATGAATAAAGCAGAGTGATTTTCTTCTTAGGACATAGGTAATCTGAAGGGGAAGACAGGCATGGAGTCATAATGCAAATTGTGAACAGTGCCGTTTGGAACAGGGAGAAATAAAATTTTCTGAGAAAATAGCCCAAGGGAAAATCAATTTATAAAATTGATATGACTACAAATTTATTGAAGACTGAACAATTACACAGATATGGTTTATGATGGACTCATGATTGCCTTGATTTCATTGGGCTGGAATCAAAATTGTTGGGAGAAATATCAACAATCTCAGATACGCAGATAATACCACGCTAATGGCAGAGAGTGAAGAGGAACTAAAGAGCCTCTTGATGAGAGTGAAAGAAGAGTGAAAAAGCTGGTCTAAGATTCAAAAAACTAAGATCATAGCATCTGGTCACATCACCTCATGGTAAATAGAAGGGGAAAAAGTGGAAGCAGTATAGATATAATTTTCTTGGGTTCCAAAATCACTGCAGATGGTGACTGCAGCCATGAAATTAAAAGACACTTGCTCCTGGGAAGAAAAGCTATGACAAATCTAGACAGTGTATTAAAAAGCAGAGACATCACTTTGCTAACAAAGGTCTGTATAGTCAAAGCTATGTCCCAGTAGTCATGTATGGATGGGAGAGTTGGATCATAAAGCAGGCTGAGCACTGAAGAATTGGTGCTTTTGAATTGTGGTGTTGGAGAAGACTCTTGAGAATCCCTTGGACTGCAAGGAGATCAAATTAGTCAATCTTCAAAGAAATCAATCTTGAATATTCATTGGAAGGACTGATGCTGAAGCTGAAGCTCCAATACTTTGGCCACTTAATGTGAAAAAAACCCTCATTGGAAAAGACCCTGATAATGGGAAAGATTAAAGGCAAAAGGAAAAGAGTGAGACAGAGGGTAAGATGGTTAGATAGCATCACTGACTCAATAAACATGAATCAGAGCAAACTCTGGAAGATAATAAAGGACAGGGAAGCCTTTACTGGCATGCTGCCATCCATGGGTCGCAAGTTGGTCACACGTTTCCTTCCCCCAAAACATAAGTTCAAATTTCTTTTGAGAGGAGAGATTTACAGTAAAATCTGATATGTATCACCAGGCATATTTTGGTGTTATAGAATGTTTAAAAGGATAATTTTAGTTACATAAAAACTGACAAATAAAATGAAAGCAGACATAAGCATATTTGTTTAGAGGCCAGTGCAATGATGATGTAAGTTGTGGTGGAGGGACTAAGATATTTTGAGTTTTATTAATTTAAGATTTTTATATTAAAAATCTCTTAAGTCCTAATTATTAAATCCTTAAAGACTTGATAGACATATTAATAAGCAAACTACAAGCACTTTACTGCTATAGATACAATTGAAAATGTGACAGAAATAATTAAAAATAAAACCGATTCATATTCATAGATTATATTTTAGAGACATAAAATATTTTTATACAATTTAGTAATTTCATAAACTAACCAAAAAATATCAATTTCCAAACTTGATTTTTCCAAGCTAACAAAATGTCGTAAAGTAGACACACTATTCTGATGTAGATGATATACTTTCCTTAGTGCCCATTTCAGCAGAGTTTATAATTGACAATCAATATCTTTATATAAGAATATTTGAAGTACAATATGAAATTGTCCATTGTCAAATGCAAGAAGTGTATCTATTAATATACCCCATAAACTTTTGATCTATTGCTCTTTTCTCAAATTTAGGTCAAATATGAATTGCTGCAGTTATTAAGGAAGCATATTAAATAATAAGATCATTCAGAAAAAAAGGCAACATTATTCTGTTGGCATTTTAACATTCACAGCTTAGTATAAAACGAAGACTAAGAGCATCTTTAACTTTTAAAAACCTGTGCACTTGTAAAATTGTATCACCTAAATGTCCTTTTTTGTTAATGTGAAATGAATTAATAATTTTTGTTAATTTGCAACATTTTTCTCCTAGGCTCTTCTCTTTCTAAGACAAAGAAAATAATGACATGTAAGAAATTTCAAAGTAAATACATGAACACAAAAACTTTTTTTTCCTTCCACAAACTACTATTCCAATGGGAAAATTTTATGACTTTTTAAATTAATATCTTAGAATTAAATGGTTTCTCCCATTTTCAGTAAGGGTTCTCTAACCTGTCATTATTCAAGAAATATGAACCAGGAATTTTTATTAAATTTTACCTTATATCAAAAAATAGCACAGCAGAAATGTAGCTGGTATTGATTTGAAGTTTGAGTGTTAGGAATGATGTGAGTGATGAGAGCATTATTGGAGTTTGCACTTTTTGACAAGAGTTGGTAAAACTTCCTATATCGTTAAAGGAAAAAAGAAATTCTAATTTTTGCTTCTTTATGTGTGTATATATATATACATATGTCTGTGTGTGTGTGTGTGCATGTGTGTGTTTATGTATATACATATTCATATACATATACATGGGCTTCCCTAGTGGCTCAGATGTTAAAGAATCAGCCTGCAATGCAGGAGATCCAGGTTCAATCCCTGAAGATCCCCTGGAGAAGGATATGGTATCCCACTCCAGTATTCCTGCCTACATAATCCCATGGACAGAGGAGCCTGGCGGGCTGCAGTCAATGGGGTCTCAAAGAGTCAGACAGGACTGAGCGGCTAACACTTTCATTTTTCATAAATATACACATACAAGTTCTTTATCACTAGTGCCACCTGGGAAGCCTTACACACACACACACACACACACACACACACACACACACATATTTGGTTTTTGGTTTTTCTTTTTTACCTGGAAAGTATGGTAGCTATGCTGGAGAAGAAAATGTAGCTCCTTTTACCTTTTGTACTCCTGTTCCCCTTGATACATTCTGCTTTATGCTTTTTTTGGTTCCTCCACCAAGCAGCAAATTCTGAACTAAGGACCCTTTTTTTCCACTAAACACCTGATATACTGCTAGGTTGTGAGTAATTTTGAAAGTTATTTAATTATTTCAGTCTTTTAGGGTTTAAATTAATGAAAACCACTAAAGCCAATAAATCCTACACTGGGAATAAACTCTAAAAATGTTTTATTGTGTAAGGGGGGAACATCTCTAAAGGACAGATTTCTTAGATTCGTTTTATCATTCATAAATATTCTGGTGTGCTGGTACCTTTGTTTTATTACATTAGGACTATTTGAAACGCAAATATTCAGTAACATGATTTTAAAGAAGTACGGTCAATATCTTTTGTTTTTTTTCGTTTGGTTTCAGTAGCTTTAGCTTCAGGTCATGGTGCAGGTATATTGTTCAAATTGAGTTCATTGAAGTATAAAGTGTGGGTGTCTACTCGAGAGATGTTAGAAAAGGTTTTATGCAGAAACAACTGTAGGAACAATCTGAGTTCAAAATAGCATCCTTGTTACTTGCCCTGTGGTTCTAGGTATGAAGCATATGGACTCCATTTCTATGTATATCTGAAGGCTATAACTCAAATCAAAATTAAAAGTTCTTACTGTTTATTAGCATAACAGTAAAAAGCAAAGTATGTAATTTTCTTTTTAAATTTTATTTTTTAAGCATAATGTTCATTTGACATCAGATTTCATTTATTATAATCAAAAGGGATTGTTAATAGTTTAATGTTTAAATAAATGCCTTCAATGGTATATAATATTTGAAATTCTTTTTAAAATGAAGTTTAAAATATTAGTTTAGTAATTTTTGTATAGTTATACTGAGTAATTTCCAATGGTATTCATTTGATGAAAACAATATGCTTTGTAATATCATTTTAAAGATTTAAAGAACTTAAACCTTCAAATATTTCCTCATATTTAACAACAATAAAAACACAATAGCTATAAGACACTATATATTCAACATTTACATCTTGTCTGCAAACTACATTCATCTCTAATTTACCAAACTGTGAACACTGACTTCTGGTAATTTAATCATATGGAACACTTGAATACTTTTTTTTTTTTTTTTTTCAAATTCTGTAGAACAGATGGAGATTTGCTTTAATTTAGGTACTCATTACATCAGACATCAAAAAAACCTCACACTTGATGCTCTCATTTAATGGAAGAGAAATTGATGCCTTGGAAAGGACCTTCAAACTTCCAATAACTTTCATTGTCTTATTGATTGTGATGCCAAGGTGTCTGACAGGAACAGTGTGGGTTGTAATGGAGAAGAAGACCCTGTAAGGCAATGTTCTGAACTTTCACTTTTAAGATTTCCTTGTACAATTTATCTAGATATATGAGTTTCTTTCCCTTTTGAATTGCCATTTTCTAATTTCCTGATGCCTTTTCACTTCTCATTTCTTTTGTATTCTGCGTTTTCTCACTCTTAACATCATCCATTTAGAATATAAGCATTATTTCCTGATTCTCCAAAAAATTTCCCTAACAATTTTTTCTACTTTCATTAGCCTTCTTATTTCCTATCACAACCCCATGTTAATACGAATTTATTAACACTTCTAAATTTGAATTTTCATATTGAAGCTTGCCAGAGAAATATTTTATCTGGGGATATATTTAGGAGGTTCTTGATGTATATTACACAGTCATGAAGTTACTTTATGACTTTGTAGGAACCACAAATATTCTAGGAGCTTCCATTATACAAAATTCATTTAATAAACACAGTGCTATGACCTGGATGATTCACTTGACTGATGTGTAAAATCATATATCCTACACATGGAATTAAAATAAATATTTGGCTGACTATAAAAAAAATCTATTCAGTGATACTGATTTGTGTAAGAAGTCTCCATTCACACCACAAATGCCACATTTTTGTAAACTGCATCACTCTTCCTCTCATTGCCTCAGTCAAAATCTCTTTGTTGTCACAAATAGCTATCTCATTTTCCCTCAACCATCATATCTAAATCATCAGTATTTCTACGCCTGCAGCATCCATTACACTGTCAACTTTTCTCCATCTCATCTGTAACTGCACTGATTCAGGCTGCCACACCATTTTCTCCATCTCATCTGTTACCAAACCAATTCAAGCAAGACATTTACAACACCCTTCTATTGATTATAACATACTCTCCAAATATCAGGTAGAATTATTTCTCTAAATCAAAGTATAAAATTTAAGAGGGTGCTTACTTCCCAGTTTTCTTCTCAAACGTCATCACATAGAGTTACTTCCTTTGACTATCCAGTGTAAAAAATAAATTGGTGTCCAACTTTTATTTTCGAATAAGTTTATTTGAGTCAAAAGCACATCCTTTCTCAGTTTTATACACCCAGTTTCCACTGTGTCAAAAGAAACAAAACTAAACAATTACCATGAGACCTAGATACTGTACCCTTGAATTTTTATCCCAGAGGAATGAAAACTTGTGTTCACACAAAAACTTATACACAAATGTCTGCAGCAGCTCTATCTGTAATGTTCTAGATGGAAGACAACCCAAATATTCTTCAACATGTAAATGGTTAAACAAAGTGTATTTCATCTATATTATGGAATCCTATGTAGCAAGAAAAAGGTACAATCATTAATGCACACAACATAGATGAATTGCAAAGACATTATGTCAAAATAAGAAAAATAATAATAATCTCAAAGGTTATCTACAACATAATTTCAGCTCTGACATCTAAAGAACTTGAAAATCATTACCGTCATACTTACAAGCTAAATAAACTGGAAATCAACTTTTTTTTTTCTTAGATCCATCAGGGAATTGAGGTAGCAGGGCCACTGGTGGGGCCAAATCTGGAGAGATAAGATAATCCAAGAGTCACAGCCAAGATCTGCTTAACTAGAGCAGAGCCACTGGAGACATACCCTCATTTGAACATTGATATGTTAAGAGTGGCTTCCCTTATAGCTCAGTCGGTAAAGAATCTGCCTGCAATGCAGGACACCCAGGATCGATTCCTGGGTTGGGAAGATCCCTTGGAGAAAGAAATGGAAACCCACTCCAGTATTCTTGCCTGGAGAATCCCATGGATAGAGAAACCTGGAGGGCTATAGTCCATGGGATCACAAGAGTTGGACATGAGTTAGTGACTAAACCACCATCATGTTAAGTGTGATAAATTTCTAGAAGCTAAGTGTGCATTAGACCATTCAGGTATGACCTAAATCAAATCCCTTATGACTATACAGTGGAAGTGAGAAATAGATTTAAGGAACTAGATCTGATAGACAGAGTGCCTGATAAACTATGGACGGAGGTTTGTGACATTGTACAGGAGACAGGAATCAAGACCATCCCCAAGAAACAGAAATGCAAAAAAGCAAAATGGCTGTCTGAGGAGGCTTTACAAATAGGTAGGTGTGAAAAGAAGGGAAGTGAAAAGCAAAGGAGAAAAGGAACGATATACCCTTTTGAATGCAGAGTTCCAAAGAATAGCAAGGAGAAATATGAAAGCCTTCCTCAGCCATCAATGCAAAAAACAGAGGAAAACAATAGAATGGGAAAGACTAGAGATCTCTTCAAGAAAATTAGAGATACCAAGTGAACATTTCATGCAAAGATGGGCACAATAAAGGACAGAAATGGCATGGATCTAACGGAAGAAGATATTAAGAAGAGGTGGCAAGAATACACAGAAAAACTGTATAAAAAAGATCTTCATGACACCAATAATCATGATGGTGTGATCACTCACCTAGAGCCAGACATCCCAGAATGTGAAGTCAAGTGGGCCTTAGAAAGCATCACTATGAACAAAGCTAGTGGAGGTGATAGAATACCAGCTGCCCTATTTCAAATCCTGAAAGATGACGCTATGAAAGTGCTGCACTCAATATGCCAGCAAGTTTGGAAAACTCAGCAGTGGCCACAGGACTGGAAGGGTCAGTTGTCATTCTAATCCTAAAGAAAGGCAATGCCAAAGAATGCTCAAACTACCGCACAGTTGGACTCATCTCACACGCTAGTAAAGTAATGCTCAAAATTCTCCAAGCCAGGCTTCAGCAATATGTGAACCGTGAACTTCCAGATGTTCAAGATGGTTCTAGAAAAGGCAGAGGAACCAGAGATCAAATTGCCAACATCCGCTGGATCATGGAAAAAGCAAGAGTTCCAGAAAAGCATCTATTTCTGCTTCATTGACTATGCCAAAGCCTTTGACTGTGTGGATCACAATCAACTGTGGAAAATTCTGAAAGAGATGGGAATATCAGACCACCTGATCTGCCTCTTGAGAAACCTATATGCAGGTCAGGAAGCAACAGTTAGAACTGGACATGGAACAACAGACTGGTTCCAAATAGGAAAAGGAGTACGTCAAGGCTGCATATTGTCACCCTGCTTATTTAACTTCTATGCAGAGTACATCATGAGAAATGCTGTGCTGGAAGAAGCACAAACTGGAATCAAGATTGCTGGGAGAAATATCAGTAACCTCAGATATGCAGATGACACCACCCTTATGGCAGAAAGTGAAGAAGAACTAAAGAACCTCTTGATGAAAGTGAAAGTGGAGAGTGAAAAAGTTGGCTTAAAGCTCAACATTCAGAAAACAAAGATCATGGCGTCCAGTCCCATCACTTCATGGCAAATAGATGGGGAAACAGTGGCTGATTTTATTTTTCTGGGCTCCAAAATCACTGCAGATGGTGATTGCAACCATGAAATTAAATTAAATTATATCTGCTTACTCCTTGGAAGGAAAGTTATGACCAACCTAGACAGCATATTAAAAAGCAGAGATATTACTTTTCCAACAAAGGTCCATCTAATCAAGGCTATGGTTTTTCCAGTGGTCATGTATGGATTTGAGAGTTGGACTACAAAGAAAGCTGAGTGCTTAAGAATTGATGCTTTGAACTTTGGTGCTGGAGAAGAGTCTTAAGAGTCCCTTGGACTACAAGGTAATCCAACCAGTCCATCCTAAAGGAGACCACTCCTGGGTGTTCATTGGAAGGACTGATGTTGAAGCTGAAGCTCCAATATTTTGCCCACCTGATATGAAGAGCTGATTCATTGGAAAAGACCCTGATGCTGGTAAAGATTGAGGGCAGGAGGAGAAGGGGACAACAGAGGATGAGATGGTTGAATGGCATCACCAACTCTATGGACATGGGTTTGGGTGATCTCCGGAAGTTGGTGATGGACAGGGAGGCCTGATGTGCTGCAGTTTGGGGGGGCACAAAGAGTCAGACACTACTGAGTGACTGAACTGAATTTAAGTGAAGTGTGGACTAACCTAAAGATAGGTAATTCCTGGAGTTACATTCTTGACTGAGGGAACTGCGTGCACACTTTCATGAGTTTTATACCCAGGAACTCCACAATATTCTTACAATAAAAGAGCCAATTTTTGAGGAAGGGATTTGAAATTGCATATCAGTCATTAAACATGTAACCAATTCTCTAATTTTCAAAGTGCAAATTGGCAGGGATCTTACATTTCAGACAATGATAATTCTTTTACCATCATAACCCCTTTGGATAAAATTACCTATAAATCTGCAGTGTCCCCTTTTGAGTATCTTAGTATAATCAATATTGCAAGTATTATAGTATGGATTTCATTTTTATAAGGAGGTATAAGACAATGACATTCAAGAGTGATGATGATAGGGCTTAAGAAATTATAGAGACAGTTACTAAAAGCAAATGATCAAAAAAAATTTGAAAAATATTTTTCAAAAATATTTGAACAAAAAGAACTTTAGTGCACACATAGAACTTAAACATGATTCTTTTGAACTCTAGTGTTATTTTTATATAAAGATATTGCTCATGTTTAACCATGTGCTGTGCTTAGTCGCTCAGCCGTGTCCAACTCTTTGTGATTCCATGGGCTATAGCCCTCCAGGCTTCTCTGTCCATGGAATTCTCCAGGCAAGAATATTAGAGTGGATTTCCATACCCTCCTTCAGGGGATGTTCCCAACTCAGGGATTGAACACAGGTCTCCTGCATTCTAGATGGATTCTTTACCATCTGAACCACCAGGGAAGCCCTGTGTTTAACTATATGGGCAATATTTTAGAATCTTCTTCAAACTCTTTGTTAAATAGAGTTGTCCTTCAGTATCTTCAGGAGATTGGATCCAGGAACCCTTAAAGATAACAAGCTCTGGATGCAGGGCCAACTGTACGGTTTATTGAATTTTCAGAGGCTATATGTATACAGTCACTATTCTTTTATGGTTCATTTATTGGCATCCCTGAATCTTACAGAAATGACTCAGTGGCATTGCATTTGTGTATTCATGCATGCATGCTCAGTTGTGCCCAACTTTTCATGACCCCGTGGATGTAGTATGCCAGGCTCTTTGTCCATGGAATTTTCCAGGCAATAATACTGGAGTGGGTTTCCATTTCCCACTCCAGGGCATCTTTCTGACCCAGGGATTAAAACCATGTTTCCTGCATCTCCTGTACTGGCAGAAGAATTCTTTACCACTGTGCCACCTAGGAAGCCAACTCAGTGGTAGCCAAATATAAATACTTCTATAATCTAGCCTCAAGTGACCAATTGCTGTCATCCTTTTTATACTGAATGTTCCAGTTACACAGAACACATTTTCTTTTATGCTCCCAGATATTTGAAAGGTTTTTAAATTGTGTGGAGGAATATTCCTTTCTCACCATGCCATGTGGATAGGAGTAATGATAGTCTAACTGTTACTCAGGTATAATATTTTGTATATTATATGAATTATTGTAAGTAAGCTTGATTCTTTTCTTTAAACTGTAACACTATCAAGCACCTGTGAAAAAGAAATCTTATTTATCTTCTTACCCCAGGCCCAACAGATTTCTTGGTATATCACACAGTCCAAATGTTGAATCAATTAACAGATGAGAAGCAAAGTCACCAAAAACCTGTAGTTGTATTTAACTGGCTTTTATCTTGGGCAGGATTAATCTATATAACATGCCAATCATTTATTTTTATGGCAGCTGTACAGTACTATGCTATTAAGTAATAAGGTAAATGCACTGCAGTTTTTCAGTTGAAAATGCTCTGTAATTGAGCTATTTTTGCCCATGTCATATATTTTATCTTTTCATTACATGTTATCTTTGGAGAAAAGAGACTATACTCATTTTACTATGTGTCTTGGTTTTATAAGATAAAGTAGGACAAGATGGTAATATTCCCTGGTCTAAAGACAGGGTAATCTTTAGTAAATGGATCCTGATTTAACAAAATGCACTCAAATTTTATATGTGACCTCGAACAACATTCTACATTCCTATGTTAAATCTTTTTTTTTTTTTTTTCAAAAAGTAAAGTTGGAAAAGAGAAAAAAAAAATGAACTATTTTTACTATGAAATTCATATTGGGGAATGAGAGGAATCTATTCATTTAACCATCTTGAATATTTTCTATCATAAATAATTGATTAGTAAGTCCAAGTGTTACTCATCTGCTTTTAAAAAAAAATTAAAATTACACAAAACTATTTAAATACCATTTTTATCAGTTAGTGACTTTAACAAGTGGAGAGGCAATTAGTAGATTTTATGAACACAAAGTTCTCAAGAATATTTTATAGACTTCAGTTTCTACCTACATCTAGAATTTTTTGCATGTGTCTATTTTAATGCTCAATTGGATTATTGAAAGGAATATTATTTTTCCATTCAATTGTCTTTGTTACTTTGCCAAAAATCAGCTGACTATATTTGTATGGGTCTACGTCTGCTATCTTTATTCTGTTTTTGTTTCATTATTCTGTCTGTTCTTCTGCCATTATCACTGTCTTTATGACTGTAGAATTTTAGTAAGTCTTGAAGACAGGTTGTGTCAGTCCTTTGACTTAGCTGTTTTCTTAGTGTTGAATCTGTTGTTCTGGGTCTTTTGCCTTTCCATATAAACTCTAAAATCAGATTGGTGATATCCAGCAAATAACTCATGGGGATTTTCCTTGAGATTTTGTCAAATTACGGGTCAAGATGGGAAGACCTGACATGTCAGCAAAACTGAGTCCTACTCAATACAAGCAGGGAATGCTCTCCATAAATGTGGAATATCTCTTCATTTATTTAGGTCTTCAATTCCTTTCATTAGTTTTATGCTTCTGTTTTATAGGTCTTCTATATATATCTTATTTATTATATTTATACCTAAATATTGTAATTTTGGTTCTAATTTAATGGTTTTAATTTCCAAATGTTCATTGCTGGCATACAGCAAAGCAATTCATTTTTGTGTATTAACTTTGTATCCTACACTTTGCTATATCACCTATTAGTTCAAGAATCAATTTTTCTTGTTGCTCTTTTGAATTTTTCTAAAGAGACAATCATGTCTTTTGTAAACAAAGTTTTACTTATTCCTTTCCAATCTGCAAACTTTTATTTCCTTTACATGTCTTATTGCATTTGCTAAGACTTCCAGTAAGATGTGGAATAAAAGTGATAAGAAAGAACATCCTTGTCTTGTTATCAATTTTAGAGAGAAGGTATCTGGTTTCTTAAAATTGAGTACGCAGTTAGCTGTATTTGGTTGTTGTTGGTTTTCTTTATCAACTTGAAGAAATTTCCCTTTACTCCTGGATTATTGAGAGTTGTCATCATGAATGGGTGATGAGTTTGCCAAGTGCTTTTATTTGTTCACTTAGTAATATAATCATTCAATTTTTCTTTAGCTTGTTAAAAAGATTACATTAATTAATTTTCAAATGTTAAAACCACCTTGCATACTTGAAATAAATCTCAGTGATCATGATATATAATTCTTTTATATATGATTGCATTCCATTTGCTAAAATTGGAGAGATTTTTACATCTTTGTTTATGAAATATTTTACCCTGTATTTTCCTATTTTGTAATCTCTTTCTCTGGTTTAATGAGTTAGAAAGCTTTCCTTCTGCTTCTATTTTGGGGGAAAAATGTATAGAACTAGTATAACTTCTTCCATAAATTTTTGAAAGTATTCATTTATGGGGAATCTGTCTGCAACTGTTCTTTCTGTTTGGGGAGATTATGATTTGTTTATTAAATCCCTTTAACAAATAACTATACTGGGGTTCCCAGGTGGTGCTGTTGGTAAACAACCCACCTGCCAATGCAGGAGATACAAGAGATTAAGGTTCAATTCCTGGGTAAGGAAGATCCCCTGGAGTAGAAATTCACAACCTTCTCCAGTATTCTTGCTTGGAAAAATTCCGTGGGCAGAGGAGCATGGCAGTCTACAGTCCATGAGGTTGCAAAGAGTTGGGCACAACTAAGCATGCAGACTCCACCCCATGCAAATCAATAAATACAGACCTATTCAGATTATCCATTTCCTTTTTTCTTTAATGAGTTTTGGGAGATTATGTCTTTCAATATATTGGTCTGTTTTCATCAAAGTTATCAAACTGTAAGTATTGAATTGTCCATAATAGTGTTTTGCTATTTTAATGTGCATAGGATCATTAGTGGTCACATTTTTTTTTCCACAACATTTTCAGTTCTGATATTAATAATTTCTTTTTTTCTTAGTTATCTAATGACTAGAAATTTATTGACTTATTATCTTTTCAAAGAATCAATTTGCTGTTTTAATAACTTTTATATTGATTTCATGTTTTTCAATAATTTTTAATCTAGTTCTTTTATTCTTCTAGTTACTTTGGATTAAGTTTTTTCTCCTATTTCTAGTTTCCAAATATTCAAAGTTAAATTATTATTTTTAGATGTCTCTTCTTTTGATTCTCTGCATTTCTCTTTTAATTTAATTCAAATATGTAATTGTAAAATGTTACCTTGGCACTTCTTTGATCCATTTGTTATTTCAAAGTATCTTGTTTAATCTTAAAATACTTGGGAATTTTCCAGATAGCTTTCATAACAGATGAAACTCCATTGTGAATTAATTCCAGTATGACCTGGGACTATACTTTATATGACTTCTGTCCTAAAATGTGAACATTTTGTCTCACAAAATTACCAATCATGAACAAGAGAAGTAGAGACACCAAACACAGTTTTATTATAAAGCCCAAAATGAGAAAGTTTAAGGATACTGAGAGTAATTAGTCATGATAAAGTTTCAGAAAACAGAACAAGGATATGTAATATTGATGGTGTATAAATAACCTCAGATATACAGATGACACCACCCTTATGGCAGAAAGTGAAGAGGAACTGAAGAGCCTCTTGATGAAAGTGAAAGAGGAGAGTGAAAAAGTTGGCTTAAAGCTCAACATTCAGAAAACGAAGATCATGGCATCCTGTCCCATCACTTCATGGGAAATAGATGGGGAAACAGTGGAAACAGTGTCAGACTTTATTTTTTGGGGCTTCAAAATCACTGCAGATGGTGATTGCAGCCATGAAATTAAAAGACACTTACTCCTTGAAAGGAAAGTTATGACCAACCTAGATAGCATTTTGAAAAGTAGAGATATTACTTTGCCAACAAAAGTCTGTCTAGTCAAGGCTATGGTTTTTCCAGTGGTCATGTATGGATGTGAGAGTTGGACTGTGAAGAAAGCTGAGTGCTGAAGAATTGATGCTTTTGAGCTGTGGTGTTGGAGAAGACTCTTGAGAGTCCCTCGGACTGCAAGGAGATCCAACCAGTCCATCCTAAAGATCAGTCCTGGGTGTTCATTGGAAGGACTGATGTTGAAGCTGAAACTCCAATATTTTGGCCACCTCATGCAAAGAGCTGACTCACTTGAAAAGACCCTGATGCTGGTAGGGATTGGGGGCAGGAAGAGAAGGAGACGACAGAGGATGAGATGGCTGAATGGCATCACCGACTTGATGGACATGAGTTTGAGTGTACTCTGGGAGTTGGTGATGGACAGGGAGGCTTGGCGTGCTGCAATTCATGGGGTCGCAAAGAGTCGGACACGACTGAGCTACTGAACTGACTGACTGATAAAGATTTTAAGGTAGCAGGTGTATAGATTGTTTTTCATTGCTACTGAAAAAAAGTGATAGGTTCTTATAGGGGAAATAGAAACTAGGTATAATATTTCTCTTAGGATTGGCTGCATGTGTACATATTTTGGGTTAATAATAAAAAGCTAATAGAAAGTTAGAAAATAAAGTCTGAGATCTCAGATCACTCACTGAAGGGCTGAAGGCTTCCAAGTCTCCCACTTGGTTTCACTTGGGCTTTGTGCCATTGGCTAGGATTATATATGTTTGAATATATATACTAAAAAATGTTATAAAAACCTGAATAAACTATAGAGGAAAAGCACAAGTATTATTAGCAGTTTAAAACATAACTTTCAAAAAGTAATATTTTTAGATCAGTCTGTTATGGTGATTAAAAAAGAAGAATCATGGTTATCTCTGGGTAAAATGTATCTCAATTCTATAAATCATTCAAATTTAACTACCCAATAAAAATCTTAGGTGATACTTTAGTTTACTTTACCCTTGATAGTCACTATAAACTTAGAATTTTCAGTCTAGTCTTTTTTTTTTTTTTAATAACAACATGCTGTTGCTAAGTCACTTCAGTCGTGTCTGACTCTGGGTGACCCCATAGATGGCAGCCCACCAGGCTCCGCCGTCCCTGGGATTCTCCAGGCAAGAACACTGGAGTGGGTTGCCATTTCCTTCTCCAATGCATGAAAGTGAAAAGTGAAAGTGAAGTTGCTCAGTCATGTCTGACTCTTAGCGACCCCATGGACTGCAGCGCACCAGGCTCCTCCGTCCACTGGACTCTCCAGGCAAGAGTACTGGAGTGGGTTGCCACTGCCTTCTCCATAACAACATGGGACTTTGCCTATTTTAGGCCTATTAAGAACTGTTAATAACTAATCTGTATTAGTTAATGACTAATATGACTAATTTGCAAATTATTCTGTCCTTTGATGGATTTTATGAAAGTCTAAGAAAGTGCAAAGCAAAAATACATAGATCAAGCTATATCCAAAGAAAAAGAAAGTGTTTGTTATTATATGCTTTGCTTTTATTCTCTTTGTGAATGTCACAGAGGTCAAGAAAACTAATTAGTGAAAGGTTAGTTCAGTTTTCACATGCTGGCTTTTCATTAATCTCTTCTAAGTACTCAATGAGCACTCCAATTACTCAATCAACAAGTAAAAAAGGTTGTTTTTAAATTCCAGCAGTTGAAAACTGAGATTAATGGGCATGGTTATATTTAGTTAATTTTATGCTTTGATTAATAACCACAGTAGAAGTATACTAAAATGCTAAAGTTCTCATTTCTTTCATGTTAATTTTAACATGATAAAGACAAAAACTGCAGTCAGAAAACAAGCTTTTAAATTTCATAAGAAAGTTATCATCAGAATTGTTACATTACATTGCAGTCTCCTTTCTATCAGGCTTCCCAGGTGGTACTAGAGGTAAAGAATCTGTCTGCCAGTGCAGGAGACACAACAGACACGAGTTCGAGCCCTGAGTCCAGAAAATCCTCTGGAGTAAGAAATGGCAACCCACTCCAGTATTCTTGCCTGGAAAATCCCATGGACAGAGGAGCTTTGCAGGCTACAGTCCATGGGGCTGCAGACAGTCAGACACAACTGAGTCAGCACAGCACACTCTTTTCTATTACCGGATTAATACTACTTCTCAAGGAGAGGTTAAGGCTTTGAAACTGGTGAGGATGTTTCCATGATACTATAATTCCAGTAAGTTTCAGATCATACAGAAAGAAGATGCAGCAAATTTAAAATCCATTTCTGTATTTGTTCTAGTTCAGAAAAATAGAAGTTTATAAGTGGTTTACTTTAAGGGAGGTACAGTAGTAAGAAGAAGATAGGAAAATTTATGTTTCCCTATTTCTCCATTATGTACTTAAGCAAGTCATGCAAAATGGTCAACTTTTATGAAATCTTCTCTAAGTAGTAGAAATTATATTTAGAGTAACTTTTTGCATTCAAGTTTTAAATTTGACTACATTTAATTGGATTTAATTATGTGTACAGAGTTTTCTTTTTTTCCCTTCCTGGAATACAGATAGGGTATTGTGTGTCTGAATATGAAATGAAATGCAATAAACACAAAGTGTTATCTAAATACAATAATTCTTGTATAATCATCCTTGAAAAACTGATCTGTTTTCACTACATAGGTAATGAAGGCTTTATTCAGTGAAAGCCTGATCTGAACTGTAAAATCCATTTATGTATTACATTGCTGGTTAATGTAGGAAAAATTTACCCAGATTTTCCCACTGAGGGACATCTTACAGAAAACTTCCCATTAGATAAAATGAAACTTGCCCTCCCCATGTGTATGAACTTAGAACCATTCTGACTTAAATTCATAATACAATGAACTATAACAACTACAAACTGATAATCATTTAGACATAAAGCAAATGTCACTGAGGTCAGAAGCTCTGAGAGGAGTGCTGCCAAAATATATATGATACTTATTTCCATCTTAATTGGAGTCTGGGATAAATTTCTATTTATCCCAGAGTAGCTGTTACATCTAATGGTAGCTTCCAGCTGATGTCTATCTATTCAGTAGTACAATGTCTCCTGTCCTACCTGCTGACTGACCTGTGTATTTAACGCATAAAGAATCTCCTTTATGGATAAGACAAAATCAAACAATTACAATCTGAGTCTACTATTTTTTAAAAGAGATTTATTACTTTAAACCAAAGAGATAATTGCAACAACAAGTACACAGCACGCAGTGGAATTTTGACTCAGCAGACACCAGGCTCCAGCCAGCACTGATCTCTTTTTAACACTGTTGAACAATTGTCTATGGTCTGCCATCTGCATAACCTTGGGAATAAAGAGGTGGTGGTCTGAATGTAAGCTGTCATATTGGGTATGTAGTCCTTAACAGACTTGATGGTATCATTGTGATTCCCTTATACTTTTTTTTTTTTCCTTTAGGTCATTTGTCGATATTTTGCAGAATTGAAACAAATTATCCCTGAAGATAGACTCTAGCTACCTACCATTCTTCAGTAAAATCATGGGACGTATTTCTTCCTCCAGTTATTAGCAAATGAGTATGTATGATAGAGGGAGCACATCACATGTTCAGATCTGAATCAAATTCTGGAAAAGTTTATCCGTGCCTCTTCTGAGTGTGGAAGCAGAGAACAAAGTGACACCCGAATAAATACAGAAGAACTATTCATCACTTTTAAACTCTCTGAGACATCTCCTCTCTGTCATGCTGGGAATTCAGACATTCTAAACAGTTAAAGGAACACATGTCCCATTTGTATATGGATAAGTGTGCATGAAGATGTTTTTTCTAAGCAGCTACACTACTAGAGCTGCCTTTCCAAAAGACACCACCCTGCTTGTTCTTACCAAAATACACCCTAGAAAAACTGAATGTTTGTATTATTAAATTACAAAACATTGATGGAGTGCCAGCTTTTCATGATCCACACTGTTCTAGGCACTTAAGATTATGTTAACAAACAGAACAGACTAACTCTTTTGCTCTCATGGTGCACACATTTCAATAAGCTGGGTGGGGTTGTGGTGGGGAGACATAAAATAACGAAAATAGATGAATATAGATGATTAAGTGCCTGGAATTTTACATTCTGAAGAGTTCTCTGGAGGAAAATAAAATAGAAAAGGGGAATAGAGGTGTACATAAGCTGTATTAGGGAAAGCAAATGGGACACTGCCAAGTAGAAGATAAAATTAAAGGATATTTAAACTTTTATGAGCTTTAGTTTTCTTTGAGAGAGATGAGAAGTCATTGGAGGATTCTGAGCACAGGAGTGTTTTTCTATATTAGGAAAATCAATTTAGCTGCTTTGTTAAAATATGCTACAAAAAAAATGGGGGGGGAAACTAAAGTTAAGTTTAGACGTGCAGTTGGAAAATTTTTGTGATGATTTAAACCAGAGATCAGGCTGAAATCAAAGTGCTGCCTAGGGAGGATGCATCTAGAGGCTTGACGAAGGATAGCTCTGCTGTTTAGCTCCCTTAAGTTGATGGGCAAATCCAGTATCTAAAGTTGTAGAACTGAAGACCCTGCTCTCCTGCCGGTTGTCAGCCAAGCAACACTTGTAGCTCCGAGAGATCATCAATTACAAACTGACACTTCCGTGGGCAGTTGCCATCTACCTACTTAGCTCTACAAGGATTAAGTCTTGTGCTGCTGCAGCTGCTGATCTTTAACACCCTCTGAAAGGAGTTCAGGGTGGAGAGCAGAAATGAGGCACACTGTGCAGGGGAGAAACTGGCAGGACAGGTCTTCAGATAGTTATGTTCAGGAACCGATTTTATGAGCCCAATTCTTGTATCTCCCCATATCTAGAAAAGCACTAAAATCCTTCATGCTGATGACTGTTCCTCATGTTTACCAAAGCTTCATGAGACTAGCAGAAACCTTCTGGAAAAAAATATGTGCTTGTCTGCATGTATTCCCACATCACCAAAATCACATATATACTGACCCAACCTCCTGACTCTTTGGAGCAGTTTCTTAGAGCTCTCTAAGGTGTTGTCTCCCAGGCTGCAGTCCTCATTTTGCCACAAATAAAACTTAACTCAAAACTCTCACATTGTGCATCTTTTCTTCTTTTTCTTTTTTTTTTAAGTCAACAGGATCACCCTCAGGTCTCTGCCATGTGGTATCCTCCATAGGCAGTTTTTAACATGGATACTTTCTTCTTCAAGACCAGGTTTTAAAAAAAAAAAAATTCTCTCTCTAAATCTCACCCTTCAGGAAGGGATGAGTCCTTTTAAGGCATTTATTTGATTAGGATAGTCCAACCCAGGGTAATCTTTTTGAATAATGCAAAGACAGTGGTTTGAGGATATTAGTTACATTTGCAAAGCTCTTGTCTTTGTAATAAAACAAAACCTAATCACAAGTGGGAACTATGTCATACTCACCATTTCATCCATATTTTAGGTTTGCTGCTGCTGCTGCTGCTAACTCATTTCAGTCGTGTCCGACTCTGTGCAACCCCAGAGACGGCAGCCTACCAGGCTCCCCCGTCCCTGGGATTCTCCAGGCAAGAACACTGGAGTGGGTTGCTGTTTCCTTCTCCAATGCATGAAAGTGAAAAGTAAAAGTGAACTCGCTCAGTCGTGTCTGACTGCTAGCGACCCCATGGACTGCAGCCTACCAGGCTCCTCCATCCATGGGATTTTCCAGGCAAGAGTACTGGAGTGGGGTGCCATTGCCTTCTCTGATATTCTAGGTACTTTAAACCAAATGGTGGTAATCTTAGGGACATCTTAAAATCATGCCTACCCCCTCCCCCACAAAAAATAAATAACCAGTCTCTAAGTATAATGATGCTATATATGTGTGATTTCATCAACTTGGCTTAAAACCTTAGGTTTTAAGATTTGAAGTATATAGTCTATTCAAGGCTTCCCAGTTGACTCATTGGTAAAGAATCTGCCTGCCAATGCAGGTGATGCAGGAGTATGGGTTTGTTTCTTGAGTCGAGAAGATTCCCTGGAGATGGGCATTGCAACCTACTCTAGTATTCTCGCCTGGAAACTCCCATGGGCAGAGTAGCCTGGCAAACTACAGTCTGTGGGGTTTCAAAAAAGTTGGGCATGACTGACCAACTGAGCACACATATAGTATATCCATTAATTGTCAGTCATTGCCCATTGCCAGCAATGTTTTGGAAGGTAGCAATTTAAAAGACCCATGCATGTTCAACTCTGTCCACACTGTTGCTTAATATATCACTAAGATGATATATTAGCACAGTTATGTAACAGATGCCTGTTAGTATTACTGGCCCTAAGAACTCAAGTGGCAATGATGTACTACCGATATCAGTGTTAATGCAGTGATCTCTCAGCAAGCAAAGCCCACATAGTATGTCTCCGGGTCTCAGATAACATTTGGAAAAGTCTAACAGAAATGTCTGAACCTACATTAGGAACATCATTTAAGTCCTTTCCTGTGGAGGATCTGTGCCCTTTGCAATTGGAAGACAGTCATGTCTCTCAGTATCTCTGAGTCTTTAACTTTTCATCTCTTCTACAAAGTAAATTTATGGTTTGCTTGCAAGGATAAAGATTTAAAACAACTAAAATTAAGCTATTGTTTCATCCTGAAAGAAAAAAACAAAAAGCATTTATCTCAAAGACAATCTTCACCATTATAATCTGTGATCAAAATCAACATAGTCAAGGTTTATAGGATGATATTGCTAAATAGTTTTGATTTTTATGAAGACTGCATCAGTCAACATTTTCATTCTTTTATATATTTTCTTCATTTCAGAAGCTTTTTTTCATATTATCAGTGGATGCTTGCTTTATTATACTATCTAAAGTAGGAGATGGAGAAGACTCTTGAGAGTCCCTTGGACTGCAAGGAGATCCAACCAGTCCATTCTAAAGGAGATCAGTCCTGGGTGTTCTTTGGAAGGACTGATGCTAAAGCTGAAACTCCAATACTTTGGCCACCTGATGCGAAGAGTTGACTCATTGGAAAAGACTCTAATGCTGGGAGGGGTTGGGGACAGGAGGAGAAGGGGACGACAGAGGATGAGATGGCTGCGATGGCATCGATGGATGTGAGTTTGAGTGAACTCTGAGAGTTGGTGATGGACAGGGAAGCCTGGCGTGCTGCAATTCATGGGGTCGCAAAGAGTCGGACACGACTGAGCGACTAAACTGATTGAACTGACTGAAAGTAGGAGATGCAATATAAATAAGTATAATTCCAGGCCAAATGTTTATAGGATAAGCTGTGGATTTTAAAAGGGTCTCTCAAACTTTCAAACTCACTATATATTATTACATAATGGCATACTTTCATGTACACTGTTATATGCTAAGACGCTGCTGCTAAGTCGCTTCAGTTGTGTCTGACTCTGTGCAACCCCATAGGCGGCAGCCCACCAGGCTCCCCCATCCCTGGGATTCTCCAGGCGAGAACACTGGAGTGGGTTGCCATTTCCTTCTCCAATACTGTTATACAGAACACACTTTTCTGGGCACTGGCCTAAAGACATAATAAGTATGATTTAATTTCATGCCATTTAGTACTCAAAATGTTTTTGAGAAATAACCTCATTAACCTGACCTTACAGATACAGAAAGGAGGCACATAGGATTAAGTTACCTAGTAAGCCAATTGATAGCTATTTTTTTAGGGATGGAGTATATGATCACTACTCCAGTGTTTCTCTGGTCACTGACAAAATAAATGGCAAATCAGAAGCACTATACTCAGTAACTCCTGGATTCAAGACTCCTTATGATCAATACTAAAAAAAGAAGTGAAGACAGGGCATGAAATGCCTAACAGGAAAAGGGGCCAAGGCAAAAGCAAAATTGCTCTCACTTCACCTTTTTGAGGAAGAGCATCTCTATATGCCAAACCTTTTCTTAAGCTTCTTTAGAAGTGTCTCACTATATGCTGCAGAGTTTTTTTGTTTTTTTTTTTTAATGACAGCCTCTGAGAAAATTCAGTGATGGAGATTAGCACATGGCTTTCTTCTTTCCTTTTGTATTCATGATTCATTAGCTACTCTGACCAGACAGTCCCTTGCTGTGACACTACATGTTTCCTTCCAAGAGATAAACTGAGATTATTTTGGCAAATAAATGTGTTAGCCCTTCACATTTTATGTTTGTTATTCTACTCAGAAATTTTTGTTATTTTTGTTTACTTATTTATTTACCATCAGCTCAGTTCAGTTCAGTCGCTCAGTCGTGTTCGACTCTTTGCGACTCCATGAATTGCAGCACTCCAGGCCTCCCTGTCCATCACCAACTCCCGGAGTTCACCCAAACTCATCTGCATCGAGTCAGTGATGCCATCCAGCCATCTCATCCTCTGTCGTCCCCTTCTCCTGCCCCAATCCCTCCCAGCATCAGGGTCTTTTCCAATGAGTCAACTCTTCGAATGAGGTGGTCAAAGTATTGGAGTTTCAGCCTCAGCATCAGTCCTTCCAATGAACACCCAGGACTGAAATTACAGAAAGGGGTTCAGTCTGCTTTGGCCACCTTATGTCTATGCTACGGTTTTCTGGTGTAGGGCAACAGTGATAATGACTGCCTTATCAACAATTACAATTCAAAGAGGCAGACTTGTCCACAGGATTTTTATTCTAATCTAGACTCATTATCTTAACCCCCTCTGATACAAACCAATTTGTAGTCAGAAATGATGGCTGAATGATAGTAGAATCAATAGGAAGTTATAGAGTGTCTTGGAAAATTGCTTCTTGGTGTTTTTTGGCAGGATTCAAATGCAGAAATTTAACAGGAGATACAGAAATGAGTCTAGACTGCTTAACTCTTCCTTTATAAAGGAATAAAGTTATAATTACATTTGTATTCAGTGCTGCTTACTGGTGACAGTAATAAGAATAAAAACAGTATCAAGTAACAAAGACCAGAGTACTCAGAAACTCCAATTAGCCCAGGCTAACAAGCCTTCATAGGACATTGCACTATTCCATGATGATGGATTCCTATTGCCTTTTTTGCTTATGCATCATCAGGAATTTCTTTATTTCTCAGCTATCATCCATGTTTTGAGATGGCAAAGTAAGAGTTCTAATGTGTATCATCTTGAAATTCCAAGGGCATTATTAAATAAAGATTATTTCTAAGATTTTCCTGATATCTCAGTTGGTAAAGAATCCACCTGAAATGCAGGAGACCTCCGTTTGATTCCTGGGTCCAGAAGATCCTCTGGAGAAGCGATAGGCTACCCATTCCAGTATTCTTGGGCTTCCCTTGTGACTCAGCTGGTAACGAATCTGCCAGCAAATGGGAGACCTGGGTTCAATCCCTAGGTTGGGAAGCTCCCCGGGAGAAGGGAAAGGCTATTATTAAATAACGATTATTTCTAAAAGCTAAAGTCAGTTGAGAAACATGTAGAGGATGGCATGACAAAGTCTATGGTCTTATTGAGACATATGTTTTGTAAAGTAAACCCACAACATCCCAACTACTTATTTGCAAATAATGGTTTAATTTCAATGTCAGCCTAATTGTATAATACCTTGATAAAGGTAAATTAAAAGTTGTAGGTATATAGACAGAGGCACAGAATGATATTTCACAATTGATCTTTTTTCTCAGATAAATCTCTCAGATTTATCATATAAATTGCTTTTTACAGTATCCTTTTGAGGTCCAAAAGAAAATAATTATATCAATCCTCATTTTTCAGAAGCAAAAAAAAGATTAAAACTCAGGTTAAAATGTTTACCCAGGATGACATAAATATTAGAGCTGTGAGTAGAACTCATGTATTCTGATTCCATACCAAGTGCTGATTACACCATACTGTAATCACTAATTACACTATACTGTACACTGTTGTGGGTTTACATTACTTTCCAATAGTCTAAATTATCACTATGATAGTATTCTCAATAAATCATTAAGACATTCAATAATTACTTACTGACTGTATGCCAGGCACACTTACAGGTTTTGTGTTTACACAAAATGTGAAACAAAATCTGTACCATTACAGAACTAACATTCTTGTGGGGGAGATGGGTAATTAACTAATTAATGTATATACAACAAAATAGCATGAATTTGTATATGTTTAGAATAAGAAAAAGAATATCACACAAACTGGTTATTATATCACATACCTTATAAAAACTCCTTCAGCTCATCTTTCCTTCTAGCTAAATTCCATTCTGGGGCATTTTTATAGAAAATGTCGTCACACTGTTGAATATTGTTAATGGTAAATGATTGTTTCTCATAACTGATGTTTCCTTCCTCTTAAAGAACCTTTGCTACTATAATTTCAGATTTCTTTCTGCCTTTTTAACTCTATCTGAGTGGGGGGCTGTTCCCATTGATTTTATTTGTTAAATACACATAGCATAACTATCCTTTTCTTCTTCTTGGATATGAATGGCCTTCGAGATGCTTGCATTTTACTGGTCCTTCAGGAAAAGGCCTTCTAGGACAATCTAGGACTGAGTCTGTCTGTGATCCTGACATTCAGCCAGGAAAACTCATCTGGCCAACAGATATAAAGCCAATGGTTCACTGTAATTTTTTAAGATTTTTTTTTTTTAATGTGGACCATTTTTAAAGTCTCTATCAAATCTGCCACAACACTGTTTCTGTTCCATGTTTTTGGTCCCTTGGCTATGAGGCACATGGGATCCTAGAGCCCCAGTCAGGGATTAAACCCATACTCCCTGCACCAGAAGGTGGAATCCCAACCATTGGACCTCCAGGAAAAGTCCCTACATGGCTCACTTTAGATTTTAGGATGAATGAAGATTTTGTTTTGGTTCTGTACCTACTATCTACTTTGTTTTATATTTCAACTTGTTCAGAATCCAAGTAGAACAGAAAATGTTATTTGAGGGGTGGACCCTTCAATATCAATTTACTTATCTTTTCCCTTTTATCCCATACTCTCTTGACCCAATTTCATTAGGGCTTTCACCATCATTAACTCTGCTCTTGTCAAAGTCACTAATGCATTCTACAATCTGAAATACATGATTCATTCTAACACATAACCTTAGTCAGTGTCTCTGTTGCATTGAACACAGTTGCTTACCTCCTACATCTTTAAAACACTATCTGATTTTGTGGAAGCCCCACTAACCTGATTTATTTTTCATCTCACTAAATACTATTTCTCAATATCCATTGCTGATTCTTCTTTTCTACTTTGAGGCTTTGACTTCTCCCTTTTATATAGATTTGTGCTGCAAGTGATGCCATCCAGTTACAAGGCTTTGAGTATCAACTTTATATGCTGGTTACCACAAATTACTATCTTTGACACGCCCCTAAATTCTAAAGTTTAACCCAAATGTTACTTGACATTTCAACTTGTGATTCTACTATGCATCTCAAAAGTAACATGTTGAAATGCTAACTTTTCTCCACACCTACTACTCAAACCTATTAATGATTTTAACAGTTCTAGTTCAGTATACCTTAGCTTTTATCTCTTTGTATTTACATTATATGAAAAAACTAGAAAGGTTTACTGACTCCCCTTTCAAAGTGCACCAAACTCTGACTCCTTCTCATCACCTCTACCCCTATATACATATCTTACTTCTAATGAATAGCCATCCCTCATCTTCTATGATTGCTTTATCTGTGGTCTATCCTTGTTCCATTAGAGGCTATTCTCCACACAACAGCTAGACTAAGTCCTCAGAACTATAATTCCAATTATGCCACTGCCCTCCTCATGGCTTCCATTTGATTCTCTTTATACTCAGAATGTCACAGATCTTGCCATGGTCTGTAAGGTGCCCTGGCAAGCTTTGCCATGTCACCCTGGGGTTACTGTCTGAATATTCTCATTTTTTTCACTGCCTTCCAGCCACACTTACTTCCTCTATCTATGCTTCTTGATTAGCTACATACTACTCACCTCAGGATCTTTGCAAAGGAGAATGCCTCTCCATCCTAAAGTTTATTCTTTCGCTTCACACAAGATCTGCTCAAATGTGCCCTCCAAAGAGACCCCTATCTCTCTCCCCCTCCTCCACCTATCTATTGATCAATTAGCATTTTCTACTAGAATATAAGATACTTTATGTTTATTTCTTTTTTTTATATCCAGGTCAAAATGGTTACTGACACATAGTAGGTGCATAATTGAATACTTCCTGAATACATAAATCAAAGGAATCTCCAATCCTGTGAACCCATTAAAAGGAAGTGAAATAAAATGATAATACATTAAAAGTGGAAGAGGGTCAAATGATAAAGTATAGATTACAGAACTAACTCCCAAATTTTAGAGTTTCAAAATATTGTATGTATACATAATATCAGGAGATATTTTGGTTTATTCACAATGGTTTCAATCTCATAACATTTTCTTCCTATTATAAACAAAAATACCACACCCTAAGCTGAGTCTCACTAATTTCTGTATTGATAGTCTATCAACAATTGAAGAGAGAACCTGGATACATTTATTTCAAACCTTCACTCTATTCAATCAATGTCTGCCAACATTTCTTTGCATCTTATATCAGTTCAGTTCAGTTCAGTTGCTCAGTCGTGCCCAACTCTTTGCAACCCCATGAATCACAGCACGCCAGGCCTCCCTGTCCATCATCAACTCCTGGAATTCACTCAGACTCATGTCCATCGAGTCAGTGATGCCATCGAGACATCTCATCCTCTGTCATCCCCTTCTCCTCCTGCTCCCAATCCCTCCCAGCATCAGAGTCTTTTCCTGATGAGTCACCTCTTCGCATGAGGTGGCCAAAGGACTGGAGTTTCAGCTTTAGCATCATTCCTTCCAAAGAAATCCCAGGGCTGATCTTCAGAATGGACTGGTTGGATCTCCTTGCAGTCCAAGGGACTCTCAAGAGTCTTCTCCAACACCACAGTTCAAAAGCATCAATTCTTCGGTGCTCAGCTTTCTTCACAGTCCAACTCTTACATCCATACATGACCACAGGAAAAACCATAGCCTTAACCAGACGGACCTTTGTTGGCAAAGTAATGTCTCCGCTTTTCAATATGCTATCTAGGTTGGACATAACTTTCCTTCCAAGGAGTAAGCGTCTTTTAATTTCACGGCTGCAGTCACCATCTGCAGTGATTTTGGAGCCCAGAAAAATAAAGTCTGACACTGTTTCCACTGTTTCCCCTTCTATTCCCCATGAAGTGATGGGACCAGATGCTATGATCTTCGTTTTCTGAATGTTGAGCTTTAAGCCAACTATTTCACTCTCCATTTTCAATTTCATCAAGAGGCTCTTTAGCTCTTCTTCACTTTCTGCCATAAGGGTGGTGTCATCTGCATATCTGAGGTTATTGATATTTCTCCCAGCAATTTTGATTCCAGCTTGTGTTTCTTTCAGTCCAGTATTTCTCATGATGTACTCTGCATATAAGTTAAATAAACAGGGTGACAATATACAGCCTTGATGTACTCCTTTTCCTATTTGGAAGCAGTCTGTTGTTCCATGTCCAGTTCTAACTGTTGCTTCCTCACCTGCATACAGATTTCTCAAAAGGCAGGTCAGGTGGTCTGGTATTCCCATCTCTTTCAGAATTTCCCACGGTTTATTGTGATCCACACAGTCAAAGGCTTTGGCATAGTCAATAAAGCAGAAATAGATGTTTTTCTGGAACTCTCTTGCTTTTTCCATGATCCAGCAGATGTTGGCAATTTGATCTCTGGTTCCTCTACCTTTTCTAAAACCAGCTTGAACATCAGGAAGTTCACGATTCACATATTGCTGAAGCCTGGCTTGGAGAAGTTTGAGCATTACTTTACTAGCATGTGCTGCTTCTGCTGCTAAGTTGCTTCAGTTGTGTCTGATTCTGTGCGACCCCATAGAGGGCAGCCCACTAGGCTCCTCTGTCCCTGGGAGATGAGTGCAACTGTGTGGTAGTTTGAGCATTCTTTGGCATTGCCTTTCTGCATCGTATATAAATTCTTCTAATTATTAGATATTTTAGTTGAGAACATTTTATGTATGTACTATTCATATGAAAACAAACATCAGAGTAGAGTTGGGTTGAAAATACTGTTCTACAGTAATGATGTAATGGAAAAACAACAAAATTATAACAAAAGCAGCAAAATATCTGAAAGACACACACACACACACATCATGCTCTGCCTTATGATCACCGTGATGCTGCTAATAAACAAGACAGTAGAGGATTCTTCTCTTCCTCAATATGGTGGCCATATTGCTATCAGGAGTGAGTGCCCGGCGGACAGTACCTGAGGCCAAACCTGCCTGGATACAGAAAACAGTGAGGGCAGAGACATGCCTGGAATTAAGGGTATAAAGGGTGCTTGGACACCATGGCAGACCAACCAGTGGTCAACTTTATACGGTAAGCCCATCTGACAGACATGAGGACTGTAAACAGGACAGACATGACTCTTTGCTTTTTAAAGTATTTTAGAAATATTTACATAGAGGATGAGCTTAAAGAAAAACATATTTTTGAATGCTTTTGCACTATTGAAACCCAATATTAGTTTATCTGAGATAATGTGCCTTAAATAACATTGAGTCTTATGTTAGTAAATTGGCATACTTGCATATATACTTAAAATATTTTTTCTTTAATTCTTCGTGTGTTTATGGTAAGATTTCCCCCCTCATCAAATATTCCTGATATTCCTGCAAAAATATGTTAGTATTCATCCGGCTTCATACTATTCCTCAAAATTTATGTTCTGATATGCATCTAAAGTATTATTTCAGAACATTCTATTCTGCTATAAAAAAAAAACAAAGTAAATACACTAGGATAATAGATAAAACTAAGTATAGAAGCAAGATGTTTGAGAGATGTGCTATATATAAATATTGTAAATAGAGTATATATGTACATAAATAATGTAAATAGAATACATATGTACTGAACATTGTCAGAAAGGGATAAAGGACCAAGAAGTAAGAACCATTCATGATACAATTAATGGGATACATGGAGAATAGGATGATAATGCAGAGAAAAACACATGAGTCACATAAGACACTCAATATTTATGTCCTCCATTTATCAAGCTCCATTCTGGTCATATTGATTCTGGTTCCAAGTGCCCTTAACACTACAGAAATCCATAACAGTTCAACACATGTTTTTCCTTTTTTTTCTCTCCTGCATCTTACTCATATAGGAAGTGTGTATTGGCTCCAGGCACTTTCTATCTGTTAACCCCCCTTATTTCAACCTCATCATCAGAGGATACTGCTTATGTGTGAGAAAGTGACAGGACATGTGAAGATGGTTGGTGGAACAAGGACCCAGCTAGGGAGCCCCTTCCACCACATCTGTACCCTGTTCTCAGCGTGCTGCCTTATCCTTTCTCCTCCCCCTAGATTTTTGCCACAACTTTTAAGTTCATTTGTAAACCATGTTATTCGTGCATCTTAAGTTGCTCTTAACAGGCTTTACTGATTTGTAACCTCTGGAAGAACCTGGTTGAGAGCGAATGTGAAGGTTACCACTGTATCAGTGTAATTTATCACACGAAAGACGCTCTCATGTGATGATCAACTGTAATGCTTCCTATCATTTGTCATCATGATGTAATAGATTTGTTACTACAATTTGATGGTGCTCTCCACAGAGCAAAAATATAAGAAAACTAATGTTAATAGAGTGAAATTGATCATTTAAATCACCTAGTAAATTGGCCCAAAGAAGTATTTTTCAATGCAAAATGAAATGTCTTTTGCTTGGACAAATATATATATATATATACCTTTCCAATTAAATAATATTCATAATATAGTATATTGTTATTTAATAGTTTGACTCAAGATCCAGAAAAATGAATAAATCTAGCAAAAGGATAGATTAGGGCATACTGTGAGAGAAAGGCAATCACAGATGGCCCAAGGCAGTGACTACAGTAACTGAAGCTAGCAACCAAGAACAGCTTTTTAAAATAAACAGAGTGGAAAAGCTTTAGTTCTGAATTCCTCTTTGCAAAAAGGAGTAGGAAATAACAAAAAACTTTAAGTGTGCATGAGTGTATAATACACACTTATCAATAAATTACAGCAAAGATTTAGACTAATTTTATCTCAAATTACTTGTTACTATTTAGCTAAACAAGGTTGCAGGCAGATTGGAAGAAAAATGGTAATAGTTTCAATGGTAGAAATGTCAATTTCTTAATAACAAGGAAAGAAGAACATTTTAGATTATGATATTCGGATGATTTAAGACAACTATCGATAAAAACAGATGAAGATGTTCTCAACTAACAGCCAGAATTTTATTTTTTGGATGGATTTCCATGCCTTTCTCCAGGGGATCTCCCCAACCCCGGTCTCCTGCATTGCAGGTAGATTCTTTACTGTCTGAGCTGCCGGGGAAGCCCTTAAAGAGAAAAAGAAAGGACAAAAATTTCTAATGAAGTGGGGTGGGGTGGGGTGCAGGGGTAGAAGGAGGATGGCGGATTCTGTTTGCTCGGCACTTCCATCACATGTGAACTGAGAAAGGAGGAGGGAGGCATGAAAGAGAGATGGGAGGGAGAAAGATGGAAGGAAGGAAGGGAAGGTGGGAGGGAAAGAGGGAGGGAAGGAAGGAGGGAGGAAATCAAGGAAGTACTGCAGATATCCTTGATCTTACAGTGACTGCTTTTAACTCTAATAGCCTGGAGGGAACTGTCGCTAAATCTTAATTCTTGCTTGAGTGATTAATGAAAGTCTAACTTGATTTCCTAGTTGATGAAGCTTAAAATTATAAATCATACTTCGATTTATTTTTTTTTAGCTCAGGCTACAAGATACAGATAGTGTAAAAAAACGATTGTATTTTGAATATTTAAAGGGCTGATTTTTTGGTTGGATTATCCAGGCCCCCTGTTTCTTTCTCTCCTGCTTCCTGATGTCTGCCTTTGGGCCATTTCACTGCTCATTAACACCTCCATCTCTGTGGGTAAGGGGCTGGGGAGAAAGATTTAACCAAATACCTTCTGTGCCTTGAATAAAAGAAAGAACAGAAGTTATTAGTAGAAAGTTAAATTTAGGGAATACATATGAAGTTCAATTATCCTGACTTGTTCTTTCTCTATTTCTATGAGCAACTGAGAATTTCTTGATTTATATTTTATTCAATCTCCTACAAATTTTCTCAAAAAATCAATCATCCTGAGCATGGGTTAGCAAATCACACCAACCCAGATTGCATTCACTGCTTCACTTCCATCAAGTATGAGGTTTGAGACCTTGACAAGTTATCTGACCATTCTGATTCTGTTTTCTCTATAAAATGCATAACCTGAACATACTGTGAAAAATTAGACAGCATTTTAACAGCTCATTAAAGGGACTAAGATATATTAGAGCTCAAAAAATGTCAGAAACCACCTACCTCTCTTTCCTCTTTTGTCTAAGGAGAAAAAAAAAGAAATTTAACATTTTACTTGCCTTCACTTTATTATCTTTTAAAAAAAAAATTAAGGATAAGACTGTATTTTTAGGACTCTTAGTACTTTATGCTGATACCTTGAACAATAATGTGGCAGAATCCACCCAAATCTCATTTTAAACAAACTCTTTTTCAGGTTCTGTACTATGGTTTAAGGTTGTTTTACATGAGTGTAACACATATAAAAATATAAAAGAAGGCTTTCTTTCCAAAAACTATGACCAAAAATGTTTTTTGTCAAAGGGGAATACTTTATGATTACCTAAAAAATATACAATGTATGGTGTAAAGATTCTATTGAAAAAAAATCAAATTCTGATGCATATTTTTTGGGTCTGTCTATATATTTTGATTTTTTTAAATTGTAACTTTATATTTTTATTGTTTTAATTAATAACATTATTAAAAATGTTGACCACAGATCAAATTTTATTTTATTTTTATTTTTTAAATTTTATTTTATTTTTAAACTTTACAAAATTGTATTAGTTTTGCCAAATATCAAAATGAATCTGCCACTGGTATACATGTGTTCCAAATCCTGAACCCTCCACCATCCTCCCTCCTCATACCATCCCTCTGGGTCGTCCCAGTGCACCAGCCCCAAGGATCCAGTATCGTGCATTGAACCTAGACTGGCAACTCGTTTCATACATGATATTATACATGTTTCAATGCCATTCTCCCAAATCTTCCCACCCTCTCCCTCTCCCACAGAATCCATAAGACTGTTCTATACATCAGTGTCTCTTGCTGTATCAAATTTTAATTTCATAATTTATTGGTCATTTAATTTTGTTTTCTTGCTGCCATAACAAATTACCAACAATTCAACAGCTTTGGATGACATAAAATACTATAAGTCAGAAGTCCTATACTGATTTCACTGTGCTAAAATTAAGGTTTAATCATGGCTGCATTCCTTTCTGGACATTCAGTCATTCAAGGCAATGGTGAAATGCAGTTTCTTCTGGTTGTGGGGCTGAGATTGTTAACCCTCCTGGCTGTCACACAGAGATGGAGTGTCTGTGTGCATGAGTCTCCTTTTTATGTGTATTCCTATGGTTATAAAATTCTAACAAAATAATTTGTCATGATTTTTTTCTAATTTTAAATAAAAGTTCAACTGCAAATAAGAATACACTTCTGCTATAATACATCTGAATTTTCATTGCTGTCTTTTTTTTAGATCATTTTTATCAATGATTATATATTAACTAATCTCATAAGATTATACTAATGTTTTTATATGATGCTACATATAAGCTAACAAATTATGGGTCTCCTGATCAACTCTATAGGAATATACATAATAACTTAAAAATAACCAATGAATTACCTATATGTTTAATAAAATAGTAATCCCCTATATAAATACTTTTATATGATGTTACCTATAAGCAACATATTATGTGTCTCCCGATAAACTGTATAGGAATATACATAATAACTTAAAAATAACCAATGAATTATCTATATGTTTAATAAAATAGAAATCGATTAGAAATTAAAAATTGAATTTCTATATTTGTATTTTCTTCTGTAAAGTGAGATAAATTAATAATAATTCATAGCTTACATATGTGAAGTAAATCTTTTTTTCTAGGTAAAATTGCTTTCTTTGTTTCTCCTTTAATACACATATAAGAACAGTAATCCAAAGTATTTTAGAAGGGTGACTTTTTCCCTGATTATATTCTTCCTTAGTCTGGTATAGCTCTTTCTATCAGATTCTTCTTTTGGGGTTTTTCTTTTCACTTGGGGGTGTGGTGGGGAGAATGGCTAGTTGATTGTAAACTACTCCAAGAATTTTATCTTATTTATTAATACTAAATTAGAATAAGTATGCTTATTATTCCAGATAAAGAACATGACCACATCTTTTTTTGGTAGTGTTTTTATTTTTCTTCTGTTTTTTTTTTTAAGGCTTTAACTCCTTCCTCTCTGGATGTGATCTGATCACCTAGGATTAAGAATGAGAGGTAACTTTGGGGTAGCAGATACTGTGACCCATTATGGCCCAGCACCTTCAAGAGGGTGTTTTACCCTGAGAAATAACTGTCCTATGAAGTAAAGCAATGTGTTATTTAAAGCTGTGATTTTGGACTAAGGCTTATTTAGGTACAAAATTCCTACCATGAATGGAACTTTGACATATCTCCTCCTCATAAGCGTGCTACCCCTACTCTTCATAGCAGTGGACAGATGAAAATATCTAGTCTCATCTGTGGTGCTTCAGACCTGACCTTCTTGAGCAAGTGAAGTAGAAGGAACCAGCGATTCATCCTCAAGCATGCTATCCATCCACTCAGGAAATCAAGCTCTTCCCTCCTTCCTTAGCCTGTTCTTTCCCCTAAGAGCATCAGTGCTCTGATGCTCAGCTCTATATCTGCTAACATTTATCTCTTCATACTGTGAGGTGACAGAAAATGACAATTTAATACAGATTGCTCTGGATATTTTGAAAATCCCTCATCTAAGTGTAACTTTCAAGAGAAAGCAGCTCAGCCCAGTTTTGAAAATACACTGTCCAAGGGCTCTACATATCTTACCAACAGCAGCTCTTAATACACTGAACAATTTTGTCCAGAATTTTATAATTTTAAAAGACACATCATGGACAGTATCAAGTGTCTCTTTGACACATTAAGCAGAAGTAATGTAGGAAGTATTTGGAAGAATAACAGAAATAAAGGGGGCATCTGGGTGAGTCATCTGTCTTCTACATTAAACAGAGTAGTTCATAGTATACATGCAAATACAAACACACACACACACATATGAATACACACAAACACACACACACACATGAACATTTTGTTTGAGCTTTTAAAGGAAATGGCTTTCACCAATAACAAATCATTAAGCAGAGTTTATATATGATATGACCAATTATTATTCCATTTTATTTTAATGGAAATAAATATCGTTAGATTTTCTCACATGCCATTTTGAAGTTCTTGGTTGACTCTGAAGTAACACACCTTTTTAAAATTACAGTTTAAAAATCAACCGAGATTTCTCCAAACATTATGTAATAGATAACATGTTTCTTTTTGTAGCTCATGAGCTCAACCACTTAATCATAATTTTATGATGAAGTCGGGGTTATTTTTATATCCAGTTTTGAAGGTTACTATTGATTTCATTATTGCTTAAGAAAAGTCAGAATAAATTGTATAAATCTATATTCATATCAAAATATTACACAGTATTTCAGTTTTCTTTGCTTAAATCTTGATTACATTGAAAGATAAAGCTGGATTCATGGGAAATATAAAACTATCTTTTTCTCATCAAGTGTCTACTTTTAATAAAATATTGTCAAAATAGAAACATGCTCTATGTCAATTCTTTTTTAAAAAAATAAGTGTGCCTAATTATAATATGCCATGGTGACTGGCATGAATTATGTTCAATATTCAGAAAGGCAGTATTATTCCAATAAAAAAATATAGAGAGCTACCTACCATGACCTTGCAGAATATACTAATTACAGGTTTTTCTCCCAAAATATTTATACAAGTAACAATTCTTATTTCCTGTGGCATTTTAAGAAAAACTGCCCAATCAGCCATAAATATATCAGTATACCTATAAGGTTCCCTACCCAAATGGCAATTTTATTTTCAATTTTATTTGGTAAGCAGATATTGAATATTTGAAGGAGACTGTTTCAAAAGTCTAGAAGATGAAAATGGCATTCCTATTAATTAGAGTTCTTTTTATTCTGGTGGACAACTGAAATGTCATTTGGAAAGTTACCTTGATGTTGTGGTAGCCTCCAAGGACATTGCCAAGCACATTATCCCAGAGCTGGGGGTCAAGACTAAATTAAGATGCAGAGATCATATAGCCTATTACATTATATAAAATAAGGCAAGAAACAAAGGGAAAGATAAGTGATTGGCTAACACTTAAGACATGGTGAATGTAGGGTAGAAAGAACACTCTACCTTAATTCTGTATTAACCAATCTTCTTATATTCTCCCTCTTTCTCTCTCTTTGACATATCAGATTTCCCTTCTGATCATATGCATACAAGATGAGACACAGACAGCAAACATATACTTGCTCCATCAGAGTGACTCAAGGCCAACTACTCCTTGAGAGACAATTGTATCTCCCCAGACAACCTGATGAATAGTCCCTTTTAAAAAAATCTGTTTCTGGTGGTGGTGGTGGTTTATGTCTGAGGAAATAACATGAATGGGACCAGAATGAGACCATAACCAGTTGTTACCAGTAGAAGGAGGTGAAATTTAGGGATGATATAGCTATTAATACTAATCTGGAATTAATAAAATATGTCCCTTATGATGACATCTTTTTCCATCCTTTCCATCTGTAAGCAACATTCTTGTCTGCTCTATCTTTTAAAACATATATTCCATTTATTCTATCTTTAATGAGTTATGTTTCTGATTTACTCTCTGAATTTCATGTATCTTATGAATTCTGCCTACATGTCACAAACTATCAGATCATCTAATATCTATAAATAGCATTTTCAGGAGTATAACTTTCTGTTTTGGTTTTGTTCTCTACAGAATATCTTTAATTATACTGCAAAGACTTATTACATAAAAATTTTTGATCTTCAAAACTTTTTCTTAACGTCTTGCCAATTAATTTAAACAGCCATTCACAACAAAAATGATCATGTATCTGCAATGGCTTAGAAGCAATCTAACTTATATTGAACAACATCATCCAGGTGGCAATGGATTTTTGAAGTGTCATAAAATGAATACTGTTAAGTATTGGGTTGGTCAAAAGGTTTGTTCAAGTTTGTCCATAGATAGTACAGAAAAACTGGACAAACTTTTTGGCCAATCCTATATTTCACTACCATGTTAAGAAATGTGTGAAGTGCATGAGATGCTATATTCTCTTTGAGCTGCTTTTTTGTTCTGTGTCATAGTTTGAGAGAGGGATCCCAGAGAATTGTGCTTCAGGCTTCTTCACTCAACTTCTTCAATAATAACTTTCTTACTCAGTTAAATAAATCTCTCTACAGTAGTCAGATTGTGTTCCTACAAACTTTTTTAATGGAATACCAGAAAAATGTATGTTATATTATTGAAGTTAAGAAAAGAAAATAAAGACATCCAAAAGTTTCCAAGTTTGCCTGGATGCTAGTAGATAATTACTTCAACTATTTTGACAGTTGACAAACTAAATTCTTAACTCACGACCATGACCCAAACCTTCATCTGTACTGTTCTGCTTGAAATTCCCATTTGTTATGATCGCTCTGGTAACTAACCATTTCCCTCACTTTTAATTTTTGCCTTACAATGTGTCACTGTTATCCCAACTCAGCAGTTGGGTCTTCTAGAAAAATCTGCTAATCCCTCAAGGTATATTACCAAATATTTCCATGGAATGCCCTCTCTTGTCTGTTTTTTCTGAAACTCATTTTTTTCCTTTATCATTTTCATAATATAATTGACTATATCATCTAATCACGCAAAAAGCAATCAATAAAAATTAGATTTAGTTCATATACTGGTGGCTCAGATGGTAAAGAATCTGCCTGCAATTCAGGAGACTAGGGTTCAATCTCTGGATCAGAAAGATCCCCTGGAGAAGGGAATGGCAACCTACTCTGGTATTCTTGCTTGGAGAATTCCAAAGACAGAGGAGCCTTTGGGGTCATAAAGAGTCAGACACGACTAAACCACTAACACTTTCACATTCATATGCAGAAGTTTATTAATTTGGCTAACTTTGACATTTACATATTGACTCCACAAAAATATGTTTTTCCTTCAAAACTTGCTGTTTCTGAATTTAGAAATAAATGTTTAAATTATAAAAATTAGAAACTGTTGTTGAGATGATATTTACTTGCATGAAAGTGAAAAGTAAAATGAAGTTGCTCAGTCGTGTCCGACTCTTAACGACCCCATGGACTGCAGCCCACCAGGCTCCCCTATCCCTGGGATCCTCCAGGCAAGAGTACTGGAGTGGGTTGCCATTTCCTCCTCTAATGCATGAAAGTGAAAAGTGAGTGAAGTCGCTCAGTCGTGTCCGACTCCTAGTGACCGCACGGACTGCAGCCCGCCAGGCTCCTCTGTCCATGGGATTTTCCAGGCGAGAGTACTGGAGTGGGGTGCCATTGCCTTCTCTGACTGACTCTAAAGCACTCTTCAAATTCCAGTCACTGGCAGCTCATAACATGTTCCTCAATATATCTCAGGTGATGATCAAGGAGAAAAGCAAGAAAATATTTATTAATATCTTTCTAATAATTTTTCCAACTTTTTCTCATTTTCTTTCTGGATTTGATCAACATGGATCGTGATAACCTTACTGTGGCAAAGTGTTAGCATAGTTATCTAAGGGGTAATCATCAAAACATGTTGGTTGAAAAGCTTGAAATATTTCATGTTGGAAAACATATTTCAGGATTGACATTAGAAATGACACCAACAGGTATAATCTTATATTATCCATTACTCTATGTTTAATTTTGATATTGAAATCAGTTGATGGTATAATATACCAAACAAAGCTTTTATTTTGTCTAGTTTCTTCATTCATTTAAATAATCTTGTCACTTCGAAACAGATTTAAAATCCTAGTAAAATCACCTCTGCTAGAAACTACATATTTTTTCATGCTGTAATAAAAGCAACATTTGAGAAAATTAGCAGCCATCAGAAATAAAATAAGCCTGACAAATAGACATAGTCATTTTTAAAGGATATCACTAATAGAAATATAATAAATAATAGTGATTATTTATATTTGGAGAATTACATATGAAAACTTGTTAAACAGATGTTCTCCTTGGTATACTCATATTTTTAGATAATATATTAATCAATGAGTTCCAAGCCAATCATGAATATTTTCTTTTCTTGGCTGAAAGTTTAAAAAGATTGTAAATTTAATCTGAGATGGGAATCAAATGAGTGAGTTCATGATATGCTGTGAAGTGAAGTGAAGTGAAAGTCACTCCGTATGTCCTACTCTTTCTGACCCCATGGAATATACAGTCCATGGAATTCTCCAGGCCAGAATACTAGAGTGGGTAGCCAGATGTTCCCTTCTCCAGAGGATCTTCCCAATCCAGGGATTGAACCCAGGTCTCCCCCATTGCAGGCAGATTCTTTACCAGCTGAGACACAAGGGAAGCATAATATGCATTTTATTATATTATAATTTTATTATATTTTATTATAGTTTCATTATAATTTTGAAGCTACATTTTCAGGTCTGTAGTTTAGAATAGAACTTCCTTGAAAGTACTGCTTAGTATCTAGGGAGTTGCAGCTTTTCTCTTTTGGTACTATTTATTTTGAGCAGTTAACTTCCTACTTCTTAGGGTCTGACAAGGCTTTAATCAAGGTGTTGGTTCAGCTTCTTTTTATAGCTTGGGGTACTCCTCCAAGTTTCTGTGCTGTTGAAAGGCTTCTTTCTAATTCTAGGCTCTCGCTTCTTCTTTTTTAGAGAAGTTATCTATGACTGATTTACATATTTCAATTTAATTTTAATTTTCCTGTTGAAGTATACCTGATTATAAAATTATATAAGTTTAGGTGTATAACATAGTGATTCAATATTTTTTGAAGATTATACTCCATATAAGGTTATTATAACATATTGGTTGTATGTCACTACGCTGTACTTTTTTTTTTTTTTTTTCTTTTGGCCATGCCACACAACTTATGGGATCTTAGTTGCCTAACTGGGGATTGAACCTGGGCCCTCAGCAATGAAAGTCCTAACGACAAGACTACCACAGAATTTCCTACATTACACTCCTGCATCTTGTTTATTTTATAACTAGTATTTCCAATCTCTTAATCCCTTCTCCTGTCTTGCCTCCCCACCTTCCCCTCTCCTCACTAGTAACCACTAGTTTGTTCTCTGTATCTGTGGGTCTGTTTTGATTTTATCATATTCATTCACTTATGTAACTTTTTAGATTCCATATACAAGTGCAAATGTACATCATCATTTTTATCTAACTTATTTCATTAAGTTTAATACTCTCCAAGTCTACCCATGTTATTTCAAAATGGCAAAGTCTCATTCTTTTATGGTTGAGTAATATTCCATCACAGGTCCTTGCCATACAGACGCTTACTTCTTCAAAATAGTAAGACTAGTCATTAGAGAGAACCTACAAGCAAGACAGAGCATTATTTAACAGAGCATATAATCAAGGGAAAAACATCCCAGAACCTTTGGGTTATTCTCTTGGTAGAAGAAAGCTGCAGGTCCAGGAGGGGAAAGAATTATACGAAAGCATGATCATCCGTGAGACAAGGACCATGGGTGACCGCTTTTTCATGTTTCCCTCCACCGATGGCATTTTGAAGCCAAAATAAAAACAAAACATGAATCTCATCAAAATAATTTTGAAGCTGCATTTTCAGGTCTGTAGTTTAGAATAAAACTTCCTTGAAAGTACTGCTTAGTATCTAGAGAGTTGCAGCTTTTCTCTTTTGGTACTGTTTGTTTATTTTGAGCAGTTAACTTCCTACTTCTTAGGATCTGACAAGGCTTTAATCAAGGTGTTGGTTCAGCTTCCTTCTATAGCTTGGGGTACTCCTCCAAGTTTCTGTGCTGTTGAAAGGCTTCTTTCTAATTCTAGGCTCTTGCTTCTTCGTTTTTAGAGAAGTTATCTATTAACTGATATCTATCTAGCTAGCTAGCTAGCTGAACTGAGGTATATATTTAATGACTTATTATGGCATTATCTTTTTCTAGAGAGGTTTCACTCTTCTTTCATTGCTAGCCAGAGAAAGTGGGGGACTGATCATCTTAATCCAGTCAGGGACTGATAGGAGTTGAAGCTGGGTTGCATTTAGTTTAAGACTCTTTTTTTGTTCCTTTTTCTTAGGTATAGTATAGGGCTTTCACTTAAGAGCCTAAAGTTTCATCAGGGAGCCTCTCTGGGAAGATCTTGTATTTTAACCCATCTTCCTTGAATATAAGACTGGAAAAAAAAAAAAAAATCCCTCCTCTACTTACTCAGAGCTTTTAGGCTTATATTAAATCTCTCACACTGCAATTTCTGTATCACCAATTATTTCCAGGTAAAAAGCTGCTGATCATTACTTCCTTCTGCTAAGTCATCCCATCCTTGTGATATTTGCCCCTCTCATCCTTCCTTGCTCCAGATATCTGATGCCACTACAGATTTTTTTATTTTAAAATCATTATCTCAATTTTGAAGTCAGTCATTCTAGAAATATTGGCCTTCCACAAATGTTTTTACCATAATAAATCAGAAGTTTTTAATTCTGTCTTAAAAAATTAGACAATTTCTTTCCGTTTTTATATCATTTTTCCTAATATTTTTTCTTTTTTATACCTTACATTTCTCTCTTGATTCTGAGTCCATTCTCCCTTGAGAGTACAGAAAAAATATACTCTTTTCTGTTATTGTTTCTTTGTATTTGTTTTATTTTTGCATTTTACTTAATTGCAGTAGAAATAGAATTCTACTGCATTCTATTTCTGTCATTTCTTCCCATTTTATTGTCTGTTCTCCTTTCAAGAATAATAAAGGGGAAAAAAGGCCTTTTGGAGTAAACTGGGAACCTGGAAACTATGCTGCATGAATGTGAAAAAGTGAAAGTGTTAGTCAATCAGTTGTGTCTGACTCTTTGTGACCCCGTGAACTATAGAGGACAAGTTCCTCTGTCCATGGAATTCTCCAGGCAAGAATACTGGAGTGGGTAGCCATTCCCTTCTCCAGGGGATCTTCTGGACCCTGGGATCAAACCCGTGTCTCTCCATTGGCAGGCAGATTTACCGACTCTCACAGAAATTCTACAGGTTTCTCATCTTATGTATGTCGGTCGCACCATCTAGTGCTGCATAATAAACTATCCCCAAATTTACTGGCTTAAAACAATGATAATTTTATTCTGTCTCATCAGTTTCTGGGTCATGAATTCAGGCATTCCACATGCTGCCAATAGACGTCACAGAGAGGCCTCTGCTGGAGGAGCCACATTTTTGGTTTCATGTGTTTGGGGCTTTGACAGAGCACCTACAAGAAGCCTGTAGGTCAGTGCTGTAGTCAGACTTCTTATCTGACAGCTCAGAGATCCCTGAGACAGTAAGGCCTGGCTTGAAACTGGAAAGAGTCTTCTGTCCTTGTTTCCAGTGTCTCAGAAAGTCACTGCAGTTGCATGTGATTGGTCAAATCACTAAGGCCAGCCCACATTCAAGGAAGGGGAACAGTCTGCCTGTGGATGGAAGAGTAGTAAGCACTGCATGACCATCCCTAGTATATCAATATCACTTCTTAGGTTTTAGTGTTTGCCTTTGCCCCCATTCCTTTTAGGGAAAGCAGGTTTTAAAGGTGGGTTTATAAAGCAGCTCACAGCAAAGTCCATTATTTTATTAGATTATTTAGTGCTTAATTATCACTACTTAGCTTGCTCTCTCTACAGTTATAAAGTAAAATGTTGCTCTATCTCTTTCACACACTGAGTCATAAAGCTAGCAGGGTAAGCAGTCCTAATTAGAGTTTGAAATTATGTGTTATATTCATGCCGATTATAAATCCATTTGACTCAGCTCTAAATCTATACTTTACTTTTTTGATGCTGGGGTGGGCATTCTACATCTATAGTTCTTTGTCATGTGGATTCCTCTTATGCTTTTTCAGCACAAGCACTGGAGGCAGACTGAGGGGGCAGGATGAAGACAGAAGGGACTTGTTAATTTCAGTTTGCCTGTTGTTCCTATCAAAGTCATCCCATGCATGTTGCTTCACCTTGGCTGCAGCAATGGTTTCCCACTTATAGTATAATCTTGCTCTTTGCAAACCATCTCCATCACCCACCCCTTCCCTACTCCACCCCCCAGGACTAGGTGGACTACTGGCTCTTCAAGAGCTCTCCTCTGAACAAATGTGGTATTGCATCAACACGTGTGTCATCTCCTCCTCAGCTATGGCTCTGTGGGACTCTTATATCTGTTCCTAAATATTAGTTGCTCTGAGGTCAGAGTGCTCGTCTGTAAGACTCCTCCTGGGTTACCCGCTAGTGGCTGGCAATCCCTTCTCACGTATCTGATTTTCAGATTATGTGGGACCCACTCTTGGCTTGTAGTTTCTGAAAAATCCAATGTGTTCCACTGTCTCTGAAGGCAAAGCCCATTTTCTCATTAATTACTATCTTACTTCATTTTGTCCTATTTTGTTCAAGTTACCCAATATCTGTTTAATGAATTTCTTGTATTGAATCTTCTCTGTTGAAGTAGCTAGGGTGTGTTTTTGTTGTTGTTGTTGTTTTTCCTAACTGAAGTCTCACAAATGCATTGTGTACTCATCTTCATTCAGTCTCTGTTTCCTTATTGACTCCCTTAGAAAAACAGGTGAAATTTGGAGACTCACTTGAATGGATAGGAATCAGCATTGTATCACCCTCCTTGTTCTCCTCAGCTTAATCTCATCATCTACCTCTTCTACCAAACAGATTCTTTAGTGTCTGAGCCACCAGGGAAGCCCATCTTCTGTCAAATATGTTAGTCACTTAGTGGTGTCCAACTTTTTGCAACCCCATTGTCTGTAGCCTTCCAAGCCTCTCTATCCATGGGAATTTCCAGGCAAGAAATACTGGAATGGGTTGCCATTTCCTACTCCAGCCTCTTCTACCAAGTATGTCATTAATTCCACATCTAGATGTTATGACTGGTTCACTATCACTCCTAAAAGCATCTGTCAAGTGGTAATTCTTAGCCACTCAAGTTAGTTTCCAATGTATTTTAATGATTTCATGATCCATATTTTGTGCCAGATTTTCCAGTTTCCCCCTCATCTTCTCATTGATAACTCTTCCGTAAAGGCCTCTGTGATTGTATGCTGCCAAACTTCTTGGATGGCCTTCTTACCAGAACTCTGCCTATGGTTCACTGCTGAGACTTTGTGTATTGCATCACTATACTCTTTACATGTGAGTTGCTGCTGCTGCTGCTGCGTCGCTTCAGTCGTGTCTGACTCTGTGCAACCCCATAGACAGCAGCCCACCACGCTTCCCATCCCTGGGACTCTCCAGGCAATAATACTGGAGTGGGTTGCCATTTCCTTCTCCAATGCTTGAAAGTGAAAAGTGAAAGTGAAGTCACTCAGTTGCGTCAGACTCTACGACCCCATGGACTGCAGCCTACCAGGCTCCTCCGTCCATGGGATTTTTTAGGCAAAAGTACTGGAGTGGGGTGCCATTGCCTTCTCCGTTACATGTGAGTATCCCTGATCTAATCTAGAGTAAAAAGAGGAGTGGGTAAAACTAATAACAATTTTTCACTTTTCAGTGGCACTAAAATACAAAGAGCATATATAAAGAAATAGTGAGAAATAGCTGAAGGGGAAATTTTTCTGGGTACTGTGGGAGGGAAATAGAAAAGTAGACATTTAATGTGAAACTTTAAGGGTTGTTAAGGGCACTGCAAAAAAAGTTGCTTATGAATTTTATTACTTGGGCAAAGAGAAAGACTGAATTTAAAAAAAAGAAAGAAAGAAACTGTCTTCCAGTTGCTGTTTTCTAAAAGATAGCTATTCAGGGATATGGTGGTTTCCTAAACTTTTGTATAAATATAAGTTATGGACATATTACAGAGGTCTCAGTTTTAGCACCACTTATAAATTCTCCTGGATATTACATTTAAGATGGAATAATTAAATTGTTCTTGTAAGTCTACCAGGATTGCATGAACAGTGTAACTGTTGACCTGGCAATGAACATAGACAATGTCAAACTCAGGTACACAATCCTCCAAATCCCTTAGCACTTTGCCACTAAATCCCACTTTTTAACTTTATATTTTGGGGCTCCAAAATCAGTGAAGATGGTGATTGTAGCCATGAAATTAAAAGATGTTTACTTCTTGGAAGGAATGTTATGGCCAACCTAGATAGCATATTAAAAAGCAGAGACATTACTTTATCAACAAAGGTCCATCTAGTCAAGGCTACGATTTTTCCAGTGGTCATGTATGGATGGGAGAGTTGGACTATAAAGAAAGCTGAGAGCTGAAGAATTGATGCTTTTGAACTGTGGTGTTGGAGAAGACTCTTGAGAGTCCCTTGGACTGCAAGGAGATCCAACCAGTCCATCCTAAAGGAAATCAATCCTGGGTGTTCATTGGAAGGACTGATGTTGAAGCTGAAACTCCAATACTTTGGCCACCTGATGTGAAGAACTGACTCATTTGAAAAGACTCTGATGCTGGGAAAGATTGAGGGCAGGAGGAGAAGGGGACTACAGAGGATAATCTCATCCTCTGGTTGGATGGCATCACCGACTCAAAGGACATGAGTTTGGGTAAATTCCAGGAGTTGGTGAGGGACGTGGAGGCCTGGCATGCTGCAGTTCATGGGGTCACAAAGTGTTAGACACAACTGAGTGAATGAACTGAATATAGAATATGGAGGCATAGCCCATACATACCATAGCATATTCAAGGTGAGAGAAAGAAATAAAGTACCATTCAAGTACATTTCAGTTTTAAAGTTCAATAAACAAATACCTTTAGTATGATTTGGTTTCAATATCTTAACTCGTTTATTCAATTCACTATGTAGTGATATGAAAATAGAAAAAAAAAAAAAAAAAGAAGAAGTTAATTTCATCCACTGAGCTGGCTTCTCCCTCTAGAGACCAGCTTTCTTACTAATTCAGTCATCTTCCTCTTACCAGATAAATTTGTGCAGTCACTCTGTCTTTTACACTAATTGAAAAAATGCTGATTTTGTGCACTGATGGACTACAAAACCTCACTGGAGATTTTCTGTGATCATAAGTACATTTGATCATTTTAAACAGAGCTCAGGGACTTGATAGCAGAGAGACTAATTCATCTCTGTTTTAAAGATCTGTACCCAGCATAAAGAGGCATTTTTTAATTCTACTTGTTACTTCTTCTGAGAAAAGGAATTTAAGTATTTTATCAGAATCATAATAAGGACAATTCACTTAAATAACGCAATCCAAAATCTGTATGTGACTTTTGGATATCATAAGAATGGACAGAAATTATCCATGAATAAAATTAATGGGCCTTAAAGTAAACCTATTTTTTAATTTAAACTAGATGCCAAAATTAAGAGTATGCAATTCATGCCTGCATATCTCACCAAATTGTGAGTACATGCTACTGTTATGTTGACATCAATTGTAGATTTTCTTGTCTTCATAGATGTGATTCAACCTGAAGATCCTTGTTTTCTTTGCCATATAAATGAGTCTCACTGTCACCAACAAAGACATAAATAGTTTTATGATGCTCTTAAAGCAGATAATACTTAAGGAGTTTCTTCCCAAAATACAAGCATAGCTGTCTTTCTCAAACACTTCATTTCCGAGTTTTCCAAAGCATTATTGTTCTCACTGAACAATGATTATGTGTCAGGATCTACATTTCAGATGCTATGGATTTAATGTTCAATAAGAACATAAAGAGCATAAATGAAGGACTCTGCTCTCAAGAACTATGCATTTTCAAAAGATAATGAAACATCATTCAAAAGATAATGAAACATAAGATAATAAGGAAACATAAAAGGAAAGGAAGGAAATTAGAGGGATAGCATGGGGAGGGAGCGGGGACGGGAGTTCAGGATGGGGAACATGTGTACACTGTGGCAGATTCATGTTGATGTATAGCAAAACCAATACAATATTATAAAGTAAGTAGCCTCCAATTAAAATAAATAAACTTATATTTTTAAAAAAGAAAATAAATTTATTTGACCAAAAAAAAAAAAAGAAAAGAAACAGAACAGGTTAATGTGGTAGAGAATGACAGGGGTAGATGTTTCTTTATACAGAAGGATTGAGAAAGATCTTCATGAGACATTTATCTAGCCTGAAACCTAGGGAATGAAGAGAAGCAAGTCATAAAAACAAAACATTAAAAAAAAATTGGAAAAAATGATAAAGGTGAAAGGCAGAGGTAATGTAGATCTCTTAAAAAATGAATAAATGGGTTGAGTTAAAAACAAATAAAAAGCATAAAGGAGATTAGAAGAACTTCAGAATCACTCAAGGACATAACCATGGCTCCTGCCACAGTTTTCTTTCTCTAGGTCTACCAAAGATGGACATCTGCTTTCTACCCCTTTTAGAAACAGATTCTTAAATGATGCATAAATGTCTGTCATGGTGCCATAACAAATAGGAACTCAGACAAATAATTAAAGAGAGTAGAAAAAGAACAGCTTTCAGACATGTTGGAAAAGTTAAGTCACCCAATAAGGGATGTTGAGGCAACTAGACTAGAAAGAGCTAAGTGTTGTCATCATCCCTAAGACTAAAAAGATAAATTTGGGAAATCATATTTTTGATATCCAGGGAGAGATGGAATCATTGAGTGGAGATCAAGAGAAAATAAAATGAGTCCAAGAAAGACTCAGCCACTGCATAAAGGTGGCCCAGAGAGACGGAAAGAGGAGAACAACTTCTCTTTCTCTCCTTTCCATCTCCTATCAGTGTCTCCTATTGGCGAAACACAGAAGCGTACTAGTGAACACAGGGAACAGGAGAAGAAGAAATGCAATGTCCTGGGGTAAGCCTCTGGAGAACAAAATAGGAATGGAAAAACTGAGAATGTTTTTGAGGTGTGGGTGGTGCTAACTGAAAAGAACAAGCACAGCATGCAGACAGATACTTGTAACAAAGAAAGAGGTGTCCTAAAAAAGGCAGTATCTGAAATACACATTTTCCTTTCACATGTCAATGAAATTCAACCATTAAAAAAAAAAGTGTCCTTGCTTTGGAATATGTAAGGGAAATATCCTTCTAAAACTTAAAACTATAAAACCACCTTATTGTTTGGTATCAGTTAATTCAGCCTTAAGGGGAATGTTAGTTTTCCTTTGGGAAGAAAATTAAAATGTGGATAACAATAAAAATAGTAGAATAGCAACATAAAGCTTGTTGCAGCCATGAATGTAGTTTCTTTGATGACTGATTAATTGTTATTATTTTGAGGATAACTAAAATTCTGTAAATGTGACTATCTTGAGAACTATTAAGGGAAAAGTATGCTTCCATCTGATTGACTGAATCACAAATACAGTTTAATAATCAAAATCACTAGGTATTTTCACTCTCCCAGTCTCAAAAAACAAATTTCTCATTTATTAATTCAGTTTTGTTTCAGGTTCCTAATGGGATCCTGAAATGGAGTGCATGGTGGGCTCATTTCATTAGGTCACAGAGAATTACATCAGGGGAGGTGGTAGGATTAAAACAAAAAGAAATTAATGAGTGCAGAATTCTTTCAATCTGTATAAGTAGACCAGTAATATTAATCTTAGGCAAAAGGTTTCTGGCTCAGTTGTGAGAGAAAAAAATATGAAAAAAAAAAAACTGTTCATAAAAAACAAAAAAAACAAAAAAAAATGTCATCCCTATTTTACTTTTGCTTCTCTATCGTCTTTACTTGAGAAAATCAATATCATCTTTTTCATCCGCAGATGTTCAAACCTATGATGCGGGTGACCTAAGGAGTAAAATCAAGTAAGCACAAAGGTTTTCAAAGATGAAGAATTGAGGAAGCTGGAGAGGGGTTCCTGACATGCCAAAGGCAGTGATTTCCAAATCCTGTTCTTTCTAGATGACTAGGGTAGATAGACTGAAATTTATGGGGTGAAGCTTTCACTCAACATGAAAAAAAAAACTTGATAAAATATGTGACATAACTGTATTCAGAAATTGAACAAAAGTAATACAGGACTGTGATTCTTGACAGAAAAAGGACAAATGATATGAACCTCAAGATGGCATTATCTTTCTTTTTGGAAGAGTCTCTAGACTAAAGATCAAAGAAATAATTGATAAGCTGGACTTCATTAAAATTAAAAAAAAAATGTCTGTTCTGTGAAAAAAAAAATGTCAAGAAAATGAGGAGGTAAACCACAGACTGAGAGGACACATTTGTAAAGGATATAATTGATTTTTTTTAAGTTATAAAAATATACAAAGAACTCCAAATTCAGTAATAAAAAATAAACAACACAATTTAAAAGTGGACCAAAAGCCTAAACACTGACCTTGCCAAAGAGGATACATGGTTGACAAACATATGAAAAGATGTTCAATGTCACATGTCCAGAAGGAAATACAAACTGAAACAAAAATGAGACACCACTACATACCTATTAGAATGGCCAAAACCAGGAACACTGACAGCACTAAATACTGGCAAGGGTACGGAGGAAAGGAACTGTTATTCATTGTTGGTGGGAATGCAAAATGGTAATGTCACTATGAGAAGCAATCTGATGGCTTCTTTTTCAGGACTTGGGTTCAGATAACAATTTTTTTTTTTTTTAAGTGGTATGTCAACATCAATTCACTTCTACATTTCAGAGTTCTGTAGATTTCTAAAAAGGAAATGAGTAAAATTAGAAAACTAGAAAAATCTGAATCAAGTGGCTGAAGTTGCCAGAAGTTACTAACATCACAGGTGAGTAATCTGATGCCATCTGAAGTGCATTGTCACCGTTGGAATGATGAGTTAAGAAATTAAATAAAAACATCTTACGTTAAATAAACTATAAATATATAAAACAGGATATAAATATACATATAAAATATATGTGCACTTTTTAAAGATAGTAGAATATAATACTGAACATCTATTGCCATATGATTCACCAATTATGCTCCTTGATATTTACCTAAAGGAGATGAAAGTTTATGGTCACACAAAAATCTGCATACAGATGTTTATAGCAACCTTATTCATAATTGGTAAAATTAGAGGAAACAAAGATGTGTTAAATTGCATGAAAGAGTAAATAAACCGTGGTACATTCCAACAATGGAATACTGTTTGGTGTTAAAAATAAAGGAGTTATCAAGACAGAAAAAGCCATGGAAGAAACTTAAATGCATATGAATAAATGAAAAATATCAATCTGAAAAGGCTACATATACTGTATGATTTCAACTATAATGTATTTCAGAAGAGATGAAACATGGAGACAGGGGGGAAAAAAATCAATGGTTGTCCTGGACTGGTTAGGGAAAAGGGATGACTAGACATGCACAAGGATTTTTAGGGTACTAAAACTATTTTTATGATAGTATATGATTATACAGTGGAAGTGAGAAACAGATTTAAGGGCCTAGATCTGATAGATAGAGTGCCTGATGAACTATGGACTGAGGTTCGTGACATTGTACAGGAGACAGGGATCAAGACCATCTCCATGGAAAAGAAATGCAAAAAAGCAAAATGGCTGTCTGGGGAGGCCTTACAAATAGCTGTGAAAAGAAGAGAAGTGAAAGACAAAGGAGAAAAGGAAAGATATAAGCATCTGAATGCAGAGTTCCAAAGAATAGCAAGAAGAGATAAGAAAGCCTTCCTCAGTGACCAATGCAAAGAAATATAGGAAAACATCAGAATGGGAAAGAGTAGAGATCTCTTCAAGAAAATTAGAGATACCAAGGGAACATTTCATACAAAGATGGACATGATAAAGGACAGAAATGGAATGGACCTAACAGAAGCAGAAGATATTAAGAAGAGGTGGCAAGAATACACAGAAGAACTGTACAAAAAAGATCTTCACGACTAAGATAATCATGATGGTGTGATCACTTACCTAGAGCCAGACATCCTGGAATGTGAAGTCAAGTGGGCCTTAGAGCATCAATATGCCAGCAAATTTGGAAAACTCAGCAGTGGCCACAGGACTGGAAAAGGTCAGTTTTCATTCCAATCCCAAAGAAAGGCAATGCCAAAGAATGCTCAAACTATCACACAATTGCACGCATCTCACACACTAGTAAAGTAATGCTCAAAATTCTCCAAAACAATCTTCAGCAATACATGAACCATGAACTTCCTAGTGTTCAAGCTGGTTTTAGAAAAGGCAGAGGAACCAGAGATCAAATTGCCAACATCCTCTGGATCATGGAAAAGCCAAGAGAGTTCCAGAAAAACATCTATTTCTGCTTTATTGACTATGCCAATGCCTTTGACGGTGTGGATCACAATAAACTGTGGAAAATTCTGAAGGAGATGGGAATACCAGACCACCTGATCTGCCTCTTGAGAAACCTATATGCAGGTCAGGAAGCAACAGTTAGAACTGGACATGGAACAACAGACTGGTTCCAAATAGGAAAAGGAGTACATCAAGGCTGTATATTGTCACCCTGCTTATTTAATTTCTATGCAGAGTACATCATGAGAAACACTGTGCTGGAAGAAGCACAAGCTGGAATCAAGATTGCCAGGAGAAATATCAATAACCTCCGACATGCAGATGATACTACCCTTATGGCAGAAAGTGAAGAGGAACTACAAAGCCTGTTCATGAAAGTGAAAGAGGAGAGTGAAAAAGTTGGCTTAAAGCTCAACATTCAGAAAACGAAGATCATGGCATCTCGTCCCATCACTTCATGGGAAATAGATGGGAAACAGTCGAAACAGTGTCAGACTTTATTTTGGGGGGCTCAAAATCACTGCAGATGGTGACTGCAGCAATGAAATTAAAAGATGCTTACTCCTTGGAAGGAAAGTTATGACCAACCTAGATAGCATATTGAAAAGCAGAGACATTACTTTGCCAACAAAGGTCCATTTAGTCAAGGCTACGGTTTTTCCAGTAGTCATGTATGGATGTGAGATTTGAACTGTGAAGAAAGCTGAGTGCCAAAGAATTGATGCTTTTGAACTGTGGTGTTGGAGAAGACTCTTGAGAGTCCCTTGGACTGCAAGGAGATCCAACCAGTCCATTCTAAAGGAAATCAGTCCTGGGATTTCTTTGAAAGGAATGATGCTAAAGCTGAAACTCCAATACTTTGGCCACTTCATGCAAAGAGTTGACTCATTGGAAAAGACTTTGATGCTGGGAGGGATTGGGGGCAGGAGGAGAAGGGGACGACAGCGGATGAGATGGCTGGATGGCATCACTGACTCGACGGATGTGAGTTTTAGTGAAGTCCGGGAGTTGGTGATGGACAGGGAGGCCTGGCGTGCTGCAGTTCATGGGATCGCAAAGAGGCAGACAGGACTGAGCGACTGAACTGAACTGAATGGTGAATACATGCCATTATGCATCTGTGTTAAGTCACTTCAGCTGTGTCTTACTCTTGTGACAGTATGACCTGCAGCCTGCCAGGCTACTCTGTCCATGGGATTCTCCATACAAGAATACTAGATTAGTTGCCATGCCCTCCTCCATGAGATCTTCCGGACCCCAGGACTGAACTCTCGTTTCTTATGTCTCCTGCATTGTCAGGCGGGTTCTTTATCACTAGTGCCACCTGGAATGCCCACATGTCATCATAGATCTGTCCCAACCCATAGAATATACATCACCAAGAATGGACTTTAATATATTAAACAATAAATTTGAATGAATATGATTTGTCTGTATAGGCTTATAAATTGTAACAAATGTACCATTCTGGCTGAAAGGTATTGGTGATTGGAGAGACTATGTGGCAGGTGGGGCAGCAGAAAGTATAGGAGAAATCTATCTCCATCTCAATTTTGCTGAACCTTAAACTGCTTTAAAAACTGTCCATAAAGAATAAAAAACCTCGTAGTATACTTTCCTTGCTATGTTTCAGACTTGCTAGGGACCTGTGATCCCGATCTTCTCTGATTTAACTCTTTTGTAATGGGATTGTCTATCCTATGCCTGTCCAACTATAGTATTTCAGAAGCATATAATTTGTGGTCTGGTTCCACATTTTCACAACTCAGGACGAGTCATAACTCAAGTCTTACGCATACCTGATGTAGGTGATAATTCAGATGAGATTTTGAACTAAGACTTGATAGAATGAGATAAGAATTTATTGACTTGGGGGATAGGGTAAACTTACTTTGGATATGAATAGGACATGAATTTGGGGAATTAGATGGTAAAATGTTGTGGGATAAACTGTGCCCCCAACAATTCATATGCTGAAGTCCTAATCCACAGTACCTCGGAACAAAACTGCTTTGGAGACAGTCTTTATACAAGCGATTAAGTTAAAATAGGTAATTAGGTGAATCATAATCTGACGGGTGTATTTATAAGAAAATTTGAATACAGACACAAACAAATGGAAAGTAACATGAAGACACAAGGAGAAGACAACCATCTATAAGCTAAAGAGAGAGGTGTGGAAGGATCCTTTCTGCATAGTCCTCAGTAGAATCCAATTTTGCCAGCACCTAGATCTCAGACTTCTGGTTTTCAGATCTGAGAAAATTAATATGCGCTACTAAAGTCATCCAGTCTATGATACTTTGTAATGGTAGCCCTACAAGAATCCCTACAAGACTAATACACACCCAAGAATTTTAATCAAGAAGGCTGTTAAAAAGTAGATAGTTGTCACCCAGGAAGCTAAGCATGAGACCTGCAAGAAACACAAATTGCAATGTCTTAATCTTTACGATTTTATTCTTTACTTTTCTGACTCTCTGGTTAAGGTTTCTAAAATAGCTGCTTTGTTTCATTACTTAATTAAATTGATGATATATTTAGTTTGAAGACTGTTTTTTAAGCCTTCTTTCATATGAGTGCAATATTTGACTACTATTTGCTTTTGATTTGGCTACACCATAATCTTAACCAAACTGCTGAGATTTTACTTCTTGAGGGGGAAGTCAGCTCCTTTTGATAGCACTTTCTTGTAAGAAATCACTATCTTATCTGAGTAATTGAAAGCAACCACAAAATGACTTTGTTTTTTTTACAGCTCTGATTTTTTTTATCAGTACTCCAAAAAATCATTACCAAAATTGAAAGAGGCAAGTGAAATAAAATTTATTTTTTATTCTTATTATAGATTGATCCATTTTCTTTCCTCTTGAGAAATTATCGAACAAAAACTCATAAACAACCATAATTACTATTAATAGCATATCAAGTTTATATTTTCCTCCTTATAGGCTATCCACATATATGAAACAGTTCACATATTCAACACACATACACACTGAGTCATCACTGAGGAACCAAAAAACCAGTGCAAACAAGAGATGGTGAAAAAGACAGACGAAAATAAAAAGAAGAAATATGAAAAGAGGTGCAATTACTACAGAATAAGGATGAGTAAGAAAGGAGAAGGTTATGCTTGAGCTGAAGTAGGTTTTTTAAAGCTGGACGATGCAACAATGACAGCATGGCATGTGCAGGGGTGAGGAGGCGGAGCAGAGAAGGGTATGATGGGGAGCAGTAGGCGGAAAATACTGCAGCTTCACCAAGACTCAGAAGTTTTCTTACTGCTACTACTTATTAACCCATGCCTCCAATTCCTAGAATAGTGCTTGGCACATAGTAGGTATTCAGCAATATGTCTAATAACTGCAAGCAGGAATTGCTTGCCTGAAAGTCCATGGTGAAATTATTCTGTTTTCCATTTCTTACTAATGATGTTAGGGTTAGACCATCGCGTCATCCAGTTTTAAAGATAAAATACTGCCATAAAAATAATCACATAATTTAATGGAAAAATGCTCCTTCTTATTGCTTGCTGAAAGATTTTGTATAATACACTAATCAAGAGTTCTCATTAAATGCATACTCATATCAAAGCACATGCAATTTATATTGCATTTAGGAGCACTCTATGTCAATTCCTATACACTGGACTATGATCCTAACACAGACCAGCATGTGTTCATGTTCAGAGCTTGTGATTACTAGGAACATTTCTCCTAAAACTGTCCAGCCCCTAAGGCTATTGATCTGGTGCCAAACTTTACTGCATTTCTCCATCTATTTTCAACTGATGTGCTGGAGTTGACCTTTGCTTTGAGCTGTAATTTTACTCCTCTGTGGTTTCTTATAATGAGTATGCCTGTGACAATAAATCTTTCCTTGAATGTAGTTCTTGAGTTAACTGTAATTTATAATAGTTTATTTACTACAGCTTATGTTGGATACTTTCAAACAACTATCTTAAAGTTCTTTATCACTAAACGCAGTTTTATTTTTAAAAAAGTCATGTGTAAGCACAGAATGTTTAAAGCTTTTGTGATTTATTGTCATGTGCACACAAGATTTTGAATTGGAAAGCTATGGAAATGTGTAAATCATTATACAAATGCTAGGTGTTTTGTCATCATTTTCACTACAATATGGATTTCCATTCTTTAGATAAATTGCATTATATAATGTAAATCCTTCTGAAGAAATTGTCTCTTGAATCATGGTGATAGAGTGCATGTTTTTTGAGTAGCTATGAATGAACCTATACTTCATTTCTATGTTACTATGCTACTCAGTTGATTTACAAAGGCCGCCTTTCCCTTGACCCTAAATCAACCCATTTTCTAGCCCAATATTAAGCCATTAAATTTTGATTCACACTCACTTTTAAGATTCAAGGCTTCTGTAACGTTCAGTTTCAGTGAAAGCTCTACTATTAATGTATTATTTGCATATTACATGAAGCCAAACTTAGGGATGTCTCTGGACCCTTCAACTGTTAAAAACAGCTTAGAAAGATGAATTAAAACCTGGCTGGTGTGCACTTAGTGCATTTCTAATAGGCAAAAGTAGTATCTGAATTCATCTAAATCTTGAGCTATATCATTCAGGAGAATATAATGAACCTAATTTAGCTCAGAGCACAGCTTTAATCTTCATTGTTGGAGTCACAACAAATCTGCTGTATAGTGGGTACTGGTGTCTATATAAGAGGAAAACTTGGCCTTTCTTCCTAGAGGGGCACACTCTAAATCTAATAGTTCTCCCATGTTTAGGAGTCAGTTTTAGAGGTATCTGGAATCATCGAGACTTTTGTTTAAAATTTTGTGCTTTAATGGGGTAGGGGTGATAGGAGAGGAAGGTCAAGGGTCAGCAAAGAAACATCTAGTGGCCTACAGCAAGACTGTTTCAGTAAATAGAAAACATGTTTATAAATTTTAGACATCATGCAGCAAGCATATCTGGTTCCCCTCCATCTCTGTGTTTTCTTTAAAAGCAATGCAAAGCTATTCTATCTAATCTGACCAGTACCATGTCAGTGTAAAGTAGAAGCTTAAGAACCTATGCTAAGTATTTGCCCTCCTTCCCTGCATTAACAATCATGGAAACTTGTGTTGAGAAAGAGTTTCAGTCTGCATCTCTACAAAGTATATGCACTTTGAATAAGGGATTCCCTGTGGTTTTTTAACAGAGATTTGTAGACATTTTATTGCCACAGGCTAGTTTAGCCATTCCTTACAGATACAAGTATTTGTTGAATTTTATTCATTGTAATATAACGTTCACTTCATTTGACAGGTCAACTGAGTATTAAAAGATCTCTTCATTGTTTATCATTAAATTTTTAGAAGGAGTTATATTAGTTTTTATCCTTTCTGTCTTTTTTTCATTTATTTTACACAACTGAAATCCAACTTGCACTATAACTTCCAAAATGAATCTTTAAGCTGCTTAATAAGATGTTTACTGACAAAAGTAATCAGCTTAAAAAAATTCATCTTTTTCATGAAAAAGAAAAGTGAAAGTGTTAGTCACTCAGTCATGTCCAAATGTTTATGGCCCCATGGACTGTAGCCTGTCGGGCCCTTCTGTCCATGGAATTCTCCAGGCAAGAATACTGGAATGAGTAGCCATTTTCTTCTCCAGGGGATCTTCCCAACCCAGGGATTGAACCCAGGTCTCCTGCATTGCAGGCAGATTCTTAACCATCTGAGCTTCAGGGAAGCTCTATCTTATTCATATGTCTCCAATATTTGATTCTTTCACTTCAGACTCTCCTGTCTTTGATTTACCTTTGGATTATCATCCAGCTCCTTGGTCTTACATTCTCAATTCCTTGGTGGTTTTCCTCCCATTGTCTATTCTAAATACTACTATTTCTCAGGATTTCATCACTTTTAGGCAATCTTTCCTACTCTTCAGTCTTCAACATTTCCAAAAGACTCTTATTTCAGCTTTCACATTTTCTATGAGCTACAGATTAGAATCTGTCACCACCTAAAAGCTATCCTTTATGTTTAGAGACAACTTACTTTCATCTACCTACCTTTTTCTCTTGATTATTCATACTCATCAATGGCCAAAACATGGATATAATTTTATATTTCATTTCCAATCCACTGTCCCCCAGGTGTTGCATATTTCCTCCTATACCACAATTCACAAAAAAATGTCTTTTCTACTTGCTTAATTGGTCTTCATCTGTTACCTCCTTTTGATCATCATTGTTGCATTTATGTTGAAATGTATCAACTACAGGCATATCTTGGAGAGATAGCAGGTTTGGTTTCAGACCATCGTAGTAAAGTGAATAAGCCATACAATTTTTTGGTTTATCAGTGCATATATAAATCACACTGTAGTCTATTAAATGTGAAAGCATATGTCTTAAAAATGTTTATATCTTCATTAAATATAATATATTGCTAAAAAATGGTAGCCGTTATCTGAGCCTTCAGTGAATTATAATCTTTTTGCTGGTGGAGGGTCTTGCCTTCATGTTGATGGTTGCTGATTAATCAGGGTGGTGATTGCTGAAGATTGGGGTGGTTTTCTTAACATAACAATGAAGTTTGCCATCTTGATTGGTTCTTCCTTTCAGGAACAAATTCTCTGCAGCATTCATCTTTATACTTGGTAGAACTTCTTCAAAAGTGTAGTCAAACCTTAAATCCTACTGCTGCTTTATCTAAAAGTTCTTGTAATATTTCAAATCCTTTATTGTAATATCAATAATCACAGCACCTTCACCTGGGGTGGACTCCATCTCAAGAAACCAATTTCTTTGTCCATGCATAAGAAGCAACTCCTCACCTGTTCATGTTTTTCAACAAGATGACAACAATTCACTCACAACTTCAGGCTCCACTTTGAAAACTATTGCTGCTGCTGCTAAGTCGCCTCAGTCGTGTCTGACTCTGTGCGACCCCATGGACTGCAGCCTACCAGGCTCCTCCATCCATGGGATTTTCCGGGCAACAGTATTGGAGTGGGGTGCCATTGCCTTCTCCCTGAAAACTACTACTTTTTGCTATTTCCACCTCATCTGAAGTTATTGCCTTGGTAGAAGACCTGAACACTTCCAAGTCTTCCATAAGACTTGAAATCAACTTCTTCCACACTCTTGTAAATGTTGATATGACCTCTTTCCATGAATCATGAATGTTCTTCATTTTACCTTTCCCAGATCCATCAGAGGAATTACTGTAGATAACAGCTATGGACTTAGGAAATTTCATTTCTTAAAAAATAAAACTTGAAAGTCAAAATGACTACTTGATCCGTGGGCTGCAGAATAGATGCTATATTAGAGGCATGAAAACAACATGAATTTTGTTGCACATCGCCATCAGAGCTCCTGGATGACCAGGTACGTAGTCAATGAACAGTAACATTTTGAAGAGAGTTGTTATTTTTTTTCCCCCCTTGAGCAGTTGGTCTCAACAGGGGGCTTAAAGTATTCAATAAACTGTGTTGTAAACAGATGTTTTGTCATCCTGGCCTTGTTGTTCCATTTATGGAGTGCAGAAGGAGTAGATTTAGCATAATTCTTTGAGATCTTATGATTTTCACAATGGTAAATGAACTTTGGCTTCCATTTAAAATCACCAGTTGTATTAGCTTCTTACAGGACTGTCAGCCTGTCCTTTGAATTTTGAACCCAGGCATTGACTTTTCCTTTCTAGCTATGAAAGTCCTCAATGACATCTTCTTTCAAAAGAAGGCTCTTTTATTTACACTGAAAATCTGTTGTTCAATGTAGCCATCTTCAGATATTATCATAGCCAGATCTTCTGAGTAACTTGCTGCAGATTCTACATCAGTACTTGCTACTTGACCTTGCACTTTTATGTTATAGAGATGGCTTCTTTCCTTATACTGAATGAACTACTCCCTAATAGCTTCAAGCTTTTCTTCTGCAGCTTCCTCACCTATTTCAGTTTTCGTAGGATTGATGAGAGTTAGAGATTTGCTCTAGACTTAGGCTTTGCCTTTGGAATGTTGTGGCTGGTCTGATCTTCTACCCATACCACTTATATGTTCTCCATATCAGCAGTAAGGTTTTTTCACTTTCTTATTATTTGTGTGTTCACTGGAGTAACACTTCTGATTTCCTTCCTTAACTTTCCCCTTGCCTTCACAATGTGTTATTCTGGTTTGCTGCAAGAGACCAAGCTTTGGCCTGTTTGGGTTTTTGACTTGCCTTTCTGAGTAAGCTCATTATTTCTAGCTTTTGATTTAAAGAGAGATGTGTAACTCTGCTTTTCACTTAAACACTTAGAGGCCACTCTCAAGTTATAAACTTGTCTAATTTCAAGGAATAGGTCTCAAGGAATAGAGAGGCCCAAGGAGAGGGAGAGAGATGAGAGAACAGCTCACTGGTGAACAGTCAGAACACATATAACAGGTATTAAGTTTATGCACTGTCTTATATGGGCAGTGTGTGGTACCCTAAAATAATTACCATTGTAATAACAAACATCACTGATCAAAGAACATCATAACAAATAATATAATAATGAAAAAGCGGAGATGCCATAAATTTTCCATTTATAAAAAATGTAGTATCTTCAAAGAGCAATAAAAAGAGCTGTGACTGCATTCTGGAATGTGGTATTTACCTCCACACTAAATCAGTACAGTTTCCATCGTTCCTCACCTTCTTCCACCAGGCCAAAGATAGTTTTAGAATTTAAACAAAATCTTCTCTTTCTTAACTACACTATTCCCATGACTCCTCCAACAAGTTCTTAAACTTCTTTCTTGAATCTATATCTTACAGAGACATACAAATAGAATGCATAAAGAAATACATTTATCTGCTGATGGATGCAGTCTTTTTCTCTGTCTTCTTACTCTAACTCTATTTCTATAGTACACCAGAAATGACTGTTCTTGGACTCCTCAGGCTTCCTGGAATTAAATGTTGAAACCAATACTAAAAACCACACTAATCCTGAATACCAATAATAATACTATGCAAAACACAACAGATGGTGCCTGTTACTTTTCACAATCACCTTATTTGATTTTTATACCTTATTATTACTACATGACACATATAGCACTTATTTTTAGTTTCATTTGTTATTTTGTCATCCTGAAGCATTTTCCCTTTTGGTCATTCTGGTTTCCTCATGTTAGAATTAATTAAAATTAATCACAAGCTTTTGTCTTGAATCTCCTCTAGAGGTTGTAGTATGTACAGCCTCTCTCCTCGTTACTCTTCCCATATAGCTATTTTTAAAATAGATTGATCAAAATCAGTTCAGTATCACAGGCTTCAGTATTCAAACACTTTCCTGAAATTTTTGAAGCTGGTTCTAAAGGGAGGGAAAAAAAGTGTGTCCCTTCTTATTCTTTAAGATTAAAAACTCTTGAGCTGTTAGTTTTTTATCATTTTCTGAGAAACCTTATGTAACAAAATAAATTGACATGCTAGAATAACGAACCATGGAAGGAGAACTGTGGAAGCACTTGAGCACTTGTTTTCATGGTAACTGAGGTTTGGTGACATCCTCGCCCTTACCATATACTGTGTTCAGTCTTTTCTTCTGTTACGTCAACTGCCCCACTGTAACTAAAATAAATCATTTATTGCTAGCTAATTTGGATTGGATTTATGTCACTTACATCTAGCCATTTTTCACGTCTACACACATAACCACAAAAAAATTGGTAACATACTTTAGAAAGTTAAAAATTTCCCTAGATTTTACTTAAGGACCTTAACTTGAGCAAATTTCTGCTGGACAAAGTCTTTCCATCTTTCCTCTGTGTCTTCACAGTTCATCACTCAGAAGACATTTGTAGTTCAACCCAGCTTCCTTAAAGTTAACAGTGTATCACCACCCAACTCAACTTTCACCCTTGACCAGAATTAACTGTTATACTCAGTTCTCTAATTCTCTTTATTTTATGATTATTATTTAATATTTGAATGTATAAAACAGTATAAAAATTTATTTATCTGATACTGTGAAGATTGTTACAGATTTTTGAAAGGCAAATAGAATATTAGATTTCAAGTAATTTTGTGTCCCAGTATATAAATACATATTCTTGAGAGTCCTTGACAGCTGGTATCCATCTGTGATTAAATATGGCATTGATTCAGCTTGTTCTATGAATGAATACCTCCAATTGAGGTAGACTGACATACAATGACAATGCCAACTTTTAACTTTCATAGTCACAGAAAATACTCTTTGGAGTTACTATATTTGTCTGGTAAGGCCACCATAACAAAATGCCACAGACTGAGTGACTTAAACTATAGAAATTTATCTTCTCGCAGTTTGGAAAGCTGGGAGTCCAAGATCAAGGTCTTGGCATGTTTGGTTTTGACTGAGGCTTGTCTTCCTGCCTTACAGGTGGCTGCCTTACTTCTGTGGCCTTGTATGGAATTCTTTGCTGGCTATGTACACTCTTAGTTTGTTTGTTTGTTTTCCTCTCTTCTTAGAAGGACACCAGTCATACCGGTGAAGGACAGGGAAGCCTGATGTGCTGAAGTCCTTGGGGTTGCAAGAGTTGAAATGACTGACTGACCAACTGACTGACCGACTGAACAACAACTCATACTACGTTAGGGTCCCACCCTTATACTCTCATTTAACCGTAATTACCCCTGAAAGACTCTATTCTTCTGTCATCTGGAGGTCAGGACATCAACATATACATTTGGTGGGATACTTCTCTTTATATTTCTTACTGCTCACACAATTAAGAAGCCATACTGAAAGTTAAATTTTAATCAGTGATCCTGAAAAACTTTCACATGGTTTATATATATTACCTTTGTCTTTTATTTCAATCTATTACTGATAGTGAATCACTTCATGGCTCTGCATAATTTACAAATATCTCAATAAAAACTAATACAAAATGATTATTTCCCTTATCACTTTTGTCATATTTCCTTCAATAATTTTTAGGAAGCATGATCCATTTCCTACTAAAAGGTACTCATTTTATGTAGAATAACCAAAGTAAGGTAGGAAAGTAGTTTCCTTGAAGAATCACTAAAATTTTTAATTGCAAAAAAGTACCCAGTGCACAAAGTACAACTGTTTAAATTTCCATTGAAATAATTTTGCTTATAAATAATACAGTGTTTGACATCAAATATGAATATGAATTTTATTCTGAATGACAGTGACTATATGCAGCTTTTCAACCATATGAATTGTATCAGATATGAATATACTAGCATGGCCAATTTAATGGCATATGGTAAGAATCATATTTCTTTCTTTTTTAACTGGAATTTTTATTATAACTAACTTTAATTTCATGATAATCTAAGAGTTCATCTGAATATAACAAGAATGATCTCTTGACATTCATTCAATAGTGATTAGTTGATTTTGTATATATATTGTGGAAGTTTTTATTAGGATGAACATAAGAACTTTAAGGTTAACTATAGTAATGTAATTGATAAGGTGATTATAATGCCTCACTGTCTATTTATAATGCTTAGAAGGAAAACAATAAACTGTGGAAAATTCTGAAAGAGATGGGAATACCAGAGCACCTGACCTGCCTTTTGAGAAACCTGTATGCAGGTCAGGAAGCAGCAGTTAGAACTGGACATGAAACAACAGACTGGTTCCAAATAGGAAAAGGAGCACGTTAAGGCTGTATAAGGTCACCCTGCTTATTTAATTTATAAGCAGAGTACATCATGAGAAATGCTGGGCTGGAAGAAGCACAAGCTGGAATCAAGATTGCGGTGAGAAATAGCAGTAACCTCAGATATGCAGATGACACCACCCTTACAGCAGAAAGTGAAGAAGAACTAAAAAGCCTCTTGATGAAAGTGAAAGAGGAGAGTGAAAAAGTTGGCTTAAAACTCAACATTCAGAAAACGAAGATCATGGCATCCAATCCCATCACTTCATGGCAAATAGATGGGGAAACAGTGGAAACAGTGTCTGACTTTATTTTGGGGGGCTCCAAAATCACTGCAGATGGTGATTGCAGCCATGAAATTAAAAGATCCTCACTGCTTTGAAGGAACGTTATGACCAACCTAGACAGCATATTAAAAAGCAGAGGCATTACTTTGCCAACAAAGGTCCATCTAGTCAAGGCTATGGCTTTTCCAGTAGTCATGTATGGATGGGAGAGTTGGACTATAAAGAAAGCTGAGTGCTGACGAATTGTTACTTTTGAGCTGTGGTGTTGGAGAAGACTCTTGAGAGTCCCTTGGACTGCACGGAGATCTAACCAGTCCATCCTAAAGGAAATCAGTCCTGGGTGTTCATTGGAAGGACTGATGTTGAAACTGAAATTCCAATACTTGGCCACATGATGCAAAGAGATGACTCATTGGAAAAGTCCCTGATGCTGGGAAAGATTGAGGGCAGGAGGAGAAGGGGACAACAGAGGATGAGATGGTTGGATGGCATCATCCACTCAATGGACATGAGTTTGGGTGAACTCCTGGAGTTGGTGATGGACAGGGAGGTCTGGCATGCTTTGGTTAATGGGGTCGCAAAAATGCAGACACGACTGAGCAACTGAACTGAACTGAATACTTAAAATGAACCCACAATTTAGTAGCCATTGTTACTACTTAATAACATTTGTACTTTCTACTTGATTGATGTCTGTTCAAAGACAGAGAATTATGAATAGAAAATTTATTGAAGGGTACCCCCTGTACCATCTAAGAATCCCAAAAAGGCAAGAAAATCAAAACAGTAATTTAGATAGAAAAGAACAGTCATACAGAAACAAATAAATAGAAACTATATAAATTTTAAAAAATGATATATATTTACTAGGTGAAAATTTCAAGAAAGCAGTACCTTCTGTAGTTCAATGTGAATTACTTATTGCTGTATATTGTCTTTTCTATAATAACATTTCACTGTTTAGGTAAAAATAAATTTTTGTTTACTATTTAGGTAAAGTTGAATATTATAAATAGGGTGATAGCCAACATGAGATTTTTCATTTAAACTACAAATTAGAAGATTAAGTATTAAGACTAATTAAATTATACTACAAAGCTATAGTAGTCAAAGCACAGTGGTAATGGAACAAACACAGGCACATAGATCATTGGAACAGACTAGGGAGCCAAGAATAAACCCAAACACATAATCAATTAATCTACAACAAAGGAAGAAATAATATACAATGAAGAAAAGGCAGTCTCTTCAGTAAGTTGTACTGGGAAAACTGGTAAGCTACATATAAAAAATAAAGCAAAATAAATCAGAATATTCTCTAATACCATATACAAAAGCAAACTCAGTTTAGTTCAGTTTAGTCACTCAGTTATTTCCAACTCTTTGCGACCCTATAGACTGTACCACGCCCGGCCTCCCAGTCCATCACCAAATCCCAGAGTTAACTAAATTCATGTCCATTGAGTCAGAGATGCCATCCAACCATCTCATCCTCTGTTGTCCCCTTCTCCTCGTGCCTTCAATCTTTCCCAGAATCGTGGTCTTTTCCAATGAGTTTGTTCTTCGCATCAGGTGGCCAAAGTATTGGAATTTCAGCTTCAACATCAGTTCTTCCAATGAATATTCAGGACTGATTTCCTTTAGGATGGACTGGTTGGATCTCCAAGCAGTCCAAAGGACTCTCAAGAGTCTCCTCCAACACCACAGTTCAAAAGCATCAATTCTTTGGCACTCAGCTCTCTCCATAGTACAACTCTCACATCATACATGACTATTGGAAAAACCATAGCCTTGACTAGATGGACCTTTGTTGGCAAAGTAATGTCTCTGCTTTTTAATATGGTGTCTAGGTTGGTCATAACTTTTCTTCCAAGGAGTAAGTGTCTTTTAATTTCATGGCTACAGTCACTATTTGCAGTGATTTTGAAGCACAAACATGTAAAGTCTCTCACTGTTTCCATTATTTTCCCATCTATTTGCCATGAAGTGAAAGGACCAGATGCCATGATCTTAGTTTTCTGAATGTTGAGCTTTAAGCCAATTTTTTCACTTTCCTCTTTCACTTTCTTCAAGGGGCTCTTTAGTTCTTTACTTTCTACCATAAGGGTAGTGTCATCTGTATATCTGAGGTTATTGATATTTTTCCTGGTAATCTTGATTCCATCTTGTGCTTTATCCAGTCCAGCATTTCTTATGATGTATTCTGCATATAAGTTAAATAAACAGGGTGACAATATACAGCCTTGACATACTCCTTTCTAGATTTGGAACCAGTCTGTTGTTCCATGTCCAGTTCTAACTGTTGCTTCCAAACCTGCATTCAGATTTCTCAAGAGGAAGGTTAGGTGTTCTGGTATTCCCATCTCTTTCAGAATTTCCCACAGTTTATTGTGATCCACACAGTCAAAGGCTTGGCATAGTCAATAAAACAGAAGTAGATGTTTTTTCTGGAACTCTTTTGCTTTTTTGATGATCCAATGGATGTTGGCAATTTGATCTCTGGTTCTTCTGCCTTTTCTAAATCCAGCTTGAACATCTGGAACTTCACTTTTCATGTACTGTTGAAGCCTGGCTTGGAGAATTTTGAGCATTACTTTACTAGCAGGTGAGATGAGTGCAATTGTGCAGTAATTTGAGCATTCTTTGGCATTGCCTTTCTTTGGGATTGGAATGAAAACTGACCTTTTCAGTCCTGTGGTCACAGCTGCGTTTTCCAAATTTGTCGGCATATTGGAGGCAGCATTTCACAGCATCATCTTTTAGGATTTGAAATAGCTCAACTGGAATTCCATCACCTCCACTAGATTTGTTTGTAGTGATGCTTCCTAAGGCCCACTTGCCTTCATATTCCAGGATGTCTGGCTCTAGGTGAGTGATCACATCATCATGATTATCTGGGTTATGAATATCTTTTTAATATAATTCTTCTGTGTATTCATGCCACTTCTTCTTAATATCTTCTGCTTCTGTTAGGTCCATACCATTTTTGTCCTTTATTGTGCTCATCTTTGCATGAAATATTCCCTTGATACCTCTAATTTTCTTGAAGAGATTTCTAGTATTTTCTATTTTATTATTTTCCTCTATTTCTTTGAACTGATCACTGAGGAAGGCTTTCTTATCTCTCCTTGCTATATTTTGGAACTCTACATTCAAATGGATATATCTTTCCTTTCCCCCTTTGTTTATGCTTCTCTTCTTTTCACAGCTATTTGTAAGGCCTCCTCAGAGAGTCATTTTGCTGTTTTGAATTTCTTTTCCTTGAGGGTGATCTTGGTCCCTGTCTCCTGTACAATGTCACAAACCTCCATCCATAGTTCATCAGGCAAGTCTGTCAAACTCAAAGTGGATTAAAGACCTAAATGTGTGGACTGCATGCTATTCACTTCAGTCATTTCCAACTCTTTGTGACTCTGTGGACTGTAGCCTGCCAGGCTCCTTTGTCCAAAGGATTCTCCTGCCAAGAATACTGGAGTGGGTTGCCATGCCCTCCCTCGGGGGATCTTCCCAAACCAGGGATCAAATCCATGTCTCTTACATATCCAGCACTGGCAGGTGGGTTCTTTATCAGATGGGTTTTTTATCACTAGCGCCACCTGGGAAGCCCAAAGACCTAAGTGGAAGATCAGAAACAGTAAAACCAAAGGAAAACACATGCAGAATGCTCTTTGACAAAAACTGCAGCAGTATTTTTTGCATCTGTCTCTTAAAGCAAAAAGGTGAAAATAAACCAATGGGACCTAATTAAATTGAAAAGTTTTGCACACCAAAGGAAACCACTGACAAAACAAAAATACAACCTACTGAAAGGGAAAAAGTATTTGCAAGTGATATGACTGATAAGATGTTAATGCCCCCAATAAATAAACAGCTCATATAATAACATCCAAAAGAAAAAGCAAATGATCTAATTAAAAAAAAAGAGGCAGAAAACATGAACAGACATTTTTACAAAGAGGACATGCAGATAGCCAAAATGCACATGATGATGCTCAGCATTACTAAGCATTAAGGAAATGCAAATCAAAACCTAAGGAGATGTCAACTAACACCTGTCAGAATGGCTATCATCACAAAGAACACAAATAAGAAATACTGGAGAGGATGTGGAGGGGTAATACAGGGTTGGGAATTTAGAAGTATTTTCTGTATAAAATAAACTAAAAGGATCAATTGTACAAACATGCTTTCCATTTTTGATAATAATTTTTAATAAACAAATAAATGAATCTGTTATTTGCATAGCATAAATATTTTTATGCAGTGTGTTCAGGTTATGTACTGATCAAAGGTCCAACACATTTATTAAATACAAGTTTTAGAAAAGCATATTTCTTTTCCAAATAAGAAATACGCATGTGGTATTTTTTTCCCCCATTGGCTCCTTGTTTTTATTTATTTATTTATTTTTAATTTTATTTTATTTTTAAACTTTACAATATTGTATTAGTTTTGCCAAATATCGAAATGAATCCACCACAGGTATACCTGTGTTCCCCATCCTGAACCCTCCTCCCTCCTCCCTCCCCATACCCTCCCTCTGGGTCGTCCCAGTGCACCAGCCCCAAGCATCCAGTATCGTGCATCGAACCTGGACTGGTGACTCGTTTCATACATGACACTATACATGTTTCAATGCCATTGTGGTAGAATAATGAACATGATTAGTGATGGTTTTTAAGTAGTTTCTCTACAAATTTCCAGTTTCCTTTCTTGAGTGTTAAGCTCACTGATATTCATCCTTAATATGACATTTACTACTCTTTTATGAAAATTCATAAAGTGACTGGTTTTTATCTTAAATTCAATATTGATTTAAAAATAATTACCTTGTGAATTGAATCACAATATAGATTTTTATTTTACTATGTAATAAATTGAACTCATCCTACAACACTAACTTCAAAATAAATGGAAGAAAAACTCAGATAAGTAGTTTGCCTGTAAGATGTAAATTCTGAATATATTTACACCTGATAGCTTAAAAGCATTAGACAGTTTTAGAAAGCATCTAAAAATTTACATTTAAAATATTATATACATACATATACTATGTGTTTATATATATGTACATATGTATATGTGTCATGTGTACTAATGTCTACTCAATAAAGCCTCAAAAGCAAGACTCTTGTAAGGAAGAAGCAAAAATAAGTTTTTAAACGTATTTTTCATTATTCTTAATGTCATTTAAAAGGTTTATTTTGGTAAAGATTTACTTTTCCTTTTTCTTTGAATGTCCAAAGATGATGTGGGCTCTAAAAGATGACTGTAAATGGGACTCTAATAGGAACATTAATTTTTACTATCCTAAAATAGCAATAGAATATTTATCTAAGTTAACTGATGTGTTCAAACTTGTCTTTAAGTGCATGCACAAATCTAAGCAGATAATCAGTTTTAAATAAAATTAGCTTTTCTTAATAAAAGACTAGAGTTAATGGAAGAGTAAAAAGTACTTTGTATTTTTGAAATGCATTATTTATTCTTGATTCAAGCATTGCTTTTTGTAAATAGAATCCCTTGAGAGTCAACAATAGAATGAATAATGGTCATTAGTATCAGTCTGCATTTATATGTGGTGACACATTTTTCATGTCACTGGTAATCTGCTAGTATTTTGCAACACAATGAAAACCTATTTGGTTAGAAAATTACAGAGGCATAGAAAAGTAGATTATCATCTTTCTGGGCAGCCTTATTTATAAGGCAATTCCTTTAGCAGTATTTCTCATTTGATTAGTCTAATGGAGGAGTAGAAGTATAAATATTTAAGTACATTATGAAAACAAGATGGTAGGTAATTATTGGTAAGGCTTTTATTTTTATGATTAACTTCTCCTAAAAGGGGATCATTAACAGAATAATATTTGAAGGATACAGAGACTCAGGTTAACAGCATAAGGTACTTTCTACTCTATCAAGTGAAAGTAGATCAAAAGTGTGTTGCTGTATAAAGAAAACATACATGTGAAGTCAGTCAAGCTATCTTCCCTCATTAACCTGGGAACTCTGAGTGAAAACAGTGTCTAGTTTATGGAATATGAGCAATTCTGAAACACTGTGCAAATCAGAAACATAAGTATTTTTGAAGATATATTACATATTAATATTCAAATAACTTGCATAGTTGCAATAAATCAGGACTCTTGCTGTAGCTAGTATGTACCATCTAATTTGCTCTTCACAGTGATCTTATGAACATCTTTGGTCTGTTGAAAAAATTGTGTCAGAAAAATCTCAGAAAGGTTACAGTTACAGGGAGCTTTCTGAGAGCTAGCTGAGTGTCTTTTTTTAATCATGTGAGGATTAGAACTTCCACATCTTTCACAGAAAGGTGTCCATAGTTTTACTTGGGTACAACTCTATAAAATGAGATGTAAATGTGAACAGAAAGGCAGGATAGCTTTTAGTAAATCAGAATGAAGTGGGCTTGCAATCCAGTAGTCTTGTTCCCTTAGCCAGTTTGGTCTACTTTCTGTGGGCATGATTCATAGGTACAAAACACTTTTATTGTTTTAAAGATCAGGAAAACGAGATAGCTATGTCTTTCTATACCAGTGGAAAAGTACTTTTTAGCATTCAGTTGCATTACCTTTGCAAAATTCTATAGTGTGTTGTACAATCACTCTTTCTTATACAAGTGGGAAAAATAAATAATATAAATGAAACATCCAGGGCTTTATACACCATGCAAATAGCATTACACATTATCTCCGCAGCTATAGAATTGGTGGGGGGGGATAAATAATTGTAATCTTCAAAATTTAGTTTTGACTTTTGACAAACCAGAAATTCTTCAAAGATCTGGATTTCATTTATTTTTTCATTGAATATTTCCACTAATAATTGACTTTATGGGTGTAGCAAGATGGAGCTGTGTGTGTGTGTGTGTGTGTGTGTGTGTGTGTGTGTATAGAGCAGCCTCACAACATTGACTAAAAGAATTAAAACTTCTTTAATGAAGGAATGAGACAATAATGGACATTGTATCTACTAGTGTCTAGAACAAGCAATGAACTGAAAGGCTGTTTAGAAACTTCCAATGAAGTTACATTGCTACTGCTACTGCTAAGTCACTTCAGTCCTGTCCGACTCTGTGCGACCCCATAGACGGCAGCCCACCATTCTCCCCCGTCCCTGGGACTCTCCAGGCAAGAACACTGGAGTGGGTTGCCATTTCCTTCTCCAATGCATGAAGGTGAAAATTGAAAGTGAAGTCTCTGAGTCGTGTCCAATTCTTAGCGACCCCATGGACCGCAGCCCACCAGGCTCCTCTGTCCATGGGATTTTCCAGGCAAGAGTACTGGAGTGGGGTCCCATTGCCTTCTCTGAAAGTTACATTAGGGGCTTTTATTCCTTCCTACTTTAAAGCATGCCTATTTAGAGTGGGAGAGGAAAGAGAAAGATACAGTTTATCAGAGAGCAAGCCAAAAGTAAGGTAAAGCTTTGAAACTACAGGATGGAGAAAACCTTCAAACACAACTAAACATTAATCAAAAAACAATTGAGTACTGATATGCCTTTGACTGTGTGGATCACAACAAACTATGGAAAATTCTTAAAGAGATGGGAATACAAGACCACCTGACCTGCCTCCTGAGAAATATGTATGCAGGTCAAGGAGCAACAGTTAGAAAGGGACATTGAACAACAGACTGGTTCCAATTAGGGAAAGGAGTACGTCAAGTGTGTATATTGTCACCCTGCTTACTTAACTTATATGCAGAGTACATCGTGTGAAATGCCAGGCTGGATGAAGCACAAGATGGAATCAAGATTGCCAGGAGAATTATCAATAACCTCAGATATACAGATGACACTACCCTTATGGTAGAAAGTAAAGAACTAAAGAACCTCTTGATGAAAGTGAAAGAAGGGAGTGAAAAAGTTGGCTTAAAGCTCAACATTCAGAAAACTAAGATCATGGCATCTGGTCCTATCACTTCATGGCAAATAGATGGGGAAATAATGGAAACAGTGAGAGACTTTACATGTTTGTGCTTCAAAATCACTGCAAGTGGTGATAGTAGCCATGAAATTAAAAGACACTCCTTGGAAGAAAAGTTAATGACCAACCCAGACAACATATTAAAAAGCAGAGACATCACTTTGTCAACAAATGTCCGTCTAGTCAAGGCTTTGGTTTTTCCAGTGGTCATGTATGGATGGGAGAGTTGGACTATAAAGAAAGCTGAGTGCACAAGAATTGATGTTTTTGAACTGTGGTATTGGAGAGGACTTTTGAGAGTCCCTTGGACTGCAAGGAGATCCAACCAGTCCATCCTAAAGGAAATCAATTTTGAATATTCATCAGAAGGACTGATGTTGAAGCTGAAATTCCAATACTTTCACCACCTGATGAGAAGAACAGACTCATTGTAAAAGACCCTGGTGCTGGGAAAGATTGAAGGCAGGAGGAGAAGGGGACGACAGAGGATGAGATGATTGGATGGCATCACTGACTGGATGGACATGAGTTTGAGTAAGCTCCGGGAATTGGTGATGGACTGGGAAGCCTGACGTGCTCCAGTCCATGAAGTTGCAAAGAATCAGACATGACTGAGCAACTGAAATGAATGACACTTCTTTGAGTTTATCTACAAGTCAAATAATATCACAAAAACTGGAGAAATAAATGTTGTGGGGTAGATGCACAATAGAAGGCAAAAATTCTGGTTTTTATGTTTACTCAAGCTTTTGCACAACAAAGGAAACTATAAGCAAGGTGAAAAGACAGCCTTCAGAATGTGAGAAAATAATAGCAAATGAAGCAACTGACAAAGAATTAATCTCAAAAATATACAAGCAGCTCATGCAGCTCATTGCCAGAAAAATAAATGACCCAATAAAAAAATGGGCCAAAGAACTAAACAGATATTTCTCCAAAGAAGCCATACAGATGGCTAACAAATACATGAAAAGATGCTCAACATCACTCATTATCAGAGAAATGCAAATCAAAACCACTATGAGATACCATCTCATGCCAGTCAGAATGGCTGCTATCAAAAAGTCTACAAACAATAAATGCTGGAGAGGGTGTGGAGAAAAGGGAACCCTCTTACACTGTTGGTGGGCATGCAAACTAGTACAGGCACTATGGAGAACAGTTTGAAGATTCCTTAAAAAACTGGAAATAGAACTGCCATACAACCCAGCAATCCCATTGCTGGGCATACACACTAAGGAAACCAGAATTTAAAGAGACATGTGCACCCCAATGTTCATAACAGCATTGTTTATGATAGCTAGGACAGGGAAGCAACCTAAATGTTCATTGGTAGAGGAATGGATAAGAAAGCTGTGGTACATATTCACAATGGAATATTACTCAGCTATTAAAAAGAATGCATTTGAATCGGTTCTAATGAGGTGGATGAAACTGGAGCCTATTATACAGAGTGAAGTAAGTCAGAAAGAAAAACACAATACAGTATATTAGTGCATATATATGGAATTTAGGAAGATGGTAACAATGACCCTACATGAGAGACAGAAAAAAAGACACAGATGTAAAGAACAGATTTTTGGACTCTGTGGGAGAAGGCAAGGGTTGGATGATTTGAGAGAATAGCATTGAAACATGTATATTATCATATGTGAAATAGATCACCAGTCCAGGTTTGATCCATGAAACAGGGTGCTCAGGGCTGGAGCACTGGGATGATGCTGAGGGATGGGATGGGGAGGGAGGGGGTAGAGGGGAGGGGTTCAGGATGTGGAACACATGTACACCCATGGCTGATTCATATCAATATATGGCAAAAACAACTACAATATTGTAAAGTAATTAGCCTCCAATTAAAATAAATTAATTAATTTTTAAAAGTACTCAAAATAATTCTCAGTAAAGAAGAACTGCCACAAAGGAATAAAGTCATAGAAATATCAAACTCATAAATTATCATTATATAGAGTTTAATAAGTGAATAGTATTATAATGTATGGCAAACTGCACATAGCTTGATAAATGGCTTTGACACTTATTTAAGCATTTAAAAATGTTTCCATAATATGTCAAGGTGAACACTGTTTATTCACATTATGCCTTGGAACAATATTTTAATAATTATTATATAGCTGATTAGCATTAGCAGAAGTGAGAGATAGTTAAGTTTCTGTAATCTGGCCATATTTATGCTTTATCTTTTATTTTTAAACACAAAATTTCCACGTTTAATTTCCAAAATGTAATTTACAGCATTTTTTTAAATAGGTATTTCGTTTTATTAAATAGGTATTGCCATATGTCTCATGTAACAAGTTGATCAGAATTCAGCAATGATGTAAAATATCATTAGAGTTATGTGTGAATGAAATATACATACAGTATTTTCATATTGATTTTAAAATGAGTTAAAATGAAACTTTCATCTCTTTTAATGTTATTGTCACAGTTAAAAGGTAAATATATTTACTTCTATGATTATGTACATATATAAATATGTGAGAAATGAGTGTAAATTAAAACAAAAATAGTGCAAGTGCTGTTTATGCTTATTTCAGTAGTTTTTTGTCCCTCTCCTTTCTTCTTCCTTTTACATTTCATGCAGTTAAGTTCAGTTCAGTTCAGTCACTAAGTCATGTACAACTCTTTGCGACCCCATGAATTGCACCAGGCCTCCCTGTCCATCACCAACTCCCAGAGTTCACTCAGACTCAAGACCATCAAGTCCGTGATGCCATTCAGTGATCTCATCCTCTGTCATCCCCTTCTCCTCCTGCCCCCAATCCCTCCCAGCATCAGAGTCTTTTTCAATGAGTCAACTCTTCACATGAGGTGGCCAAAGTACTGGAGTTTCAGCTTTAGCATCATTCCTTCCAAAGAAATCCCAGGGCTGATCTCCTTCAGAATGGACTGGTTGGATCTCCTTGCAGTCCAAGGGACTCTCAAGAGTCTTCTCCAACACCACAGTTCAAAAGCATCAATTCTTGGGCACTCAGCCTTCTTCACAGTCCAACTCACACATCCATACATGACCACCGGAAAAACCATAGCCTTGACTAGATGGACCTTTGTTGGCAAAGTAACATCTCTGCTTTTCAATATGCTATCTAGGTTGGTCATAACTTTTCTTCCAAGGAGTAAGCGTCTTTTAATTTCATGGCTGCAGTCACCATCTGCAGTGATTTTGGAGCCCCCCAAAATAAAGTCTGACACTGTTTCCACTGTTTCCCCATCTATTTGCCATGAAGTGATGGGACCAGATGCCATGATCTTCGTTTTCTGAATGTTGAGTTTTAATCCAACTTTTCCACTCTCCACTTTCACTTTCATCAAGAGTCTTTTTAGTTCCTCTTCACTTTCTGCCATAAGGGTGGTGTCATCTGCATATCTGAGATTATTGATATTTCTCCTGTCAATCTTGATTCCAGCTTGTGCTTCTTCCAACCCAGTGTTTCTCATGATGTAGTCTGCATAGAAGTTAAATAAGCAGGGTGACAATATACAGCCTTTACATACTCCTTTTCCTGTTTGGAACCATGTCCAGTTTTAACTGTTGCTTCCTGACCTGAATGCAGGTTTCTCAAGAGGCAGGTCAGGTGGTCTGGTATTCCCATCTCTTTCAGAATTTTCCACAGTTTATTGTGATCCACACAATCAAAGGCTTTGGCATAGTCAATAAGGCAGAAGTAGATGTTTTTCTGGAACTCTCTTGCTTTTTCCATGATCCAGCGGATGTTGGCAATTTGATCTCTGGTTCCTCTGCCTTTGCTAAAACCAGCTTGAACAACTGGAAGTTCATGGTTCATGTATTGCTTAAGCCTGCCTTGGAGAATTTGAGGCATCTGTTCTCTTATTTGTGATTTTTTCTTTCAGTCTTTAAAAAGTAACTGTATTTCACAATATTTTACACACATACACACAATACAGATATACACATGTATCTTAATGAAACCTCCACTCAACCTAAGGACTAGTATATCACCAACATTGTTGCAATTGTCTGTGTGCCTCTCTAGTTTCAACCTTCATTCTTCTATTTTCCACATCTCATCATAAACACTATCCTCCATTTTTAATAATTATTTGCTTTCATTTATTAAAGTATAATTTACCATATTTGTATATGACCAAAACAGAGAGACTGGTCTGTTTTTTTGAATTTATATAAATGGTAATCATGTTGTATGCATAATTAGAGACAACTTTTTTGCACAGAATCAGGTAACTACTCATGCTTTTCTGGTTGATTCAATTTTACTAATATATGGACCTTCCTGGGTAGCTCAGTCGGTAAAGAATCTGCCTGCAGTGCAGGAGACCCAGATTCAGTCCCTGGGTCAGGAAGATGCAGTCCCTGCAGAAGGAAATGGCAAACCACTCCAGTATTCTTGCCTGGAAAATCCCATAGACAGAGGACCCTGGTGGGATGAATTCCATGGGGTCAAAAAAAGTCGAGCATTTCAGTTTGTGAATACATCCAATTTTATATTTCCAGTTTTTTTCACATGTTTTCTTTCGTTGTTTCTTCAGTGGATTCAATAGTGTCTACTCAAAATCCATGTCCACCTGGAACCTCATAATGTGTTCTCATTTGCAAAAAGATTTTTTATCAATGTAACTGGTTAAGGATCCCAAGAGGAAATTTTCCTGGATTCTAAACCAATGACTGGCATCCTTAGAAGAGGAGAGGATATAGAGAGAAGAGGAAAAAGGCCATGTGATGGTAATGGTAGAGAGTTATGCTGTCATAAGCCAAGGGAGGCCAGGAATGCCAGGAACCACCATAAGGTGGAAGATGCAAAGAATTACCACTTTGGAGAGATCCTGGCTATGCCCACACCATGATTCAGACTTCTGACCTCTATAACTGTCACCAAAGAAATAGCTCTTATTTAAACCCTCATTATATCTTCTATATCTCTTTAGTATGTATTACCACTTTTGAGTGTTTAGTTCTCATCCTGATAGCACCTTCAGGTCTGTCTTCCTGCTCAGTTCAGTTCAGTCACTTAGTCATGTCTGACTCTTTGCAACTGCATGGACTGCAGCATGCCAGGCTTCCCTGTCCATCACAAACTCCCAGAGCTAACTCAGATTCATGCCCATTGAGTCAATGATGCTATCCAACCATCTCACCCTTGGTTATCCCCTTCTCATCCTGCCTTCAAACTTTCCCAATATCAGGGTCTTTTACAATGAGTCAGTTCTTTGCATCAGGTGTCCAAAGTATTGGAGTTTCAACTTCATCATCAGTCCTTCCAATGAATATTCAGGACTGACTTCCTTTAGGATGGACTGGTTGGATATCCTTGCAGTCCAAGGGACTCAAGAGTCTTCTCCAACACCACAGTTCAAAAACATCAATTCTTCAGTGCTCAGCTTTCTTTATAGTCCAGCTCTCACATGCATACATGACTACTGGAAAAACAATAACTTTGACTAGATGGACCTTTGTTGGCAAATAATGTCTTTGCTTTTTAATATGCTGTTTAAGTTGGTATAGCTTTTCTTCCAAGGAGCAAGCATCTTTTAATTTCATGGCTGCAGTCACCACCTGCAGTGATTTTGGAGCCCAAGAAAATAAAGTCTGTCACTGTTCCTGTCTTTTCTCCATCTATTTGCCATGGAGTCATGGGACCAGATGCCATCTTAATTTTCTGAAAGTTGAGTTTTAAGCCAACTATTTCACTCTCCTCTTTCACTTTCATCAAGAGGCTTTTTAGTTCCTCTTCACTTTCTGCCATAAGGGTGGTGTCATCTGTATATCTGAGTTTATCCTGCTCAGTAGATATTTTTAATTCTGTCTTCAGAGGTGTTTCATCTGTCAGTGAAATCATTCACTGAGTTGTACATTTCAATAATTTCACAGATAATTTCTTTTTCTTCTATATATTTTTATACTGTTCCTTTCCAGACAATTTTTCTTATTCTGTGTTTTATTTTTTTAAGCCTCATACCCCTGGCCATTTTATATTCTGCACCTGATAATTTAAATATCTAAATCCCTGACTCATATCGGTTTATTTTTTCTCCTAGCTCTCCAGTGTTTGTTCGTATTACATAATTTGTCTACCAAAGGTCAACGCTGAGTCTTTAATTTTATATAAGAATCCAGAACAGATTTTATTTGTTGCACCAGTCCATCCCTTTAATCCCATAGATTTTAGTGAGGATATTTATCTATTTTTTTCATTGCAGAAAGACTTTAACAGTCCATTCTCTTCTCTGTCTCACTCTCCTTTTTTATTTATGTCCAGAAGAAACCTTAAAAATTATTAGTACAACAGAGTAATAGTGATTCTCATTGTTGTGTTTTGTGTGATTGACATTTCTTTGTTAACCATGGGATTTTTTTTTTTTGTATATCTATCTTAACCTAATGATATATCAATATCAACATAAGTATTAATATCAATAAAGATCTATTTTATAGGCTTTGCTTCAATTTAGCCCAGAAGTTCCCTAGACTTAGTAAACACTGACTTATGAATACATTGTGTTATAAAGGATTTACATTTTTATTTTTTTCATATCTTTGGATTACTTTAGTGGATTATGTTCCAGATAAATATTACCGTATTAGTAGAGTATGGTCAGGTTTTTCTGTTCTCTTTAACCAATCTCTCCTTATCCCTCCACCTCAGCTCCCAGCTCTGGGATACCATTTTTGCGTGACCTATAAGCGACTTAACTTTATTTTTTTAGATTTCACCCATAAATAACATCATGCAATATTTGTCTTTCTCTTCCTGCCTGGCTTATTTTACTTAATATAATACCCTTCATAATAATTCATATAGTTAAATATGATAGGATTTTCACCTTTTTTAGGCTGAGTAATATGTAATCATATACATAAATATATGTGTGAATATATATATATACATATAAGTTTGATATTATGTCAAATGCAAAGGTTCCCTTTTCTCCATCCCTTGATCAGAACTTACTATTTCTTGCCTTTTTGATAAAAGATATACTAACAGTTGTGAGGTGCTATCTCACAGTGGCTTTGATTTGCATTCCCTAATGATTAATGACACTGAGCAACTTTGTGTGTGCCTGTTGGCTATTTATGTCTTCTTGGGGAAAAGAAGGGTATTTAAGTACTTGGCCTATTTGCAAATTTGATTACTTGTAATTTTTCTATTGAGTTGTGCAAGTTCCTTGTATAGTTTTGATATTAACACCTTATTGGATATGTGGTTGTCAATATCTTCTCCCATTCCAATGTTGTCTTTTCATTTTATTAGTGACTAATTTTTCTGTGCAGAAGCTTTTCAGTTTGATGTATTTCCAACTTGCTTATTTTTGCTTTGGTGCCTTTTCTTTTGATGCCAAATCCAAAATATCATTTCCTAGAAAAACAGCAAAGAGTCTTCCCACCACCATTTTTTTCCTAGGTGTTTTATGTTTTCAAGTTTTATATTCAAGTTTTAATCCATTCTGAGTTTATTTTTGTGTATAGGGTAAGAAAGATGTCCAATCCCATTTTTTTTTTTTTGCATGTGTCTGTCCAATATTGCCAATACTATTTATTGAAGAGGTGACTAATTCCCCACTGTATATTTTCAGCTCCTCTGTCAAAAATTAATATACTACATATTCTTGGGCTTATGTCTGTGTTGTCTAATATGTTCCATTGAGCTATGTGTTTGTTTTTATGCCAAAATTATACTGCTTTGATTACAAAACTTTGCATATAGTTTCAAATCAGGAGATATGGTGCTTTCAGCTTTGTTATCCTTTTAAGATTGCTTTGGATTTAAACTACACATTAGAACAGATGGACCCAATAGACATATATAGGATATTTCATCTAGAAGTCAAACGATCCATATTCTTTTGCAAACACACTTGAAACATTCCCCAGGATAGATTGTGTTTGGTGTCAAAACATGTAAATGAATTTAAGAAGCCTGGTAGTATGTCAAACATCTTTTGTGACCACAATGGTAGGAAATTGGAAATCAAGAAGAATTCTGGAAAATTCAAAAATGTGTAAGATTAAAAAAATATGCTCCTGAATAACCAATGGGTCAAATAAGAAATATTAAGAGAAATAAAAAAATACTTTGAGATTTGCATTTTCCCATCATTTCTACCATTGTGTAAGTATCTAAGTAGTATAGCTGCAAACTTTTTCTCCCTTGCATCTTTGTTGAGGAAAAGTGAAATTAATTCCTTCAACTTGAGCTGAAAATCAGAATTCATTTTGCAATAGAAGTAACTTTATGAATGACTGTTAGCTCCATAGAATAATATACATCTGGCATCCATATGCTAACTATAATTGTTTATCACTTTATTAATTAATTTATAGATAACATTACCCCTAAAAATGCATGACAAAGTTAAATTACATAACTTTTAAAATAGGCCAAAACTTTAAACAACCTCTAGAAACATTTTTTTACTTTGAAAAAATTAGTACTTTAAATATGAAAGGTAATAATTTTAAATTTTCCTTTAATCTATTAACTATTAATAGGTAAAAGCAATTATTTGGTAATTGAATCATAAGAATTCTGTCTCTACTGAAGTTCAGTTCTATTTAGTAAAGTACACATGGAACATACTCTTCAATTTGTATTAATGTGCACATTTGATTTTATGGTTAATGGAGATAGCATACCAGACATACACCTTTTTTGAAAATCAGTTATTGTTTTTCAGAGATCTGAAGTGTAAGTACTGAGAAAACTATCTGTACCACTGGTGTCCTCAAAGAGAATGAAAATGGATTTTGCTATATTTGTTATTAATAATTTTTCTGATATCAATTAATTTAGTCTTGAACTCTTCTTCCAAATGACAAATAGAAAAAAATATATAGTATACCTTTTAAAAACCTCATCTTAATATTTTTCCTTTGTTATATAGAAGTGGATGACACTAGTGATGGGTTAAAAAGAAAGAGCTCTTGTTTCCAAGGTAACCAGCCTAAATTAACAGCAGTCCTACAGAACTTCACGTTCAGAATATAAAGGAAAAGGTTCAATCTGTAGTTCAAAAAATAAAGTGAAAATTATTATATTTTTAGGATAGGTTTAAAGACATTTTTAAATTTCAAATGTTTAGGTCTAGAATTTTAATTTCAATTAAGCAGGAATATTTCTTTCTCAAAAAGTAAACAAAACACTGATGAAATTTCAGATTGATGCAGAAATGTGACTGGTTTTCCTTAATAATTTAATTATCTACACAACAGAATATGAAATAAGCTATAATAATTCTCCAATGAAATATTCTAATGGAAAACTAATACTAATTCATTTTCCTCCAAGCCCATGTGAACTTCTCTTACTCTAATGCATATATTTATCCTCCCTTCATTTATTCTATCCATCTATCCATTCATCCACTTATGACATATGCCTGTCTTCTGTTGTCCTCCTACATTTTAATGGCAAAAACACAAGTAATAAGAAGATGAATCTGTGGTTTGATCATCCCATTCCAGTACACTTGCCTGGAAAATCCCATGGACAGAGGAGCCTGGTAGGCTGCAGTCCATGGGGTTGCAAAGAGTCGGACAGGACTGAGCGACTTCCCTTTCACTTTTTACTTTCATGCATTGGAGAAGGAAATGGCAACCCAATCCACTGTTCTTGCCTGGAGAACCCCAGGGACGGGGGAGCCTGGTGGGCTGCCATCTATGGGGTTCCAGAGAGTTGGACATGACTAAAGTGACTTAGCAGCAGCAGCAGCAGCAGCAGTAGTCTCATTCAGTAATCTGAACTCTTAGCCTCTATGCTATACTGTCTCACAAAAGAGAGAGAAGAAGAGGAAAAGAAAGAATTTGCAGAGAGATTAGGAGTGATCTAGTAGACATATTATTTATTATAGCATTTTGTAAGGAGAGGCTTTAACATTTCTAAGTTAGCTAGTATTGACAAAATAAAGTTCAAATAGACAAAACAGTGGGCAATTAATGAATGCTGCATAATTGAAATTCTAGTAGTTTCTAAGGGTAAATATGGACAAAACTAAGTTTACAATTGTATAGTTTACATTAAAAAAAAATGGTTATTTGTTCACATGTGTGTAACACAGCAGAGAAGGCAATGGCACCCCACTCCAGTACTCTTGCCTGGAAAATCCCATGGATGGAGGAGCCTTGGTAGGCTGCAGTCCATGGGGTCACGAAGAGTCGGACACGACTGAGTGACTTCACTTTCTCTTTTCACTTTCATGCATTGGAGAAGGAAATGACAACCCACTCCAGCGTTCTTGCCTGGAGAATCCCAGGGATGGGGGAGCCAGGTGGCTGCTGTCTATGGGGTCACACAGAGTCGGACACGACTGAAGTGACTTAGCAGCTGCAGCAGTGTAACACAGAGACTTAACACTGCACACAAAAGTGCACTCATATAATGACTGAAGTATTTTCACAAAAACATTTGAATGTCAAATATCTAGTCACTAATAACAAGGACTTGATGAAAATAGAGTACATTAATTTGGATGGAACACATTGAACATATGTTTATTAAACAGTCCCATTAGTTTCTGCCATATAAGGGAGGGATTCATTCCACTACCTATTTGTAGGGAGTGAGAGAGAGAAGGGATGGATATTAAATAGCTAATACCTTGATTAGGTATAACTAGCTAGATATAGTCCTATCCTGAAATCCACATGAATGCCAGACACAAAGTAGACTACTTTGGCTGGGTTAATAAGCCATATCAAAAGAAATGTTCTAAAGTACTTAGATCATAAAGCAGAGGAGGATAAGGGAGCTCTCCCTGTACATTAAATCATGCTTAGCAAAACCCTGAAGACAGGAAAACATTTTTTTTTTCCTGTATATTCATGTTCTGAAGAGATGAGCTTCTCCCTAAATGTTATTAATTTATGAGGAAATAAAAAACTATTTTTTAATCCAAAGGACCCAAATCCTCCCAGGAGGACTGACAGCAGAATCCATTATATAAGATTGTTCTAAATTAATATCCAAACACTGAATTCTCAGGCTGGGGTATATGTGAAATATATTTATATAAAAGTTTCTCTATTGTAAATAGGAATAGGCAGGAAAACAGAATCATCATTTTAGTGTCATGGGGGTTTTATTCATCTTTATGTACCTAGAACATAGATGGTATGTGTGCATGCTCAATCATGTCTGACTGTTTGCAACCCCATGAACTGTCGCCCACTAGAATCTTCTGTGCATGGAATTTTCCAGGCAAAAATACTGAAGTGGGTTTCCATTTCCTACTCCAGAGGATCTTTGCAACCCAGGGATCAAACCTGGTTTTCTTGCGTCTCCTGCATTGGTAGAAGGATTCTTTACCACTGATGCCACCTGGGCGGCCCTGGAAGATGGTAACTGACATAAAACAATTATCTACTAAAGTTCTAAGACAGCTAAGCAATATTCAAAAATCATCTGTTCAAATTCACGTAACTATTCAAGTTTTAAATCAGTATACTCTGAACTATAAGAGATGCAAAGTAGTTTGACTTGATTTTTGCCTTCATAAGAATTAGGAAATCTCTTAAATGCAATAAAGCTAAATTACAAATCTTGTATTAGTACTTACAGTTAAATTTATGATTTTTTTTCTTAATTTTTCCCAGTAAAAATAATCAGTGATCCCTGGCTGGTGGAATTCAATTTTTTGGTAACATGAGGTAGTTCATTCCATACTTTTAATATTTCTGACTGGCAGAGAGCTCTTCCTTGAGTAAAATTCTACCTGTTAGAACTGGTCAATCCTTCAGGTTTCTTCTTACAATCTTCTAAACTTCATCCACTCTTCATCTGGATTTTAAAGCTATCTCTTTCTGCATGTCCTTTATTTTCCGCATACAGATATGCCTGAAACTATGGCTAAAGTACATTTCTCTCTAGGAATTTTTATCTCTCACATTTTCATACAAAAGTAGGCTAAATTGCTCTATATTTTCTTAGAAGTATGAATGTGCTTTTACTCACACATATAAGGTTCTGTGCTAACTACTAAAGACATGCAGATAATTAAAAATAATTTAGAGAAACAAGGTGAATATAAATATACTTATAGTTAATAATACAAGACATTAATACAGGTTGACAGAAATCTATGTTTTATGTATTTAGAGAAGATAAATATAGCTTTGCATTAGTAAAGCAGAAAGATTTATTTAAGGTATACAGCTTAAGAAGATTAAATATAAATGTAGTTTAGAAATTTAATGGAGAAGAAAGATATAACTAAACTGTATGTATGTGAGAGGTAAGCAGTTTTGCAGTGTGGAACACTGTAAGGGTTAGTCCAAAATTAAACTGAAGAATAATGAAATAGATGAAAGAATATTCTGGAAATATGTTATTCTTAAAATCACCAAAATGACTTTTGGATGTCTTATCCAAATTTTTGGTTAGCTTTAAATAGACTAATTATTATATCCTAAACACAAAAAGTCACCTTTAAAATAATTGAGAAATTTTACTCCTATTCATTACATTTCATATTTTTCCCTTTTCTGACACAGAGAACTGTACATGATGTTTCTTTCTCCTACTGCATATATTACAGTGATGAAATAATTGAAATGGGTTCAAATAGATACCACATACAATGTATTTCAATTATTATTTCAGCAAATCTGATCCTATAACAATAAGAATACATGACAATGCAAGTGTCAATGAATGATAAGCATTCAGCTGAATACTTTCACTTCTAAAAATTTAATTTTAATATTTCCAAAATAATGTATTTATGCAAAATAATTAAGATACATATTTCACCATAATTTCTTATGAAATACATATGCAATGTTATCATGAACACACTGTAGCTATTTTAAGGCTAATTATTACACGTATTCACTGATATAATATTTCTTAATAGACCTGATAGATACTCAAGTGGAAAAATATATTTGATAGAAAAGATATTGTGAAAATTTCCAAAATTCAGTTCAACATGAACATGATTGCCTCTAGCAAATAAACCTTTTTTTTTTAGCAATCCTTTTTATTATTTTTTTAATTTTAATTGGAAGCTAATTACACTATTGTGGTGGTTTTTGCCATACATTCACATGAATCAGCCATGGGTGTACATGTGTTCCTCATCCTGACCCTCCGTTCCACCTCCCTCCCCATCCCATCCCTCAGGGTCATCCCAGTGCACCAGCCCTGAGCACGCTGCTTTGTGCATCGAACCTGGACTGGCGAGCTATTTCACATATGATAATATACATGTTTCAATGCTATTCTCTCAAATCATCCAACCCTCTCCTTCTCCCACAGAGTCCAACAGTCTTTTCTTTACATCTGTGTCTCTTTTGCTGTCTTGCAAATAGGGTCATCATTACCATCTTTCTATATTCCATATATATGTGTTAATATACTGTTGAAAGGGAGGAGAGGAGATGACTAGAATTAAGCAAGAGATATTTAAAATATGAGGGTTAATAATAAGAATAATTTTATTAACAATATGTTTTCAACCTATGAATGATGTACGCATCGATTCTACCAAATATTGGTTAACTTTTAGGTGATTAAATTATTCTGTTATTTTGTAAAAAATAATGCGGATAAATTTAAAAAATTGACTACAGTATGTGCTGACAAGGATGTGAAAATGGAACTTGTACATTGTTGGCAGCAGTGTAAACTCTGAAGAACTGTTTAGCTGGTTTCTATAACATTAACTGTAAACTTACAATGAGGTTTAGCAATTCTACTCCTAGATATTTTAAAAAGGGAAATTAAAATGAATGTCTCCACAAAGTCTTGTACAGGAATGTTCTTAATAGCCAATTTGTAAAAGGCCCAAAGTAACAACTCAAAATCTCATTAACAGGTGAATGAAAAAATAAATTACGATACATTCATTTAATGGAATCCTACTCAGCAATAAAAATTAAGTGACTAACATAGATTAAAATATAAATGAATTTCAAAAAATATTATATTGAGATAAAGAATTGCCACTGTATGGAAGTAGGGGAGGAAGGCCTAGACTGTTAGAAGCACAGTCAGTCCATTGTTGGAACACTCTGGGTGATGAATACATTCTATATCTTGTTTTGGTTGATAGTTACATGGTGTATAGAGTTACCACATCTCAGAAAAGTGAAAGTTCTGTGTGTTTGCATGCTAAGTCTCTTTAGCTGTGTCTGGCTCTTTGTGGCCCCATGCATGGTGGGCTGCCAGGTTCCTCTGTCCATGGGGATTCTCCAGGCAAGAATACTGGAGTAGCTTGCCATGTCCTCCTCCAGGGCATCTTCCTGACCCAGGGATGTAACCTGTGTCTCTTATGTCTCATGAACTGGCAGGCAGGTTCTTTACCACTAGTGCCACCTGGAAAGCTCTGTGTGTTTAATGTTACATAAATTATACCTCAACTAACACTTGTAAAAAAAACTTCTTTAAAAGTAATTTTTGGAATATAGTTGATGTACAATGTTGTGTTAGTTTCTGGTATACAAAGTGATTTATATATATATATTATATATGTATTCTTTTCATATTACTCTCCATTTGATTTTTTACATGATATTGAATATAGATCCCTGTGCAATACAATAGGACATTGTTTATAAAAGCTTATTAATTGAATTTTTAATCAAGTTTCATACAAACTATAAAATATTCATTTATATTATGTAAATATTTTTTCAGATTAAACATATATCTTAAAATTGCTTGCAGAGCAACAGTTTTTCTAAAAATGCAAAACTGTCAAGTTGGAAACGATCTAATTTTGGTAATGATATATGCTTTAAACAAGACCAATAAACTGTAGAATAAAATTAAAAGGAAAATGTTGAAATATAGAGCTCCAATTTTAATTTTTACTTGTATATTTATCTCTAATAGTTAAATTATAACTTTGCTATTTTCCTCTTTACCAAAAAGCATTTAGTACTTAAATATAGGATCAAAAACTGTTTGTCATTAAGCAGATTTAATTTTCTGAAAATGTGACTACTTCTGAAAATGTCAACTTCAACATAAGTAATATTTGAATTGAAATGAATAAATCAAACAAAACAAATACAAATGTGAATTGCTACAGTTGTCCAATTAATTTAGCTGACTTCTAAAAGAAAGGTGTCTTTGGTCGAAAAAAAAAAAAAATCAGTTGACTAGGATTGAGATACTAGTATATCATTTACTACATATAAAGCAGATGCACAATAAAAATTACACTAACTTTTACCATACAGAAAGTCAGGGATTCCATAGAAAGAACCCCAAGTAGAAGATTAAGACATAGAATAATCCTAGGTGACCCTTGATCAATATTTTGTCAAATATAATATTTACTGAATTTATGATCATTTATTTTAATATGGAAAATAAATATAATTAGCTTTTTAAATATGCTTCCTTTTTCTTATGCAAATCAAAATATTATCCTTTTATATTATTAAATTATACATACTGCAGTGAGAAAATGAACATCATGTTTGCCATATTTCCCTGAGAAGTCTCCTTTCATTAAAAAAAAAAAGTGAGCTTATTTTCAGTTTCTATATTTCTTAACAATAAAAGAAGTTCTCTTGAAATGTCTCAATGAAATAATAAAGATTTAATTGGATTTTATAACAGATCACCATTTTTTTCCCACAGAAGAGAATAAATTCAGTGACAGTGGTGACTGTTAATAATAGTACTCAATTGTGCTTGGTTTGTATTTGGTACTAAGCCTGTTACAAATATTAACTAATTTATTCTTTCAAGATTTCTAGGTGTAAACAATGATTATTATTGCAGATGTTGAGTGACCTGCTCACAGTCATCTGGCTAGTAAATGATGGATACAGACTTCCAACCCAGGCTGATGGCCTCCTAGCTTCACACTCTTAGTCTCTATACTTTATCTACTGGCTGATAGAAGGAAAGCAGTGAATGTAATAAATTAATTTGACTTGGCACTAACTTCATAAAGAGGTATGGAATGATAGAATAATTTTTAGTAAATGCTCTCCTTACTGTATACATTTAACTTCATGATTTTAAAATAAAATCGGGTACTTTGACACGGAGCAGGAAACATTACTGATTCAAACAAAGTTCTAAACTATATCCCCTCTTGTTTCAAATACTTTCTCACTTTTATACTACTTCTCTGGACATTGCATTATTGGGCTTACTGTCCCTAGGTCCATGCTGTCCATTCTTGCTATTTGGGCTTCCTTATGTTTGAACATGGTTAAGAAAATTTTTGCTTTTCCAACATCAATGTTGATATTTATGGTCAACTTTTGGAGAACTCCTGTTAAGAAGCAGTCTCCTACTTTATAAGCACTCAAAGGAAAAGTGCTATCATCTGGTTTAGAACATTTTCTTTGGTACAAAGAATACTATTTAGGACATAATCAGTTTAGTTCAGTTCAGTCGCTCAGTTGTGTTCGACTCTTTGTGACCCCATGAATCGCAGCACGCCAGGCCTCCCTGTCCATCACCAACTCCCGGAGTTCACTCAGACTCACGTCCATTGAGTCAGTGATGCCATCCAGACATCTCATCCTCTGTCGTCCCCTTCTCCTCCTGCCCCCAATCCCTCCCAGCATCAGAGTCTTTTCCAATGAGTCAACTCTTCGCATGAGTGGCCAAAGTATTGGAGTTTCAGCTTTAGCATCATTCCTTCCAAAGAACACCCAGGACTGTTCTCCTTTAGAATGGACTGGTTGGATCTCCTTGCAGTCCAAGGGACTCTCAAGGGTCTTCTCCAACACCACAGTTCAAAAGCACCAATTCTTCTGTGCTCAGCTTTCTTCACAGTCCGACTTTCACATCCATACATGACCACTGGAAAAACCATAGCCTTGACTAGACGGACTTTTGTTGGCAAAGTAATGTCTCTGCTTTTGAATATGCTATCTAGGTTGTGAAAGGTTGTTGTTGAATCACAAAGACGTGGGGATTCTTGGCTCCCGGAGGAGAAGAATTCAATCAGGGGCCAGAGACAAGGCTTGATCGCTCAGAGCTTTTGTGTAATAAAGTTTTATTAAAGTATAAAGGAGATAGAGAAAGCTTCTGACATAGGCATCAGAAGGGGGCAGAAAGAGTACCCACCTGCTAGTCTTCAGCTGGATGTTATATAGTCACTGCTAAGTTGATTCAGTCGGGTCCAACTCTGTGCGACCCCATAGACAGCAGCCCACCAGGCCCCACAGTCCCTGGGATTCTCCAGGCAAGAACACTGGAGTGGGTTGCCATTTCCTCCTCCAATGCATGAAAGTGAAAAGTGAAAGTGAAGTCGCTCAGTCGTGTCCTACTCTTCGCGACCCCATGGACTGCAGCCTACCAGGCTCCTCCGTCCATGGGATTTTCCAGGCAAGAGTACTGGAGTGGGTTGCCTTTGCCTTCTCCATATAGTCACTAACATTCTGTTAATGAAAGAAAGGAATGTCTTAAAACTCAGAATGGCACCAGGCCCCTCACCCATAAGATGCATTTTGGGATAATCTTGGCACCAAATGGTTTATCCTGGGCCATAAAATCATTAACTTGAATCTTGAAGAAGGGCAGATGACTATACAAATAGTTTCGTTTACATAGATTAGGGGAACAATATCTGAGTATAACATACTGGTTTATCAAGTAGGTTCTGAGCCAAGAGGCAACCAACTTGAAGACAGAGTTTGGGGTAAATGCATAGTACATCAGCATAGTTTAAGACAAACATTTCCATAAGAACAAGGCATTGGTTATCTCTAGGTTTAAGAATAATTAACTTCAGGTGAAACCAGGTATCATTATGGCAACACAGTATTTTAAGAGAAACCTCCTTTTAAATTTGTATAGAGAAGAAAAATATATCACTAGTTTGTTTCCTCCTGGTGCTTAAGAGAGATAAAAGTGTCTGACACTTGCAGGCTATTTCCTCTGTTTGGAGACCCTTGGCCTTCCTGCCTGTTACCCTCTCAATTGGTCATAACTTTTCTTCCAAGGAGTAAGCGTCTTTTAATTTCATGGCTGCAGTGACCATCTGCAGTGATTAGGACATAATAGATCCTCAATAAATGATGTAAATATGAATCTAGATATGAATTTATGAATCAGTTATATTGTTTGCTCAGCTTGGACCCAGTAAACTATATAACTGAATTAAAACTGAATGTTCTAATCATAATCATAGTAACTGGCTGATACCAATTAGCTAAATTTTTTATCATCTTAAAAATCAATAAACTGTTGCCTTAAAAAATATGTCTGCAATCACTCTTACCTGCCAAATTTTTGCTATGCCATATGTCATGAAAAAAATTTCCCAGAACTTATCCCCACTGGACTGGCAAATTAATAACTGGAAAACTGTGTTAAAGTTCATATTTAGAAATTATTTCATGTATTTTTTGTTAAAAACAGATTTATTGAGATATGCTTGATTATAATAAAATGAGTTTAAAATGCACAATTTGATAAATATTCACATGCACATTTGATGAAATGATCCCACAAGAAATAAAGATTGTGGAAGCTTTTTTGACAATTTATTAAAATGTTAATGGATATTTGTCATAATTCTGTATCCCACTGGACAGCACTGTTAAATATTCTACATTTAGGCAGTATACATGTACTCCTATTTTTATTTACCTACATTAAAGTCATTTCCTATCCGTGACAATGTGTGTGTGTATAAAACATAAAAAAAGGAAGCAATGCTAAACAGCACATACCTGTATACCATATTTCAGAAGTTTGTTGTTAAATTTTAACACATATATGTATATATACATGTAGATATATAATATTAACTGCTGGTCAATTTTTATCCATTTTGGAATGTTTCAATGCTTGGGACTGAGAAACTATCTTTACTGAGAACCAATCAAAACAAAACTTAGCACTTTTTTAATTCAAAAGTAAAAGATTTCAGAAAAATTCCTTCAAACTTTATAGTTATATGCCATCATATTCTGGACCTTTCTTTACATTAAATTATTAGGTGCAAAAAATACTCCACCTCACAATAAAAATGAAAAAAAACCCACAGAATCTGACTAATTTCTGTGCAACTGAAACAACTTTATTTGTGCATTTTTTTGATTTATATATCAAAAATAATAAGAAAATAATTAATGAATGCATTTTAAAAGATACATCAGGAAATAACATATATCTTTTATCTCTAACTTCAGTAACAAACTTTAATGTATTATCTATCCCCTGAAGTGAAGATAAATTTAATATGATTAAATTATAATAGGCTAAACTTTAAAAATACACATTTAAGCAGAGCCTGACCCTCTATAGAAAATTCCCAAGCACATTCAATGTAGATACAACATGATAAACATTCTACTTATGTATCTGTGTCCTGGCTTTAACTGCTTTTCACCTATTTTTGTTGTTGTTGTTTTTGGTCCCACTATTGTTATTGCCAACACACAACAATATACAGGAGCTTTAGTTTTGATGATTCTTATGTCTGTTTCTTATTCTTAGCATATTATTAGAACTTTCTGTGTAATTTTATTATAATTTCCTGAAGCCAATTGTGATAGGAGACATAGCATTTTGGATTAAGGTAGGGAAAAGATTAACAGGAACAGAGAGAAAGCTTTCATGTGGATAATCTGAGAGTGGGAGTATGGGAAGAGGAACCAAAGATAGGGCAACTAAATGTGATTGTGACAGTCATGTTTAAAATTATCGTGATTATGACAGCATATTTAAGCCAGAGCAAAGATTTGTATTTGTTCAACACATTTATCATAAATAACTTTGAGGAAGTTTGTTTATCCTAGCTAGTATATAAAAGTTTTGTTTCATTTAAATATATTAGGAAATTTAAAAAAATAAATTTAAGAAATAAATTATATAGTGCTTTTAGAGAGGTGTATTTGAGCTTAAATTGTGTATGAATTAAATGAATAAGGGTTTTGTTTTTAATATGAGAAGGACTCTAGAGAGTTTCTCCAGGTGTATGATGTCAAGCGACTCTAAACTAATGAGATGAAAATATTTTTCAAATTAATACATCAATACCTTTACATCTAAATTGATTTTATTCTTGCTCTATGAGTAACCCCTGCATTCATAACAGGTTACCTAAACTAAGATGAAATTGGAAAACATGTTGTAGTTAGCTATGAATATGAAAAAAGAAGGCTACCTTGGTGGCTCAGATGGTAAAAAATCTGCCTGTAGCGTGGGAAACCTAGGTTCCCTGGATTGGGAAGATCCCCTGGATGAGGGCATGGCAAACCATTCCAGTATTCTTTGTCTGGAGAATCCCAATGGACAGAGGAGCCTGGCCGGCTAGAGTCAATGGGGTTGCAGAGAGTCGGATATGACTGAGTGACTAAGCACATGCACACATGAAGTAAGGAATTTACAGAGTTTAAATGAATATGGGTCACAAATAGAGAGAAGTGAAGCAGTTGTTTGATATTATGCTAAAAACTGCACCAGCAATGATAATAGTTGTATATGGATCTCTTTTTCTTATTCTAGTGATGGCCTTAAACATACTGAAGAAACCTATATTTGTAAATTCATCAATTACTTATCAGCTCTTTTATCATATAAACCTTTAAAAAATTAAAATGAATCCCTTCCTCTCACACATACACCCAAGTGGAATTCAAATTCTTGCTGGCATTTCCTGCTGGGGTCTCAGAGAGGTCACAGCCTGGTCTTTTTGATCCTGATAACTATTCTGGCTGCCCCCAAAACACTCGGCACATTTTGTTTGCAAAAGAGCCTCTTCATGAGGGTAAAAGAGTTGAGAGTGAAAAAAGCTGATTTAAAAGTCAACGTCCAGAAAATTTAAATCATGGCATCTGGTCCCATAGTGGCAAATAGATGGAGAAAAAGTGTAAACAGTGACAAATTTAATTTTCTTGGGCTCCAGAATCACTGCAGACAGTGACCACAGAAACAAAATTAAAAGATGTATACTCCTTGGAAGAAACGCTATAACAAACCAAGCATGCCTTGTAGTGTATTAAAAACTAGACATTATTTTGCCAACAAAAGTCCATATAGTCAAAGCTATGGTTTTTCCAGTAGTCATGTATGGATGTGAGAGCTGTACCATAAAGAAGGCTGAGAACAGAAGAATTGATGTTTTTGACCTGTGGTGCTGGAGAAGACTCTTGGGAATCCCTTGGACAGCAAGATCAAATCAGTCAATCCTAAAGGAAATCAACCCTGAGTATTCATTGGAAGGACTGATGCTGAAGCTCCAACACTTTGACCACCTGATGAGAAGAGCCGACTCACTGGAAAAGACCCTGATGCTAGGAAAGACTGAAGGCAGGAGTAAAAAGGGATGACAGAGGATGAGATGGTTGGATGGCATCACTGACTTGATGGGCATGAGTTTGAGCAGGCTCTGGGAGATGGTGAGGGACAGGGAAGCCTGGTGTGCTGCAGTCCATGGGGTCACAAAGAGTCAGACACAACAGAGCAAGTGAACCGAACTGATGTTGTTAATACTGGGTGTTATACAATTGTTGATATATACATTGCTTTATTCCTAAGCATCATTTCTAGACAGTACCCATAATAAGGAATTTGCTGAAATGTAAAGAAAACAGTGGACAGCAACCTAGTTCCTAAACACACCTTCCAGTCTTTGAGAAGGTCTGCTCTAGTTTTTCCATGGCTAGTCCACTCCTCAACCTTTAAATTGGACCTTAAAGAAGATCTTTCAGAACTTCTTCCTCCTATTTTCTATATGCTTTATTGTATTATAAAATACATACTGTATGTTATTCTGTGTTACGTTCCTGGATCCCCTGTGAACTGTAGAAGTGTCAATGTTATTTATCTACTATTATTCAGTTTGTTGTGTGAAATTGTGGCTTTGTTATGTCTTAAGAGTATATGAAATATTCCAATGAGCCTGTTCCTTCACATTCCCATCTTTCCTGGAGGTCAACAATCAGATATTTATTATAGCATTGCTGTGGAAGGTTTCCTCCTCTAGAAGCATCTGCACAAAAAGCCTTGTTTACCTTACCTACATTGTAGAAACTGCCTGTGCATTACTTTGCAACTCTATGACTCTCTTTAATAAACGTGTTCTTTGTCCTCTGTGATCTCTAATGAAATTTGTTTCCTAAATATGAACAAAGTTGTTTTAAGTGACTCTTGTAGAATGAATTAATTTCTCACTGAGATCTGGACTAAAACCTACTCCTCCAATTTTATACACTATTAAAAATCTATATAATTATTTTTCTGCTCAAAAAAGATAATGAAGGATTCTTATCTAAATAAAATGGGATTGTCTTATACTGCATGCATGTCTTACATGGTAATTATATGTATTGTTTGTGGCAATTACAACATGAGCATACAGAAAGAGTTCTAATAAATACAAAAACTTAGTAGCAAAACTATGTTTATAAAAGAAATGCATACATATTTACTGTTAGTAAAAGAGTATGTAAAGTGATTTTTTTTTAAATTTACTATATCACCATAATTTCAGGAAACCATAAATAAATAAATTCAATGTTAACATAAACACTAAAATAGAATGCAAATTATACCATAATACTAGTAGTAGATCACATTAGTTGTGTACTTATGTGCTATGTCAATTATAAATCTTTTACAGAAGCTTGCTCATTTAATTCTCAATAGGTAATGTTACTACCTTAATTTTACAAATGAAGAAACAGAGCCGTTGAGAAGGAAATTGCTTGCCTGACACCATACATCTAGTAAGCAATGGGGGTTAATATTGGTGTACAGAGGATTTAACTTGAGTGCCCACATTTTTAATCACCATATAACAGATTCATTCACCATAAGGAGTTTACTTCCAGGGTGTTTGGAATTTGGTGACAAAATAAAATTATGGTTCTTTCGCCTAAAGTGTTAATGATCTGTGTTTCATTTAGGAAGATAAGCTTGTGCCACAACAAAAATGCAGGTCACTATCATTCCTTTCTCTCTGCTTATTTCTTGCTTTTTGGTGTTTCAAGGTTAGATATTTCACATAATAAATACTCTCGATTTATCACGCGTGTTCTAATAATCCTGGAGCTAGTCAGTGAAATAAAACTAATTTGAGAATACTCCTCCTAATTAGCTGTTTTGCCCTGATGCATATACAGCAAGTGATGTTGCCATTGATTCTAAAATATAAATATTGAAAAGTGTGATTATCTCCCAAGCTGTTATATATATTTAATATATATGTAAATGAATTCTAAGTAAACCATGGTGTGTTGAGCTTGTTTATCTCCCTATGTTCAAAGGGCTGCTCTGGTTATGAGCATTCCTGGGATGTTTGACTTGCCTCACTCCTTGCCCCCCTCACTAAATTTGCTCACTAGAAATCGCTCCTATATATTTTCAAGAGTTCTTAAAATATTCACAGGCATCAGAGGTGTAAGAAGATTGCTTCAGCTAGACATATTGTATCTATTTAACTGTTAGGAAATAAAGGAAAGTAAGCAAAACAGCTGCATTTTAGCTGCAGAATCTTTCCGTGTTAACAGCCATCCAGTAGCACATTGTTATTTGAACAGGAAGAGAGATGGGATCATCTATATATCTGTTTTTAAATTAAATTAGCAATATCACATATTTTAAAGCACATTTTCCCATTGACTCAATTAGAAATATCTGATTCAATAAGACAAGGATAGATCCACAGACTGTACGTGCTTCCAAGATACATTTTATCTGCCGCTCTGAATCCAAATGACTGAATCCGTTATCCTCTTTTGTAGATAGAAGGTCAGCTGACTTAAACCCAAATTTATCTCCTAAACTAAGGAAGCCAATCAAATATTTCTTTGTTAAATATCTGCAGTTAAATGATTATGTTCTTATACTGTGAAATGGGATATTTCCTTTATTTTCTCTATTTATTGATGCCAAGAAATCTCTTAGGTTAGGCATTTTCATTTATTCATTTGCCTTTAGTCCATTATACTGAAAATTAACCATTTCTTAAAAATATTAACTCTCTAGAACACTAGACTTGAAAAATAAGGCTATACTATATAAATATGTGCTTCTACGAGTTAGAGAATGGAATTAGTTAAATTTGCCAAAAATATCTTTTTTTAATGTATGTACTTGAGTGGTCAAAAAAAATGCATTCTCTATAAAATGACTGGTTACAGTTTTAGTTCTACTTCTCAGAGCTTTCCAGTTGTGCTAGGGTAATTTTTGGCTAATATACCTAGTGTGGGAAAGGCAATCTTTGACTTCCTACATTGACTTCGAGCTACATTTTGCATACTTTTTAATTAAAAAAAGGGATAAATCATGAACCTTTTTTCTCTTCATAGCAAAGGGTCAAGCACATAGCAAGTATCTGCCTTAAAAAGACTGACTGACTAGCTATATCAATGCATAAGGGTATTTTCCAAGTCACTAGAAGCAGGCTATTTGCTGTTAAAAGGAAACCATGCTCTGAAAAAGAGTAAGGTTTCTGGCATAAAACTATTGGGCATAGAATGACTATTTATAAAGAAAAATAATGGCTCGGATACATGAATATTTCCTAGAAGAGATTATGTAATTTGTAACTGTGTCACATCTACCTGTTTAGGTGCTTATTTATTTATTTGTGCTAACTAGATTTGCTACTGAGTGATGCTCCTGAGTCAAAAGTTACTGGTTTCCCAAAATGATAAAAAGCATTATCACATAAGTGAATGCTTTATCAGAATTTTATATTCACAATTAGCATCAATCTATTTTGAAAAGTCTAAGATAAGTGTAAAAGTGCTGTAATAGTTTTTAAGAAAACACAATCAAAAGTTTAAGTTAATGTGCTATTGCTGGTTGTTGAGTAATGAAAGTAATTTTTTTTTCATATTCTTAAGAAGTCACCCGGTCATAATTAACCTCTGACACTGCCTTCTTGCCCCTTCAGTACAGTATCAAAGATACTTTGCCATGTGGCCCAATCTACATGTCCATTATGTTCTTCCAGTGCCCACACATCTTCTCAATCTCACTTTTCAATATCTATTAACAAATACTATATCCTGGTATGTGAATGCGCTCACCATCCCCTGAGTATACCTGTTGTTCTTATGCCTTTGTTTAGCATATTCTTCTTTTGAAAAGCTATAACCATCCACCTCTATTTGTTAAAATACAGTTCACACTTCACAACCCACCTCAAACACCATTGGTAGCCTGAATAAATCTGTTTTATGAACCAATTTTTCCCTTTATTTGGTAACAATAAATGAACTCATGTAACTAAGCATATTTTATTCACAATATGTGATTTAAATTTTTTCTATATTAAACAACTCCTCATATCTCAAGGGGATAATATCTTCATACTTAATCCTCAGCATTTAATACAGTACTTTTATAAGGCAGATTTGAAATAAGTGTTGTGAATGAGTTTGAGAATTAGATAAAGTTAAATAATGGTTGGTTTTCTAAAAGAAAGAAAATATAAATAGTTCATAAAATATAAAAATGTCAATTATTATTCTATGGATACTTAAACTATCCAAATCAGGAGCTATTTTAAACTACTCGAAAATACTAGGACAGCAATTATGAAAAATGTGTTCCCATTTCTTATCTTCCAATTAGTAGCAACTTTCTCCAGATCATTTACCTCAATATTAAATAAGAGATCACATTGATATCTCTGTTGTTCCTTTTATCACTACTATGTGTGTGTCTAATTTGGGCCCTCTTTAAGACAAGTGAGAGGTTCATTCAGATTTCCAAGGTATTCCACAATGATTAATATTTCATTTATGGCTGCTGCTGCTGCTAAGTCGCTTCAGTTGTGTCCAACTCTGTGCGACCCCATAGACAGCAGCCCACCAGGCTCCCCCGTCCCTGGGATTCTCCAGGCAAGAACACTGGAGTGGGTTGCCATTTCCTTCTCCAATGCATGAAAGTGAAGAGTGAAAGTGAAGTCGCTCAGTCGTGTCTGACTCTTAGCGACCCCATGGACTGCAGCCTACTAGGCTCCTGCGTCCATGGGATTTTCCAGGCAAGATTATTACCCCAAAGCTTAGATATTTTAATTTTTATTTTACCTATGATTTTATGGGTCACAGATTTGAAAACTGCTGCAATTAGGCAATTATCATTTGCACCTAAATTATATTTCAATAACATTAAGTTTTAAATTCCTCTCGCTGTCTTAATGGAAATACTATCCCTATCAAGGAAAGTATTGGGATGGCCAGAAATTTTTTCAAAATTTTCCATGATATCATACAGAAAAATCTGAACAAACTCTTTGGCCAACTTATTAGATCTATTGTATTATACTTAAATATATAAAATTAATAAAATATTAGGATGGATGAATGGTGCAGTAGGAAAAACATGAGAATGTATAGAATAAATGAGATAATCATGTTCTCCTGAATTCATATTTAAAGTAATTAGGACATAAAATGTTTTTGTAAAAATATCTAATTTTTTTAAAATCATCATGGTGCTTTATTTTCATTAGTAGAAAATCAATTGGCAATGGAAGAACTAAAGTCACTTACAATGTATTATATTTCAATTATCTGAACCTCCACAGCAATTTTACTGTTTTACTATTTACAACAGTAAACACAGTTGTAAATTGAGGCCCTGTAGATAAAATAATTCTTTGAATTTTAGCTTTTATATAACATTTACTGTTGAACGGTTACAGGGAAGAAATTCTCGCTTTAGTCATATCTGACTCTGTGTGACCCCATGGACTGTAGCCCATCAGTCTCCTCTGTCCATGGGATTCTCCAGGCAACAATACTGGAGTGGGTTGGCATACGCTCTTGCAAAGGATCTTCCCTACCCAGGATCAAATCCACTTCTCTAATGTCTCCTGCATTGGCAAACAGGTCCTTTACCTGTGCCACCTCAGAAGCCTCCTCTTAGGTTAGGCTTCTGCAAAGAGAAACTTTTGAGAAAACTTTTAGTGTAAGAAGAATAACTTAGTAGAAATTTAAAGATGTGGAATACTGAACTATTTTCCTGCAGCAAGAGATTTAAAGCCAGCAAAAAAAAAAAAAAAGGTACTAACTTCTCTGTGAGGGCTTCCCTCATAGCTGTCGGTAAATCATTTGCCTGCAATTCAGGAGACCTGGGTTTGATTCCTGGGTAGAGAAGATCCCCTGGAGAAGGAAATGGCAACCCACTTCAGTATTCTTGCCTGGAGAATCCCATGGACAGAGGACCTGGCGGGCTACAGTCCATGGGGTCGCAAATGTCAGACATGACTAAGCAACTAAACCACCACCAACTTCTCTGTGAACATTCATTCCTCTCAACTTCCATGCTTATTGAATATAATTGCCTACCTATGAAAACTGGAGTACAGCATAAGAGAGCTGCTGCTTTAGCAATTTTTCTGGAAGTGTATAAAATATAAAGGTAAGAGGTAAAATTCTAAGTGTTGAGCTGCCAGGAAAAAGTTCAAGTTGTTTAGGAAAAATGAGACCAAAGTTACAAGATTTTGTAACTTTTGAAGCTGTGATTACTTAAAAATGGAGAAAACAGGAAAGGAAAATCAGTAAGTATTAGACATTCTTGTTTTCTTGATTCATATTATTTCAAAATTGATCTACACATATATTAAGCACATTTTAATCTTAAGTAATTGATACGTTTTAGATATAAATATATATACATATAATGATGCCTTGTATTTGAGTGTATATTTGCCTATTGTTTTATATATATATATATACACACATATATATACACACATACACTCAAACTCATGTCCATTGAGTCAGTGATGCCATCCAACCATCTCATCCTCATCCTCTGTCACCCCCTTCTCCTCCTGCCTTCAATCTCTCCCAGTATCAGGGTCTTTTCCAACAAATCAAGTCTTTGCATCAGGTGGCCAAAGTATTGGAGCTTCAGCTTCAACATCAGTTCTTCCAATGAATATTCAAGGTTGATTTCCTTTAGGATTAACTGGTTTGATCTTCTTGCTGTCCAAAGGATTCTCAAGAGTCTTCGCCAGCACCACAGTTCAAAAGCATCAATTCTTCAGTACTCAGCCTTCTTTATGGTCCAGCTCTCACATCCATCCACGACTATTGGAAAAACCATAGCTTTGATTATATGGACCTTTGTTGGCAATGTGATGTCCCTGCTTTTGAATATGCTGTCTATGTTTGTCATAGCTTTTCTTCCAAAGAGGTTAGACTTAGTCTGCTGAGTCTGCTTCGACTGCCATAACGCCATAGACTAGGTGGTTTAAAAAACAACTTCTCACAGCTCTAAAAGCTAGAATATGAATCAAGATTAAGCTGCCAGCCAATTTTGTGTCTGGTAACAAAAGTCATCCTAGCTTATAGAGTGTCTCTTTGCTATGTCCTCATATGGTAGAGAGAGAGCTCTCTCTGTATTCCCACAAAGGCACTAATACCGTCATAAAAGATTCCCTTATAAACCTCATCTAACCCAAATTTGCTCCCCAAAGCCCCATCTCCAAATACCATAACACTGCTCAGGGCTTCAGTGTATAATTTTCTGCTTGGGGGTGTGTGGATACAATTCAGTTCATAGCATATGTCTAACTTCATCCTCAGAACTGACTCAGTCCTAAGAAACTCTAAAAATGCACTCCATAATCATACCTCCTTTATATTTTTATTTTTTCTTATTCATTTTTTTTCACTATAGCATCTCTGAGAACTCAAAATGTCATTACTATCTCTGTGAAATATGTCTCTTTTAAATTTGTGACTTTTTACTCCTGCTTTCATCGTATGTATTTAAGCCTTTATCTTATTTCTAAGAGTTACTGAAACAAACTCTATTCTATTATCTTGACCTCTACTATTGCCACATTTTAATCTGTTCACATTATCAGATTGATCGTTTACAATAGAAATTAGATCACCTCAATTCCCAGATGAAAAATAGTTATTGCCTCTTCCAAGTTTTTCAAATTAAGGTAGAAGCTTCTTGCTGCTGCTACTGCTGCTAAGTTGCTTCAGTCGTGTCTGACTCTGTGCGACCCCTAGACGGCAGCCCACCAGGCTCCCCCGTCCCTGGGATTCTCCAGGCAAGAACACTGAAGTGGGTTGCCAGCTTCTTAGACATCTGCAAAAATTTTAGTTGGCTTCATGCCTCAGCTGCATAAACTATATCCACTTCCAATATTAATGCTGTCTATATGAAAAATACTTGAGATTCATACTGTGTCCTTTTTAGATGCTTCAACAATGATTTGATACAACCCAGGTTAAACCAATCTTAGTTTCTAATCCATGGCATCCTGATATCATTTGTGTTTATAAGACTCCTTTATTTTGTTTCATTTTAAAATTTATTTTCTTTCAAATTTGTTCCCTTCATCCCTCATGCTTAATTTCTTCCTGTCTCAACACGTTAGGTACCTAGTTTTAGTGTATTTAATTTATGTGTGTCTAATCACTGCTTATGATTTTATTTAAACATGCATGTATTTTTGGAAAATACAAAACTGTATTCTGTCATATATGCCTATTAATTCCCTCAATATTTTACTTCTAAATTTTTTCAGTTTATTACTTATTTACATTATAAAGTTATCATGTTAAATGTACTCAATTTCAAATTATATTACATTACATAAAACACTGGAGTGATAATAATAAGCTTGATAGACCTATGTGATAAATTACTTGCATTACAAATCAAAGGTCCTGTAGAATGGCATAGTTGGTCCAGAGGTTATATGCATAGCACATTCCAGTACTTCCAAATTGCTTTCCAGGATGGCTCTATCAATTTATATAGCTTTTATTGTGTACAAAAGTTGTTTTCTCTTCAAATTCTAGCAAGTGTTAATTCTACAATATGATGTATATAAAGTGGTATAATTTTTGTTTCTCTGATTTCTAGCCAGGTTGAGGGTCTCTTCATATATTTAAAGGCCATTTGTTTCCTATTTTGTATATTATCTCCTCAAACCATATGCTTGATTTATTTTTCTATTAAATACACTGTCTTTCCTATTTTGAAATTTATTAAAGAGAAGTTTAAAATTCATTATTAGATAGACATTTCCAAACCTGCATCAGATAAAAATTGTATTTACATTTATGGCATAAAAATGCTAATATTATTTACTAAGCATAAAATGCAACTTTGCAGTCAACAATTTCAATATTTTCCTGATTATGAAGTCACAATTTTACTTGTTTGACTTTTTTTTAATCTTTGTAAATGTATAGCACACTCTAGTCATGTCTGATGATTACGTAGGGCTTGGTGTTGGCACAACTTCCTTTGTAGTTCTCTTCGGTTCAAACTCATAGCTTTGGGCTTATATTTAACTCTATTTAGGGTATATCACTTCAGTTCAGTTGCTCAGTCATGTCTGAATCTTTGCGACCCCATGAACCGCAGAATGTCAGGCCTCCCTGTCCATCACCAACTCCTGGATTCCACCCAAACCCCTGTTCATCATGTCGGTGATGCCATCCAACCAACTCATCCTCTGTCGTCCCCTTCTCCTCCTGCCCTCAATCTTTCCCAGCATGAGGGTCTTTTCAAATGAGTCAGCTCTTCGCATCAGATGGCCAAAGTATTGGAGTTTCAGCTTCAACATCAGTCCTTCCAATGAACACCCAGGACTGATCTCCTTTAGGATGGACTGGTTGGATCTCCGTGCAGTCCAAGGGACTCTCAAGAGTCTTCTCCAACACCACAGTTCAAAAGCACCAATTCTTTGGCACTCAGCTCCCTCACTCAGTCCAACTCTCACATCCATACATGACCACAGGAAAAACCATAGCCTTGACTAGACGGACCTTTGTTGGCAAAGCAATGTCTCTGCTTTATAATATGCTGTCTAGGTTGGTCATAACTTTCCTTCCAAGGAGTAAGTGTCTTTTAATTTCATGGCTGCAATCACCATCTGCAGTGATTTTGGAGCCCAGAAAAATAAAGTCAGCCACTGTTTCCACTGTTTCCCCATCTCTTTGCCATGAAGTAATGGGACTGGATGCCATGATCTTAGTCTTCTGAATGTTGAGCTTTAAGCCAACTTTTCACTCTCCTCTTTCACTTTCATTAAGAGGCTCTTAAATTCTTCACTTTCTGCCATAAGGGTGGTGTCATCTGCCTATCTGAGGTTATTGATATTTCTCCCGGCAATCTTGATTCCAGCTTGTGCTTCCTCCAGCCCAGTGTTTCTCATGATGTACTCTGCATAGAAGTTAAATAATCAGGGTGACAATATACAGCTTTGACATACTATTTGGAACCAGTCTGTTGTTCCATGTCCATTTCTAACTATTGCTTCCTGACCTGCATATAGGTTTCTCAAGAGGCAGGTCAGGTGGTCTGGTATTCCCATCTCTTTCAGAATTTTCCACAGTTTATTGTGATCCCCACAGTTAAAGGCTTTGGCATAGTCAATAAAGCAGAAGTAGATATTTTTCTGGAACCCTCTTGCTTTTTCCATGATCCAGTGGATGTTGGCAATTTGATCTCTGGTTCCTCTGCCTTTTCTAAAACCAGCTTGAACATCTGAAAGTTCACAGCTCATGTATTGCTGAAGCCTGGCTTGGAGAATTTTGAGCATTACTTTACTAGAGTGTGAGATGAGTGCAATTGTGCAGTAGTTTGAGCATTCTTTGGCATTGCCTTTCTTTGGGATTGGAATGAAAACTAACCTTTTCCAGGCCTGTGGCCACTGCTGAGATTTCCAAATTTGCTGGCATATTGAATGCAGTACTTTCATAGCATCATCTTTCAGGGTGAGGCACAACACTGACCCACTAGTCCTCAAGCCATTCTTTGGATTGCTGAAAAGATAACAGTTAAATAATTGTCTCTTTGGGGGTTCCAGATTGTGATTTTACTCATACCATATCTTTTTGTAAGGAGTTTTCTAATATTCAAAAACTGGATTCCAGGTGTCTGACTTCATGTTTTATATACTTCCTTGGGAATCTCTGGTGTATTTTATTTGATGAGCTGGTACTCAGTATGTCTCAATGGATGTTCTTTTTATCCCCTACGTTTAAAAAAAAAAAAAAAACTTTCCAAAGCTAAGTGAATTATTTTTCATTTCTTTTGCCCCAGATTCTTGCCCTTTTTGTATTTGAATAATTTCCACTAAATAGAGTTCAGATGCTTATATCAATGTTCAGTTCTGAGTTAGTATCAGTTAATTTTATTCTCCACATTTTAAGTCATTTCCCCCTGCTTCCTTACAAGCCCAGTGATGTTTTAAATTAGATTCCAGATGTTGTACATTTCACAATAGGAAAACATTCCAGCTTATGGTTGGAAAATTTCTAACTGAATGAAGTTGTACATGTGATCTGATAATTCTGAAAATATTATGTTATAATTCAGGATATCATCATCTTTGTTCTGCATTTACAAACAATTGAATATGTTCAATCAGCAGGTCTTGTTTGCTTTCCCTAGAAGTAGAACAATTTAGATGCTTCCTCTAGTGTGAGCATGAATATGCTGCATTACAAAACTAGTCAGCTTCAGAGGAAGAAAGAAATAGTGACACAGGTTTCACCTGCTATAAAATGAAATGCTCTACTGGGACAAAATAAAGCTGAAAAAAAGTACAATGCAAAGCAATGGAAATGTAATGGGGCTAGATTGAGCAATATGCTATTCTATGCTATGCTAAGTCACTTCAGTCGTGTCCGACTCTGTGTGACCCCATAGACGGCAGCCTACCAGGCTCCCCTGTCCCTGGGATTCTCCAGGCAAGAACACTGGAGTGGGTTGCCATTTCCTTCTCCAATGCATGAAAGTGTAAAGTGAAAGTGAAGTCGCTCAGTCGTGTCTGAATCTTAGCGACCCCATGGGCTGCAGCCTACCAGGCTCCTCCGTCCATGGGATTTTCCAGGCAAGAGTACTGGGGTGGGGTGCCATAACCTTCTCCGTGAGCAATATACATACATATATATTTCCCCCCTCAGCACTTAAATAAGAGTATATTAAATTCAAAGCAGCTATGTTGGAAAGATACATTTTAAACAATTTGAAATTTAATCATTAGTTTTATAAAACACCATTTATATTATTTAATAAAATATTTAAGTATTTGCACAGTGTTTTGTTAAATATAATATTTATGTTTATATATATATATCAAAGTATTCTCAAATTACCATCATTTTTCCTATAAATCATTTGAGAGAAATTGTCTATTTTTTTAGCATCCTGTTCATTCTTTTTTTCAGTTTTGTACTTGGGGAAACAAATGTTTTCACTGGGGGGAAGAAAAAAGTGATCTTTAAATCTTCATATGAATAGAGATAATATAATTAAAGTTAAAAAAGAAGGGGTCTTAATTTTATAATTCTATTAGTTCTAAAAAATCAATGCAAGTATTAATGCACTTTAAGTGGAACATTTTCATAAAACCTAAACTTTATTATGTCATTACACACACGATGTGATTTCATATCAGCATAATTATTTTATGAAGACAGTGTTAACATAACACAATGTGTACAGTTTGGCTCCTTAACTAAACAATCCTGTTATATAAAGTGATAGAATATCTGAGATCAGGAAATATTAGATTATTATATGAAAAATATAATAAAAATATGATCATAGGGTTTAAAAATAATATAGACACAGCAGAGAACAGATAGAGCTCTGTAGAAAATAAATTTACTGATTGAGAGCATTAGCCCAAAAAATCCTTTCAGAACACAGAATGAGTCATAGAAGAAGAAAAGTGGCAGGTTAGATGCAAAAGAATGGGTAGGAGAATACAAGTGTAATGAAGATTCAAAAAATGAGTGCTGAGCAAAGAATAAGAAGCAACAACACAAAGTAATAATGAAAACTGAAACCAACATAACTCCTTGTCCCACCCAAACCAATACTGGAAGCAAATACATTTTCCTATCCTGTGAACAGGCATGGTTAGGAAAACATGTCTTTGTACTGAATAATCTGATTACAGGTCAACAGTAACTCCTTGCTCCAGGAAATGGTTGGACCTAGAAAATACAACTGTAAACCAACAAAATAGCTTGTTTCTCAAGTGTTATAGCTTACGTTTCAAGTCTGCCTTCAAAGCCCTGAATTTAGCAACACCAAACTATTACGTTATAAACTCTGCCTAATCCCAACTAGCTCTCTACCTTTAAAGACCTATCTTGAAATGGCAGATAGTCCAGGATGTGTTTACTACTTTGATATGAAGAGCAATAGTAAAATGCATTTATGTATGTAAGATACTTTCTATCTTAATATTCAGTTCCTGGAAATCATGCTTCATATTATTAACATCCACTCAGTAATTTTGTTTTTTTATTTACTTTCCATGCTATGCTGCAAGGTACTAGTAAGTACCACTATCAAGAACTTAAACTCTTAAAAGCAGTAACACTGCATTTCAATAAATGTGTATATTTAAAGGATGCTGTCAAACATCTGGAGACCCTTCCTCCCTCTCCTCAGTAAACTCTACTACTAAGTCACTTGCTTACTAATGGATGGTACAGATTTACAACCAGCAATGAGACTAAAAATTTTAGGGGACACAGCTATTAATTTATCTTCATAGAATGCTTAAACCTCATGAATGTATGGGATTTCTTATCTACATATGAAGTCACAAGTCTTTTCTCCTGACCCAAGACTCTATTCTTTGTTTGCATCAAACTAAAACTCACACACTTGTAAAGAAATGGTCCACTCCTCATTAACTCTCATGGTGTTTTTGTCATGCTATGATGGAAAACTTGGCACATGGGCGCTGTGTGAATCCCCTTGTAATTTGACACATGTCTTCTAACTCAGCTTGTTCAATCGCTGTGTGACAAGAGCAAGTCAGTCCACTGACTCTCGGGGCTTATTCTAGCAAGCCAAGGAAATCTCTCTATAATAGGACAGGGCAGCTGTCAGCTCTCAAGAAGCTTAAACTTCTAAGCTCATCTGTTTCTTTTAAATATCATAACCTATTGTGGAAGAGATACACACATCAGTACAGAATCATTTCTCTACAACTTTCTTTTTTCTAATTTACTAAGTGGCATGCCAAGGGATGTAAAGTTAACTTTGATGATTCACCAATTACTGGTAGGATAATAAGTTCATCAAATATTGTGTAAACTATAACAATATGTAGGATCCATGCTATACCTCTACATAAAAGAAATAAATCATTTTTATTGCTCTGAAAAAACTTCTAACTTATTAATTAAAAAAAAAAAAACGATAGGAAGGAAACAATATTAGGCAACAACATATCATTGTCAACAGGGCATAAACACATGATCTACAGGGAATCAAAGTAAAGAAAACTGAAAGGACAATAGGAAATAGAGTTGGATGTCAATGAAATGAAGAGAGAATTTTAACTAGATGGAGGGAATTAAGGGCTTCCCAGGTGGTGCAGTGGTAAAGAATCCACCTGCCAATGCATTGGGTTTGACCCCTGGGCTGAAAAGAAGAAATGGCAGCCAACTCCAGTATTCTTGCCTGGAGAATCCCATGAACAGAGCAGCCTGGCAGCCCAAAAGGTCATATAGAATTGGACACAACTGAGCCACTGAGCAGCCACACATGCAAGGAATTAAATCCCTGTGTGATAGTTAGACACCCCACTCCAGTACTCTTGCCTGGAAAATCCCATGAATGGAGGAGCCTGGTAGGCTGCAGTCCATGGGGTCGCTAAGAGCCGGACACGACTGAGCGACTTCACTTTCACTTTTCACTTTCCTGCATTGGAGAAGGAAATGGCAACCCATTCCATTGTTCTTGCCTGGAGAATCCCAGGGACGGGGGAGCCTGGTGGGCTGTTGTCTCTGGGGTCGCACAGAGTTGGACACAACTGAAGCACCTTAGCAGCAGCAGCAGCAGCAGTGATAGTAAGAAAATGAAATTACTACTAACATCATTATAAACATGGATTAAATAAAGAATCACATCAGATCAGATCAGTTGCTCAGTCGTGTCTGACTTTTTGCGACCCCATGAATCACAGCACGCCAGGCCTCCCTGTCCATCACCAACTCCCGGAGTTCACTCAGACTCACGTCCATTGAGTCAGTGATGCCATCCAGCCATCTCATCCTCTGTCATCCCCTTCTCCTCATGCCCCCAATCCCTCCCAGCATCAGAGTCTTTTCCAATGAGTCAACTCTTCGCATGAGGTGGCCAAAGTACTAGAGTTTCAGCTTCAGCATCATTCCTTCCAAAGAAATCCCAGGGCTGATCTCCTTCAGAATGGACTGGTTGGATCTCCTTGCAGTCCAAGGGACTCTCAAGAGTCTTCTCCAACACCACAGTTCAAAAGCATCAATTCTTGGGTGCTCAGCCTTCTTCACAGTCCAACTCTCACATCCATACATGACCAAAGGAAAAACCATAGCCTTGACTAGATGAAACAAATAAGCTGTCCAAATCAGGATTCACTTGTAAGTGAAATTGGATGCTAAGAAGTTATAACAATATATTATGTTTTTTATTGTATCCAAAACTGATTTTATTATGATGTTGAACTTATTTGAAAACTAACGGTATATTTTAAATTATTTTCAAAAGTAAACTCCCTTGAAAAATAACAATTAAAATATGAATTGATGTACTCTAATGAAACATAAATAACTATTAAGTTTAAAAAGACTGAATATCAAATTTCCTGGCAGCCTAACGGTTAGGGCTCAGCACTTTTAGTGCCATGGGCCAGAGATCAACCCCTGATCAGGGAACTAAGATCTCACAAGCCATGTGGCATGGCAAAAAAGAAGACTGAATTTCAGCAGTGTCTTATGGGAAAATCAAATTCATTAGAGCAAACTTGAAATACTATTTATTTTTATCACCTAAAGATTAAAAACTCCTTGGAAGGAAAGTTATGACCAACCTAGATAGCATGTTAAAAAGCAGAGACATTACTTTGCCAACAAAGGTCTGTCTAGTCAAGGATATGGTTTTTCCAGTGGTCACGTATGGATGTGAAAGTCGAACTGTGAAGAAAGCTGAGCACTGAAGAACTGATGCTTTTGAACTGTGGTGTTGGAGAAGACTCTTGAGAGTCCCTTGGACTGCAAGGACTGCAGTCCATTCTCAAGATCAGTCCTGGGTGTTCTTTGGAAGGAATGATGCTAAAGCTGAAACTCCAGTACTTTGGCCACCTCATGCGAAGAATTGACTCATCGGAAAAGACTCTGATGCTAGCAGGGATTGGGGCCAGAAGGAGAAGGGGATGACAGAGGATGAGATGGCTGGATGGCATCACCGACTCGATGGACATGAGTTTTGTTGAACTCCGGGAGTTGGTGATGGACAGGGAGGCCTGGCGTGCTGTGATTCATGGGGTCGCAAAGAGTCGGACACTACTGAGCGACTGAACTGAACTGAACTGAAAGATTAAAAATTAACAAAAATAGAGTGACTACTACTGGTTAAAATTTTTTATACTTACTTGGTTTCTTAGGTTTGTGCCCTCAAGGCTTTATAACTGTTGTAACTTTGAAACCATGGACACTATTATTGAATTTTTTCCTAAAGGCTGAAATAGGCTCTTTTATAATACATTTTCATTTACACTTCTATAAATTTTAACATATGTGTAGATACACATAACCACACAGCACTTTGGGTACAGAACAGATCCATTTCTCCAAAACATTGCCTTGTGATTCCTTTTTCAAGTCATACCATCCTCCTACCACCAGTCCCTGGAAACTACTGCCCTCTCTTTGTCATTATAGATGCTATCTTCTTGAGAATATTATATAAATTAGTTCAAAGAGCATATGAACTTTGAGAGAGGCTTATCTCACTTGTTTAATGTTTCTGAGACATATTCATGTTTAAGAATAAGAATATTAAGGTTGCTTCTATTATTTTTTAAATTATGATGTATGCAAATACTCACGTACAGGATTTTGTTTAAAGATAAATTTTGTAGGTTAATACACAGGAATGTGATTACAGGCCATATAGGTAATTATGTGTCTATCTTTATCAGAAACTGCCATGTGCTTTTCAGAGAAGCTGTATCATTATCTTTAACCAAGGGCAAGACATGCAAATTCCAGTTGTTCTGCATCCTTGTTATCACTTGATATTATTAATAATTTTTATTTTAGCCACCCTAGAAGATACTACAATGGCTGTCATTATGGCATTAATTTGCATTTCCCTCCTCACTAATAATGTTGAACAACTTTTATTTCCTTTTTAAACTTTCATATATTTTATTTGATAAAGTGTTTTCTGCTCAAGTCTTATACTCATTTTTACTAATTACAGTTGTTTTATTTCTGTTGAGTATTGAGAGCTTTTTATATATTCCAGTTTAAATTCTTTTGTCAGATGTGTGATTTGCAAATATTCTCTCCCACTCTGCTGCTTCCTGTCACATTTAAGAATTCATTGTCTAATACCATTTCACAAAGATTTTTTTCATATTTTTTCCCTCCAGTGTTCTGTAAACTGTAAACCAGTAGTATGTAAGTATTAACGAATTGTGGATTTATAATCCACTTTGACTTATAGTATAATGTGTAAGATTTAGGTTGAGTTTAATTGTTAGCTTGTGTGAGTGCATGTTAAGTTGCTTCAGTTGTATTTGACTCTTTGAGACACTATGGACTGTAATGCACCACATTCCCTCTATTCATGGGATTCTCTAGGCAAGAATACTGGAATGAGTTGCCATGCTGTCCTCAAGGGGATCTTCCCAACCAGGGATAGAACTCATGTATCCTGTGACACCTGCATTACGGGTGGATTCTTTATCCCTGAGCCACCAGGGAAGCCCCATTATTAGCTTACAGATTTGCAATTCCCCACCATTAACTGTTTAAAGGATATTCTTTATTCATTGAATTGCCTTTACGTCTTATCAAAGTATATTGTCCATATAGCATGGGTCTATTTTTGATTCATTTTTTTTTATTCTGTCAATCTATCTATCCTTTGCCAAGGGCATACTCATAATACTTTATACTGCATGACTGTATTTTTATAAAGACCTGGATTGTGTATAAATTTTGTATATATCTTTTAATTTTATACTAGGTATTAAGTTATAGAAAACATCATATAAATCTGGCATTTAACCTAAGCTCTTCTACTTAACAGAGAAACTATGACTTTGTATAAGTAATATAAAGGATATAATCTCTATTTCTTCACCTTTAAAATATCAATAACCTCAGATATGCAGATGACACTACCCTTATGGCAGAAAGTGAAGAATTAAAGAGCCTCTTAATGAAAGTGAAAGAAGAGAGTTGAACAGTTACCTTAAAACTCAATATTCAGAAAACTAAGATCATAGCATCTGGCCCCATCACATCATGGCAAATAGATGGGGAAACAATGAAAACAGTGGGAGACTATTTTGGGGGGCTCCAAAAATCACTGCAGATGGGGACTGCAGCCATGAAATTAGAAGACACTTGCACCTTGGAAACAAAGCTATGACCAACCTAGACAGCAAATAAGTAGAGACATTACTTTGCCAACAAAGTTCTGTCTAGTCAAAGCTATGGTTTTTCCAGTGGTCATGTATGGATGTGAGAGTTGGACTATAAAGAAAGCTGAGTGCTGAAGAATTGATGCTTTTGAACTCTGGTGTTGCAGAAGACTCCTGAGAGTCTCTTGGACTGCAAGGAGATCCAACCAGTCCATCCTAAAGGAAATCAGTCCTGAATATTCATTGGAAGGACTGATGCTGAAGCTGACACTCTAATCCTTTGGACACCTGATGCAAAGAACTGACTCATTGGAAAAGACCCTGATGCTAGGAAAGATTGAAGGTAGGAGGAGAAGGGGATGACAGACAATAAAATGGATGGCATCACCGAGTTGACAGACAGGAGTCTGAGCAAACGTTGGGAGTTGATGATGGACTGGGCAGCCTAGCGTGCTATATAGTCCATGAAGTCGCAAAGATTTGGACACAACTGAACAACTGAACTGAACTGAACTGAAAATTGCCATACATTATCCAACTTATATGAGTAATCTAAATATTATATGAGCTAGCTTAAAGTAAATAACATCTACTATTTTTGTTCTCAATAATTGTTATTTCTTTTTGCTCTTTATTCTACTCTAGCATTATGCAATGGCACCCCACTCCAGTACTCTTGCCTGGAAAATCCCATGGACGGAGGAGCCTGGTAGGCTGCAGTCCATGGGGTTGCTAAGAGTCAGACACGACTGAGCGACTTCACTTTCACTTTTCACTTTCCACTTTCATGCATTGGAGAAGGAAATGGCAACCCACTCAAATGTTTTTGCCTGAAGAATCTCAGGGACTGGGGAGCCTGGTGGGCTTCCGTCTATGGGGTCGTACAGAGTCGGACATGACTGAAGAGACTTAGCAGCAGCAGCAGCAGCAGCATTATGCATTTGCTTTAGTTTATTGAATATTATTGGGAACATCAATAAACTTAATATAAGTTTAATATAATTTTCTGCATAAATAAATAAAACGCAATATAAAGATATTATAGTCATAATAAAATTCACCTTCCTAAGATACGAGGCTTTTAGAGAAGAATTACTTTTTTCATTTGTGACCTTGAACTAGGGACAAAACCAAAAGAGAACATGCAGTGCAGCTAGGTACCCTTTAGATTTAATGCAGAGAGAACTAATCCGTCTGTTTATGGTTCCTTTTTTGTCCCCTGATAACACTTAGTTAAAAGACACATGCTTCAACCTTCAAGATAAATTATCCTTTCAGTTCTTAATGGTTGTAAGTGATAAAATCCAAGAGCAAATCAGTGTGTGCATTAAAACTCGTGACATCTATGCCTTTGACTTGCTGAATGATTATCAATATATTAAAGGTTAAATGCTTATGTATACATTTATACATAGGCGGAGTTTGTGAATGTACATGTCACTGCTCTCAACATTTGAGTGCTGTATTTGAACACATGGGTAGATGAGGCAGAAATAGTACAGATGAGAAATAAAAATGAATAATTGTTCAAGACAAAGAATTTGATGTCATATTTAACACATTTAATGTCACGGTTGTCCTAACAAAAACAGAAAATTTGGAGAGGGGGAACTAATTTCACAAAACATATTTCTGCTCTGTAAACAGTATTTTAATGTGCATTTTGGAAAAGTGCTAGAGGCAGCCTCAATAAGCACACATTGGAACTTTTTTCTAAGAAAGAGTTCAAGCTGATGTTTCACTAACTTAATTTTTTGCCCCTTATTTCAACACATTAAATATATTCACTGCTTAAGAGTGCTGCATCTGTTCTCAGAAACTATGTTTTGGGACTTTTTTAGGTTATGTGGTAATAATCCATTGTCCATGAGAGCACATTCACGGAGATATCTATAAACATTTTTTTTTTGCAAATGTTCTGTGCAAGATAGGTTGAGTCTTCTATTCCCACCAATGAGGTCAACAAACATATAAGAAACAGTGAGATGGTGAGATTTCAACAACACATTTCATCTTTGTTTTAAGGCGTATATAAATTTACTGCTATACATTCTTCTGAATAAATATTACTTATCTATACTTATTTATATCAGAGGATTGACCTAAAATCACTGCCAGAAAGAGAAATTCCACCTTAAACTGTGAAAATTATAAAACTAAATTTGGTTTTTCAAAGGACTGGAAATGGGTGGGCAAATTAAAAGTGGACATGATTCTTGGGCTTAAGCTTTGAAAGTCATCGTGGCTGGGCAAGAAAATGGTATAAGAAAAGAAAAGACATCTGTCTCCATATTAACTGGTAAAAGGAGTAAGAGCCAAAGTGGAAAGTTTCAAGTTTGACAGGAAAAGATGGCAAAAAAAATAATAATAATAATAATTAAAATACCAGAGTTGACACAATGCCTCTTTCAAATACCAAAAATAAACTCTAAAAGGACATTACAATTATTATTTAACGTTCCTATTAGTTAGCATTCTCTAAAGAAACAGAACCAATGAGGTATCAATAGATGACTGATAGAGAAATGAATAGATTTATTATGAGAATTAGCTTACACATCCCTAGGACATAAATTAACTTTGTAATAAATGATGTACTGGTAACTATTGTACAGTCAGGTGGGGAAAGGTGTAAAATATTAACTAGTTTAGAAAAGAGAGATAGAATAGAAAGAATACTAGAAGGAAGATTATAATGAATTGTTTCATGCTGCATTGTGACGTTAAAACCTACGTATACACATACATAAAGTTTTACATTCACTATTTGTGTATATACATATACGTATACTCATACACACATAAATATGGACACCCTGCTACCATACAAAACAGATAAAGCAGGGAAATGCACATAAAATGGTAGCATGTCAATAAGACAAAGAACTCACCTTGAAGGACCTCCTGAGGCTTAAAGCTTAGAAAATTGGAGCATCAGAAGAAATAATAATTGTAATTGTAACAATTTTCTGAAAAAATAATCAAGAATCTATAAATGCATACTGACAAAAATTAATGAGAGAAAAGGAAAAGATCTTGCTTACCATATAGTACCATATAGTACCAGATCTTGCTTACCAAAATGATTTCTGAGCAGATAGTCAAAAGGACCCACAGGACTTCAGAGAGCATATTCACAAAAGTCTGTATAAAGTCAAAGGACATAGAAAGAATGTGCAGACAAGAATCAATAGACTGAGAGACTTCCAGACACAGTTCCCCAGAATTGTGCACACATGATGTATTTCATCTCTGGAATATAAACTTCATGGCCTGTCTGAGGCATCTTGGTTTTAGAAGAGCTTCCCAAATGTTCCCAGTGGGATCTTTTACACCCTAGTATAGTTACACAATCATAAAAGCTGTGTAGCATGTTACACCATGTGTAAGTGATCAATATGCACAGCAGCCTGGTGACGCCAGGAAAGTTTCAAACTTTAAATAGCACACATAAATCATTAATTAGGACTCTCAATCTTCTCTTTGCCAAGAGTCAATATGAAACTTCCAGGCATACCTGGAGACAAGCACTGAGTTGTTCTAGACCAGCAGAAAATAATTTACACAGAGACTGATATAAAGAAGGAATAATAGAGTTAAAAATAACACCACTTAGAAACTATCATAATAATTGAATAAGACAAAATCATGAGTGGGACCTAACCTCATGGGTAAAAGTTTAATGAGGAGCAGGATATTTATAGTCTCAAAGTAGTTCCCCCTGAAGTACTTTTTTATAACAAGGGGAAACTAGAAATTTTACAGTGGATGAACCTACTGATATCACCTTAGGCAAGTCATCAAAGTTAACATCATCAGTAATGGGACAAGCTGACAGCATGTGCCCCCTTATCAGTCATTGAGAAGGACATAGCATCACTTCTGTGACACTGCTGTCTAAGATGCATCATTTGAATGGAATCATTAGCAAGTGTGAATCAAAACCAAACTGAGGGATAGTCTACAAAGTAACTGGTCTGTAATTAAAAAAAAAAAAAAGTCAAGCCCATGAAAGCTAAAACAAACAAACAATGAGTTCTTATAAAATAAAGAAGACTAAAGAAATACAGCAAACAAATGTAGACCTGAACTGGAACCAGCACTGGGGGGAAAATAGCTAACAATTACATTAATAGAGAAATTAATGAAATTTGAACATGTATAACTGAGTTGATAAAATCACTGTATCAATGTTCTAATTAATGATTTTGATCATTGTACCATGGTTGCAGATTCTTAGTAAATGCATTCTGAAACAGTTAAAGGTATAGAATGTTAGCAGCATGGCCTTATCTCCCTCTCTAGCTGAAACACCCTGACCCATGATCACCCACATAGCTGAATTAAACATAGTACTACATGTACCCTCTAGGATTGATTCTCTGGCTCAGAATTAAGCAATGTTGAAAATATCCAGAGAACTAAATAAATGATATTTAGTATAACTTTTCAGTTTAATCACACAGGATAAAATAACATGTTAAGTATTTACTATTTAAATTCTTATGATTTATAGCAATGATAGTTTAGGTAGTCCTAACCATTTCAGTATTCTTACCTTGAGAAACCCATGAATAGTATGAAAAGGTAAAATGATAAGATACTGAAAGAGGAACTTCCCAGGTTGGTAGGTGCCCAATATGCTACTGGAGGTCAGTGGAGAAATAACACCAGAAACAATGAAGGGATGGAGCCAAAGCAAAAACAATACCCAGTTGTGGATGTGACTGGTGATAGAAGCAAGGTCCGATGCTGTAAAGAGCAATATTGCATAGGAACCTGGAATGTCAGGTCCATGAATCAAGACAAATTGGAAGTGATCAAACAGGAGATGGCAAGAGTGAACGTCGACATTCTAGGAATCAGTGAAGTAAAATGGACTGGAATGGGTGAATTTAATTCAGATGACTATTATATCTACTACTGTGGGCAGGAATCACTTAGAAGAAATGGAGTGGCCATCAGAGTCAACAAAAGACTCTGAAATGCAGTACTTGGATGCAATCTCAAAAACGACAGAATGATCTCTGTTCGTTTCCAAAAAACCATTCAATATCACAGTAATCCAAGTCTATGCCCCAACCAGTAATGCTGAAGAGGCTGAAGTTGAATGGTTCTATGAAGACCTACAAGACCTTTTAGAACTAACATCCAAAAAAAGATGCCCCTTTCATTATAGGGGACTGGAATGCAAAAGTAGGAAGTCAAGAAACACCTGGAGTAACACGCAAATTTGGCCTTGGAATATGGAATGAAGCAGGGCAAAGGCTAATAGAGTTTTGCCAAGAGAACACACTGGTCACAGCAAACACCCTCTTCCAACAACACAAGAGAAGACTCTACACATGGACATCACCAGATGGTTAACACTGAATTCAGACGGATTATATTCTTTGCAGCCAAAGATGGAGAAGCAGTCAGAAAAAAAAAAAAAAAAAACCGGGAGCTGACTGTGGCTCAGATCATGAACTCCTTATGCCAAATTCAGACCTAAATTGAAGAAAGCAGGGAAAACCACTAGACCATCCAGGTATGACCTAAATCAAATCAATCATACATATGATTATACATGGAAGTGAGAAATAGATTTAAGGGACTAGATCTGATAGACAGAGTGCCTGATGAACTATGGACGAAGTTTTGTAACATTGTTCAGGAGACAGGGATCAAGACCATCCCCATGGAAAAGAAATGCAAAAAAGCAAAATGGTTTTCTGAGGAGGCCTTACAAATAGCTGTGAAAAGAAGAAAAGCAAAAACCATGGGAGAAAAGGAAAGATATAAGCATCTGAATACAGACTTCCAAAGAATAGCAAGGAGAGATAAGAAAGCCTTCCTCAGCGATCAATGCAAAGAAATAGAGGAAAACAACAGAATGGGAAAGACTAGGGATCTCTTCAAGAAAATTAGAGATACCAAGGGAACATTTCATGCAAAGATGGTCTCAATTAGTAGTGGCCACAGGAGTAGAAAAGGTCAATTTTCATTCTAATCCCAAAGAAAGGCAATGCCAAAGAATGCTCAAACTACTGCACAATTGCACTCATCTCACATGCTAGTAAGGTAATGCTCAAAATTCTCCAAGCCAAGCTTCAGAAACATGTGAACCATGAATTTCCAGATGTTCAAGCTGGTTTTAGAAAAGGCAGAGGAACCAGAGATCAAATTGCCAACATCCACTGTATCATGGAAAAAGCAAGAGAGTTCCAGAAAAACATCTATTTCTGCTTTATTGACAATGGCAAAACCTTTGACTGTGTGGATCACAATAAACTGTGGAAAATTCTGAAAGAGATGAGAATACCATACCATCTGACCTGCCTCTTGAGAAATCTGTATGCAGCTCAGGAAGCAACAGTTAGAACTGGACATGGAAAAAAAGACTGGTTCCAAGTAGGAAAAGGAGTATGTCAAGGCTACATATTGTCACCCTGCTTATTTAACTTACATGCAGAGTACATCATAAGAAACGCTGGACTAGAAGAAGCATAAGCTGGAATCAAGATTTCCGGGAGAAATATCAATAACCTCAGATATGCAGATGACACCACCCTTATGGCAGAAAGTGAAAAGGAACAAAAAGTCTCTTGATGAAAGTGAAAGTGGAGAGTGAAAAAGTTGGCTTAAAGCTCAACATTCAGAAAACGAAGATCATGGCATCTGGTCCCATCACTTCATGGGAAATAGATGGGGAAACAGTGGAAATAGTGTCAGACTTTATTTTTGGGGACTTCAAAATCACTGCAGATGGTGACTGCAGCCATGAAATTAAAAGACGCTTACTCCTTGGAAGAAAAGTCATGACCAACCTAGATAGCATATTGAAAAGCAGAGACATTACTTTGCCAGCAAAGGTCCGTCTAGTCAAGGCCATGGTTTTTTCCTGTGGTCATGTATGGATGTGTGAGTTGGACTATGAAGAAGGCTGAGCACCGAAGAATTGATGCTTTTGAACTGTGGTGTTGGAGAAGACTCTTGAGAGTCCCTTGGACTGCAAGGAGATCCAACCAACCATTCTGAAGGAGATCAGCCCTGGGATTTCTTTGCAAGGAATGATGCTAAAGCTGAAACTCCAGTACTTTGGCCACCTCATGCGAAGAGTTGATTCATTGGAAAAGACTCTGAGACTGGGAGGGGTTGGGGTCAGGAGGAGAAGGGGAGGACAGAGGATGAGATGGCTGGATGGCATCACTGACTTGATGGACATGAGTCTGAGTGAACTCCGGGAGTTCGTGATGGACAGGGAGGCCTGGCGTGCTGCGATTCATGGGATTGCGAAGAGTCGGACATGACTGAGTGACTGAACTGAACTGAACTGAAGGACAGAAATGGTATGGATATAACAGAAGCAGAAGATATTAAGAAGAGGTGGCAAGAATATACAGAACTGTACATAAAAGATCTTTACGACCAAGATAATCACAATGGTGTGATCACTCACCGAGAGCCAGACATCCGTGAAGATGTGGAAACAGTGTCAGACTTTATTTTTTTGGGCTCCTAAATCACTGCACATGGTGACCGCAGCCATGAAATTAACAGATGCTTACTCCTTGGAAGGAAAGTTATGTCCAATCTAGATAGCATTCAAAAGCAGAGACATTACTTTGCCAACAAAGGTCCATCTAGTCAAGGCTATGGTTTTTCCAGTGGTCATGTATGGATGTGAGATTTAGAATGTGAGGAAAGCTGAGGGCTTAAGAATTGATGCTTTTGAGCTGTGGTGTTGGAGAAGACTCTTGAGAGTCCCTTGGACTGCAAGGAGATCCAACCAGTCCATTCTAAAGGAGATCAGTACTGGGTGTTCTTTGGAAGGACTGATGCTAAAACTGAAACTCCAATACTTTGGCCACCTCATGGGAAGAGGTGACTGCATCACTGATTCAATGGACATGAGTTTGGGTGAACTCTGGGAGTTGGAGATGGACAGAGAGGCCTGGCATGCTGCAATTCATGGGGTCGCAAAGAGTTGGACACGACTGATCGACTGAACTGAACTGAACCATTTCATTATTACACATAATACTGGATGATGGGAATGCAAAGAAATGACCATGGTGCTCATCTTCTAAAGAGGACTAGAACATACAGGAAATCTTGTTATTCAATTTAGATCAATTGATTGGGGGAAAAAAAGTGTTAAACTGCCAAATGAATTGTTGAATAGTGTTGGCTAATTTTAGGTCTTTTAAAATAAAATCCTACATAAAGGATTTATTTGCTATGAACTACTATTGATAAATCAATTCACATTTCATTTAAAATGAACCATTCAAAATCCCATTTAATGAGAAGGAAATGTGTCTTAGAGATTTTAGAGATCATTCAACTAGCCATAACAAGATTGAGGAACAAACTTTTGTCTGATTCCAGTATCAGCACTTTAAATCACTGTTATATACTTTCTTATGTCCAGTAAATCCAGCAGTTCATAAAATGTGGAATGTTGTGAAAATGAAGCTGTGACTGTTACAGACCTGGATGCTAAGAGATCTAACAGCTCCTACTCTCTCTCTCTGGGGATGCCTGCTGCTATGCTGTAAATAAACACAGCTACACTATTGAATAGAGGAATACCAAGGTGTCAGACAGGCAAATAAAGTCTTCAAGGACCTCTCAGTCTAGCTAAGCAACATGATGAACACAGTCAAGTAAATGAAGAAATTATTGAGATTACTGAAAAGAGCTAAAGATTAATCTATTTTACTAATCAAATGGAATCTGTACTCTTATGTTCCAAATGTCCAAAATAGGAATATTGGGGCTTTCCAGGTAGTTCAGTCAGTAAAGAAACTACCTCTGGTGAATGAGACCCAGGTTTGATCCCTGGGTTAGGAAGATCCCCTGGAGAAGGAAATGGCAAACCACTCCAGTTTTCTTTCCTGGAAAATACCACGGAGAGAGAGGAGCCTGGTAAGCTGCTGTCTGGTCAGTCCCTAAGAGTCAGGCACAACTGAGTGACTAACACTTTCACACTTTCACTAGGTAGAATAACAGGTCAAATGATACATTTATGGAAATTACACATATATGGGGAGGGAGTGAGAACAAGAACAAGAGAGAAGCTTCCAAATATTAAAATAGTGCTAGTAAATAAAAATTTAGATAAATAAGATAATGAAGAATGGACAATATTCCTTCTCTGCATAAATTCTAGTGAAGTCAATAGTTTTTGATCTTGACATAATTCTAAGAATAATTTTATCAAAGTTTATTTGAAATATAAGAAACAGAAGACTGAACAAAACAGCACCAGAAACCTGTTTTCTGCTCAAGCTGCATATATCACAGTATCTCTAGGACAGAGATCTTACGTTTGCCCTTTCCTGTGCCTAACAGTGGAACCTCACATCCAGGACCAAGGGCCAATTAAGGATAGAATATAGCCCACCATTTCTTTTCCATGGGGATTGTCTTGATCCCTGTCTCCTGTACAATGTCACAAACCTCCGTCCAAAGTTCATCAGACACTCTATCTATCAGATCTAGTCCCTTAAATCTATTTCTACTTCCACTGTATAATCATAAGGGATTTGATTTAGGTCATACCTGAATGGTCTAGTGGTTTTCCCTACTTTCTTAAATTTAGGTCTGAATTTGGCATAAGGAGTTCATGATCTGAGCCACAGTCAGCTCCTGGTCTTGTTTTTGTTGACTATATAGAGCTTCTCCATTCTTTGGCTGCAAAGAATATAATCAATCTGATTTTGGTGTTGGCCATCTGGTGATGTCCATGTGTAGAGTCTTCTCTTGTGTTGTTGGAAGAGGGTGTTTCCTATGACCAGTTCATTTTCTTGGCAAAACTCTATTAGTCTTTGCCCTGCTTCATTCTGTATACCAAGGCCAAATTTGTCTGTTACTCCAGGTGTTTCTTGACTTCATATTTTTGCATTCCAGTCCCCTATAATGAAAAGGATATATTTTTTGGGTGTTAGTTCTAAAAGGTCTTGTAGGTCTTCATAGAACCATTCAACTTCGGCTTCTTCAACATTACTGGTTGGGGCATAGACTTGGATTACTGTGATACTGAATGGTTTGCCTTGGAAACGAACAGAGATCATTCTGTCATTTTTAAGATTGCATCCAAGTACTGCATTTTGGACTCTTTCATTGACCAGGTGGTGACTGTAGCCATGACATTAAAAGACTGTTACTCCTTGGAAGAAAAGTTATGACCAACCTAGATAGCATATTGAAAAGCAGAGACATTACTTTGCCAACAAAGATCCATCTAGTCAAGGCCATAGTTTTTCCAGTGGTCATGTATGGATGTGAGAATTGGACTGTGAAGAAGGCTGAGCACCAAAGAATTGATGCTTTTGAACTGTGGTGTTGGAGAAGACTCTTGAGAGTCCCTTGGACTGCAAAGAGATCCAACCAGTCCATTCTGAAGGAGATCAGCCCTGGGTGTTCTTTGCAAGGAATGATGCTAAAGCTGAAACTCCAGTACTTTGGCCACCTCATGCGAAGAAGAGTTGACTCAATGGAAAAGACTCTGATGCTGGGAGGGATTGGGGGCAGGAGGAGAAGGCGACAACAGAGAATGAGATGGCTGGATGGCATCACTGACTCAATGGACGTGAGTCTGAGTGAACTCCGGGAGTTGGTGATGGACAGGGAGGCCTGGCGTGCTGCGATTCATGGGGTCGCAAAGAGTCGGACACGACTGAGCGACTGAACTGAACTGAACTGATAGCCCACCATTTCCAGCCTTATCTGTATTTTTTTAGCTTCACAATATTTTTTATGACAGGCAAACTGTTCATCCTCAGCTAAAACTGAAAAAACCAAACAGGACAAAAACAATGAGAACAAAAACATTTCCATACATTTGAATGTGGGTTTAAAACTGATATTCTGAGAGACAGTGTATGTGTGTGTTCATGTATATGTTTGGGATATTATTCAAACATAATGTGTCTGTGTGTGTCTGTGTGTGCTCAGATCTTATTCTTCTTTAGGACTGTATACATCCAATATAAGTTATAGATAAAGACAGTTTTATTCTTCCTTTCAATTTTAACTGTTTCTTTTTTACATATTTTAGTAATGGCTACATTGTTTAAATAACTGATAAGTCCCTACTGCCTGTGTTTGTATGTAGGATCTAGAGAAGCAGTCAGTCAAAAGACTTACCGTAAAGTAAAATACTTTAGATAAAGAATTACAAAGTACTATTGTTTATTTAGCATCCTTTTTGGAGCTTTGTCTTTGAGGAAGAAGTAAGTGTACATTGGGATTGGTATAGAAGATTAGATGTTAGGGAATTAAGAGTGGTTTTATATATTTCTATGTAAATAAGGGAATAAAAGCTATATTATATGGCATAATACATTTATTATTTCTTTTTATTAAGCTCATTATGGGTAACTTTTTCTAAAAATTAAAATGATAATCTCCATAAACTAATATCCCTCTGTACTCTTATAGAAAGAAAATATATAAATGTATATTGGATATCACCCATATATATATATATATGTGTATATATATATACACATATATATATATTTACACTCATATTTTTTATGTCCCTTTGAATCAAACCAATATATTAAATATTTCATGTTTTCATTATAAAACTAGTGATAATATTTCAAGGTTATTAAGAAAACATAAATATGCTTAAAGTTTTACATTTTCCTTATTAATCAAAAATACAATTATTTTAAAATTAGGTTTGAGGAGAAATTTTTGTTGTTTTCTATTATATTTTTGTTATGGAACTATAAAAATTTTAAAAACTAATTTCTCCCTTAATTTTAGCTGTAAATTTAAAATCTAGTAAAATATATTCAGGATAGTATTTTCTATTTTTATTTGCAAATTTGGGTCAATAGCATAAACACTTTTTTAAATACATTTTTCTATTAAGAATTTAGGGAATTTTATACATCTGCACAATTAATTAAAGCAATATTTCCAAATAGTAACAGAACATATAATAACTTTGGATGAATTAGGTACCACTTGATAGCTCTAACTTACTTGTAAAGAGTACTTTGGGATATTTACAAAACAATATATTTTATAATATGTAATATTCAATAATATAACCTAGATTTTTTAAGTCCTTATCAGGCTTAGGCATATCATTAAAACTTTCAAAATGTTTTAAGGCATATCATTAAAACTTTCAAAATGACAAATGATGCTCAAAATATTCTTTATTTTTAACTTTCTGCTTAAAAGTTGTTCCATATATTTAATCAAATGTATGTCCAATAAATATAACAATAATTTCAGCAAATTATGTGACTATAAGGATTTTCATGAAAAATACTATTTAATCAGACAATATAACTCGGCTACTGAGGAATATGATTAAAATCTTATTATTTTTTTTATCTAATGACTGATTAGTCAGAAAAACAAAAAGAAAAATATTCTGAAATCATGAATCATTTAGGAGTAATGATTCTGATAATTCATCCAGTGGAACTTACACTGAATTTTATTACAGAATTACCATGCTATCTGGAAGAAATGTGAATTGGCTTTGAATGGTCTGAATTTGATATGGCAATATGAAACCACATGAAGTGATTACTTCAAAATGAACTAAAGCAAGACTCACACAGGAAGGAAGGAGAGTATAAATTATCTTTTTGTAGATATGGAATAATATTTTTCTTAATTACATTGAGATATAACTGACATAAAACACTGTGTAAGTCTAAGATGTATAACGTGTTGATTTGATGCACATTCATTGCAGTATGATGACCAATTTAGGATTAGCTAGTACCTCATGATCTCACATAATTATTTAACATCATTTCATTTTGGTGGTCAGAACTTTTAAGATCTACTCTCATAGCAACAGAAAAGTATAAACTCTAATAAAGTTGTAGTAAGTAAATAGCATTTTTGCATTATTATTTTTAAAAGTAATAAAAGCTGGTATAAAAAACACAATAATTATAACTTTAAATCATGATTGTTCTAATTGAGAATATTATAAAGCTATATCAACTTTATTGTAAAGTGTTATTATATTATATTTTTAAAATCTGAATTAATGACATGAAACCTTTACTAATGAATGCTTTTATCCGTAAATTACTTTAATACAAAGTCCAGTTAACTTATAAAGTATATATTTTTAAACTTTACATGTATGAACATTTATACATACAGAAATGTACTTCACATAATATCACTGCAATCTGTGCATTATTCAGTACTTCAAGCTTTATATCAATAAATCACATATGTGTAGGTATATATTAATAATATATATTTTTCAAATAATAATTTAACCTACTTACATTAGAAATACTGCGGCTTAGTGTCTTTAGGTATTTCAATAGCAGATATAGAATATACCCACTACCATATAAAGTTTTACTGGGTAGTGTTAATTTTGATATTCTCTTTTTGCTGGGTAAGCATTTACATTGAATAATAACTATCACAAAAATATATGAAGAATCATTTATGTACCCGAATTTATCCCCATGCATGATCATTTCCCTGGTGACTCAATGGTAAAGAATCTGCCTGCCAGTGCAGGAGATGTGGTTCGATCCCTGGGCCAGGAAGATCCCTTGGAGATGAAAACGTCAACCCACTCCAGTATTCTTATCTGGGAAATCCCATGGGCAGAATAGTTTGGCAGGCTACAGTTCATGGAAGTCACAAAAGAGTCGACTGTGACTTGGCAATTAAATAACAACACAACATGAGCATTTCACCAGGACACATTCTAAAAACAGAATTATAGACTTACAAAAGATAATTGAAATTTTTAGTAACAAATATCAGCAGATTGCCTTTCAAAGAGCCTACACAACCAAAAGTATATGGGATCATCCATTTAACTATAACCTTTCCAATATTTGAGTTTTAAAATATCTTCATGTATTAAATCTGAAGCTCACTTCTACTTTGTAAAATGTTTTCCACACTTAGTTCCTACAATACCGTCCCTGATTTCTTCTTACGTATCTGTATTTCCCTTGTTTTCTACAAGGTCCCTTTCTCATGGATGTTCACCTCAAGATTTTAGCCACAGTGCTATCGCTTTACTATTCTGCACTCTTCACCATGTCAATAACTTTAGGTATATAAAATCCTTTTTCCCCCTAAATTTCTATTGCTATCTCTAAAGATCTCCTAATAGACAGTCCCAGACTAGAATGCATACTCCACATTCATGGGGAGATTGTCTTTTTTCCCCATCTTTTCCTCAAACCCTATCACTGTATCTGGCACATTGTAACCATAACACATAGAGCATAGGATTGCTGACTGAATGAATCAACAGTGGAACATGGAAAATTTACTAAAAATAAATCAAAAATAAATAATTATTCATTGGTTTATCAAAATATGAATTAATAATCATCCATTTGCCACTATCTCAATTTGATTAATTTCCTACTGTAATGATTTTTTTCCTATATTAAAAAGAAACTCATTTTTCCTTTTTCTCTTCCTCTCTCTGTTCTCATTACACCAAATCTCCTAGCAATTTTATTGCTTCTATACTTTCTATTCTTGTTTTAAACATTTGTTTTGGGTCTGTAACATCTAAGTGAGATAAATAAGGGTAGGAAGAAATTTGACTTTTAACTGATGCAGTCAGATTTAACATTCTGCCACTGCTGAACAACAAGTTTGCAGTATTTCATATAGTGCACTTTTAAAAAGTAAAAACTTCAAAACTATGTTATATAAAAGACATTCAGTTATAAAAGCAAGTATTCTCCCATCTGCTTTTCTATACTTGAATTTAAAAATAATAAAATCTTCCAAGTAATAAGAGAAGTTTTTAAGATATCACTAAAATTATAATTTTATTATAGGAGGGTTATACTGTATTTCTGAGGGTGTACCAAACTAGTTACGCGACCCTTCAAAAACAGAGAGTTGTGGAAGAAGTTAGTGAGATGCACAGAAGGCAAAATCAGTGATTCAAAGTATGAGAGCTCTGCAAACCATAATGGGTACTTAGATGAAGGAGACAATTTGCAAAGAACAGGCAGAGGCCTCAAGGAACTAGGTGTGGCCCCCAGCTGACATTTACCAAGGACACAGAGACCTCAGAGCTACAACCACAAGGAGCAGATGCTAACAATCTGAATGGGTTTGGGATGGGGTTCAATCTCAAAGCATTCAAAAATAAAAACCAACAAGCAAACAAAAAACCTACTAACATCTTGATTTTAGCATAATGAGACATGTACTAGACTTCTGACCTACAGAATAGGAGATAAAAAATATTTTTAAGATGCTAAATTTGGTAACTTTTTTTTCAGAGTATGAAACATGTGTTTATTACTGTAAGCATTAATAATTAATTTTCTATTTACTACTAATGTAAAAAAATTAAATAATACCATTTATTTATTATGAATATACAAAGGTGTGATAAAGTACATGTACTGATTAGTGGTTATATTCTGTTTTTTTTTTCTTAATTTTACTTTATTTTTAAACTTTACAATATTGTATTGGTTCTGCCATATATCGAAATGAATCCGCCACAGGCATACATGTGTTCCCCATCCTGAACCCTCCTCCCTCCTCCCTCCCCATACCATCTCTCTGGATTGTCCCAGTGCACCAGCCCCAAGCATCCAGTATTGTGCATCGAATCTGGACTGGCAACTCGTTTCATATATGGTATTATACATATTTCAATGCTATTCTCCCAAATCATCGCACCCTCTCCCTCTCCCACAGAGTCTAAAAGACTGTTCTATACATCAGTGTCTCTTTTGCTGTCTTGTATACAGGGTTAATGGCACCACCCCACTCCAGTACTCTTGCCTGGAAAATCCCATGGACGGAGGAGCCTGGTAGGCTGCAGTCCATGGGGTCGTGAGGAGTCGGACACGACTGAGCGACTTCACTTTCACTTTTCACTTTCATGCATTGGAGAAGGAAATGGCAGCCCACTCCAGTGTTCTTGCCAGGAGAATCCCAGGGACGGGGGAGACTGGTGGGCTGCCGTCTATGGGGTCGCACAGAATTGGACACGACTGAAGCAACTTAGCAGCAGCAGCAGCAGCATACAGGGTTATCGTTACCGTCTTTCTAAATTCCATATATATGCATTAGTATACTGTATTGGTGTTTTTCTTTCTGGTTTACTTCACTCTGTATAACAGGCTCCAGTTTCATCCACCCCATTAGAACTGATTCAAATGTATTCTTTTTAATGGCTGAGTAATACTCCATTGTGTATATGTACTACAGCTTTCTTATCCATTCCTCTGCTGATGGACATCTAGGTTGCTTCCATGTCCTGGCTATTATAAACAGTGCTGCGATGAACATTGGGATACACATGTCTCTCTCCATTCTGGTTTCCTCAGTGTGTATGCCCAGCAGTGGGATTGCTGGATCGTAACTTTTTATTGCAACAATAGAATACTAACACAGTTACACAAGACCAAGGGCACAATAAAACAAGCACCTTTTTTTCTTATCCAGTTCAAGAACTAGACTTCCCTGTAGAACAGACAGTAAAGAATCTGCCTGCAACGCAGGAGACCCAGGTTTGATCCCTGGGTCAGGAAGATCCCTTGGAGAAGGAAATGGCAACCCACTCCAGTATTCTTGCCTGGAGAATCCCATGGACAGAGGAGCCTGGCAGGCTATAGTCCAGGAGTTGTAGAGTCGGATATGATTGAGTGACTAACACGCTCAAGAACTAGAAACAGAATCTTTTCCGACAAGTCTCTATTACAAACAAAGGATGGAAAGATGAAGTGTATCTCAGAGCTTCTGGATAGGGATCTACTTAAGTTTCAGAGCATTAGAACTTAACACTGTTGGTGCATATGCCAGGATTAGTTGAAACAACATTTTGTTCTAAAAATTTTTGGACTTGCTACACAATTTCTGGTAATTGGTACACCTAGAGAGTCAGACAATAAAAACAATGGCATATTAGCAGGGAACTTAGTGCATCACCAAGGAGGTAAAATATGAAAATGAATCTAGCTGATGCTGGAAGAAAACACTGAATGTATGAATTCTCCTTTCAGGGTCTGCATTAAGAAACTTTTCTGTACATTGATGTATTTGTTTATTAATTTTGCAAAAAATCTAATCAAGTATGGAAGAGTGCTTAGGAGATAATTAAATATAAACATATGATCATGAAGAGTCAGCTATAACATGAAATAATGAGCAATTCAAATAATGAAATGTCTGATTAACAAAAGCATCTTTTATATGAGGACAGTTATCAAAAGATCATAAGGCATTTATGAGGAATGCAACTGCTCAATCAACAGAAAGAAATCAAGCACTTATCCCTCCCTACAAAAACACTATGCAGAAATCTTGAGGGCTTCAAATTTTATTGGAATTTTAATAAAAATGATTCCCTTATATTCCTTTGATTTATTTCCTAGTATAATACTATGAATTCTAATTCATTGTTCATTTACCTTTGGACTTACACTGTACTTTATATGTTCTGAAGTTTGCAAATCAACAATATATTAATATTATGCAATGCTTATAAACCCTGTATTCTCTAAATTAGTCATAGCTTCCTTCCTTCTAATTATTTGTTACTAATCATCACTCAAAGCTAAAAGACTCTTGTAATCTAGGCAGGCAGAGCCCTTCTCTTCAAAGACTGATTTCAAGGGTACAATTCTTCCTGAATTCTTAAGTAAATGGGAGCAAATATATAATATAACATAAAACTATAGCTGCAGGTCATTTTAACTTAGAACAACCTGTACATACTCCAAAAAATTAAAATCAATATGAGTTATCTACCTTAAAACTCAAGACACATTTATATGAGTAAGAATACTACTAAAAAAGGGTAGAGTGATGAAATTTTGTGAAAATAAGAAATACTGGTTAATTATAAATTGGAAAGATCACACATCTGAATGCTGCCTGGTTAGAATAAGGGTTGGGGGAAGAGGGTAACAATGATTAAGACAGTATCTATTAGTTGTAGCATGTCGTCTGTTTATGCTCTCTGTAGCAGAGATAGCAACTCACATGTCCATTTACATGATGTGGTATGAATAAACAAGAACATTCAAAAGAAAAAAGGAATCAATGTAAGGGATAAGAGAAAAAAAAAAACAAGAAACACTGCACAGAAAACATAAGATAATTATTTCTGATGTAAAAATTGCTAAAGATAAACAAGTACTAGTTTGATTTCTATTTATCTTATTGCAATGTTTTGAACAGAGTTGAGTTACAATGATGCAAATATAAGTATCAATTAATATTATACTTGCATATTACACTACACATTTATTACTTTATCTAAAGTTACATATTTGTATCTATGGAGTGCTCTTGTTTTAGCAAATTATAAAGATTTAATTTCTAGATTCAAGTTTAATATATATTACTTGTGATATATCTCTTCATAGGGAAATAATAAAAGGAGAGGTAACTGGTGATTCAAACATAATTGTTACGATATTATATATTGTATTCTCTAGATTTAGCAACTATTGCCTAAAAAAAAAATTTATATAGGATTTATACCTTTGTTTTCTCCCCAAGATAACATATGTAATCTTAGAAAACAAAGTATGGGGGATAGAAGTAAAGATAGTCACAGTTGAAAGTGTGATCTGGGAAAACATGAGATAATCTGAATAGAGTAAAGAAGGAGAGAATCTTAGCATACACTCTCAAGACAAGGATACTCTAGGTTAGGTGCATAATCAGATAACATAATACAAATGTTACATAAGTTATATTATTTGATTGGTGTATTAACATTAAGGAGCTGGATGTCCGGAGAGAAGGTGGAAAATGGTACACCTGCATAAATCTATGACTACAAAAATTATTTTTTCTAGTTCCTTGGTAATTCAACATTCCATGAAATCTGAGATGAAGTTCAGCAATAATAAAGAAAAATAAGAATACTTTATATGCTTTAGTTATATTTTTTAGGTGTCTCAGAAACAATATAAAGCACACTTTAATATGACAAATGAAACTGCAAAATTTGTTAAATTAACTTAATGGCAATTAAGTAACAAAAGTTGTCCAACAACAAAACATAAAGAAAGAAAGAAAGGGAAGTTTCTCAGTCGTGTCCGACTCTTTGCAACCCCATGAACTGTAGCCTACCAGGCTCCTCTGTCCATGGGATTCTCTAGGCAAGACTACTGGAGTGGGTTGCCATTTCCTTCTCCAGGGGATCTTCCTGACCCAGGGATCGAACCTGGGTCTCCTGCATTGCAGGCAGATGGTTTACCCTCTGAGTCACCAGGGAAGCAATATAATACCAAGTTGTCAAATAACAGAGATATGGAATGGTCTATATGTGAAATATCTAGCTATTGTTGTATACTTGTTGAACCTCAAATTAAACTTGTTAAAAAATAAAAGAATTATATTTAGAATTTCACAGAAAGATAACCAGCTTCAATTCTTTCATAAAACATACCTAATGATTCTGTACCTCACTACAGTTGGAAGACTTGATCATCATTTACTGATGATTACTACGGCCCTGAAGTAGTACTTTATAGAAAATGGTTATTTTCTATATAACATTCCTCACTGCTGGCAAGTATTCTTGAAGAAACTTCATGGGTTAAGATGAATAACATAGTGAATATTAGTGTCTTCTTTTTATCTGAGAGGGCAGCAGAGACAAACGGCTTTGTCTCTAACCCTTCATTCAGGCATAACACAGAATCACTCCCTGAAGACTGTAGGCCTAAGTAGTTACTATAACTGGAGTTTTCTTATCTTGGTTCAAGAGATAAGAGAACATTGGGCACAAGAGATTTTTGCAAAAGTGATAACCTTTTGGGTAATAGCACTACTAACATATTTGCATTATTTTTTTCATAGCTTGTATCTAAGACTATGCAAAATAGGCACAAAATATGTGAATGCACACATTTAGACACTGATGTTAAATGTAGATTATGACATTATTCTCAGTGAAGAATTTTCATACTATTATACTCAATTTCTAAAAATCAAAGAGAAAAGGCTTTCCCAGAACAAAGATGTCTTAGCTGTGTCAGATGCACAACTTATCACTGTCAATGCCTATACCTACTCTTCTTTTTTCCTCTTGGGCTCAAAGAAACAACTTTACCTCTTTTTATCAAAAATAAACACATTTATCTACTCTTGACTCAAACTCCATCCAACTTCAAAGAATCTTACATTTACTATCCATCTCTTCATAAGTAGGGAACATTTGTAGATATAAGATTTCTGGAGAAAGGAATATACATTTACAAATATGCTGTCTGTAATTACCAGTTGCCTTCTAAAAGGTTGGCCCATTTTATGATCCCCAAAATAATCATAACAGTTTCCTTCTAGGCCACATATTCAGTGTCAAAATAAATGCTATTGTCTCTTTTGAAATGTGCTGACTACATGAAAAATGTCAATTACCTGCCATTCTGTTATATTTCTCTTACTATAATGGTTCCAACAATTGCTCATACATTTCTGGTTAATTGCTGTTTATGCATTATTTTTTAAACTATTCATTTCAAAGAGTGCTTCAGATAAGAATCTTTACATGTATATAATGTGTGTGTGTATGTACACACATATATATATACATAATACATATATGTATGTACACACAATATTCTTTAAAGTTATCATAGAAGAATTCAATCTCAAATTATTTCTACTAATCTCTAAACAATCTTTTAGGATCTCGGAAATAAGAACTAACCTTTGCGTCTCACTTTTCTCCTCTAAAAAATTAAATGAGTTAACATATTCAACCTACTTAGAATAAAGATTGGCAGAGCAGAGGCATTTAATAAATGTTAATAATAAAATAAAAAATATTTTATCATCATTGCCTAAAAGGCAATTAAATACATTTTTACCGACAGCATTTTGAAATAGTTATTTTTTTAAGTTGGCGCTGGCTTTTTCTCTAAAACAGAATTTTATTTTAAAAAATATAGACCAATGTATTAATATTTAATTTAATGGCTTCTAGAATTTGAACCTTCAATCTTTAGCATCACAACACTATAAATGTTCTCTCATTTCTCTATCACATTAAAATTTAATTTGTTTTCTAGTGTATAGATATACTTCTTTTTGCCTAGACTACATATTTATGAACCAAGTATGAAATTTTCCCAGGATGCTTTAGATCTTAGGACAAAGATTTTGATAGCATATAAATTGGTACACTTATTTTATTAATTATGATATAAATATTCTTTCATTTTTTACATTCCGTGAAAGTATTTTAATGAAGTACAGTTGATTTACAATATTATACCATTTTCAGGTGTACAAAATTCAATATTTTTATCAATTACAATTTAAAGTTATTACAAAATAATGACTATATTTCTCTCTGCTGTATAATATTCCTTACTGCTTATTTATCTTATACATAGTAGATTGTGTCTATTAATCCACTACCCTCCTCTCACCCACCCTCTTTCCCTCTCATCATTGTTAACCTCTAGTTTGATCTCTACATCTGTGAGTCTTGTTTGTTTTTCATATATATATATGTATATGTATATACATCTGCTTACTTTTATTTAAATTTTCCACATATAAGTGGTGGGTGGTAATAGAGTATATATTTCTGTGTCTAACATTTCACTAAGAAAAATACTCATTAAGTCTGTTCACGTCATTACAAATGGCAGTTTCATTCTTTTCTATGGTTGGGTAGTATTCCATTATATATCCAGGAATCAGGAGATTTTTGCAGATGTAAAACTGGACACACATTAAAATATTCTGTTTGATATAATGATAAGTTTGCATAAAGCACTTCTGCTGCATGCCAAAATGCCATGATGTCTGGGGGAAGAGTGCTATTGTGATCACTTTAGTTGGGAAAAGAACTAGCACCTTTCTCATGAAATATTCTTTTTACATGAAAAATTACTGACAGAAGAAAATGCTTAATATTCAGAATTGGTTATTATACAATCATTGTCTTCCAAATGAATGGCTACTTTAAGGGAAACAAATGATGATAGTATGCTTTGCCAATGACAAAATTTGAATTGAAAAATTTTGAAAAACTGCTATAATTAATTTAAGAGCTCTGGATACTTAAAGACTATACTGACAAAACTGATGGTAATGTTAATCGATGTTATATTTTTATCATAAACTATATCAACTTTGACAGATCTGCATTACTTCCAGAACTAATATTTTCTAACCAACAAAAGTACAATGTTACAAAATCATTCATTAGTAAAAGAGCATTTCAAGGTGCAAAATAGATGAATGGATTATAACATAACAAATTATAACATTATCACAGATATCATTTCAGATTTCATTTTGCAACTAACATTTTAAGGAAATATTATTTATCAAATTATAGTGTAGTAACCAAGAAGAATATCACAGGTATCTGAAAATAAATGTGCCTCCCTTTACTAAGTTCATATCAGAGTGAGGCCAGGTTTTCTTTATACACAGAAAAATGTATTGCAACAGACTGAATACAGAAACAGCTTGGAGAATCCTACTGTGTTCTATTAAACTAGGTACTAAATAGATTTGAAACACTATAAAATTTTGCCATCTTTCTCATTACTGTTGTTTTTTTGAAAATATAGATTTTAATAAAATGTTATTTACATTCCCATAAAGTTTCATATTGCTATTTTCAGTGAATTATGAAATATTTATTTTTAGAAGTTTTATCTTCTAATATAATACATCTTGATAGATATGGATGAAATAAAAGTTATTTGGGGTCGACATCAATTACTGTGTAAAATTACCCTCAGATCTAGAAGTTTGACCACAATCACTCAAATAAATAAGTAAATTATGGTAAGAGTAACCACCTTATTCTGAAAAGCCAGTTCACTGCAAAGTTGAAAGACCTAGTGTAACACTACCTCAATGGAAAACTCAGTCTGCAACTCACCTTGGACTATTAGTTTAGTGACAGTAATGACACCTACTATCAAGTTGCTACAAGAGGAGTAGGCCAGGCCTATATGAACTGCTTTTTAAAAATAAAACTAACTAGCTGTTATTGTGAAGCATACTGTTTGCAAATGTTTTTCTCTGTAATAAGGTATGTTTTCTACTCATCCTGAATCACATGGTCTGAATTTGGTAAGGGGGCTACATTAAAAACTTTGAGCTTCTGTTAGAAAGATGAAGGAAAGAACAGACTTGTTTATTAAAAAATGGTAACTACATCTTTAAGCTAGTATATAGGATTTCTGAAATTCTAAATTAAGCTAAAAACATTTCTTGTTATTTTAATCATTTAAAATGCTACAACTGACCCCCCACCATAATATCTAACTTTATCCCTGAGCTTCTTTAAAATAGTACTTCTTTTCTTAATAGACAAAAGCAATGGTATATTAAAACTTGTCCCTAAACTCACAGCATAACAAAACTTTATAGAAAATGTTAACTCCTTGGAGTTGTAGATTAACAAAGAAAATTCTGAAGGTAATTGAATTTAGTTGAGACTCTAATCATTAACCAACTTTTGGCTTCAATATTGCTATTAATTTGTGATTGCATGCCAGTTGGTAAGGAATGAAACCAAAGAACGAAATTCTATCACGATTTGTATAATTCCCAGTTAGTGATGGTTTAGTTCAAGATGGCAACTGTAACAAACAGGCCTCAAAACATATAATCAATTAGAAATGATAAAAGTTTAGTACTCAAGTGAAGTCCCAAATCTGTGTTCCATGTCTGTGACTGTCTCTCCAAGAAGCAGTCATTTGGCACTGAGTTCCCTGCATTCCATGGTTCTGCCATTTCAAGGCATGCTTTCTAAGTTTCCCATGCTGTTCTGCATGAAAACAGTGGGATAAAAGGAGTATGAAGATCACTTGTAAAAGAATCTTATGAAGGGGCATACATAATTTCTCCTAACACTCACTTGATTATCTGGAATTCCAGCTTGTTCCTGCAGTTGCTTAAATAAGGCTGCACATTAGTACAGCTGTGGGGCAGTGATAGGGGAAACAAGTAGGCTAGCACAATGATTAGAGTGTTCATTAATAGATGAAGGACTTCCCTTATAGCTCAGTTGGTAAAGAATCTGCCTGCAATTCAGAAGGCCTGGGCTCCATTCCTGAGTCGGGAAGATCCCCTGGAGAAAGAAATGGCAACCCAGTTCAGTATTCCTGCCTGGAGAATCCCGTGGATAGAGGAGCCTGGCAAGTCACATACAGTCTATGGTGTTGCAAGAGTCGGACATGACTGAGCAACTAAGCACACACACAGAACTAGATGAAAGAAGGACAACAGCCCCATAATCCTGGGCCTTACAAGGTTTTTCAACATTTCAATTTAGATTGAACAATTTGGTATCTACATGAGGATGAGATCATATCCCTGGCATAAAAATATCATTAGTGGCATAAAATTCTAGTGGCTGTGTAGCAATCTTTCTATTTTGTATTATTTAATAGCAGTCTCAGAATAAAAGCTTACTCTTTTAAACCCATGAGAGTAATTGGCTGTAGGGGAAAAAAATAAAAGATGAGATTTAGTCAAAATCAGTTCAGTTCAGTTCAGTCACTCAGTCGTGTCTGACTCTTTTCGACCCCATGAATCGAGGCATGTCAGGCCTCCCTGTCCATCACCAACTCCCGGAGTTCTTTCAAACTCACATCCATCGAGTCGGTGATGCCATCCAGCCATCTTCATCCTCTGTCATCCCTTTTTCCTCCTGCCCCCAATCCCTCCCAGAATCACAGTCTTTTCCAATGAGTCAACTCTTCGCATGAGGTGGCCAGAGTACTGGAGTTTCAGCTTTAACATCATTCTTTCCAAAGTCAAGTTGGCCTCATTCAAATACTAAAAATGAACTTTTAACTCATTTCACTTATTAAGAAGTCTTTTGGGTTTAAATCACTGTTTTTTTAATAGATGAATTGTTTATATAATATACTATAGGCTCACAGTTTGATTCTGTATGTATACAGATTAAAAAGAATGAAGTGAAATATATTTCAAGAGTAAGAAATCTACTAATGCAATTTTTTAGTGTACTGTAGTTCATCATTATTTATTCACTAATCATTAATCAAGAGTTACAGATTCATGTTATTTGAAATTTGCTATGCAACATATTTTTAGGAGCAAGTTACAGAAGAAAGCAATAAATTATATTTAGCACTGAAATCTGGCATCTTAATTTTTTTATTGAAAAATTTATTTCGGTAAATTTTTATGTCTTTTCTTACAAAGATGTCTCATTTTCAGCCACTTCTGATATTCAATATTTAAACATACATCACATTTTATTTAATCAGTTTGTTCTAAAATTCTCATATTACAAACTTTCTATAATCTATCTGGAGAAGACAATGGCATCCCACTCCAGTGCTCTTGCCTGGGAAATACCATGGATGGAGGAGCCTGGTGGGCTGCAGTCCATGGGGTCGCTAGGAGTTGGACGAGATTGAGCGACTTCACTTTCACTTTTCACTTTCAAGCATTGGAGAAGGAAATGGCAACCCACTCCAGTATTCTTGCCTGGAGAATCCCAGGGACAGCGGAGGCTGGTGGGCTGCCATCTATGGGGTCGCACAGAGTCGGACACGACTGAAGCGACTTAGCAGCAGCAGCATAATCTATGTCTATCATTACTGAATGTTGGGGATTAGGCCATTCCTGAAGGAAAGCATAGTTCAGCAGCAGGTCTCCTGCTCAAACAGAGTGAAGTGAAGTGAAAGTGGTTCAGTTGTGTCCGACTCTTTGTGATCCCATGGACTGTAGCCCACCAGGCTCCTCTGTCTGTGGAATCTCTAGGCAAGAATACTGGAGTGGATTGCCATTCCCTTCTCCAGAAATGAAAGTTGCTCAATCATGTCCAGCTCTTTGCAACCCTGTGAACTATACAGTCCATGGAATTCTCCAGGCCAAAATACTAGAGTAGGTAGTCTTTCCCTTCTCCAGGGGATCTTCCCAACCCAGGGTTCGAACCCAGGTATCCTGCATTGCACGCAGATTCTTTACCAGTTGAGCCAAAAGGGATATTTAAAACAGAGTAGGAGATCTTTATTTTATTTCCTGTACAATTAAATCATCTTCAGTCTGCCGAGTATAGACAATGCTATTTGCTCAAAAAGTTCGTATATTAATATTACAATCTAGTTGTTCCACTTTGGCTTGTTCCATCAATAAGACAAAAAGAAAACCCACAGAACTGGACAAAATATTTGCAACCAAAGCAAGCAACAAGAAAGTAATCTCCAAAATATGCCAATAGCTCATTCAGCTCAATAAAGAAAATAATAAAAAAATGAGTAGAATATCTAAACAGACATTTCTGCAAAGATGACATATAGACTGCCAAGAGGCACAAGAAAAGATTCTCAGCATCACTAATTGTTAGAGAAATCCATATCCAAACTACAGTGAGGTATCACCTCACACCAGTTAGAATTGCCATCATCAAAAAATTACAAACAAAATATGCTAGAGAGGGTGCAAAGAAGAGTGATTCCTGCTACACTGTTGGTGGGAATGTAAATTAGTACAGCCACTATGCAGAACAGTATGGAGATTCCATAAAAAAAAAAAACTAAAAATAGAGCACCATATAATCCAACAATCCCACTTCTGAGTAATCATCCATAACTTGAAAAACCCTAAATTAAAAGGATACATATACCCCAATGTTCATCACAGTACTGTGTACAATAGCAAGAAAATGGAAGCAATGAAATGTCCATCATCGGGGGTATGCATACAGCAGCTGTGGTACCTAATAAATACAATGCAATATTGTTCATCCATTAAAAAGAATGAACCAATGCTGTTTGCAGTGACGTGGATAGACTTGCATGAAGGAGACAGGAAGAATAAAAGAAAAGCGAGCCTCGGCAAGGGCCACAAAAGAAATTTGATAAACTGGATGCTATAAGGGATGAGACTCTTGGAACAAGTCCAGAGGGAACAGTTCATAGTCTTGAAAACAAGATATGATCTTGGGGTCGGAAAACCAACCCCAGACTGTTTCTCAACTGGTGTCTCAGAGTCACATGTTTTACATATCTGGTGGAAAATCTATAGGTAAGAATATTGGTCTTAGTTGCTGATTCGTTATTGATTACTGTTTCTTAGTTATTCAGTGGTTAATGATCACCTTGTTCTTTGGCCCTGAAGGCCACATGAGTTATCGCTTAACTCCCCGCATATTCTTTCATTCACAGCTGAAAGTATAATAAAGCTGGCTTGGATTCAGTTTCAGCACCTTCACCTTGGAGCAATGTTGGTCTCCGAATCCTCGCTTTTCACTGAATTCTTGTGTCTTGTTTCTCATTCTCCCCAATATCATGCTTTCGGAAACTGCTTGTTGAACCAGTCTCAATATTTGCAGATTATATACTGAGACAAGTAAATCAGACATGGAAAGACATATAATATGATATTGTTTGTATGTGGAATATAAAGAAATGGTATAAATTAATCTGTTACAGATTACAAATGAATCTAAAACAGACATTGAGTCACAGATGTAGAGAACAAACTTGTGGTTTCCAGTGTGGAAAGAGGAGAGGGGATGGATAAATTGGGAGAATAGGTTGACATATACACACTACTACATATAGAACATATAACTAATAGGAACCTACTGAATAGCACAGGAACTCTATTCAACGTTCTGTAATGACCTATATGGGGAAAGAATCTAAAAAGGAGTGGATATCTGTGTATGCATAACTGACTCATTTTTCTGTAAAGCAGAAACTAACACATTGTACATCAAATATGTTTGAAATTAAAAAAAACATCAATATGAAGAAACCAATATATATTCATAATTTTGGTTATAGAAGTAGGATTATACCACTTTCAACAGTTAGAAGCAACAGTTAGAGCCAAACATGGAACAACGGACTGGTTCTAAATCGGGAAAGGACTACATCAAGGCTGTACATTGTCACCCTGCTTATTTAAATTATATGCAGAGTACAAAAAGCAAAATGTGGGGCTGGATGAAGCAAAAGCTGGAATCAAGATTGCCAGGAGAAATAACAATAACATCAGATGTGCCAGTGACCACCCTTATGGCAGAAAGCCAGAAGGAGAACTAAAGAGCCTCTTGATGAAGGTGAAAGAGCAGAGTGAAAAAGCTGGCTTAAAATTCAACATTAAAAAACAAAGATCATCACCTGGTCCCATCACTTCATGGCAAATAGATGGGGAAACAATGGGAACAGTGACAGATTTTATATTCCTGGGCTCAAAATCACAGCAGATGGTGACTGCAGACATAAAATTAAAAGATGCTTCCTCTTTGGAAGAAAGCTATGACAAACCTAGACAGTGTATTAAAAAACAGAGACATTACTTTGTCAACAAAGGTCCATCTAGTCAAAGCTATGGTTTTTCCAGTAGTCGTATATGGATATGAGAGTTGGACCATAAAGAAGGCTGAGCACCAAAGGACTGATGCTTCTGAACTGTGGTGTTGGAGAAGACTCTTGCGAGTCCCTTGGATGGCAAGGGGATCAAACCAGTCAATCCTAAAGGAAAATCTATCCTGAATAGTCATTGGAAGGACTGATGCTGAAGCTGAAGCTCTAATACTTTGGCCACCTGATTCGAAGAGCTGAATCATTTAAAAAGACCCTGATGCTGGGAAAGATTGAAGGCAGGAGGAGATGGGGAAGACAGAGGACAAGTTGGTTGATGGCATCACCAACTCAATGCACATGAGTTTGAGCAAGCTCTGGGAGACAGTGAAGGACAGGGAAGCCTAACATGCTGCAATCCATGGGGTTGCAAAGAGTTGGACACAACTGACTGACCGAACAATACCATTTCATTTCCCTTAATGAAAATGAAATAATAAACATATTCTTTTACTTGAATTTATCAGTAAATATTTTGTATAATAACAATAACAATATTGATAATATAAACTGTAACCTTTCCTTGAGAAATTATTTTTCTAATTTCAAGTCTCTACTATTCTTTTGTCTTGTGTGTGTTAGTCACTCAGTCCTGTCTGACTCTTTGCAGTCCCAATGACTGTACCCGCCAGGTTCATCTGCCCATGGGATTCTCCAGGTAAGGATACTGGAGTGGGTTGCCAGTTCTTTCTCCAGGAGATCTTCCTGACCCAGGATCAAACCTGGGTCTCCCACATTGCAGGCAAATTCTTTACCATCTGAGCCACCAGGTAAGCCTTTTGTCTTTACTTGGTCTTAAATTTATTAACTTTGTTCTTAAATTTTAGAAATAATTAAAAGTATTTTAAATTTTAAAATGTTGGCAATAATTAGAAACTCTTTAAACTTATTTGAGTACTCATTGTGTAACTAAAGAGTGAGAATTTTGAACCTAATATACGTAGAATGGAAAAAAACAAATATACATAGAATGGAAACATGAATTAAGAATGTAATATTGTGCTTTGAGTTATAATAATAGCATTTAATGAGCACTTACTATTTATCAGAACTTACTTTAATAATTGTGTGTGTATGTGTATGTGCAAATTTCTAATTCTTTAAACAGTTCCCAGAGGTATAAGCTCTCGTGTAGCACAGGAAAGTAAACTGAGTCAGATAATAAATAACCAATGGATAACCAACTGGACAAGGCAGTTAATATGTGGTGAAAGAATAATTTAATTCAGCCAGTGAAAGGATGGGCTACTTTTTTTTTTACCTATATAGCTCTTTACTTGAAAGCTCAGAATGTGTCTGTCACTCTATTAAGTAGAATTATATACATTATATTATTTAAGTCTCATTACCACAGCATCAAATACATATAAGTGTCCCTATTTTAGAGAGGATATTACTGATGCTTAGAGTTTCAGTAATTTCTGAAATAGCTTAACACTATCTAGTATACAGTTGGGACACAGAATCATATATATATGGACTAGTCTGCTGCCTAATATAAAGGATGCTAATGAACATTTTGGCATAGTTTTCCACTGAAAGAGAATAATAGGATGTTCAATGAAACCTGGATCATGTTGGAGCAGTTAATATTCTACGATTAAGCAGAAAAAAATTAAAATGTTTTAATTTGTTTTTCACTGTAATACTATATTCAGACATCTGCAAATTCTTGGATATGAGCATAATCCAAAGTCAGGCAGCATCTTTCCTCTGCAGTGTGACACACTGGACTTTGATAGAGCAGACACAGAAGAATATGTACTTTGCCATGTTTTATTTTTGTCAGAAAGCTATTGACAAGTCCAGCTGCCTAATACTGTCAGCCTGAAATCTATTGTAGGCTTGCAGAAAATGTCACGTGGATATATTTACATATCCCCAGGCCACACTCTCTGCCATCATTGGACTGTCAAATACATAGTTGATAGAAACTTTAAAAATTCTTAGGCAACCTATCCATTTCAAATATGTCCCTTCTACATGCCCTGATATATCTTTTTTTGCTTTGGACTTATATTGATAGCCTAGCTATACAAGCTTAAGCACACTGAAAGAGAGTATTCAAGCATTTTTTAAAGTACATTTAGGGAATTCCCTGGTGGTCCCAAGTGGCGCTAATGGTAAAGAACCTGCCTGCCAATACAGGAGATGTAAGAGACATGGGTTTGATATCGGGATCAGAAAGATGCCCTGGAGGAGGGCGTGGCAATCCACTCCAGTATTGTTGCCTGGAGAATCCCACAGAGGAGCCTTGCAGGCTACAGTCCATAGGATTGCAGAGTCGGACATGAATGAAGTGACTTAACACTCAGTACACTGGTGGTCCAGTGGTTAAGATGCTGTGTTTCCATTGCAGGTGGTGTGAGTTTGATTTCTAGTTTGGGAACTAAGTTCATGCATACCATGTGGTGTGGCCAAAGAAAATAAAAATTAAATAAACAAAAATGCATTTATATCTAAATTATTTGCTTCATAGTTTCCAATAATTAAGACAATTATTTTCTTAAACATAGAATAGTTCCTATGTTTTCACTGATGTTTTATTTGATTTTTTTGTTCTACTGACTTTTGAAGAGTTAAGAAAGAAACATTTTACAATGTACAAAATAAGGAAAGTACACTGTGAAGGCAAATCTTGCTTACTCTGGTTCTTCTGTTAAATAAATTAAACAAAGAGGCCATGAGGCTTTTAAAGTGACTCCTATGCAAACAAAAATCTAGGCCAGATTCAATGCACTGCTGCTGCTGCTGCTAAGTTGCTTCAGTTGTGTGCGACTCTGTGCGACCCCATAGACAGCAGCCAACCAGGCTGTCCATGGGATTCTTCAGGCAAGAATACTGGAGTGGGTTGCCGTTTCCTTCTCCAATGCATGAAAGTGTAAAGTGAAAGTGAAGTCGCTCCGTCATGTCTGACTCTTAGCGACCCCATGGACTGCAGCCTACCAGGCTCCTCCGTCCATGGGATTTTCTAGACAAGAGTACTGGAGTGGGGTGTCATTGCCTTCAATGCACTAGAATCCAAAAAATTTAAGAACAGCCAACTAGGCCTTCCCAAAAAGGTACCAACTTAAGCTTCAGTCAATCAAATAATTTCCTTGCTTCACTTGTATAAATACCTCTTTTCTAGTCCATGTTGGAGGAGTACTCCTGGACACTTTTGACTCAGTGTTGCCAGATTCATATCAATATATACTCCAATAAAATCTTTAAAATTTTAATCTTCTTCTGTTTATCTTTTAACACTCCAATATATTAGGTTCCCTTCTTCCTCCCTGTGTATCTACTTTAACTGCAACTCATATAAGCATGTATGTTTATATATAAATATATGGATATATTTACATAAAACATATATTCATATGAACATGAGAGATTCATATTATAAGCATGAATGTGTGTGTTCATATCATTGTTTTACAATATGGTGGCACATTTTACACAATGTTCTGTAATTTATAGCAAACTTTCCACGTCAGTACACAAACAACATGTCTCTAACGAAATTAGGAAATGAAAATTTAGATTTATCATTGATGTTCTAAAACTGTAACAGTCTTTTGTGCCCTCCATATCATCTTTAGGCATAACTCTAAAGCTAAAATCTTAAAACTTTAAAAAATTGTTCTATTTTTGTGATTAAAATAGTTTACATAGAGATATCAGAGAGTCCATTTTGTTTATTAGGGAAAATCACAACTATATTTGTACTAACTTAAAATATAGTTAGTATACAAGAGAAGACTATACACATGGACATCACCAGATGGCCAACACCAAAATCAGATTGACTATATTCTTTGCAGCCAAAGATGGAGAAGCTCTATATAGTCAGCAAAAATAAGATCCAGAGCTGACTGTGGCTCAGATCATGAACTCCTTATTGCCAAATTCAAACTGAAATTGAAGAAAGTAGGGAAAACCACTAGACCATTCAGGTACGACCTCAATCAAATCCCTTATGATTATACAGTGGAAGTGAGAAATAGATTTAAAGGACTAGATCTGATAGACAGAGTGCCTGATGAACTATGGACAGAGGTTCATGACACTGTACAGAGGACAGGGATCAAGACAATCCCCATGGAAAAGAAATGCAAAAACACAAAATGGCTGTATGAGGAAGCCTTGAAAATGGCTGTGAAGAGAAGAGAAGTGAAAAGCAAAGGAAAAAAGGAAAGATATAAGCATCTGAATGCAGAGTTCCAAAGAATAGCAAGAAGAGATAAGAAAGCCTTCCTCAGCGATCAATGCAAAAATAGAGGAAAACAACAGAATGGGAAAGACTAGAGATCTCTTCAAGAAAATTAGAGAAAACAAGGGAACATTTCATGGAAAGATGGGCTCGATAAACAATAGAAATGGTATGGACCTAACAGGAGCAGAAGATATTAAGAAGAGGTGGCAAGAATACACAGAAGAACTGTACAAAAAAGATCTTCACGACCCAGATAATCACGATGGTGTGATCACTCACCAGAGCCAGACATCCTGGAATGTGAAGTCAAGTGAGACTTAGAAAGCATCACTACGAAAAAAGCGAGTGGAGGTGATGGAATTCCAGTGGAGCTATTTCAAGTCCTGAAAGATGATGCTGTGAAAGTGCTACACTCAATATGCCAGCAAATTTGGAAAACTCAGCAGTGGCCACAGGACTGGAAAAGTTTCATTCCAATCCCAAAGAAAGGCAATGCCAAAGAATGTTCAAACTACCACACAATTGCACTCATTTCAAACTCTGGTAAAGTAATGCTCAAAATTCGCCAAGCCAGGCTTCAGCAGTACATGAACCATGAACTTCCAGATGTTCAAGCTGGTTTTAGAAAAGGCAGAGGAACCAGAGATCCTATTTCCAACATCCGCTGGATCATGGAAAAAGCAAGAGTTTCTGAAAAACATCTATTTCTGCTTTATTGACTATGCCAAAGCCTTTGACTGTGTGGATCACAATAAACTCTGGGAAATTCTGAAAGAGATGGGCATACCAGACCATCTGACCTGCCTCTTGAGAAACCTATATGCAGATCAGGAAGCAACAGTTAGAACTGGACATGGAACAACAAACTGGTTCCAAATAGGAAGAGGAGTACTTCAAGGCTGTATATTGTCACCCTGCTTATTTAACTTCTATGCAGAGTACATCATGAGAAACGCTGTCTGGAGGAAGCACAAGCTAGAATCAAGATTGCCAGGAGAAATATCAACAACCTCAGATATGGAGATGACACCACTCTTATGACAGAAAGTGAAGAGGAACTAAAATGTCTCGATGAAAGTGAAAGAGGAGAGTGAAAAAGTTGGGTTAAAGCTCAACATTCAGAAAACTAAGATCATAGCATCTAGTCCCATCACTTCATGGGAAATAGATGGGGAAACAGTGGAAACAGTGTCAGACTTTATATTTCTGGGCTCCAAAATCACTGCAGATGGTGACTGCAGCCATGAAATTAAAAGTCGCTTACTCCTTGGAAGGAAAGTTATGACCAACCTAGATAGCATATTGAAAAGCAGAGACATTACTTTGCCAACAAAGGTCCATCTTGTCAAGGCTATGGTTTTTCCAGTCGTCGTGTATGGATATGAGAGTTGGACTGTGAAGAAAGCTGAGCGCTGAAGAATTGATGCTTTTGAACTGTGGTGCTGGCTGGCGAGTCCCCTGGACTGCAAGAATATCCAACCAGTCCATTCTAAAGGAGACCAGCCCTGGGTGTTCATTGGAAGAACTGATGCTGAAGCTGAAACTCCAATACTTTGGCCACCTCATGTGAAGAGTTGACTCATTGGAAAAGACCCTGATGCTGGGAGGGATTGGGGGCAGGAAGAGAAGGGGACGGCAGAGGATGAGATGGCTGGATGGTATCACCGACAAGGAGGCCTGGAGTGCTGCGATTCATGGGGTATCAAAGAGTTAGACACGACTGAGTGACTGAACTGAACTGAACTGAACTGAAAATATAGTTATTACCTTTGATCATGAATGTAGGCAACAAATACTAATAGTATTAGCCCTAACTGTAACTTACTCACTTATAGATATTGCAGATATTTTCATAAGAATTTAGATATTACAGATGTTTTCGTCTATGGTTAAGTCACTATGACATTGAAATAACAGGACCTATTAAACCAGATGCCATACTTTTATGTAATGTGTTAATGAATAAAGTATAAATAATTTCTGTATTCTTAAAAATTAACATTTCTGTATCAGCACAATCCCTATTCTTATATTATATGTAATATTAACTATTAAAATTTATTACAATTTTATAATAATTATAATAATTTATAATGTATATTTATAATTTTAATTAATAATTATTGTATTAATATATTAATATAATATATAATTATAATTTAAAATAAAATTCCAGTAGCTATTTAAATAAAAATGAAGTGGTGCAAAAACTCCTTTGCAAAATTTAGAAATATTCTTCCTCAAACCTAGTTAAAATAGTATTATACTTTTCTGTTTTTTTTTTAAGGTTATCTGCATGATAGAAATGTATAAGCCTGGTCCACTTTGGCAATTTTCTCCATCTTCAGTGTAGCTGCTTGTTAATTTATATATTAAAATTACCTACATTATACAGATCCTTTAACTGTATACACTTCATTAAGAATTATTTTATGATTTCTCCAAGTTCCTCTCTAACAGTGATTATGTCTACTCTGTCATTTCTTTTCCTGTGGTTTCATAACTTTTCTTGTTGTTTTTGAACATTAGATTCTTGCCTTCACTCACCCTCTCCAAAACAACAGCTCACTGTATTAACCATTTTTATTTCAGTTTTAGTCTTTTATGTTTAAATTTCAATTAACTTTTCCCCCTACTTTCCAGAGATTTTATATTCTTTTTTTTTTTATTTCTTTAGGAAATAAATTAACATATCTTTTCTAAGTCTGTCTTGTTTAACACTATTTATTCAAGCTATGAATTTTCATTTAGTGTGACTATTAGATTCTGGTTATAGAGTTTACCTTATTTTCTTATATATTATGTGATCTAAGTTTTGAGTTTATCTTATAATTTAGAATGTATATTTTTCTGTGTATTAACATATTTAATTTCTAGGTGTCAGGCTTTTCAACTTCTAGTTTCTTTTTCTTCCTAGATTAATTTCATATATTATTACGACCTAAAAGTATTATCTGTAATTTTCAATCATTCTCTGTAATTTATGAAGACTTCCTTTGTAGTCTAAATAATGATCAATGTTATATCATGTTTCATGGGTACATGAAAATGTGTATCTTCCATTATGAAATTATAGAAAGTTTGATATTTAAATTGTATCTAATATTCATTGCACTTTATTTCCTTGAAAGCAATATATATTAATATGGAGAATTTATATACCTGATAGATTTTAAAATTTTTTTGCTTGTGTGTATGTTAAAATGAGATGCATATGTTTTGAAGGTTTGATACAAATCTTTCCTGCGATACACAGAAAACTTAAAACTCAAGATTTAATATTCAGTTTTTAGTTTTTTTTGATCTTCTCATGCAGCATATCGGATCTTAGTTTTGTGACTAGGGATCAGAATCATGCCTCCTGCAGTGGAAGTGTGGAATATTAACCACTGGGCCACCGAGAAAGTCCTGTGTTAGTTGCCCAGTCATGTCTGAGTCTTTGCAACCCCACGACTATAGCCCACCAGGGGTTATAGCCCGCTAATCTCCAGACAAGAATACTTACTCGTGTCCAACATTTTGTGACCCCAAGGATTGTACAGTCCATGGAATTCTCCAGGCTGGAATACTGGAGTGGGTAGCCTTTCTCCTCCAGGGGATCTTCCCAACCCAGGGATTGAAGGTACCCCACATTGCAGGCAGAATTTTTACCATCTGAGCCACCAAGGAAGCCCAAAAAAGTCCTAATACTCATTAAATTTTGATAATTTTTTCTCTTATTTTTCCATGATTTGATTCTGTTTCAGGGTACTTATTTTTAGGTGCAGTTTCAATATCCCTTTTAATTTATTTTTTGCTTTTCATATTGTTAGGTAGAAAGTTAGGCATGAACAAGGGGTGGCCTGACTGAAAAAGATTCAAGATGATGTCTAAACTCTACCCCAGACATGCCCCAGTGTGGCCCAAGAGAGCTCACAAATATGTTACAAAAATAACCACAGAGACTTTTCCAATTTCTGAGCATGCGACTGAGGCACACGGTGGATAGAAATAAACCACAAGGACTTTTCCAAATTTGGCACATGGGCCCTTGACGCACAGCTGTTTCATCAAGTAACCTTAGGCAGCCAAGAACCCATTGTGTGCTTAGCCGCTCAGTCATGTCCGACCCTTTGTGACCCCATGGATTGTAGCCCACCAGGCTTCTCTGTTCATGGGGATTCTCCAGGCAAGAATACTGGAGTGGGTTGCCATGTCCTCCTCCATGGGATCTTCCCAACCCAGGGATCAAACCCAGGTCTCCTGCATTGCAGGCAGGTCCTTTACTGTTTGAGTCACCAGGGAAGCCCAAGAACCCATTAAGGATTCATAAATTTGCTATACATACATACATCTGATAGTAATAGGTGTTGGAGAAGACTCTTGAGAGTCCCTTGGACTGCAAGGAAATCCAACCAGTCCATTCTGAAGATCAGCCTTGGGATTCCTTGGAAGGAATGATGCTAAAGCTGAAACTCCAATACTTTGGCCATCTCATGTGAAGAGTTGACTCATTGGAAAAGACTCTGATGCTGGGAGGGATTGGGGGCAGGAGGAGAAGGGGACGACAGAGGATGAGATGGCTGGATGGCATCACTGACTCGATGGACATGAGTCTGAGTGAACTCCAGGAGTTTGTGATGGACAGGGAGGCCTGGCGTGCTGCCATTCATGGGGTTGCAAAGAGTCGGACACGACTAAGCAACTGAACTGAACTGAACTGAATTATGGGAAAGACATACACAATAGTGCCTGTTGTTATAGAACTTTCAACTGTTAATCAAAAATCTCAGTCCAGGCCCACCTAGATGAATACGTAAAAGCCCTATTCTGCATGTCCCCAGACACACCTACTTCCCTGACTGGTCTTGATCATACACCCATTTACAGTTCCTTTTCTAATTGGTGGCACATACAAGCCCTATTTTGCATAGGACAGAACCAAGAGGAAAAGACAGGAAGTATAAAAAATGGAAGCTAAGCCTGATCATGGTCACTTCTTTAGGGTCGGCCTACTCCCATGTATCGGGAGTGTATTATCCACTAGGTGTTTAATGAAAGTTTTGCCTCCTTGAGCTATACCTAGTCTGCTGTTTCGAATCTCTGTTATGATGAGGAAAGAGCCAAGAAATCCTGACTATTTGAGCTGTAATTAGTCTGTCCTTCCAAATCTTTGTTATAACAAGAAAAGAACCCAGGGAAATAAACCAACTTTAAATTATCAAAATTCTGTTTAAAGCTTTTAGCTACTTTCTAAGTAAATATCAATTTCATTAGATTTTTCCAAAAGAACTCTATGGACAGGGAGCCTAGTAGGCTTCAGTCCACGGAGTTACAACAGTCAGACATGACTGAGAGACTAATACACAATTTCAAAGGAAATTAATTTTCATCAATAATTAGAAACAATACCATGAAACTGTACAAATGTAGGTCAGAATAAATATATATGTGCTTTGTGGCTTCATAAACCATCATTCACTATATCTTTAAATAAAACAGTGGTAATCACAATTCATGGAGAAGTAATGAATGACTAGCAATGCAGAGCAACAGAATTGTATTAATATTTCTTTTACAGGCTGGGTACAGGGAAGTATTTATTTGCAATCTTCCCACAGAAATACCAAATATTTATACAAAAAAAAAATGTTTTCCAAATAACTGAAGAACACACACCAAAATTTACTTCTTATACTTTTTATTTATTTATTTTTTTTTTAGTTCCAGAATAAGAGTTATTTTTCTGACTATGTTTTCATAAGTTTATATGACATTTATTCAAATTACAGTCACAAGTATATTACCTATAAGCAGGTTTACATCATTACAATTCTTTTTTTTTTTTTTTTTTTTACAGGAGAAGTGTTTTTTATTTTGGGGATTTTTAAAATTCTTGAACAATGCTTTGATTTTTTTTTTTTAACATACTCCAAATGGTTCCTTTTTATTAATATGAAACATTAGCAGCACACTTTATAGAATAAATGCTCATTATTTAACTGAGTCTATAGATCTCACTTCCTAAGACTATCAATCTTGATATCACATGCTTATTCTTATGCCATTACATTCTAGTAATTAATAACAATTTGGGTGGAGGTCAGGGTGGAAATTATGGCCACCTTGAATACCTCTGTGAATGCCTTTAAGAAAATAAATATAAGGTAACTTTCAAAATATGTTCTTGAAAATACGTTTTTACATGTTGCCACTCACTTAGGTCATGGAATCAGTGAAAGTGTTGTACATTTCCTAATTAAATTTCAATCTGACCTGAAGTTAATGCATATCTACTTCAGTGAATTATGTTTAGTATATCTAGTTCAAATAAGAGTAACAAACAGCCTTACTTAAATACATTTACGGGTTAAGAATGAAATTAAGTATAAGTAAGCTGTGCACCATTTGAAAACAAGCCTAATTTTTTTTTTTTTTTGCAACATGAGAAATATATTTGAAGGTAAATACAGCAGACCTTTTACATTTTTTTTTTTTTTTAAGTCTAATTTATCTGATACGAGTATTGTGACTCCTGCTTTCTTTTGGTCCCAATTTGCATGGAAAATCTTTTTCCAGCCCTTCACTTTCAGTCTGTATGTGTCCCCTGTTTTGAGGTGGGTCTCTTGTAGACAACATATGTAGGGGTCTTGTTTTTGTATCCATTCAGCCAGTCTTTGTCTTTTGGTTGGGGCATTCAACCCATTTACGTTTAAGGTAATTACTAATAAGTATGATCCCGTTGCCATTTACTTTATTGTTTTGGGTTCGAGTTTATACACCATTTTTGTGTTTCCTGTCTAGAGAATATCCTTTAGTATTTGTTGGAGAGCTGGTTTGGTGGTGCAGAATTCTCTCAGCTTTTGCTTGTCTGAAAAGCTTTTGATTTCTCCTTCATACTTGAATGAGATCCTTGCTGGGTACAATAATCTGGGCTGTAGGTCATTTTCTTTCATCATTTTAAGTATGTCTTGCCATTCCCTCCTGGCTTGAAGAGTTTCTATTGAAAGATCAGCTGTTAGCCTTATGGGAATTCCCTTGTGTGTTATTTGTTGTTTTTCCCTTGCTGCTTTTAATACTTGTTCTTTGTGTTTGATCTTTGTTAATTTGATTAATATGTGTCTTGGGGTGTTTCTCCTTGGGTTTATCCTGTTTGGGACTCTCTGGGTTTCTTGGACTTGGGTGATTATTTCCTTCCCCATTTTAGGGAAGTTTTCAACTATTATCTCCTCAAGTATTTTCTCATGGTCTTTCTTTTTGTCTTCTTCTTCTGGAACCCCTATGATTCGAATGTTGTAGCGTTTAATATTGTCCTGGAGGTCTCTGAGATTGTCCTCATTTCTTTTAATTCGTTTTTCTTTTATCCTCTCTGATTCATTTATTTCTACCATTCTATCTTCTAATTCACTAATCCTATCTTCTGCCTTTGTTATTCTACTATTTGTTGGCTCCAGAGTGTTTTTAATTTCATTTATTGCATTATTCATTATATATTGACTCTTTTTTATTTCTTCTAGGTCCTTGTTAAACCTTTCTTGCATCTTCTCAATCCTTGTCTCCAGGCTATTTATCTGTGATTCCATTTTAATTTCAAGATTTTGGATCAATTTCACTATCATTATTTGGAATTCTTTATCAGGTAGATTCCCTATCTCTTCCTCTTTTGTTTGGTTTGGTGGGCATTTATCCTGTTCCTTTATCTGCTGGGTATTCCTCTGTCTCTTCATCTTGTTTAAATTGCTGAGTTTGGGAGTCCTTTCTGTATTCTGGGAGTTTGTGGAGTTCTCTTTATTGTGGCGTTTCCTCGCTGTGTGTGGGTATGTAGAGGTGGCTTGTCAAGGTTTCCTGGTTAGGGAAGCTTGTGTCGGTGTTCTGGTGGGTGGAGCTGTATTTCTTCTCTTTGTTCAGTCGCGCTATGGGGAGGGAGGGAGGGATGCTGCAAACAAATGACACTGGCGTGCGCTCGCAGTGCCTCAGCCACACTGGGTCTGTCCCCGCTCACGGCGCGTGTAGCCTCCCTGCCCACACTGTTCAGGCTCTAGGTTGTTCCGCCGGGAACAATCCGAGGCTGGCCCTGGGTTGCATGCACCTCCCAGGTCCAAGCCACTCAGGTTCAGGCACTCAGGTAGTCCTCAGAGGCGCAGACTCAGTTGGGGCTGCGTTTTGTGCTCTTCCCAGGTCCGAGCAGCTCAGGTGATGAGGTGTTTGGCGAGCGCCAATGCTGCGACTTATCGCCTCCCCGCCACTTGGTTATCTGGGTGTAAAACCGGCGCACCTTCTCATGCAGATGTTGACCGTCCAGACCCCCAATAAGTTTTAGTTAGCAAAGAAGCCAGTTTTATAGATAATGTCTCTCTGGGGCTGCGATTGCCCCCTTCCGGCTCTGGCTGCCTGTCACCGGAGGGGGAAGGTTTGCAGCCGGCTACCTCTGTTTAGTCCTTTGTTCCGTGCGCCGGCTGGCGGTGTCTTAGGTTAGGGCTGGCTTTTCGCATGGTAGATATCCCACAGTCTGGTTTGCTAGCCCAAATTATTTCGCTCAGATAGTGCTCAGGGTATTCAGGCCAGGTTCTTACTCTCAGCGATGCAGCCCGCGCCGCGCCTCCCTGCCCAGCCCCCGCTTGCTAATGGCGAATGCAGGCGTCTGCGCTGCTTCTCTGCTGGAGGAGTTACCGTAGGGCTCGCAATCTGCGAGTTTTAATTGTTTATTTATTTTTTCTCCCTGTTATGTTGCCCTCTGTGCTTCCAAAGCTCGGCACGGATTCGGCAGTGAGAAGGTTTCCTGGTGTTTGGAAACTTCTCTCTTTTTAAGACTCCCTTCCCGGGACGGAACTCCGTCCCTCCCTCTTTTGTCTAGTTTATTGTCTTTAATATTTTTTCCTACCTCCTTTCGAGGAGTTGGGTTGCTTTTCTGGGTGCCTGGTATCCTCTGCCGGCATTCAGAAGTTGTTTTGTGGAATTTACTCGACGTTTAAATGCTCTTTTGATGAATTTGTGGGGGAGAAAGTGTTTTCCCCGTCCTACTCCTCCGCCATCTTGGCGCCTTCCCCCCTTCTTATACTTTTTAACAGCAGCAATTCTTTGTTTACTTTCTTTTGCTTTCTTCTTCAACATTGACCTGTAAGGACATTACTGTGTTTTCAACAATCTCTTTGTAATGCTTTCAATTTTGCTTTCATTCTTTGTAGGCATCTTTTTTTTTTTTCCATTTCTGCCATCACATAACTGTCTCCCTATCACACACACACACACACACACACACACATACACACACTCATTTCATTTTTTAATCTCTACAATCTTATTTTATACATGAGATTATTTCAATAATTGTTTAGTTGATGGCTATTTACGAAATCACAATTTTCATGTCTTCTGTGCCACTGCCACTTCAACTGCCATAAATCTTTCTCTTATTTTATCTTATAATACATGTATATTGATCCTCAGCTAACTCTTATTTTATTGCAAGGTTATTAATGCTTCCTGAACAAATTATTTTCTGGATATTCATGTCTGAACAGGAATAAAGATAATTTTCAGAATGAAAGGATTTATCCTTCTTCAGTATGAGCTCTTTTAAGTTTTATGTCTTTATGGTCAGCAAATATTACTTACAAAGATAAGTCACAATGTAGACTGCCTCTTTATTTTCTCTTCTAGGCAGCTGCAAGCTTCTTCCAAACATTTTTGTTTTGTTTGTTTATCGTAGTTCATTTACAACCCTGCCTTTCCTGCTTCTCAAGAATTAATACCAAAATCCAGTTCAGGAATATAGCCATCTAGACCACATCTGGGGGCTTCCCTGGTGGCTCAGCTGTAAAGAGTCTGCCAGCCAATGTAGCAGACATGATTTTGATTCCTTGGTCAGGAAGATCCTGAGGAGAAGGAAATGACAACCTACTCTCGTATTCTTACCTGAGAAATTCCATGGACAAAGGAGCCTGGTTTCTATACTCCATGGGTTCACAAAGAGTTGGACACAACTTGGCAACTAAACAGCAACAAAGACTGCATTTATGTTTTCATGTTTCCAAAAGGTAATATTAGGTTTTAATTTCAGATTCTGCTACTTAATTTCAAAAATAACATTTTTTGTTTGCCTTATTTTACATATGTAGCCAGGAATATTCCCTCTAGATGTCTTCCTGCAGTCCTGAACTACACACATAATTGCAAAGATACATAAATATACACGTAAATGCATACATACATCTACAATACAGTTACTCCTAGATTTATAAATGATGACTCTTTTATTTTTTTCTATTTATCTTCTTGCTTTTGGATTTTATGTAGTTTTCAGAGAATAAGGAAACCATTATCTTTATTTATCAGTTAAAATTAGAATAAAAGTTATCTTTATAATATTTAACCTCATTTTTTTTCAAAAAAGGCTGTATTAATATTATCTATGGGTTTTTCAAAAATTATTTTTACCAAAGAATTATTTATAAAGCACCAAAAATAGTGATATAGGTAGTTTGAAAGAAAGCCTGCAGTTTGATGGTGCTGGTAATTAGGTTTTGTTGTCTGGGCCACATTTTATTTGACTTCACACATTTTCATTTGAACACCAACTGTTACAAAGCATATGGACTTCCAAAGCAATCCCATATGCTACAAAATGGCTGGCTGCTATCTACTTAGGATTCAAACAATGATGAGATTTTGTAATGATTGTGAAGTAGGAAAACTTTAAATTCTTTATCTAGTTTAATGTAGATTTTAGAGGCTCTAAAGTACAGAATTATGCTTTTTCTTATGCTAAGTTTTGTTCCTCCTTATGTGCTTTTGAAGTTTGAGTAAGAGTGTTTATAAAATATTTTAAAATGTAGTATTCTAAATGAGAACTATTTTGTATTAAATAATAAATTAAATGTAAATAATTGGAATCCCCAGCCATATTTCCATTAATTTTCATCATTTTTTGAGAATATCTCCAAAGGTAGAAGATCCCCTTCTGCACCCCTGCAGAAAGATCAACAATTAGACAACTACCTATGAGCAAAAATAGCTGTAGGAGAGTTCAGGAATCCCCTTAAGAAACTTTAGTAACACTGCTGCTGCTGTTGCTAAGTCGCTTCAGTCATGTCCGACTCTGTGCGATCCCATAGACGGCAGCCTACCAGTCTCCCCCGTCCCTGGGATTCTCCTGGCAAGAACACTGGAGTGGGTTGCCATTTCCTTCTCCAATGCATGAAAGTGAAAAGTGAAAGTGAAGTCGCTCAGTCGTGTCCGACTCTTTGCGACCCCATGGACTGCAGCCCACCAGGCTCCTCCGTCCATGGGATTTTCCAGGGAAGAGTGCTGGAGTGGGGTGCCATTGCCTTCTCCTTTAGTAACACAGTGCAACAATAAAAGTTGAGAATAATTGCACTAAAAGGGAAAGAAGAACAGTTTCATTTTGTCTGCATCATTCCCCAGGCAGGCACTGTTCAATGCCAAGAGGAAATGCCATGGCCCTAATCAAAAGGAAACTCCATGGCCCTGAAGAGTTTCTAAGCAAGCCAAATGAGTATAGGGTGAGCAACTAGCATTTGTAGCTTTTGGGGGAAGTGCAGAAAGAGACTGTTTCAATTTTACTTTACCCAGAAAGACAAAGATGAGACATAATAAACAGGACATAAGAAGGAAAAAAAGAAGGGTAGGGTCAACTAGTGTCAGTGACCTGCAGGAGCAACTGCAGTTCCCAATGGCCTGCTCTCATTGCCTAAGAAACCGCCAATACAGTCTACACCAAGATTTTGCTCATTAAAATTTTGTGTCTGCAGACACTAACCACCTCATTTCCTCCTCAACTTCTCCTCTCACTTCATTCTGAAGGCCAGGATCTACACTGGCAGGCAGCCGCAGCCTCTGTGACTGCTTTCTAGACCCAGCGGCTGACACACGCTGCTGCACATGCACTGGAGAATAGCCTCTACAGCTATGCATTTCCTGCCACTTGCCTGGCTCCTGTCACTGACCTCTACTACCGTGTGCATTCCAGTGGCAAGACCCTATAGCCATGGGAGTGCATGCCACCAGCCAAGGCCCCCAAACCTGCTGGTTAGTCTATCTCCAGCCCTGACCCATGTCGTGCGCTTGCACTTCTGAGCTTACTTACTGCTAGCCCTTGTAGCTGTGTACCTGCACTCTCCTGGGCCAAATCCCATCACTGGCCTTCCTTGCTCTGATCCCATGTGGTGGGATCACAGCAGGGGAGATTTTGGATTGCATGAGGTCTCACTGTCTCAGGTCACTGTGGTCCATAACATCAACAACTGTATGGTCTCTTGTGAGTGGCACAGTATGTCTGGAGTAACTGTGAGTGTTATTGAGTTGTCAGCTGGGCATTCAGGTCCAGAAGCTAAGCTAGAGATCAGAGCAGGCAGAAACGGTGGCTAGAGTCAGTGATGTGCACACACTTGGCGGTAAGAGTTATAGGTGCCACCTAGAAGAAATGACCAGGGCCAACCCTGGGCACCCTGGAACCTGCAGAGACTTTGACTATTGGCATGGACCCCAGTGGCTACAGGATACCTGAAGTATTTTCCAGGACCACACAGCTGTCAATGCTATGGATTCAGCCTAAGATAGTGGGACACCACTTTTCTCCGGAACCAGAGCCACCAAAAATCCCCGTATTAGCACTCTGCACCACTATAAATAGCATCACAGAAGATGCCAGTGCGATTTCACCCACAGACTGAGGTCTTTCTTACCAAAGTCAATTCATAATGTCTAAGAGAGGTGACTGCTTCTTCATGTGTGCAGACACACATGCAAGGTAACAGGGATCAGGGAAGCATGGCACCACCACAGGAACACTGTTTCCAAAGAAAAATATATATATAAATAGTCTGACAAAGAATTCAAAACAGTTGTTTTAAATAATTAAGAGAGCTATACAGATATAAATAATCTAACAAAATCAGGAAAATACTACTAGAAAATACAAGAAGTTCAACATAAATGGAAATGGTGGAAAATAGAACCAAACAAAAAATTAGAGTTGTATAATAAGATGTAGGCACTACAGAATTCAATAGATGGTTTAATAGCAGACTAGATTAATCAGAAGAATTTGTGTACACAGAGATGTACCATTTGCAATTATCCAGTAATAACAGCTAAAATAAATACAAGTGAAAGGAATGAACAAAGCTACAGGAATAACTAAGACATAACTAAGAAAAATAATCTACAAGTTACCAGAATCCCAGAGGGAGAAGAGAAGAAACAGGAAGAAAGATTTTTTTTTTTTTTAAAGAAACAATAACTGATAACTTTCTAAATATATGGGGGAGATTTGGACACTAAAGTTCATGAAGTTCACAGGTCTCCATACAAATTCAACTCAAGGAAATATTCTCCAAGACATATTATGTTAAAATCTTCAAAAATCAAAGGCAAAGAGAGAATCTTGAAAACAGCAAAACAAGGCTGTTACTAACATGTTTGTGTGCATGCTCAGTTGGGTCCGATTCCTTGCAATTCCATGGACTGTAGCCCGCCAGATTCCTCTGTCATTGAGACTTTCAAGTCAAGAATATTGGAGTGAGTTGCCATTTCCTCCGCCAGGGGATCGAAACCATCTCCTGTATCTCCTGCATTCGCAGCCAGAGTCTTTACCACTGAGCCACCACCAAACCATCATAATTGTATCCGATTTCTCAGCAGAAACTTTAAAGACCCAGAGAGATTGGAATGCTACATTCAAGGTGCAGAAAAAAACAAAAAACAAAACAGTCAATCAAGAATACTTAATCCAGTAAAGTTGTCCTTCAGAAATGAAGATAAGATAAAGATTTTCTCAGACAAACAAAAACCAAGTGGGTTTACTGCCACTAGACCTGCCTTACAAGAAATCCTGAATGGAGTTGCTCAAGCGAAAATTAAGGGACATTAATTGGAAAATGAGCCTTGGAATATGGAATGAAGCAGGGCAAAGACTAATAGAGTTTTGCAAAGAAAATGCACTGGTCATAGCAAACACCCTCTTCAAACAACACGAGAGAAGACTCTACACATGGACATCACCAGATGGTCAACACCAAAATCAGACTGATTATATGCTTTGTAGCCAAAGATGGAGAAGCTCTATACAGTCAAGAAAAACAAGACGGGGAGCTGACTGTGGCTCAGATCATGAACTCCTTATTACCAAATTCAGACTTAAACTGAAGAAAGTAGGGAAAACCACTAGACCATCCAGGTATGACCTAAATCATATCCCTTATAATTATACAGTGGAAGTGAGAAATAGATTTAAGGGACTAGATCTGATAGATAGAGTGCCTGATGAAATATGGACGGAGGTTTGTGACATTGTACAGGAGACAGGGATAAAGACCATCCCCATGGAAAAGAAATGCAAAAAAGCAAAATGGCTGTCGGAGGAGGCCTTACAAATAGCTGTGAAAAGAAGAGAAGCAAAAAGCAAAGAGAAAAGGAAAGATATAGGCATCTGAATGCAGAGTTCCAAAGAATAGCAAGAAGAGATAAGAAAGCCTTCCTCAGCGATCAATGCAAAGAAATAGAGGAAAACAACAGAATGGGAAAGACTAGAGATCTCTTCAAGAAAATCAGAGATACCAAGGGAACATTTCATGTAAAGATGGGCTCAAGAAAGAACAGAAATGGTATGGACCTAACAGAACATATTAGGAAGAGGTGGCAGGAATATACAGAAGAACTGTACAAAAAAGATCTTCATGACCAAGATAATCATGATGGTGTGATCACTCACCTAGAGCCAGACATCCTGGAATGTGAAGTCAAGTGGGCCTTAGAAAGCATTACTACAAACAAAGCTAGTGGAGGTGATGAAATTCCAGTTGAGCTATTTCAAATCCTGAAAGATGATGCTGTGAAAGTGCTGCACTCAATATACCAGCAAATTTGGAAAACTTAGCAGTGGCCACAGGACTGGAAAAGGTCAGTTTTCATTCCAATCCCAAAGAAAGGCAATGCCAAAGAATGCTCAAACTACTGCACAATTGCACTCATCTCATGGCACCCCACTCCATTACTCTTGCCTGGAAAATACCATGGATGGAGGAGCCTGGTAGGCTGCAGTCCATGGGATCACAAAGAGTCGGACACTATTGAGAGTCTTCACTTTCACTCATTGGAGAAGGAAATGGCAACCCATTAGTGTTCTTGGCTGGAGAATCCCAGGGACGGGGGAGCCTGGTCGGCCGCTGTCCAGGGGGTCGCACTGAGTCAGACACGACTGAAGCGACTTAGCAGCAGCAGCAGCACACGTTAGTAAAGTAGTGCTCAAAATTCTCCAAGCCAGGCTTCAGCAGTACGTGAACTGTGAACTTCCAGATGTTCAAGCTGGTTTTAGAAAAGGCAGAAAGCCAGAGATCAAATTGCGAACATCCGCTGGATCATCAAAAAAGCAAGAGAGTTCCATAAAAACACCTATTTCTGCTTTATTGACTATGCCAAAGCCTTTGACTGTGTGGATCACAATAAACTGGGGAAAATTCTGAAAGAGATGGGAATACCAGACCACCTGACCTGCCTCTTGAGAAACCTGCATGCAGGTCAGGAAGCAACAGTTAGAACTGGACATGGAACAAGAGACTGATTCCAAATTGGAAAAGGAGTACGTCAAGGCTGTATATTGTCACCCTGCTTATTTAACTTCTATGCAGAGTACATCATGAGAAACACTGGGCTGGAAGAAGCACAAGCTGGAATTAAGATTGCCGGGAGGAATATTAATAACCTCCGATATGGAGATGACATCACCCTTATGGCAGAAAGTGAAGAGGAACTAAAAATCCTCCTGAAGAAAGTGAAAGTGGAGAGTGAAAAAGTTGGCCTGAAGCTCAACATTCAGAAAACGAAAATCATGGCATCTGGTCCCATCACTTCATGAGAAATAGATGAGGAAACCATGGAAACAGTATCAGACTTCATTTTGGGGGACTCCAAAATCACTGCAGATGGTGACTGCAGCCATGACATTAAAAGACACTTACTCCTTGGAAGGAAAGTTATGACCAACCTAGACAGCATATTCAAAAGCAGAGACATTGCTTTGTCAATAAAGGTCCGTCTAGTCAAGGCTATGGTTTTTCCAGTGGTCATGTATGGATGTGAGAGTTGGACTGTGAAGAAAGCTGAGCGCCGAAGAATTGATGCTTTTGAACTGTGGTATTGGAGAAGACTCTTGAGAGTCCCTTGGATGGCAAGGAGATCCAGCCAGCCCATTATGAAGGAGATCAGCCCTGGGATTTCTTTGGAAGGAATGATGCTAAAGCTGAAACTCCAGTACTTTGGCCACCTCATGAGAAGAGTTGACTCATTGGAAAAGACTCTGATGCTGGTAAGGATTGGGGGCAGGAGGAGAAGGGGACGGCAGAGGATGAGATGGCTGGATGGCATCACTCCTTCGATGGACGTGAGTCTGAGTGAACTCCGGGAGTTGGTGATGGACATGGAGTCCTGGTGTGCTGTGATTCATGGGGTCACAAAGAATCAGACATGACTGAGAGACTGAAATGAACTGAACTGACTGAATGCTGGGTGACCTACTGAAACTTAGAAGTTGATGTGTTAATGTGCCTCATAATACTACTGCTGGCTCTGTGAACAGTGACAAACTACTGGGATATATTAACTTTAGCAATGGGCAAATTTATACAAGTGTAGGAAATTTTAGACAATTAGGACAAAGTAATTAGACATCTATGATAAGCAATCCACTGCTTTTTCAAAGTGCTTTCTTAATAACAAAGAAAATACTTATACTTACATAAATCTGGCTCCTTTAAAAAATATAAGTAAGTTAAAATGTCACTTGTGTCTGTTACTGAATTTTAATGAGTTCTGCAAGATCCTTGAAAAAAGGGATCTTGAGACACAATTGTTAATACAAAAATCTCCAGGGTTATATAAGAATAAATAATAATAAATTCTGCATTGTTATCTGAGTGGACCCTGGGTTCTCTGACTAATAGCAAAATGTGAATGAGTAATAACAGGGTGTTTATCAAGATAATTTATGTCACTAATAATAATAACTAAGATTTATATAACAATCCATTATGATTAACAAGACCATATACCGTATCTTATTTACTATAATAGTAAGAAATAGATAGTAATGAAATCATATCTTACTTGATTTAATGTGATTCAACTGAGGTTCAAAGATTTAAGGTACCTTACCAAGAACACACTGGCATAAAGGAAAACTTGAAACATGAACTCAGAATCTGATATTAATTATTATTTTCTCAGAATACTCATGCATACCTTTTTATTGTCTATATTATTTTTAACTAACAAATGTCCTACAAAATATTTAGCTATTTTCTACAGATGACTGATTAATATCAAAAGATATTTCTATTTAACTTAAATTTTCAAGCTTTATTTTAACTTTTCCTTAGTAATAGATATAATTATCCTACTTAGGCTTGGTTTATGGAACCGTCTCAAAAACATGCAACCTAGGGGTAATATGATTCTTTCTTCTCTGGCTGTTAATTCTTTCACAATGTGGGCCCTTTCCTACTAACAGATAAACTTTTGTCACTTACTGATCAGCTTGCAAAAACTATAAGCATGTACTGCATACATTAAATACATGTTAATGGATAGTTGGAAGAAGCACAAGCTGGAATCAGGATTGCCGGGAGAAATATCAATAACCTCAGATATGCAGATGACACCACCCTTATGGCAGAAAGTGAAGAGGAACTAAAAAGCTGTTGATGAATGTGAAAGAGGAGAGTGAAAAAGTTGGCTTAAAGCTCAACATTCAGAAAACTAAGATCATGGCATCTGGTCCCATCACTTCATGGGAAATAGATGGGGAAACAGTGGAAACAGTGGCAGACTTTAGTTTGGGGGGCTCCAAAATCACTGCAGGTGGTGACTGCAGCCATGAAATTAAAAGACCTTACTCCTTGGAAGGAAAGTTATGACCAACCTAGATAGCATATTCAAAAGCAGAGATGTTACTTTGCCAACAAAGGTCCATCTTCAAGGCTATGGCTTTTCCAGTGGTCATGTATGTTTGTAAGAGTTGAACTGTGAAGAGGGCTGAGTGCCAAAGAATTGATGCTTTTGAACTGTGGTGTTGGAGAAGACTCTTGAGAGTCCCTTGGACTGCAAGGAGATCCAACCAGTTCATCCTAAAGGAGATCAGTCCTGGGTGTTCTTTGGAAGGATTGATGCTAAAGCGGAAACTCCAATACTTTGGCCACCTCATGTGAAGAATTAACTCATTGGAAAGGACTCTGTTGCTGGGAGGGATTAGGGGCAGGAGGAGAAGGGGACGACAGAGGATGAGATGGCTGGATGTCATCACCGACTCGATGGACATGAGTTTGAGTGAACTCTGGGAGTTGGTGATGGACAGGGAGGCCTGGCGTGCTGTGATTCATGGGGTCGCAAAGAGTTGGACAAGATATAGCGACTAAACTGAACTGAATGGATAGTTAATATATACTAATAAATAGTTCTTCGTTCTGAACAAATACAGCCGTACACTAACTATATAATCCATTCAATCATTCATGAAGTGATTACTGAATGCCTAGTATATGCTAGGCTTTCTTCTTGGTGTTGGAGAAGCAACTATAGACAAAAATTAAAAAGTCTTAATTGTCACAGAGGTGTTTTTTTTTTTTTTTTCTTACAGTTAAAGAAAGAGGATGGAAAAAGAAAAAAAATAAATATACGGCATTTTAGGCTGTAATAGTAGTGATCAAATAAAATATAGTAGAGAAATAATCTGGAAAATGAAATTAGAGCAAAGATTTGAGTATGGGTAGGTAGTGCACTGTCTGGATACCAGTTGGAAAGCTTCCCATGAAGAGACATAGCAGGCACAGGAAGGGCCTGGATAGCATTATCTTGGCAAGGTCATGGAGCAAAAGGTCAGAGTGCCACAGAGCTGTCAGAAGGAACTAAATGGGACAGTGGTTACGAATAACCAGTGAGGTAGCAGAGGTCAGAGGTCACTTAGGACCTCTGAATTATTTTCTGGAAGAGATGAAAAGCTATTAGATAATTTCAAGCAGAGGAATAAGTCTTTGATTTACAATTTGAAAGAACCACAGTGTCTACTCTGTGGAGAACAGACTGTAGGAGGGAAAGACAGAAAATGAGAAACTCAGTAAAAGCCTCATTACAACAGTCTAGATGAGAGGTAATGAGGGCTTGAATAAGCATAGCAGAGGTGTAGATGGTGAGCTGCAGTCATATTTGTAATAGATTTTGAGGATGAAGCCAACAGGATTTGCTGACATTTAGAACATGGGATTAGATAGGTTTGGGGACAGATAGGTTTGGGAAAATACAGTTAAAAATTATTAAGATCATCCTTTCTTAGTAGTATCTGAAATAAAGGAAAGGAATATTTCATCTTATTTTGGTGTGCCTATAATGTATGTCAGGACTTCCCCAAGTGGCACTAGTGGTACAGAACACTCCTGTCAATCCAGGAGACAAAAGAGACATGGGTTTGATTCCTAAGTCAGGAAGGTATCTTGGAGGAGGGCATGGTAACCCACTCCAGTATTCTTTCCTGGAGAATCCCAAGGAGAGGAGCTGGGAAGGCTACAGTCCATGGGGTCACAAAGAGTAGGACATGACTGAAGTGACTTAGCACACAACACACATAATGTATGTTTACAGTTCGGATTTTACAATACTTGCTTGCTGCTGCTAAGTCGCTTCAATCGTGTCCAACTCTGTGCGACCCCATAGATGGCAGTCCCCTAGGCTCCTCCATCCCTGGGATTCTCCAGGAAAGAATACTGGAGTGGGTTGCCATTTCTTTTTTCAATGCATGAAAGTGAAAAGTGAAAGTGAAGTCGCTCAGTCGTGCCCAACTCTTAGTAACCCCATGGACTGCATAAACTTCCTTGATAAAGGACACTGAGGTCACTGATGGAGCCCCATCTATAGAAGTTCAATAATTTTACAGGAACATTTCAATAAGTGTCAACAACATCCACAAACACAATGTCATCATAGAGGCTGCTTTCTTCCTTTAGTAAGTCATCCTCCTCTTGGAGATTATGTATATGATTGAGAAGTCTTTGAGGGCGAGAATTAAGGGTTTTTAAAAGAGCATCACCTTCCTGAATAGTATAAATAAAACCACCTGCAACTCCCTCCACACCTTCCATGAATTCATGAGGCAAGGCACCCTCCCCAGTTGTAACGACTCTGAGAACTCCTCCTCCATCATTAACTGTCACTTTGTGGAGATTCCTTGACACCAGGCCTTGGAGGTCTTGGCTCTCCCACAGGATTGTACCTTCAAAGCTCTCAAGTAAGATGAATTGCTCCACAGGCTTGTACCACAGCTTGTTCACCTGCACACCACAGCTCAGAGGACTGAAGCGAGCATTGAAGAGGGCCTCCTCCTGTTCTGCGTGATAAAGCTTGACAGTGATGTTCCTCTGGAAACCCACATCACCGGCATCATAAAACACCCCAAGACTCATAATAATGATTGGATAGAGAACCCGGAAGCTCACGCTGACAACTCGGTCCTCAGAGAGCCCTGATGAAGTGTCTTCCAAAAGACTGAATGCTTTAATCTCCTGATTCAGAACTGGATTCATGATGTTGAGTAGCAAGTAACAATACTTGCTTAGTAAGAATCAAATGAAAAAAAAAAAAAAAGTGTCTAAATGCCAAAGAAGACTTACAGTGTGGAACAGGCCAAGTATGGAACTATAGTAAATTTGATGGGTCTTCCACATCAGTTACTTAATTGTTTTCTTATAAAAAAAAAAAAAAAAGGGTACCCACTGATTCACTCTGACATTTTCTGCTGTTCATAGTGGTTGTACAAAATGGAAAGCAGTCCCTGAGATAGTTGGCATAAGCAGGGTCAAATGTAAATGCACACAGTGGTGACACAATTATATCATTACATAAACTACTCTAAGAAGTGATTCAAAAGCAGAGTATCTCCTGTAGCAGTATTACGTTTTCTACGTGAATTCTGAAAACTGATCTCATCATTTACTAGTGAACAGATTGTAAAAAAAAGTTATTTTTGTCTAAAATTGTTAAGATGATAATACTTTTCTTCTGTATAGTTTATTATTGGAAATTAAGTTCATTCAACATTTTTATATGCACCACCAGTTATTTTGATAAACAACCTTCAAAATCATGATGTTTAGCTTTCTCATTTGTACTCAGAAGCACTTAAAATCCTTCACTTATGTCTATATTAGATATTCTTCTTCAGTGAAACACAGTAAGTCTCTTTATATCCAGAGGGGATAGGTTCTAGGACCCCTGTAAATACCAAAATCTATAGGTACTCAAGTCCCTTATAAAACATGGTGTGGTATTTACATAAAACCCATGAACATACTTGAAACTATCTCTAGATTACTAGAGTTCAGTTCAGTCACTCAGTCATGTCTGACTCTTTGAGACCTCATGGACTGCAGCATGCCAGACCTCGCTTTCCATCACCAGCTCCTGGAGTTGACTCAAACTCATGTCGACTGAGTTGGTGTAGCCATCCTACCATCTCATCCTCTGAGTCCCCTTCTCCTCCCGCCTTCAACCTTTCCCAGCATCAGGATCTTTTCAAATGAGTCAGCTCTTCACATCAGGTGGCCAACGTATTGAAGTTTCAGCTTTGGCATCAGTCTTTCCAATGAATATTCAGGACTGATTTCCTTTAGGATGGACTGGTTGGAACTCCTTGCAGTCCAAGGGACTCTCAAGAATTTTCCAAGACCACAGTTCAAAAGCATCAATTCTTTTGCTCACTCAGCTTTCTTTATAGTACAACTCTCACGTCTACACATGACTACTGGAAAATCCATAGCTTTCACTAGATGGACTTTTGTTGGCAAAATAAACTCTTTGATTTTTAATATGCTGTTTAGTTTAATCATGACTTTTCTTCAAAGGAGTAAGCGTCTTTTAATTTCATGGCTACAGTCAGCATCTGCAGTGATTTTGGAGCCCCCAAAATAAAGTCTGACACTGTTTCCACTGTTTCCCCATCTATTTTCCATGAAGTAATGGGACCAGATGCCACGATCACAGTTTTCTGAATGTTGAGTCTTAAGCTAACTTTTTCACTCTCCTCTTTCACTTTCATCAAGAGGCTTTTTAGTTCTTCCACACTTTCTGCAATAAGGGTGGTGTTATCTGCATATCTGAGGTTATAGATATTTCTTCTGGCAATCTTGATTCCAGCTTGTGCTTCATCCAGCCTGGCATTTATCATGATGTACTCTGCATATAAGTTAAATAAGTAGGGTGACAATATACAGTCTTGACGTACTCCTTTCCAGATTTGGAACCAGTCTATTGTTCCATGTCCAGTTCTAACTGTTACTTCCTGACCTGCATACAGATTTCTCAGGAGGCAAGTCAGGTGGTCTGGTATACCCATCTCTTTCAGAATTTTCCACAGTTTATTGTGATCCACACAGTCAAAGGCTTTGGCATAGTCAATAAAGCAGAAATAGATTTTTTTTTTTTCTGGAACAATCTTGCTTTTTGATGATCCAACAGATGTTGGCAATTTGATCTCTGATTCCTCTGACTTTTCTAAATTCAGCTTGAACATCTGGAATTTCACAGTTCACGTACTGTTGAAGCTTGACTTGGAGAGCATCACTTTGAGCATCACTTTACTAGCAGGTGAGATGAGTACAATTGTGCAGTAGTTTGAGCATTCTTTGACACTGTCTTTCTTTGGGATTAGAATGAAAACTGACTTTTTCCAGTCCTGTGGACACTGCTGAGTTTTCCACATTTGCTGGTATATTGAGTGCAGCACTTTCACAGCATCATCTTTTAAGATTTGAAATAGCTCAACTGGAGTTTCATCACCTCCACTAGCTTTATTCACAGTAATGTTTCCAAAGGCCCACTTGACTTAGCATTCCAGGATGTCTGGCTCTAGGTGAGTTTTCACACCATTGTGATTATCTGGGTCATGAAGATCTTTGTTGTATAGTTCTTCTATGTATTCTTGCCACCCTTCTTAAAATCTTCTGTTTCTGTTAGATCCACACCATTTCTGTCCTTTATAGTGCCCATCTTTACATGAAATGTTCCCTTGGTATCTCTAATTTTCTTGAAGAGATCCCTAGTCTTTCCCATCCTATTGTTTTCCTCTATTTCTTTGCACTGATCACTGAAGAAAACTTTCTTAAGTCTCCTTGCTATTCTTTGGAACTCTGCATTCAAATGGATATATCTTTCCTTTTCTCCTTTGCTTTTCCTTTCTCTTCTTTTCACAACTATTTGTAAGGTCTCAGACGGCCATTTGGACTTTTCACATTTCTTTTTCTTGGGGATGGTCTTGATCCCTGCCTCCTGTGCAATATCATGAACCTCCGTCCATAGTTCTTCAGGCACTCTATCAGATCTAGTCCCTTGAATCTATTTCTCACTCCCACTGTATAATCGTAAGGGATTTGATTTAGGTCATACCTGAATGGTCTAGTGGTTTTCCCTACTTTTTTAAATTTAAGTCTGAATTTGGCAATAAGGAGTTCATGATCTGAGCCACAGTTAGCTCCCGGTCTTTTTTTTGCTGACTGCGTAGAGTTTCTCCAACTCTTGATTAGTTATTACAGATAACTATAACATATAACACAATGGAAACACTATATAAACAGCTGTAAATAGAATACAAATGTAAATAATTGCCAGTACAAGGCAAATTCAAGATTATCTCTTTAGAACTTTCTGGAATGCTGTTTTTCCCCAAATATTTTTAGTCCATGATTGGTTAAATCCACATCCACAGATGCAGAATGTGTGGATATGGAGGTAGACTGTATTGTATGTTTAACTTTAAAAATAACAACATTTATTAAGGTCTTAAACTGTCTTCTTTTTTTATTCCATTGAAATTTCTAGCTTTACCTATCTCTATAAATAAACTATGAGCTCCTTGATATCAAGGAACTTTCCATTATTCAAACTGGTTCCCAACACAAAGCACAGCACCTCAATAAATATTTATATAAAACTGCATATGATCTAAGTCTCAAAAATAAATTATATCTATGAAAGTTTTTAATTAACAAATGAACTTTGAAGCAAATGTCTTTGGTTTATATAAGGACAAAAAATAGCCTCCTGACTACCTCTGATTTCTTTTGTTTAGCACAACATTTTTGAGATGCATTGATGCTGTTGCATGAATCAGGATGATTATCTCTTTTTATTGTATTCTACTTAAGTATTCTACTTAATGGTGAAGAAATAAACATTTTAATACTGAAGTCACTGTCAATTGGCATATGCCATACTCTTGAAGGATACCAAGGAAAATGAGGAACAAACATATTTACTCCCAATAGTTCCCTAAACAATCCTTTTCTTCCCACTTTTGTCATTTTCCTTCATCTGTACCTAGAAGAGAATACTGAAGAAACCAAGTGTAAATAACAATAAATTAACTGAAAGTTCTTTCTTATAATAATATGAGCTTTGTTCTAAAACTGAAACTTGAAATATCAAGGCATCTTTTATTTCATTCATTAATTTCATCAGTTGAATTCTGTCTCTTTTAAAAGAACATTATTTCAATTAAGCATATTGTTTTAAAAGAAATTAAACATAATTTATTTTAACATATTGTTGTAATTATTCATCTCTTACAATGACTAGAGCATCACAGGACATGACCCACATACACTGTTTGCCTCTCTCAAATCATACAAACTCTAACCAGAGTGAGTTTGTGACAACGTTCTTATATTTGTGGTTACCTTAACTTTCATATTTGAAGAATGTGGCATGATTGAGAGGAGAAAATATAGACTTTAAAGCCAAGTTAGTTGTTTGTTTGTTTTCCTTTCTTTAATAATTTGTTATCTGTGTTAAGTATGGAAAATAACTCAACCATTTGACTCACCAGTTTTTATTCAGTGATATGATTTTAATTACATAGAATTGTGGTGAGAAAAAGATTAGATGTTCCTGTAAGTATTCCATCAGTAATAGTTCCTTCCTGATGACTGAGTTGTCCATTTTGTCAGATAATGGTTATTTATTTTTAGCCCTTGTCTCAACTTGTTCATTATCCAGTGCTTTTCTTTTCTCAAGAGTTTTATTAATGTAATTATATTTACTCCCTCCATAATCTCTTTCTCAAGTTCTTAATGTTGATCACACGGGTATTAAAATCTAAATAGGTAGTAAACATAAAAAAAAAAAAAAGCTGTGCATGTTTATTCTATACACAATGGTGATGATGTTAATATCATTTAGGCTAAATACTACACAAAATTTAAAAAACTATGGCCATGGATTATAAGTAAGAAGAAATACTATTTACTAAGAATATCAAGAAAATTTTGACCTCATGGGTTAACTTCCAGTCATTATTTATGGCTCTTTAGTGTTTATTTTGAAGAAGGAAGCTAAAGATGTGTCTACAGGACAAAGTAAGCCAGGCATGATACAAACTTGCTTTTCACACCAAACTTGTTTTGTGGTAAACTGTAGTGAATATTGTAGCATTTCTTTTAAAGGCAATTTCATTCATTTGGAAAATTAGAAACAATGAACTCTTTTACACATCTTTATACAATCTATACTATATGTTCAACAAGTAGGTAGTTAAAAATATTTGCTGTTTTGAATTAAGTGAATTGGACCATAAAATTAGATTTTGCTTTGGGTTACCCAAAGAAACATTTCACTTATATGAGAAAAGTTAAATGTTTCAAACCAACTTATATTATAAACAGGATTCAGAGTTTGTGATTTATTCTAGACCTAAAAATAAATGTTCTTACTTAATTTCTCCTCAAATATGGTAAGATTTCTCAACAAAAAGCTATATATTTTTCTCTTTCAAGAACAAAATGCTGGCAATAAATATCAGGGAGGTTTATAGCTCAGTTTCAACACAAGGCTGGAGTATGTGGTGAGGGGTGGAAAATCAACTAGATAGATAGATAGATAGATAGATAGATATTGTTGTTGTTGCTCAGTCTCCCAATTGTGTCTGACTCTTTGCAACCCCATGGATTGCAGCGCCCCAGGCCTCCCTGTCCTTCACTATCTCCAGGAGTTTGCCCAAGTTCATGTTCATTGCATCAGTGATGCCATCCAGCCATCTCATCTTCTGAGGCCCTCTTCTCCTTCTGCTCTCAATCTTTCCCAGCATCAGGGACTTTTCCTATGAGTTGTCTGTTTGCATCAGATGACCAAAATATTGGAACTTCAGCTTCAGCACCAGTCCTTCCAGTGAACGTTCAGGGTTGATCTCCCTTAAGATTGACTGGTTTGATCTTGCTGTCCAGGGGAGTTTCAGGAGTCTTCTCCAGCGCCACACCTTGAAGATAGCAATTCTTTGGCATTCTGCCTTCTGTATGGTCCACCTCTCACAACCAAACGTGACCACTAGAAAGACCATAGCCTTGACTATACGAACCTTTGCCATCAGAGTAATGTCTCTGCTTTTCAACATACTGTCTAGGTTTGTCATCACTTTCCTGGCAAGAAGCAACTGTCTCCTGATTTCATGTTTGCAGTCACCATCCACAGTTATTTTGGGGCTCAAGAAAGGAAATCTGTCACTATTTCCACATTTTCCCCTTCTATTTGCCATGCAGTAATGGGGCTGCAATTTCCCACCTTGAAGGTCAGGAAGGGCGGTGGTGAGGAGATACCCCTCATCCAAGGTAAGGAACAGCAGCTGTGCTTTGTTGGAGCAGCCGTGAAGAGATAACCCACGCCCAAGGTAAAAGAAACCCAAGTAAGATGGTAGGTGTTGCAAGAGGGCATCAGAAGGCAGATACACTGAAACCATACTCACAGAAAACTAGTCAATCTAATCACACTAGGACCACAGCCTTGTCTAACTCAATGAAACAAAGCCATGCCCGTGGGGCCACCCAAGACGGGTGGGTCATGGTGGAGAGATCTGACAGGATGTGGTCCACTGGAGAAGGGAATGGCAAACCACTTCAGTATTCTTGCCTTGAGAACCCCATGAACAGTATGAAAAGGCAAAATGATAGGATACTGAAAGAGGAACTCCCCAGGTCAGTAGGTGTCCAATATGCTACTGGAGATTAGTGGAGAAATAACTCCAGAAAGAATGAAGGGATGGAGCCAAAGCAAAAAGAATACCCAGCTGTGGATGTGACTGGTGATAGAAGCAAGGTCCGATGCTGTAAAGAGCAATATTGCATAGGAACCTGGAATGTCAGGTCCATGAATCAAGGCAAATTGAAAGTGGTCAAACAAGAGATGGGAAGAGTTAATGTTGACATTCTAGGAATCAGCAAACTAAAATGGACTGGAATGGGTGAATTTAACTCAGATGACCAATATATCTACTACTGCAGGCAGGAATCCCTCAGAAGAAATGGAGTAGCCATAATGGTCAACAAAAGAGTCCAAAATGTAGTACTTGGATGAAATCTCAAAAACGACAGAATGATTTCTGTTCGTTTCCAAGGCAAATCATTCAATATCACAGTAATCCAAGTCTATGCTCCAATCAGTAATGCTGAAAAAGCTGAAGTTGAACAATTCTATGAAGACCTACAAGACCTTTTAGAACTAACACCCAAAAAAGATGTCCTTTTCATTATAGGGGACTGGAATGCAAAAGTAGGAAGTTAAGAAACACCTGGAGTAACAGGCAAATTTGGCCTTGGAATATGGAATGAAGCAAGGCAAAGACTAATAGAGTTTTGTCAAGAGAACGCACTGGTCATAGCAAACACCCTCTTCCAACAACACAAGAGAAGACTCTACACATGGACATCACCAGATGGTCAACACCAAAATCAGATTGATTATGTTCTTTGCAGTCAAAGATGGAGAAGCTCTATAAAGTCAACAACAACAACAACAAAAAGACGAGGAGCTGACTGTGGCTCAGATCATGAACTCCTTATTATCAAATTCAGACTGAAATTGAAGAAAGTAGGGAAAACCACTAGACCATTCAGGTGTGACCTAAATCAAATCCCTTATGATTATACAGTGGAAGTGAGAAATAGATTTAAGGGCCTAGATCTGATAGATAGAGTGCCTGATGAACTATGGACTGAGGTTCGTGACATTGTACAGAGGACAGGGATCGAGACCATCCCCATGGAAAAGAAATGCAAAAAAGAAAAATGGCTACAAATAGCTGTGAAAAGAAGAGAAGCAAAAAGCAAAGAAGAAAAGGAAAGATATAAGCATCGGAATGCAGAGTTCCAAAGAATAGCAAGAAGAGATAAGAAAGCCTTCCTCAGCAATCAATGCAAAGAAATAGAGGAAAACAACAGAATGGGAAAGACTAGAGATCTCTTCAAGAAAATTAGAGAAACCAAGGGAACAGTTCATGCAGAGATGGGCTTGAGAAAGGATAGAAATGGTATGGACCTAACAGAAGCAGATGATATTAAGATGAGGTGGCAAGAATACACAGAAGAACTGTACACAAAAGATCTTCACGACCCAGATAATCACGATGGTGTGATCACTCACCTGGAGCCTGACATCCTGGAATGTGAAGTCAAGTGGGCCTTAGAAAGCATCACTACGAACAAAGCTAGTGGAGGTGATGGAATTCCAGTGGAGCTATTTCAAGTCCTGAAAGATGATGCTGTGAAAGTGCTGCACTCAATATGCCAGCAAATTTGGAAAACTCAGCAGTGGCCACAGTACTGGAAGAGGTCAGTTTTCATTCCAATCCCAAAGAAAGGCAATGCCAAAGAATGCTCAAACTACTGCACAATTGCACTCATCTCACACGCTAGCAAAGTAATGCTCAAAATTCTCCAAGCCAGGCTTCAGCAATATGTGAACCCTGAACTTCCTGATGTTCACGCTGGTTTTAGAAAAGGCAGAGGAACCAGAGATCAAATTGCCAACATCCTCTGGATCATGGAAAAAGCAAGAGAGTTCCAGAAAAACATCTATTTCTGCTATTTTAAAAAAATTTTTTTTTAATTTTATTTTATTTTTAAACTTTACATAATTGTATTAGTTTTGCCAAATATCAAAATGAATCCATCACAGGTATACATGTATTGACTATGCCAAAGCCTTTGACTGTGTGGATCACAATAAACTGTGGAAAATTCTGAAAGAGATGGGAATACCAGACCACCTGACCTGCCTCTTGAGAAACTTGCATGCAGGTCAGGAAGCAACAGTTAGAACTGGACATGGAACAAGAGACTGGTTCCAAATAGGAGAAGGAGTACGTCAAGTCTGTATCTTGTCACCCTGCTTATTTAACTTATATGCAGAGTACATCATGAGAAACGCTGAACTGGAAGAAACACAAGCTGAAATCAAGATTGCCAGGAGAAATATCAATAACTCAGATATATAGATGACTCCACTCTTATGGCAAAAAGTGTAGAGGAACTAAAAAGCCTCTTGATGAAAGTGAAAGTGGAGAGTGAAAAAGTTGGCTTAAAGCTCAACATTCAGAAAACTAAGATCATGGCATCTGGTCCGATCACTTCATGGCAAATAGATGGGGAAACAGTGGAAACAGTGTCAGACTTTATTTTGGGGGGCTGCAAAATCACTGTAGATGGTGACTGCTGCCGTGAAATTAAAAGACGCTTACTCCTTGGAAGGAAAGTTATGACCAACCTAGATAGCATATTCAAAAGCAGAGATGTTACTTTGCCAATTAAAGGTGTGTCTAGTCAAGGCTATGGTTTTTCCAGTGGTCATGTATGGATGTGAGAGTTGGACTGTGAAGAAGGCTGAGCGCCGAAGAATTGATGCTTTTGAATTGTGGTGTTAGAGAAGACTCTTGATAGTCCCTTGGGCTGCAAGGAGATCCAACAAGTCCATTCTGAATGAGATCAGTCCTGGGATTTCTTTGGAAGAATGATGCTAAAGCTGAAACTCCAGTACTTTGGCCACCTCATGCGAAGAGTTGACTCACTGGAAAAAACTCTGATGCTGGGAGGGATTGGGGTCAGGAGGAGAAGGGGAGAACAGAGGATGAGATGGCTGGAGGGCATCACTGGCTCTATGGATGTGAGTCTGGGTCAATTCCGGGAGTTGGTGATGGACAGAGAGGCCTGGCATGCTGCGATTCTTGGGGTCGCAAAGAGTCGGACATGACTGAGCAACTGAACTGAACTGACCTGAATGGGGCTGGATGCCATGATCTTAGTTTTTCTAATATTTTATCTGAAGCCAGCTCTTTTACTCTTCTCCTTCACCCTCATCAATAGTCTCTTTAGTTCCTCTTCACTTTCTGTCATTAGGGTGGTATGATTTGCATATCTGAGGCTGTTGATATTTCTCTTGGCTATCTTGATTCTGGCTTGTAACTCATCCAGCCTGGCATTGATATGCTCAGCCTAAAGGTTACACAATGATAACAGACAGCACTGTCATACTCCTTTCTTGATCTTGAACCAATCAGTTGTTCTGTACAGGGTTCTAGCTGTTGCTTCCTGACCTGCACAGGATTCTCAGGAGACAGGTACAATGGTCTGGTATTTGCATCTCTCTAAGAGCTTTCTAAAGTTTGTCATGATGTACAGAGTCAAAGACTTTAGTGTGTCAATGGAACAGGGATAGATGTTTTTTTCTGAAATTTCCTTGTTCTCTACAATCCAGGTAATGTTGGTAATTTGATCTCTAGTTCCTCTTCTTTTTCTAAATCCAGCTTGGGTATCTGGAAGTCCTTGGTTCTCATAATACTGAAGCCTACCATCCAAGATTTTAAATATGACCTTATTAGCATGGGAGATGAGTGCAACTATCCAATGGTTAACACATTCTTTGGTACTACCCTTCTTGGTTATTGGGATTAGGATTGAACTTTTTCAGTCCTGTGGCCACTGCTGGGTCTTCTAGATTAGCTGACATAATGAATGCAAAACCTTGATGGCATCCTCCTTCAGGGATTTTAATAGTTCTGTTGGAATTTCATTGCATCCACTAGCTTTATTAACAGCAGCGTGTCTCAAGGCCCACTTGACTTTGCACTCCAGAATGTCTGGCTCTGGGTGACTAACCACAGTATCATAGTAATCCGGTTCATTAAGATCTTTTTAATACAGTACTTCCATGTATTCTTTCCGTCTCTTTTTGATCTCTTCAGCATCTACTAGGTCTCTATCATTTTTATCCTTTATTGTGCCCGTCTTACAGCAGAATACTCTCTTGATGTTTCCAGTTTTCTTGAAGAGATCTCTAGTCTTTGTTGTTTTCTTCTATTATTAAACACTATTCATTGAAGAAGGCCTTCTTGTCCCTTCTAGCTATTCTTTGAAACTCTGCATATAATTGGATATGCCTTTCCCTCTCTCCCTTTCTACTCTCTTCTCTCTTTTTTCTTTGGGATGTTTTTGTTCCCTGCCTTCTGTACAAGATTATGGACCTCTGTCCATAGTTCTTCAGGCACACTGTTATCTAGATCTAGTCCCTTGAATCTATTTTTTATTTCTACTGCAAATTCATATGGGATTTGATTTAAGTCATAGCTGGCTGGCCTAATGGTTTTCCTGGTTTTCTTAACTTTAAGCCTGAATTGTGCTAATAAGAAGCTGATGATCTGAGCCACAGTCAGCCCCAGGTCTTGTTTTTGCTGACTGTATACAGATTCTCCATCTTCGGCTGCAAAGAATGTAATCAATTTAATTTTGGTATTTACCATTTGGTGATGTCTATGAGTAAAGCTGTCTCTTGTGTTGTTGAAAAAGAGTATTTCCTATGACTGATACACACTCTCGGCAGAATTCAATCAGCCTTTGCCCTGCTTCATTTTGTTCTCCAAGGCCAAACTTGCCTGTTACTCCAGGTATATTTTGACTTTCTACTTTTGCATTCCAATTCCTGATGATGAATAAAACATCTTTTTTAGGTGTTAGTTCTAGGAGGTCTTCTAGATCTTCACAGAACTGATCGACTTTAGCTTCTGCGGCATCAGTGGTAGGGGCATAGACTAGGATTACTCTGATGTTGAATGGCTTTCCTCGGAAATGAACCAAAATCGGGCTGTCATTTTTGAGGCTGCACCCAAGTACTGTATTTTGGACTCTTGTTGATTATGAGGGCTACTCCATTTCTTCTATGGGATTCTTGCCCCAAGTAGTAGATTATAACAGTCATCTAAATTAAATTTTCCCATTCCCATCCATTTTAGTTTGCTGATTCCAAGGATGTTGACGTTTATTTTTACCATCTCATGTTGATCTTGTCCAGTTTTCCTTGATTCATGAACCTAACATTCCAGGACTGTTATTTGCAGTATTTTGGGTTTTACTTTCATCACCAGGCGTATCAACAACTGTGCACTATATCCACTTTGGTGGATCTATATACACTAAAAGTATAGTATACATATATACACATATGTGTATATGTGTGTATATAGTATATATGTGTGTATATACTATACATATATTATACATATATGTTTTGAATATCCAAACCCCAAATTTTCATGATATGTTAATATGCAAAAATCCACATATACATGTGATGAAAACAGGGAAATTTATAGGTAGTAAGTACATGTTCTCTAGGTCTGAAAAGCACTTGAACTAGCTTGGGGGTATATTTATTTTCTATTCCAATTACGTGAGTCTGATAAGAATGTAACAAAATGTTAGCCACTTAGCTAAAGAGTTCAAAAGTTTAATCCAAGGTATGTCATTTGTGTCCCTTTTCTTGGCTTTCTATTTTGGACGTCAAATTTAAGAGAACCTTAATTTAACAATGTTAACAGCCATGTGACAAAAACACATATTTAGTAGATGAGAAAAAGCTAAGCAGAGAAAAGGATTAACAGGAGACAGAGGAGAGGGGGAGACAGAGACACATAGAGAGACTGAGAAAGGGGCTTAGTGCTGTTGAACATTACTGCCCAAGACACCCCAGAATTGCCTGTTTGTCTCTTTCTCTCCTTCAGTGTTAACAGCTAAACCAAAGAATGAAGCAAGGGTTGCTCTATTTGCTTAGTATCATTTCAGTGGGTTTCTGTCCTCTGTGTCACACACACACACAAAAGGTAGATAGATAAAAAGGTACCTAGAAAAATAGAATAAATGGAAGTAGAGTGTGAGGCTAAGATCACTGTCCAACGTTTAGAACTTTGTATATAATGGAAAGTTACATTTTTGTGATCAACTAAGAAATGCATTAATTTTAATCAACATATTCTAATAATGAATTAGAAAGTGGATTTTCAAAGTTCACATAATTCAGACTCAATATACACAAACTACATCAATCATCTGTTCATTTAACATTATCCTTGCATGTGATTAGTTCAGTTCAGTTCAGTCGCTCAGTCGTGTCCCACTCTTTGCGACCCCATGAATTGCAGCACGCCAGGCCTCCCTGTCCATCACCAACTTCCGGAGTTCACCCAGACTCACGTCCATCGACTCAGTGATGCCATCCAGCCATCTCATCCTCTGTCATCCCCTTCTCCTCCTGCCCCGAATCCCTCCCAGCATCAGAGACTTTTCCAATGAGTCAACTCTTTGCATGAGGTGGCCAAAGTCCTGGAGTTTCAGCTTTAGCATCATTCCTTCCAAAGAAATCCCAGGGCTGATCTCCTTCAGAATGGACTGGGTGGATCTCCTTGCAGTCCAAGGGACTCTCAAGAGTCTTCTCCAACACCACAGTTCAAAAGCATCAATTCTTCGGCACTCAGCCTTCATCACAGTCCAACTCTCACATCCATACATGACCACAGGAAAAACCATAGCCTTGACTAAATGGACCTTTGTTGGCAAAGTAATGTCTCTGCTTTTGAATATGCTATCTAGGTTGGTCATAACTTTCCTTCCAAGGAGTAAGCATCTTTTAATTTCATGGCTGCAGTCACTATCTACAGTGATTTTGGAGCCCAAAAATATAGTATGACACTCTTTCCACTGTTTCCCCATCTATTTCCCATGAAGTGATGGGACTGGATACAATGATCTTCGTTTTCTGAATGTTGAGCTTTAAGCCAAATTTTTCACTCTCCTCTTTCACTTTCATCAAGAGGCTTTTTAGTTCCTCTTCACTTTCTGCCATAAGGGTGGTGTCATCTGCATATCTGAGGTTATTGATATTTCTCCCAGCAATCTTGATTCCAGCTTGTGTTTCTTCCAGCCCAGTGTTTCTCATGATGTACTTTGCATATAAGTTAAATAAGCAAGGTGACAAGATACAGTCTTGACGTACTCCTTTTCCTATTTGGAACCAGTCTCTTGTTCCATGTCCAGTTCTAACTGTTGCTTCCTGACCTGTATACAAATTTCTCAAGAGGCATATCAGGTGGTCTGGTATACCCATCTCTTTCAGAATTTTCCCCAGTTTATTGTGATCCACACAGTCAAAGGCTTTGGCATAGTCAATAAAGCAGAAATAGATGTTTTTCTGGAACTCTCTTGCTTTTTCCATGATCCAGAGGATGTTGGCAATTTGATCTCTGGTTCCTCTGCCTTTTCTAAAACCAGCGTGAACATCAGGAAGTTCAGGGTTCACATATTGCTGAAGCCTGGCTTGGAGAATTTTGAGCATTACTTTACTAGCGTGTGAGATGAGTGCATTTGTGTGGTAGTTTGAGCATTCTTTGGCATTGCCTTTCTTTGGGATTGGAATGAAAACTGACTTTTTCCAGTACTGTGGCCACTGCTGAGTTTTCCAAATTTGCTGGCATATTGAGTGCAGCACTTTCACAGCATCATCTTTCAGGACTTGAAATAGCTCAACTGGAATTCCATCACCTCCACTAGCTTTGTTCGTAGTGATGCTTTCTAAGGCCCACTTGACTTTACATTCCAGAATGTCTGGCTCTAGGTCAGTGGTCACACCATCGTGATTATCTGGGTCATGAAGATCTTTTTTTGTGCAGTTCTTCTGTGTATTCTTGCCATCTCTTCTTAATACCTTCTGCTTCTCTTAGGTCCATACCATTTCTGTCTTTTATTGAACCCATCTTTGCATGAAATGTTCCTTTGGTATCTCTGATTTTCTTGACGAGATCTCTAGTCTTTCCCATTCTGTTGTTTTCCTCTATTTCTTTGCATTGATCGCTGAGGAAGGCTTTCTTATCTCTTCTTGCTATTCTTTGGAACTCTGCATTCAGATGCCTATATCTTTCCTTTTCTCCTTTGCTTTTTGCTTCTCTTCTTTTCACAGCTATTTTTAAGGCCTCTCCAGACATCCATTTTGCTTTTTTGCGTTTCTTTTCCATGGGGATGGTCTCGATCCCTGTCTTCTGTACAATGTCACGAACCTCAGTCTGTAGTTCATCAGGCACTCTATCTATCAGATCTAGGCCCTTAAATCTATTTCTCACTTCCACTGTATAATCATAAGGGATTTGATTTAGGTCATACCTGAGTGGTCTAGTGGTTTTCCCTACTTTCTTCAATTTCAGTCTGAATTTGGCAATAAGGATTTCATGATCTGAGCCACAGTCAGCTCCTGGTCTTGTTTTTGCTGACTGTATAGAGCTTCTCCATTTTTGGCTTCAAAGAATATAATCAATCTGATTTTGTTGCTGACCATCTGGTGATGTCCATGTATAGAGTCTTCTCTTGTGTTGTTGGAAGAGGGTGTTTGTTATGACCAGTGCATTTTCTTGGCAAAACTCATTAGTCTTTGCCCTGCTTCATTCTGTATTCCAAGGCCAAATTTGCCTGTTAGTCCAGGTGTTTCTTGATTTCCTACTTTTGCATTCCACTCCCCTATAATGAAAAGGATATTTTTTTGGGGTGTTTTTTCTAAAAGGTCTTGTAGGTCTTCATAGAACCGTTCATTTTCAGCTTCTTCAGCATTACTGGTTGGGGCATAGATTTGGATTACTGTGATATTGAATGGTTTGCCTTGGAAATGAACAGAGATCATTCTGTCGTTTTTGAGATTTCATCCAAGTACTGCATTTTGGACTCTTTTGTTGACCATGATGGCTAATCTGCAGTTAAAACATATTCTAGGGAAGCTCTGAATTATTAAAAAAAAAAAAAAACTAAGCAAAAAATAGCATAATTTTCCTCCTGAAGAAAAAGGAAAAAAACTTCTGAGGAAGGTTTCAAAGTTAATTTAAGCAAAACAGAATGATTTAGTGTTGAGAAATGCATTTAGGGTAAAGGAAAAACATAAGCATGAATATGTATCCTTCAGAGAGTTACATTTCAGCAAGTGAAACACTCACAAATATGAAACAAATAATAATAACTTGATATAGAACCAGAGGTAATTATAAATTCTTTTATACACTCCATGGAGTGTATATTCTAGAAAGTGTGGTGTCTTATCAAGGTAACAACTCAACAGAGCAGACTGTGATATTCCTTCATAAGGGAAAAGAGCCTGTAGGCTGTGTGGGGACAGAGAGAGGGAAGAGGAGCCTGGTGACAGTTCAGTTACTCAGCTGTCAGCAAAAATTTGGCTCTGGCCACTCACTTAATAAACCTGACTCAGCAGACCTAATCCTTGAGGAATCAGGTCCATCAATCCTAAAATCAAATGTAACAGCCATTTACTACTCCTGGAGCACTCTCTTTGCTGTATCACCAACAATCACACACTTATCCAAGACTTCCCTCCAACCATATACTGCACTCACCTAGGAAGACCTTCAAGAGAACTTATACTGTAATTGAATGGTTTAATTTCACTGAAGTTTTAGTCTATCCAGTTTCACTCCAGAACCAATTTTCTTAAATAAGGTTTTATTTGGTACAAGAAGAAGATAAAGGTGGTAGGGATTGAGATTAGAGGTATTTAGTTTTCATTGTTTACAAATGTTCTGATTGCCTATGTAGAAAACCTCAAAGGATCAACAAATGATTAAAGTCAATAACACAGTACAGCAAAGTTATACAATCTAAGCTTAATGTCTAAAAATGAGTTTTAATTTTACATATTAGGAACGATTAGAATATGATTCTGGCTGCTCGCTAGAGAATCTACCATTGGTAGAATGACCTTGTGAATTATCATCCAAACAGGGGAAATTATAATAGCAAAATGGAAATACTTGAAAATTAGCAAAAAACAACCAAAACAGACCCCAGAAAATCAAAAGGGATGGGCTTTCTATAGGTTTAAATGTGGAAGCCAGGAAAACAGAGTAGTACCAACATAATACAGATGGCTTGTACCAGGTCCTAGCAATGATACTGGTGAGAAGTAGTCAGTTACTAAATATATTTTGAAGATACAGTCAATAGAATTAAAAATAACATTTGTTTTTGAAAAAAAAATAAAGACATTCAAAGTATGAGAAGTATCTGTTACACATGTAAAAAGCAAAGGGTTTTTATCCAAATGTTAAGAAGAGCCTTAAATAAATTTAGTGACAAAGCACAATCAAAGATAAATAATAGATATTATACAAAATAGAACAACCAAAAAAGTGCTTTTTAATTAGAATGTTTAAGATCTACTCTCTTAGCAATTTCAAAAATAGGATACAGTATTATGTTACCATGCCGTACACTGTATCTCCCATCTTATCAAATATTTATGTGAAATTCTTTATATAAAAATACAATCGACCTTTGAACAATATGGGTTTGAACTATGTGGGTCAATTTATATGCATATTTTTTTCAAAAATTAAGTACTACATGGTCTGAGGTCAGCTGAGTCTGTGGATATAGAACTATGGACATGGAGGATTCACTGTAAAATTATACTCAAATTTTGGACTTCATGGGGAATGGCACCCCTAACCCACATTGTTGGAGTGCAAACTGTATATTCAACCACATTAGTAATCAGAGGGATGTACATTAAATGTTTTCGAGACATTGGATAACAGACAGTCAGGGCTGTAACCTCTAAGAGAAATGCAACAAAAGACATCTCTAAAGCTTTTCCTTAAGATGGTCTAAGATCTTCCTGCTTTATACCCACAGGCCCCAAACACAGGAGGTGGCTGCATATAAGGTACAGTAGGCTTACTGAGCTTACAGGACAACCCAGAATTCACAGAGACTGGGATATCTAGACTTGTGCAGCAGAAAATCAAAGAGGGAGTTACCCAAAGGAAGATTTTCAGGTATCTACACAGGAGTTCTCATGAGTCTCTGATCAAATCTAAGATGCATATCCAGGTACTAAGGTATTTGAACGTCATTAAATTCAAGAGAACAAAATAAGAAAGACTGAATTCTTATCATGATAAAAGCCATGAGGAATTGGCTTGTCATCTTTTAAAAGTACTCTAGGAGACCTGTCAACTTAGAACTCTAAATATACACATGCACACTCACACACACATCACACACACACACACAAACATAGATTTTTATGTGTACTCAAAACTGAAGCAACTCAATCATTAACAGCTGAAAGAGTTACAAACTGTGGAATATCTATATAATGAAATACTGCTGCTGCTGCTGCTAAGTCACTTCAGTCGTGTCCGACTCTGTGCAACCCCATAGACGGCAGCCTACCAGGCTCCTCTGTCCCCGGGATTCTCCAGGCAAGGACACTGGAGTGGATTGCCATTTCCTTCTCCAGTGCATGAAAGTGAAAAGTGAAAGTGAAGTCGCTCAGTTGTATCCTACTCTTAGCGACCCCTTGGACTGTAGCCCACCAGGCTCCTCCATCCATGGGATTTTCCAGGCAACAGTACTGGGGTGGGGTGCCATTGCCTTCTCTGAATGAAATGCTAGTTAGCAATATAAAGGAACAGGCTACTGATAACAGTACAAATAAATCTAAAAATCACACTGAGTAAAATAAACCAAGCAAACAATAGGACCCATGTATATAGTTCTATCTATGTAAAATTCTAGAAAATATAAGCTAAAATGTGGTAATAAATAATTACGAGATTTTTTGAAAACCACACAGGAATTGAAAAAAGCACAAGGAAACTTTGGGCGAGGTGATACATGTGTTCACTATATTGATTGTGATGATGGCTTCATGTCTCTATATGAATGTCAAAATTGGTCAAATCATACAACTTAAACATGTGCAGTTTATTACATGTTAATTAAATTTAATAAAGTTACAATAAAATGAAGCCAAAAATAAACATTTTTCTCCAAAAAATGTTGAAAAAAATGGACTATCAGTAAGTCTGTGTTGAAAGAAATATTATTGAAAGTTCTTCCACAAAATGAAAAGGACACACCAGATAGACAGAGGGAGCTCAACCCAGTGCTCTGTGACAACCTAGAGGGGTGAGATGGGGTGGGAGATGGGAGGGAGGTTCAAGAGGGAGGGGACATATGTATACCTGTAGCTGATTCATGTTGATATATGACAGAAACCATCAGAGAATTGTCAACAATTATCCTCCAATAAAAAATTGAAAAGAAAAATAAAAGAAACAAACAGTAGCAGAAATGGTAAATACATGATTAAATTTCTAAAAATTAAAAATAAAACAAATATGGCTGTTTAAAGTAAAAACTGTATTAATATACTGTCAGGTGTGTAACCAGTACAGAAATTAGATATATGTATGTGTGTATCAGATAATCAATTCCACTGGTTACATTTAGAGGTGCCCTAAAATGTGAAATGGGGACTATTCTCTTTACCTCAAAATCAACTAGTCATTTCTCTGGAAATTGCTGAGGAAGGACCACTTTGTGAGCAGTCAGTTGAGGGAGTAAAAGCCCATGTCCTGAAGGGGAATCCCATCAAGGTACAACAGCAACCACTATAATATTCTTATCCTTGTTATTCTTATTATTATTCTTTTGGGGATTGTAAATTCAGTTATTAAATAATTTTGGTTCATTGATGTTACATACATTATCTATTTCTAGATATAGATCAGAGAAAATCAGTGTTCACAGCTAGAAAGTGTACAATCCTTACAGTGCACTAACTATGACTTGAAATATAACCAGTTAGGAGCCACTATCTATATAATTTATGACTATAAATAAGTATTCTGAAAAGTAGGTGCATAAAATATGAAACAATAGGATTTATACCTTGATATAGTAGAAAGCATACAATGTGATGATATATCCTACAAAAATAAATCAGAACTTTTACTCACTGTTGAATGTCATTTTGTATGTCACTTATAATTTCATAGGTAATTTCATAAAAATCCTCACCTCCCTGGCAAACAGCAAATTTTGAAATCCTCTTTGTTTCGCAGGCCTCTTCAAAGACTCAGAGGCAAGTGTAAATGTATTTTACTGATTGATGTTTTGAAATCCTATGGAGCTTATTTAGAATAAGGTTTGCTAAGAAAGATACCTGGTTTAATTAAGGAATAGGTACTGCATACGAAAGCACTGGGAATGAAACATCGAATGTCTGTGTACTCTTGATAAGCACTTTTTTCATTTGTCAAATGAAGAAAGGAGGATCAGGCCTTATACTTTACTAATGGATTTTCTGTTAATAAATCCAAATCTTGAAGTAGAGAAAAACTGCAACATATCTCCATTTCTGTGATATCCATATCTATTTTCCTGTTACTTTATTCTTAAATTATACATTTGAAATGTATCCACACTTATTTATGCTTTATGCTTCGGGTTATGTTGTGTGATAAAAGGACATACTAGACTGGAAATAGAAGTATTTGTCCTTTCCCTTTTTAAAGCTACTAAAAGGTTTTCAGGAAAATGACTTTAAAATTGGCAGTCTTAATATGTACATAGTAGTTGTTTGAAGATCATATAACAAATCAAAAACTTGTATATAGTATTAGAGAAATTCAATATTGAGTCATTAGATAAGGTTATGCAATATGCATTATTTTAATTAATTTTTAACAGGTATATTTAAAAAGTATAAAGATTTTTAAAATATTATGAAAATAATACGCCATTATATTCTATCTTGCAACAAATAGTGTTTCTTTTCTCATTTTATTTTCCAGAAATAAGAACTTTACATACACTTACACAATCTACAGATATATATGTATATATGAAGACTTTTTTTCTTTCTTATTTGGAACTGACAAATGCAAGCAAATGACATTTCTTCTAAGGCCAGTTTAATGGTGATGAATTCCTTAAACTTTTGCTTATCTGGAAAACGCTTCATTTCTTCTTCAATTCTGAATGATAACTATCCTAGGTAGAGTATTCTGGGCTGGTAGGCTTTTTGTTTTTTGTTTTCCTTTTTTGCACTTTGAGTATATCATGCTACTCGCTTCTGTCTTGCACAATTACTTCTAATGCATTCCTCCTATTCTTTAACTTTTGACATTTTAATTATAATGTGTCTTGGAATGGGTCTCTGAATTGTTTATTTTTATGACACATATTTCAGTTCTTTTCAGTTGCTCAGTCATGTCTGACTCTTTCTAGCCCCATGGACTGCAGCAAACCAGGCCTCGTTGTGCAACACCAGCTCCCAGAACTTACTCAAACTCATGTCCATCAAGTTGGTGATGCCATCCAACCATCTCATCCTTTGTTATCCCCTTCTTGTCCTGCCTTCAATCTTTCCCAGCATCAAGATCTTTTCAAGTAAGTCAGTTCTTTGCATCAGGTGGCCAAACTATTGGAGTTTCAGCTTTAGCGTCATTCCTTCTAATGAACACCCAGGACTGATCTCCTTTAGAATGGACTGATTAGATCTCCTTGCAGTCCAAGGAACTCTCAAGAGTCTTCTCCAACACCACAGCTCAAAAGCATCTATTTTTCAGTGCTCAGTTTTCTTTATAGTCCAACTCTCACATACATACATGACTACAGGAGAAACCATAGCCTTGACTAGACAGACCTTTGTTGGCAAAGTAATGTCTCTGCTTTTTAATACGCTGTCTAGGTTGCTCATAACTTTTCTTCCAAGGAGCAAGCATCTTTTAATTTTATGGCTGCAATCACCATCAGAAGTGATTTTGGAGCCCAAAAATAAAGTCTGTCACTGTTTTCACTGTTGCCCATCTATTTGCCATGAAGTGATGGGACTGGATGCCATGATATTAGTTTCCTGAATGTTGAGTTTTAAGCCAACTTTTTTACTCTCATCAAGAGGCTCTTTAGTTCTTCTTTGCTTTCTGCCATAATGGTGGTGTCATCTGCATATCTGAGGTTACTGATATTTCTCACAGCAATTTTAATTCCATCTGGTGCTTCATCCAGGCTGGCACTTCACATGATGTACTCTGTATATAAGTTAAATAAGCAGGGTGACAGTATACAGCCTTGATATATTCCTTTCCTGATTTGGACTCAGTCTGCTGTTCCATTTCTGGTTCTAACTGTTGCTTCTTGACCTGCATACAAGTTTCTCTGGAGGCAGGTCACATGGCCTGGTATTCCCATCTCTTGAAGAATTTTCCATAGTTTTTTGTGATCCACACAGTCAAAGACTTTGGCATAGTCAATAAAGCAGAAATAGATGCTTTCTGGAATTCTCTTGCTTTGTGATTATCCAGTGGATGTTGGCAATTTGATCTCTGCTTCCTCTGCCTTTTCTAAATCCAGCTGGAACATCTGGAATTTCACAGTTCACATACTGTTGAAGCTTGGTTTGGAGTATTTTGAGTGTTACTTTACTAGCAGGTGAGATGTGTGCAGTTGTGCAGTTGTTTAAGCATTCTTTGGCATTGCCTTTCTTTGGGATTAGAATGAAAACTGACATTTTCCAGTCCTGTGGATACTGCTGAGTTTTCCACATTTGCTGGCATGTTGAGTGCAGCACTTTCACAGTGTCATCTTTTAGGATTTGAAATAGCTCAACTGGAATTTCATAACCTCCACTAGCTTTGTTCATAGTGATGCTTCCTAAGGCCCACTTGACTTTGCATTCCAGAGTATCTGGCTCTAGGTGAGCGATCACAGCATCATGATTATCTGGGTTGTGAAGATCTTTTTATATACTTCTTCTGTGTACTTGTGCCACCTCTTCTTAATATCTTCTGCTTCTGTTAAGTCCATATTATTTCTGTCCTATATTGTGCCCATCTTTGCATGAAATATTCCCTTGGTATCTCTGATTTTCTTGAAGAGATCTCTAGTCTTTCCCATCTATTGTTTTCCTCTATTTTTTTGCATTGATCTGAGGAAGTCTTTGCATTGCACTGAGGAAGGCTTTCTTATCTCTCCTTGATATTCGTTGGGACTCTGCATTCAAATGGGTATATCTTTCTTTTTCTCCTTTGCCTCTAGCTTCTCTTCTTTTCTCAGTGTTTGTTAGGCCTCCTCAGACAACCATTTTGCCTTTTTGCATTTCTTTTTCTTGGGGATGGTCTTGACCACTGCCTCTTGTACAATGTCACGAACCTCTGTCAATAGTTCTTCATGCAGTCTGTCTATCAGATCTAATCCTTTGAATCTATTTGTCATTTCCACTGTATAATCATAAGGGATTTGATTTAGGTCATACCTGAATGATCTAGTGGTTTTCCCTACTTTCTTCAATTTCAGTCTGAATTTGGCAATGAGGAGAAACCTGTTTAGATGTAGATTAGACACATATTTAGATTTATTTTTATATTTAATAATTATTTTTTGTGCAATACATTTGTTATAAATATTTTCAAGTATATTTTGTGTTTTATTTGCCATGTAGAATTTTAACATTTTGTTGTGGTATTTTCAGCCTTTCTTCCTAAACACTTTTTTGTGTCATTTAAGAAGTATTTTGAAAATTATTTTAATCATCTGGGTTCTTTCATACTAATACAAGGCTTTGTTTATGTTATATATGAATTCCATCAGGATTTAAATATATTGTGTGCTTATCTTCATACTTTGATTCTCTCAATTGACTGTGGTGTTCTAAATGGTAGAATCTTTACAAAGATCTCCCCAAATGATATTGGTGCTCTTTTATTTTTAATCTAGTTATGCTTTAGTGCTTCAGAGTTCATTGGAACAGTATTTTTCAAGGAAGAGTTTTTATGAAATTTTCTTGTTTCTTATGAAGCAAATCTTTTAATCTAAAATTTAAATTCAACATGATTATTGTACTTCAAATTTCTTTTGTTGGCCTGCTGTTTCTTCCTTATACACATTTTCATTGTGAATGAAGTTCTGGTTATCTCTTGAGTTTTTTTTTTTTTTCAAAACCAACTGCTGTTAAAATATTCCTATCAAGTCTTATGCTAGAAGTTAGTTGGCATCTTCCTACCTATGAAAGCATTCCCTGGGTCCACTGTTTTCACTGTTTTAACATGAGTAGATGACTAGAGTTATTCCCTTGTAGCTCAGTCAGTAAATAATCTGCCTCCAGTTCAGGAGACCTGGGTTCAATTACTGGGTCAGGATAATCCCTTGGAGAAGGAAATGGCAACCCACTCCAGTACTCTTGTCTGGGAAATCCTATGGACAGAGGAGCCTGGGCCAGCTACAGCCCATGGGGTTGGAGGAATCGGACACAACTTAGCAACTAAAACACCACAATGACTAGAGTAGGGCTAATTTTTTTTTTTTTTCCCTTTCCCTAGAAATGACCACCAGAGTCCAACAGGCAGACTATTTAAGTTTAGTTGTGCTAATTGCCTTATATGTGAACTGTGAACTTCCTGATGTTTAAGCTGGTTTTAGAAAAGGCAGAGGAACCAGAGATCAAATTGCCAACATCTGCTGGATCATGGAAAAAGCAAGAGAGTTCCAGAAAAACACCTATTTCTGCTTTATTGACTATGCCAAAGCCTTTGACTGTGTGGATCACAATAAACCGTGGGAAATTCTGAAAGAGATGGGAATACCAGACCACCTGACCTGCCTCTTGAGAAATTTGTATGCAGGTCAGTAAGCAACAGTTAGAACTGTACATCAGACTGCTTCCCAATAGGAAAAAGGAGTACATCAAGGCTGTATATTGTCACCCTGCTTATTTAACTTATATGCAGAGTACATCATGAGAAACTCTGGACTGGAAGAAACACAAGCTGGAATCAAGATTGCTGGGAGAAATCTCAATAACCTCAGATATGCAGATGACACCACCCTTATGGAAGAAAGTGAAGAGGAACTAAAAAGCCTCTTGATGAAAGTGAAGGTGGAGAGTGAAAAAGTTGGCTTAAATCTCAACATTGAGAAGACGAAGATCATGGCATCTGGTCCCATCAGTTTATGGGAAACAGATGGGGAAACAGTGGAAACAGTGTCAGACTTTATTTTTGGGGCTCCAAAATCACTGTAGATGGAGATTGCAGCCATGAAATTAAAAGACACTTACTCCTTGGAAGAAAAGTTATGTCCAACCTAGATAGCATATTCAAAAGCAGAGACATTACTTTGCCAACAAAGGTCCATCTAGTCAAGGCTATGGGTTTTCCTGTGGTCATGCATGGATGTGAGAGTTGGCCTGTGAAGAAGGTTAAGCGCCAAAGAATTGATGCTTTTTTTTTTTAATTTATTTTTTTATTTTATTATTTAACTTTACAATATTGTATTGGTTTTGCCATATATCAATATGAATCCACCACAAGTATACCCATGTTCCCCATCCTGAACCCTCCTTCCTCCTCCCTCCCCGTACCATCCCTCTGGGTCGTTCCAGAATGGATGCTTTTGAACTGTAGTGTTGGAGAAGACTCTTGAGAATCTCTTGGACTGCAAGGAGATCCAACCAGTCCATTATGAAGGAGACCAGCCCTGGGATTTCTTTGGAAGGAATGATGCTAAAGCTGAAACTCCAGTACTCTGTCCACCTCATGCAAAGAGTTGACTCATTGGAAAAGACTCTGATGCTGGGAGGGATTGGGGGCAGGAGGAGAAGGGGACGATAGAGGATGAGATGGCTGGATGGCATCACCAACTCGATGGACATGAGTCTGAGTGATCTCCGGGAGTTGGTGATGGACAGGGAGGCCTGGTGTGCTGCAATTCATGGGGTCACAAAGTGTCGGATACGACTGAGTGACAGAATTGAACTAAACTGATGAGTTCAGAAACTTTAAGTCTGTGAGTTTAATCACTTTCTCATGGGGCTTTCAGGTAACAGTCCATTTTAGCAGAACTAGTGCAAAATCCTCACTTCTATAACTCAAAACTCTTTCCTTTTAACCTTCATAGCCCTAGGTAGTATACAAGGGGAAAGAAGGGGAATCTTCTCCGAGCATGAAGGAGTACAGATGCATTCATGTCCCTCCTTTACAACCCCCTTCTCACTATATTTTCTACCAAGTTAGGGACTGATAAATATCCTTGTCTAAAAGTGGGATAATCAGTGGGCTTGTGAGACTAAATCTTTGCTTTGGAAAAAGAACACAGTGAGACACAGTGTAGTTAACTATGGAGCACCAAGAGACCAGTGGAAGACTATATTTCTCTGTCCCCATTCAGTTTTATAATGTATAGTTTATAGTTCTGTTTCCCCCACTTCCCGAGTCGAATGAGCAAATCTTAAATTATCCTGCATATGCTCACAAAAGGTTATGTGGTAGCTAAATGAAATCCAAGAAACATTGTGCAAAACACCAACCAAGATCTGAAAGAAGACAATGAGAAAAACCCTCAATAAATGTTCCCATACATTCAGACTGAACCCTGAAAGAAACTAATGACCAAAAATCCATGAGAAAGCCAATGTTTGTGTGGCTCTCTCACAGCTGGATCTAGCAGTGGCTAGATTCACTCATGTTGGAAGGAATTAATGGAGAAGACTAGATTATATTTGATTTTGAGGTAGTTTGGGGCAGATATCCATTTATATCTGCTTTCAATGTATCAATTTAATTCAGAACATAAGTGTACATATTAATTGGAATGTAGATTCAGATAAAATTTTGATATCAACATAATAGTAAGAAATTTCTGCTTTTTTTAAAATATCTTCTCAAAAGTTAAGTCTTTGCAGTTCTGATAATTTAATTATGGGTGTTTTGGCTTCCTTACACAAATCTAGAATAGTCTTTCAGAAAACAAGCCAGGTCTATGTATGTGTGAATTCCCACATGTCCTGGAGTGCAATTAACTCTACTTCTAGTCATGCTGTGGCACCTGTGGACAATGAAGAAATCCGTTACAAGAATTATTTCCATAGCATGAATATGCAAGCACCAGAATTAGTGTAATTCATTCAGCTGCAGATTATCTAGACTCCAGCCTCAATATGTTTTTATTGCCGTGTGTCAATTCTCTGACAGCTTCATAAATCCTGCTCAATAAACATTAAATGTTTACTTTTATAGTCTGACAAATAGAGAAACCTGGGGAAAGTTTTCCAGGATAGAGCTATGTAGTTTCAAATTCATGCAACAATTCTCATCTAAAGCTGGAGGCACTGTTTAGCAGTAACTATTTTCAATGTTTAACAGTAATGTTGAATGGGACAAAAAATTTTTATCTGGATATAAACTGTTCCCTTAGACAGAAAAGTAGTATTACTTGTTGTTGTTTTTTTTCCCTAGAGTATTCATTTGAGCTCTAGATTATATTTCAGTGCACATGTGATGACACATAAGTGAGATGAAAATAGCTAAATGTTAATGTATTTGATTTAAATATTATTCATGGTTCAATTTCAGCTCAGGATGTTAAACTGTTTTCCTTAGAATTGCCATTTCCCTACCCCCAAAATGGCTTGATTGAGTAAATATTTTAAATTGATATATTGGAAGCAGATAAATAGAATATTGACTCTTTTTTTTCAACATGAACTCAAAGAAAAATATATGTATAATATATTTATAGTGATACAGCACTAATGAAGATTACTGAAGATGGCTTTCCTGAAAATTTCATTCTTCCTTTTAGGGGCAGTTTATTCAATTGCTAAAACTTGACTTAATTATAAACCTTCAAAGATTTTGAGGCAATAAATTGAATATATTTAATTTTTTGAGCATTATCCCTAAAAATACTTTTATTTAGTATAATCTACTCTAAAATTCTGAACATGCAGACCAACAAACTAAGCATTATAAGAAATGTAGACATTTATTTCATTTTTATTATCTGAAACATACTTTTAAAAATTTACTCATATTTATTAAGCATCACTATTATGTGCCAGGTACAGTACCTGTTATAGACATCTGGGATACATCAGTGAAAAAAATGATGGAAATGCTTACCTTCTTTGAAAATTTGTTCATAAATTTGTATAAATGTCTTACACTGTATAAGAGATGCTATAACTACTTTGTAGAATTTAAAGAGCATCTTAGATAGCTGTTGTTCATTTGGCTTTTATAAGACTTTATTTGTTTTTCTTTAAAGTCTCATGGTTGCTAAAAGGGCCATAATGGCATTAAAACACCAATTTTACTTTGTAACTACAAAACCATATATTTCCTTTGGACATTTTCTAATTTAAGAGAAGCACTTTAATTTTATCACATTTATTTTTGTAATTAACTTATTGCATTCAGTTTCATCATGTTACTTAAGTTTGTTTAATTAAAATATTTTTGACTCATTAAAACAAATTACAGATATGCAATTAAAATGTTCATTTTATTCTGTCACAAATGTATCATAATTAGTGGCTCAGTTATGCATTGATCGATCTGTTCTTAGGGCCTGTACTACAGAGAAATTTGCTCTTTCTGTATTAGTTCCAACTAAATATCCAATATTATATTTATAGTTTATACTTTTTAGCTGAAAATTTGTATTTTATTCCCAAAATGAAGGTTTTTTTTAAAATTTTACTATTTTATGTTCCATATCTTTATGTTGGTTTTACATTTAACAATTGATGGCTAAAAGTTACATTTAACAAATCAACTATTTTAAAAACTTTTAGAAATTATCATTTTATCCAAATTATTTCATCTTTGGCTTCTACTACCTAATTCCTTTCAAAAGTAAATTCATCTCAATAGCTTTAAACTTTGTGTGCAAATGCATGCATGCAAGTCTGTGATATGGGTTTAATGCTAGTTTCTTAATGAAAGATATTTTTCTATCAGGTGATAAAAATACTGTGAATTCAGAAGGTTCTTCCACTTTACCAGCACAAATGGTCAGATGTATATCCCCGTATTCCTTGGGAGATTCAATCATGCCTTTTTCCTGAGAATATTTTTCTTGACTTCTAGAATACCATATATTCCTGAACTTTATTTTTGACAGTGATCATTATTAGCATGCCTGGACAGCAAATCCAATAGTTTGGTGTGAAACAGATTATAGAAATATAGAAATGTGTGACTGTGAGGCTCTGAGTATCTCCCTTTCTTATTAGCAGTTACATTCTTAGGCACCAACATGACTCTCCTTCTGTTATAAAATGCTGTAACATCCGGAGCTTCTGGTTCCTTAGCCTCTCCAACCTAGAGTGTTTCTCATGTCCTGCAAACCATGCCCTGAGTGTCAGAATACTCGTGTACCATTATGAGGAAATGGGGCATCATCAGTGAGACTGTGCATCTGCAAATCTACATTCTTATTTTGTATCTCTTCTACACTGAGTGCTGGTTTAAGAGTAAACTGATATGAAAGCAGAAGTAAATCAAGTCTGGATCACTGTTCCCAGCAATCTATTCTGAATTGGCTCCCTTTCCTCTGGCTTAGATTACAGTTCCTTCTGATTATTTTGTTGTCACAAATATAATATGTACATTTATACTGATGAATCAGTGACAATAAAATGATCTTTTTAAAAAGCTCATTTCTTCCACATACATATTCAGGACATTCATCTTCTTTCAGTGATGATGAACAATATTTCTAAAACTTTCAGGAGTAATACTTGTATTTACAAATAAGTCACTCTCATTCTTCTTCTGTATTGCCTGGGCATATTACTGGTCCAAATTTCTATTGAAAACTTGACTTTTTTCCCCATGATCACTTCGGTGCTTGATTGATGCTTCTTTGTTGTCTTAAGAGGAAAACTGTTGTCCCGCTAAGGGATATTTGTCTGAAGGTTATCATAGATGTAAAATCATTTGTTCCCGGGAACTAGAAATTGAATTAAGACAATTTCCTACCAAAAAAAAAAAAAACTTTCTAATTTATAAGTTGGCTTAATTCATTAAATAAACCAATAATTATTAATTTTAAACTTAAGTTTCTGTGCCCACAGCAGATTCATCTTAAAAAAATTTTTTTAATAAAAATTAATGGATTTTAAATGTGTGGATCACAAAAAACTCTGGAAAATTCTTAAAGAGATGGGAATACCAAACCATCTTACTTGCCTCCTGGAAAACCTATAAGCAGGTCAAGAAGCAACAGTTAGAACTTGACATGGAACAACAAACCGGTTTAAAATTGGGAGAAGAGTACATCAAGGCTGTATACTGTCACCCTGCTTATTTAACATACACAGAGTACATCATGCGAAATGCCCGGCTGGATGAAGCTCAAACTGGTATCAAGATAGCAGGGAGAAATATCAATAACCTCAGATATGCAGATGACACCTCCCTAATGGCAGAAAGTGAAGAGGAACTAAAGAGCCCCTTAATGAAGATGAAAGAGGAGAGTGAAAAATCTGGCTTAACACTTAATATTCAAAAAGCTAAGATCATGGCATAAAGTCCCAACAGTTCATGGCAAATAGATGGGGAAAAAAAGCAACAGTGACAGACTATTTTCTTCGGCTCCAAAATCACTGTGGATGGTGATAGAAGTCATGAAATTAAAAGATACCTGCTCTTGGAAAAATAGCTATGACAAACCTAGAAAGCAGCACAGACATCACTTTGCCAACAAAGGTCTGCATAGTCAAAGCTATGGTTTTTCCAGTAGCCATGTATTCATGTGAGAGTTGGACCATAAAGAAGGCTGAGTGCCAAAGAATTGATGCTTTTGACTGGTGGTGCTGAAGAAGACTCCTGAGAGTCCTATGGAAAACAAGGAGATCAAACCAGCCATTTCTAAAGGAAATAAATCCTGAATAGTCATTGGAAGGAAAGATGCTGAAGTTCCAATACTTTGGCCACTTGATGCAAAGAGCTGACTCATTGTAAAGGACCCTAAGGCTTGGAAAGATTGAGGGCAGGAGGAGAAAGAGACAACAGAGGATGGTTGGTTGCATGGCATCACCAAATCATTGGACATGATTTTGAGCAAACTCTGGGAGATAGTGAAGGATAGGGAAGCCTGGCATGCTGCAATCCATGACGTCACAGAGTTGGACCCGACTGAGCGACTGAACAACAATGTAATGATGAGTTGCAAATTTCAGTAATTGTCTTTAAACATGGTCTCTCAAATCACTCTTTTCTGCTTTCTTATTGTTTGGGCACATTCTACAATTTCCCTGTTACTTAGGTATACTCAACATTTCAGATTAGTTTAAATACTTCATCTTCTACCTGATTCCAAGGTTTTTTATCCCTTAGTTCAGTTCAGTGGACCTGAAGTAGAAATAAATTATGACCCATTGTTTTCTCCCTACAGGTTTCTTTTTACTGACTTGTTTTCCCTGTGTTGATCAGAACTTCTCCAGCGAATAACTGATTGGGTGCTACCACCAGCCCAATCAGCTTGCTTTGCTGGGGGCTTTTTTGGTTTTAGCACTGTAAGTCACACAATCTGGGAAGCGTTCATTCTTGGGAAAACTGAGAAGTCCTGTTCACGCTATACTGCTAATCTGGAAATGAGGCTGAGACAGTGTGCTGTATAAACACTTTCTGTGGGGTTATTCTGCCATGCAATCAGCTCCCTTAGTTACTTTCATGACCCAGAAGACACTCAGGCATTTTTGCCTTCCAAATAAAATGAATGCTGTCTGCTCCAACTCCTCCATTTCTGCCACTCCCAGTTGTCTGAAATTTCCTTCTAATTATATTTTTCTTATTTATTTAGACAAGATTAGAGAACAGCAAGCTACTCCAAGGACTAAGCAGAAAAGCAACCTGAGAATTGGAGAAAGACCGCCAGTCAGCTATTTATGGCACCATCTACAGTGTCTACCAATGACCCTCTTTGGACATAGTTCTTTCAGTTGACTTTGGGAAATAATCAAGCACTTTTTTTCTCTCAAAAAAAAGAAGAAGGAAAAAAACAACAAGAGTGGTGAAAGGGTCAAATGGTGTAGGTTGTAAAAAAGGTAAAAGCCTCCAGTTATAAAATAAGTAATCTTATGGATGTAATGTATATACACCATGAAGACTATAGTTAATAATGCTGTACTGTATATCTGAAAGTTAAAAGACTAAATCCTGAAAGTTATCATCCTAAGAAAAAAATCTGTAACCATGTGGTGATGGATGTTAATTAGACATACCCTGATGATCATTTTACAATATATATATACATATTGAATCATCATATTATACACCTGAAACTGATATAATTTATATGTTGATTAGGTATCAAATTGGAGAAGGAAATGGCAACCCACTCCAGTGTTCTTGCCTGGAGAATCCCAGGGGCAGGAGAGCCTGGTGGGCTGATGTCTATGGGGTCGCACAGAGTCGGACACGACTGAAGCGACTTAGCAGCAGCAGCAGGCATCAGATAAAAATACATAAATTTTTTACAACTTTGTCACTATTTACAAAGTTACTATCAGGAATTTTACTATAGCTAATATTTCCCTAAAAATCTGTTAGTTAGTTAGTTCAGTTGCTCAGTCGTGTCCAACTCTTTGTGACCCATGAATCGCAGCACGCCAGGCCTCCCTGTCCATCACCAACTCCCGGAGTTCACTTAAACTCACATCCATCGAGTCGGTGATGCCATCCAGCCATCTCATCGTCTGTCGCCCCCTTCTCCTGCTGCCTCCAATCCCTCCCAGCATCAGAGTCTTTTCTAATGAGTCAACTCTTCACTTGAGGTGGCCAATGTACTGGAGTTTCAGCTTTAATGAACACCTTCCAAAGAACACCCAGGACTGATCTCCTGCAGAATGGACTGGTTGGATCTCCTTGCAGTCCAACGGACTCTCAAGAGTCTTCTCCAACACCACAGTTCAAAAGCATCAATTCTTCAGTGCTCAGCTTTCTTCACAGTCCAACTCTCACATCCATACATGACCACAGGAAAAACCATAGCCTTGACTAGATGGACCTTTGTTGGCAAAGTAATGTCTCTGCTTTTGAATATGCTATCTAGGTTGGTCATAACTTTTCTTCCAAGGAATAAGGGTCTTTTAATTAGCCATCATCAAACACAGTTACTGACAAAAATACCACTGCTACCTCTAATAATACTGTTTAAGAAGTTCAGTAAAGAAAAACAGGAAGAACAAACTTGCTTTCTAGATGTCTCAAACATTGGTAAGAAAAACTGAGCTAGAATTATTAATAAATTAGTGTAAGTTGGGTGTCGGCTGCTGATAGTTTGGAACTCCTTGGTGGGTTCAAATATTGGTGATGTTGGAAGCAGGACTCATCTGAAGATGTTTCTATAAGGATCTCTTAAATTCACAAAAACTGCTTTTTGAAAATTCTAAGCAAGCATCATTTTGGTGTAGTCCTGGGGGTGAGACTGTGAGAAAGGCATAAAGCCCCACTAGGATCCTTCTCCCATACCTTTCCTATTGAGTAAAAGGCTTACAATTCAGAAGAGAGTGGTAGGGCTACATTAATGGTCACCCTAGTGCAGCAATAAACAATGGTAGTTAAAGAAAATGAAAAAGGGGGAAAAAAATAAAAGGTAGAAATATGTGCTGGACCCAAAACTACAGTGCATTAAGAGTAGGATCAAGGAGAGAGAGACACATTGCCAAGACCAAAGGATACAGTACTAACCTAAGACTGAGGCTTAAGCAGAAGACAGAGAACTCCCCTACAACCTCACTCTCAACCAGGCTACAAGTAAAGTAACAGTGAAATACTGCATCAAGAGTTCAGAGCTACTCACAAGGGAGAACTTCATCAGAAAGTGGATCAGGAACTGAGAAAAACCCTCTGACTAACCAATCTCTACCTTAATACAAGGTATAATTTGAAGAATTTGAAGCTATTAAAGATAAAGATTCAGGAAGATTCCCTGGAAAAGGAAATAGAAATACACTCTAGTATTCTTGCCTTGGAGAATCCCAAAACAGAAGAGCTGGTGGGCTACAGCCCATGGGATCACAAAGAGTCAGACACTGTTGAGCACACATACAGTTTGTTAGGGTTTCACTGCAAATGGGTTGCCTTTTGTTACCAGACATAAAATTACATTAAATACTGAGAGATATGGAATCTAATGGCCACTATGTGTATCTCTGTAAATTCTTCTCATTTCTTATACATGAGATGGTTGGATGGCATCACCAACTCGATGGACATGAATTTGAGCAAGCTCTAGGAGTTGGTGATGGACAGGGAAGCCAGGCATGCTGCAGTTCATGGGATTACAAAGAGTCGGACATGACTGAGTGACTGAACTGAACTGAACTGAAATTTAAATGGATATGCATTAAAATATACTGCTCTGAATGATTAGATGCAATTTAATTTTAATACAAAGTAATTACATTTTTTAAAGAATCAGGAAGGATTGATATTATGCATTTTAAATGTAACTTTTCCATGAATAAAATAACTTCCAACATATATAATATACATCCTTAAAATATATTTAACCTATTCTTATATGTTTTAGTAATTTCAGCCTTTAGTATTTTTTCTTTCTACAAATACCCATTATTATTAAAGTATGTTAATTAGCAGTTATGTGTAAGGGTGTGGAAATAACTTTGGCATAAAACTATCATTATTTTATGATTCTTACAACCATAACTAGCTGCTAACAAACAAAGTAGGTTATATCTCAAAAGGGTGAAATCTATGAAATGCTATAGAAAATCCAAAAAGAAGACTGAGTTGGGATGAAAGAGAAGGTGAAACCTAGGAAACTACAATATTACAGAAAGCAGTGATTTCAGGGCAGAAGTCCTCTTCTATATTAATTGCTATTGACACTAAGATAAGGACAATAACTGCCTATACAAGCAGAAGTGTTGTCATTATTAATCAACCTAATAACCATTTCAGTAGACAGTATAGGCAGAGGCCAGATCAGAATGTTTGAGAAGCTTAAAAAGTATTAATTCGTGCAAGAATTGTGGAGAAATATTTCTTTCTCCAAATTGTTCTGAAAGGGATATTTAAGCCGATATTACTAGGGAACTTAGAATACATAAGATTTATTTATCAGAATTAATGTTTTGCTCTTTTATTAAATCAGAAAAAAAAATTATTAAATCAGAACTTAGAATACATAAGATTTATTTATCAGAATTAATGTTTTGCTCTTTTATTAAATCAGAAAAAAGTAGGATGACCTCCTATGCTGATGAGAAGACAACGCATTTCTAATGCAGATATACAGAAAAAGGAGGGACATTCAACACCTTCTGTTCCTTTTGAGTTTGGGGATGGTGAGCATGATCCAGAGAATAGGTGAGGTATTTACTGAAATAAATTTTCTCCCCTACAAGTAAAGATTACATATGTAGATGTGGCTTTTGCCTGCTTGCTTATTCATCCAGATTTGGGGACATGATATTTAGAAAGTTCTGTTTCTTCAGTGCATTATGAAAACAAGGTGAATTACTAAGAGTGAAGAGAGTCAGAAGGAGCGCATATATTTTTGAGAATAGAGGAGGGAATGTGTAATTGCTATTTCAGGGAAAGTGTAGTGAATGTACCAAAAATAACAGGGAAAGATAATGGAATGTGAAGCACCAAACTGAGGTTTCGTATCATAAATTCAGAGAGGTTCGAATTCATTCTACAGCAGTTTCCAGCAGAGCTCAGCAGACAAGTAATGGTGAACAGAAAGAAAAAGCAGAAGGGGAAATGGAGGAGGAAGAGTACTCAGTGCTGTGGCCAGCATTTTTCCTGGTTTTTCTATTTAATCTATCCAACTTTATTAAGCAGATGCTTTTTCTATTTACATTTTTATCACAGATAAAGAAGAAAAATGTATAGAGATATCAAATATATTGGTGACATTTTCACAGATGTCCCCAAGCCTGACTTGAACTTTGAACTGTCTAGCACAAGACCCCAAATTTTAACCAATGGGCACTGCCACATCTATAAAATCAATACTGTGCATAGCGCATTTGGAGAAAAACAAGGTTTGGGGGCCTGAAATTGTAGTTAAATAGTAATAGAGGATATGGAAGATACATAAGTTTGCAAAGTCAGGCTTAGCTAGCTATAAAGTCAAGCTAATTGAGTTCTGAGTTTTAACTTAAAATCGATTTAGAACTAAAGTCTAGAACTAAAGTCTCCAGGGTTGAGATAAAGTAACATGCAAACAGCAGTTTCAGGAAATTCAGTTAGAAAAAAGAAAAAAAAGAGTGGAGAGATGGATTACCATATATTTGTATTACTATAGGAATTTGTCCACAGTAGCTGTTGGAAAAGAAAGAAATAAACAAATGTTAAGCAAAAGATGATATTCAAGTTTTCAAGAGGATCAATGTAGGGATTTATTTTCACCTAACTTAAAAATTTTATTCATATCTATTTGACTGATTCCTAAATTCATCATCTTCCCCTATATTGACTTACATAATCCCAAGTGAGCAAGACTCAATGTGAGTGAATTTAAGAATGTAAAAGTAAATTAAATTAATTAAATATAAATACAGGGATATTAGAATACATAAGAGTTATTTATGGTAATTAATGTTTTTCACTTTTATTAAACAGGATAATGTAGGACAATCTCCTATGTTGAAGAGAATAAGACACAGTAAATTATAAGAGTTCGTAGATGCAGAAAAAAAATGAGGGGTATTCAAGACCTTATGTACCTTTTGAATTTGGGAATGGTGAGTGGGATCATACTTTAAGCAAATCTATTAATTTATGTGCCTATTTAAAGCACTGAAGGGGTATTGTTTTGAACACAACTATTCATTAATGAAATTATATTAGTAAATGAAGGCATATGTGTGTATTTGGAATACAAATGAATTTGGAATATATATGCTAATGCCTGAAACAAAATACAGAGACAACACATTTAATAATATTTATCATGCTATAGTTTTAAAATCAGAAAGTTAATTTTGAAAATAAAATGCTGCAACATTCTGAGATATTTATGTCTCAAACATCAAACATGAAAATGAAATCGTCTCCATTCAAGTACTAATAGTTTCCCATATTTACTGAGTTCCATGCATTTTTGGTAGCACAACCTTACACAGAAGTGTGACTCACCTACATTCACACCAAATTCTCAGTGCTCCAGTGTGAGTTCCAGATTTTATATCATCTTGTTCCCTTGTTCCATTTGATTGTTCCAACGGTTTGCACTAGATTTAGCTTGGGGTTTGGAAAACTAAAAAGCCTCTTGATGAAAGTGAAGGGGAGAGTGAAAAAGTTGGCTTAAAGCTCAACATTCAAAAAACGAAGATCATGGCATCTGGTCCCATCACTGCATGGGAAATAGGTGGGGAAACAGTGGAAACAGTGTCAGACTTTATTTGTGGGGGCTCCAAAATCACTGCAGATGGTGACTGCAGCCATGAAATTAAAAGACGCTTACTTCTTGGAAGGAAAATTATGTCCAACCTTGATAGCATATTCAAAAGCAGAGACATTACTTTGCCAACAAAGGTCCATCTAGTCAAGGCTATGGTTTTTCCTGTCATCATGTATGGATGTGAGAGTTGGACAGTGAAGAAAGCTGAGCGCTGAAGTATTGATGCTTTTGAACTGTGGTGTTGGAGAAGACTCTTGAGAGTCCCTTGGACTGCAAGGAGATCCAACCAGTCCATTCTAAAGGAGATCAGCTCTAGGATTTCTTTGGAAGGAATGATGCTAAAGCTGAAACTCCAGGACTTTGACTACCTCATGCGAAGAGTTGACTCATTGGAAAAGACTCTGATGCTGGGAGGGATTGGGGGTGGGAGGAGAAGGGGAGAACAGAGGATGAGATGGCTGGATGGCATCACTGACTCGATGGATGTGAGTCTGAGTGAACTCTGGGAGTTGGTGATGGACAGGGAGGCCTGGCATGCTGCGATTCATGGGATCGCAAAGAGTCGGACACGACTGAGCGACTGAACTGAACTGAACCTGGAAAACTCAGCAGTGACCACAGGACTCGAAAAGGTTGTTTTCATTCCAATCCCAAAGAAAGGCAATCCCAAAGAATGCTCAAACTACCGCACAGTTACACTCATGTCACACGCTAGTAAAGTAATGCTCAAAGCCAGGCTTCAGCAATATGTGAACCGTGAACTTCCAGATGTTCAAGCTGGTTTTAGAAAAGGCAGAGGAACCAGAGATCAAATTGCCAACATCTGCTGGGTTATCAAAAAAGCAAGAGAGTTCCAGAAAAACATCTATTTCTGCTTTATTGACTATGCCAAAGCCTTTGACTGTGTGGATCACAATAAACTATGGAAAATTCTGAGAGAGATGGGAATACCAGACCACCTGACCTGCCTCTTGAGAAATCTGTATGCAGGTCAGGAAGCAACAGTTAGAACTGGACATGGAACAACAAACTGGTTCCAAATAGGAAAAGTAGTCAAGGCTGTATATTGTCACCCTGCTTATTTAGCTTCTATGAAGAGTACATCATGAGACATGCTGGGCTGGAAGAAGCACAAGCTGGAATCAAGATTGCCAGGAGAAATATCAATAACCTCAGATATGCAGATGACAACACCCTTATGGCAGAAAGTGAAGAGAAACTAAAAAGCCTCTTGATGAAAGTGAAAGAGGAGAGTGAAAAAGTTGGCTTAAAGCTCAACATTCAAAAAACGAAGATCATGGCCTCGGGTCCCATCACTTCATGGGAAATAGATGGGGAAACAGTGGAAACCATGTCAGACTTTATTTTTGGGGCTCCAACATCACTGCAGATGGTGACTGCAGCCATGAAATTAAAAGACGCTTACTCCTTGGAAGGAAAGTTTTACCAACCTAGATAGCATACTCAAAAGCAGAAATGTTACTATGCCAACAAAGGTCTGTCTAGTTAAGGCTATGGTTTTTCCAGTGGTCATGTATGGATGTGAGAGTTGGACTGTGAAGAAAGCTGAGCGCTGAAGAATTGATGCTTTTGAACTGTGGTGTTGGAGAAGACTCTTGAGAGTCCCTTGGACTGCAAGGAGATCCAACCAGTCCATTCTGCAGGAGATCAGTCCTGGGTGTTCATTTGAAGGACTGAACTAAAGCTGAAACTCCAATACTTTGGCCACCTGTGAAGAGTTGACTCATTTGAAAAGACCCTGATGCTGGGAGGGATTGAGGTCAGGAGGCGAAGGAGACGACAGAGGGTGAGATGGCTAGATGTCATCACCGACTCGATGGACGTGAGTCTGAGTGAACTCCGGGAGTTGGTGATGGACACAGAGGCCTGGCGTGCTGCGATTTATGGGGTTGCAAAGAGTCATACACGACTGAGCGACTAAACTGAACTGAACTGAATGAGTCACATCCCAAAAATGTTCAGTCCGTTGACCACAGGTATATCAATATCAAAACCCCAGGGAAAATAAATCTGACTTAGAGAAATTCCAACAAAGGATAGAGAGCTCCTGGTGATATTCAATCTTTATCATAATCCATTCTGGGTCCCTTTACATAGTTGACGTTTACCTGGTTTAATTGTTGAAAACTTTGAGGATTTTTCAATCAACAGAGAGACCATTTTCTGATGCTAGTCAACTTTCTGCCACTTGAGACATAGAATTAATATAAAAATCTAATCTGTAGAGGGCAGTATGCAAAGGGTTACTTGAAGACTGTAATCCTGGTTTAGGAAGAAATAGAGTTAAAGATATAAAGGATAAAATGCACTTACCCCTTAAAAATACATTCTGAATGGGATGGTTAAAAATTTGACTTTCATCCTACTTCAACACACCCCAGGTTATAAAATACTAATGTCACAAAGTAAGTGGAGCTCGTCTCTAATGAGTAGATGTCAATAGATTAGCATATTAAGTAGGGGATGACAGCATGATTGCAACAAACATCTGTAAAATTATTGCTTTTCATCTACATTAATTTGCTAAATGACTGCCATGCAAATAGCCCCAAACCATAAATAAAGAAGGCATTCAGGAATCATTAGTAAATTACACCTTGGTTACCTGTTTTAAAAATCAAAAAAGAAATTAAGCGTGTTGATGCATAACCTACAATACTAGAATGTAATGAGGATGTGTAGGTTAGTAGAAACCAAGGTACTTCTGTGTCCAAAGAGAATTTCAGAGAATGACTGCATGCTGCTTTTAGTGATTATTGTTGGCTATTTAAAAAGAGATTGATGTGTATCACTGTGCTGTAAAAGAATGTTTCACATGCTGTGACACAGTAGTTACCTTCAAATTCTGCCCATGGATATGAATCTGTATATGGAGATTGTTGCATTGTACTGAGTTTATACAGACCTCATAGCTACTGCAACCATCTTGCTGAGAAGTTGATGTCAAAAAGGGGGAAAATGAGTGAAAAATACAGGAGACCAGGAAAACAAATACCCATGTGGCTCTATTTCCATGCATCATATGGGTTTGTCATTTTCTAAAAATAAAACATATATAAATTTTAAAAGTTTGTGAGACTTCACTTTAAAGCTTCACTTTAAAACAGTGGTTTTGTTAAAATGTAGCTGAGTATACACACTCTATTAAAAAGAAATTCAACTCAGGCAAATGTTATTTGTTATTTGGATGGTATTCAGTGTTTAATAAATTGTTTGCTGAATTGATGCTTTCAAACTGTAGCGCTGGAGGACTCTTTTAAGAGTTCCTTGAACAGCAAGGAGGTCAAACCAGTCAATCCTGAATATTAATTGGAAGGGCTGATGCTGAATCTGAAGCTTCAAAACTTTGACCATCTGATGCGAAGATCCAACTCATTGGAAAAGACCTTAATCCTGGGAAAGATTGAGGGCAAAGAGAGAAGGGGACGACAGAAGATGAGATGGTTGGATGACATCACCGACTCAATGGACATGAGTCTGAGCAAACTCAGGGAGTTAGTGAAGAACAGGGAAGCCTGACATGCTGAGGCCCATGGGGCCACAAAAAGTCTGACACAACTGAGTGACTAAACAACTGAATTTAGAATTTTAAAAATTAGTGTCGATGTGTGAACATAATCCAAAATCAGATACACAAATTCAGGATTTCTTACTATCTCAAACTGATACTTGAATTAAGGATTTCTTACTGTCTCAAATTGACTCCTATGACGAACAGAATGCATAATGCATAAAATTGATATTTACAACAACTACTGGTTGCTGCCTGGATACTGTGCTGAACTCTTTGAAATTACCATGTTATTTAATCTTTCAAAAATCACATGAAGAAAACATCATGCTTCTTTCATTTTACAGAGCAGAAATTCTTTTGGAAGATTTAAGTAACTTTCCTGACGTGACAAAGTGTTGAAACTTTCCTTAGACGCAACTGCAGTGACCACATTCTTAAAGAAAATTTCCTTTAAAGCCAGACACTTATTTAATCATGTTTCTACTCCTCCAATTGCTATGTGCCACGTTCATGGCATGCCAAGTTTCCTAATTCCCTGACTCTGTATATAATTTAATATATGTAACAATGCCCTATTTGGACTCTCTCCCTCTACCCTCTATTTATCATTAAATACCAAACTGCATTTCCCTGGTGGCCCGGTATTAAAGAATCTGCCTGCAAGGCAGGACATGCAGGAGATATGGGTCTGAACCCTGGAGGAAGAAATGGCAACCGACTCTAGCATTCTTGCTGGGAAAATCCCAGGGACAGAGCTTGGTGGGCTGCAGTCCATGAGGTCACAAAAAAAAAAAAAAAAACAGACACAATTGAACATGAGTGAGACCCACCTAAAATATCACTTTCTTCTTTTGGCCTTCCTTGACTATTCAAAATGTCACTGACTATTTCTAATATTATATTTTATAAAAGATCATTAAATTTTACTCTCAATCACATGTTGCTTTAAGTCACTAATTATGCCAGTCTTCACACTGCAACAGAACTAAACCACCAAATACTAATGTATCAACTGTTTTTAGTCAGGGAACTATAAATACTTTAATGTTGTGGGGAAAAGCATTACAGAGAAGTGGCCTCACCCAAATGTAGGAAGAGCTTAGGAAGTGAAGGTCTAAAAGAGCTGGAAGCGAGGGGGAGAAGGTACCGAGTTAGGGAATCAGAGAAGTCATCAACTATAATTTAGCACAATAAATTAAATAGTATACCTGAGTCCACCCTCCACCTAAAAGTATTAGGCATTTGTATTCACTGTTAAATACCCTTACTAATTGCTCACATACTTCTTTGCATTATGAAGTTGAAATAATCAATATTAAGGAAAACATATTATTGTGCAGTCTATAATATAAATATACAGAAAAAGACAGTCCTTAATGCTTACCATATATAAGGTTAAGCAATGCATATTTTATGTCAAATATTCATATAAAACCTATAAGTATCTAACAACAGTCTCCATTTAGTAGGAACAATGTCTTCATTATTGCCCATTCTTTTAAAAATTAGGTCTGGGCACTAAAATTGTCATTTAAAACTGAGGGAAATATCAATTGTGTTTCAGAACCCAAACTGTCCCAAACAAATTGTTTACATAGGAAATAATTTTCTTCTATTGAATCATCTCTCAATATTGTGCTGTTGTCGAAAAGTGATGACAAGTATAAGCAATCAAACATGGTAACTTTGTTTTCATTAGAAAGCTTTTCAATTGTAATTCTGTTTTGCTTCCTAATCTTCTTATATATAACCTCTAGGAACAGCTAGAAGATGAGAGACACAGAGATTGCCTCTCCGTTTCTGATTTCCTCCCCTGAGACTCCTCAGCTGCTTCCAGCAAGCTTAAAATAATCTCTCCATAAACAAATCTATTCTTTTGTCTTTCTTAGCCTTATCTTTCAAGACCATTTCAAGAATGTAGGTATGAACAAAATAATGATATGAATTGAAAAATTCACTAAAACATACCAGACTTGAATATTAATGCAGTAAGTACTTGGCTTTGTGGAGGCAAATCATAGGAGAAGGTCATATTGATATTCCTTATATATAGGATACTAGATCTTATATTGGTTTCAGCAAAATAAACACACGATATAAAAAGGAACAGATTGTATGTAGCTATAACAAATTTACTCAGTATTATAAAGTGCCTAATGGCATTTTTCTATATCTATTATGTTAAGAAACTTACCAATATATATTTCATGCCCAAAATTATTCTGGGACAAAAGCAAGCAAGACATTCAGAAATACCTTGACAGAAATATGAAAAATGTGAATATTTTGTTCCCTCTTTAATTATTACTATATTTTGCTTATAAAATCAGAAGATTTTTATTTATGAACATGTTTTTCTTCATGAGTATACAGAAAATTAGTCCATGTAAAAAAATTCAGAGTATTTGGGTGATAGAAATAAGCATACTTTTAGTATTGTATACATAAAAAATGTGGCTTTTTTTTTTAGTATTTAGAATGCAATCTGAGTTTCTCTATAGCCACTTTCTCTTCCCCTCTCTAAATAATGGATATATATTAATAGATATACATATATATGCCTGTGTATAAACACATAAACATACACACATGCACATATATATATATATGTCACATTTTTATCCATTCATCTGTCAATGGATATTTAGGCTGTTTGCTGCAGTGGAATATTATTCAGCCTTTAAACATGAAAATTCTGCCATTTGTGACAACATGAATGAACTTGAAGTGAAACAAACCAGACTCACAAAGATAAATACTACATAATCTCACATACAAGTGGATTCTAAAAAACAAAAAAACACTGAACTCATAGTAACAGAAATGGTGGTTACCAGGAGCCAGGCCAGGGGAAGATTAAAAAATGAAAGCAAAAATAAAAGTTAAATGATGGTTGCCAGGGCTTAGGGACAGAGTGTCTTGCGAAGTTATCATTCCATAGACAGAGCCTCGGGTTTGCAAGATGAAGAAAGTTCTGCAGATGAATGGTAGTGATGGTTGCACAGTATAAAGTTCTTTAATTCCACTGTTTTGTATACTTAAAAATGGTTAATACAGCAAATATTGTTATGCATATTTTACCACAATAAGAAAAAAATGGATGTTCTTCTGTCATCTATGAAATGTTCCCAAATTACAAGGCATTGATAGTCTTGAAAAATATTTACACCTTCATGTTTGTCTCACTATCATTATGCATTTTAATTATTTTTGCTTTTACAAGGCCAACTGAAAAGAATTGAAAAAAATATTGAATATTCTTTATACCTGCGGATATTTTGGTAGTATTTAAATTTGTGTTTAATAAAAAGAAATCCAAATTACAATATATAAGAAAGTAATAACTTACAAATATAAGAATATATAATAAATAATATACAAATATAAGAATATATAATAAATAAATAATTTACAAATATAAGAAAAAAAATTTGTGTTAATAATTCAGGTTTCCCAAAATGAACTAAATGGAGTCCATACTAAAATGCTTAATGGGTAATTTGATATTTTAATTCAATATATTGAAATATGTGAATTATATAATTAAGTCTTACATAGTTAGGTAGGCATATCTCTATCTCTTTTTCAACTTAACTCTAGGAGGCTTTAGTGATTAAGAAAAAAAGAAACTACCTGGACTTTCTCTGTATAGGCAGAGGACTTCGAACAAATAGTATCTTCAAAAGTGTGTCAATGCACTGTCATTAGGGTTGCTGAATTTAGAAGATAAAAATATAGGATATCTAGCTAAATGTTAATCTCATATGAAGTATAAATATTTTTTAGTATTTGCATGTGTGTGCTTAGTCACTCAGTTGTCTCCAACTCTTTGATACTCTATGGACTGTAACCGACAAGGCTCCTCTGTCCATGGTACTCTCCAGACAAGGATAATAGAGTGGACAGCTATTACCTTCTCTATGGGATCTTCCCAACTCAAGGATCATATCCATTTTTCATAGTATGGTATGCCTCAAATATATAAATGGGACACACACATACAGACACACATAATCACTGTTTAATTAAAAGTGACATGTAACTGGATTGCTGCTGCTACTGCGAAGTCGCTTCAGTCGTGTCCGACTCTGTGCGACCCCATAGACAGCAGCCCACAAGGCTCCCCCATCCCTGGGATTCTCCAGGCAAGAACACTGGAGTGGGTTGCCATTTCCTTCTCCAATGCATGAAAGTATAAAGTGAAAGTGAAGTCACTGAGTCTTGTCCAACTCTTAGCGACCCCATGGACTGTGGCCCACCAGGCTCCTCCGTCCATGAGATTTTCCAGGCAAGAGTGCTGGAGTGGGGTGCCATTGCCTTCTCCATGTAATTGGACATCATACATTTAACCTGGGAATGATAGCCTCAACCCTAACTTAAAGAACTCTATTTTAATAGCTATTACATTCATGGTCTGTCATAATTATAAGTGGTTCTCTAATGCAGAAAACTACTGCAGGTTTAAAATAAGACTACTGGGCTGCTTTTGTTTACCATTTAAAATAGGCCAAGCAAAATACCTTTATAGATGGTGATATATTACAAGAGCTAGAAAATCTTCAACTATAATGCTTGAAATATGAACACAACCTTTTATTGCATATTCTGATTTACTTGGCAGGTTTATTGATTAGCAAATTATACATATATGCTGAAAGAAGGGTTAAACAGAACATAACACAGAAATTAATTTGTCCCTTTGTATTCTGGAAAGAAGCAAATTGTAACCACTCCTGCTTTTTCTCCTCAGACAAGTTAATTAAGTTCAATGCTTTTGTCTCCTAAAATGAAAAATGGGAATATCCTATGCATTTGCTATGCCCACTTATTTGGAAGTGAAAATATGATGATAAATGTGGGAGCTAAATTTGAGGTAAAAAGTGTCATACATACAAGAAAAAATCCAAATATGTCATCCATTTGGTCACTGAAATGAAATAATCTGAATATTAATTGTTTAAAGGAAAAATATCTTACTCTTCACTGCATATGTGAGGAATCTTTTCTCATAGGTAAATCATAATGAGACATTCTATTTTTGAAATTTCTCTAACACTATCTTTCTCAGAGGAACTTAAATTTTTTTACAAACATCATGATAAAGTCACTATAACTGAGCTTGTCCTTCACATTAAACATTTAAAACAATTATGGTAACAGGTTTTTCCCTCTGCTATAATATGATACACAAATATTAATATGTATCAAGAATTATCTGTTAATTCAATTTATACTTTGTATAGATATAACTAACTCAGTTTTAAAACGACACACATGACATTATGACAATAATTTCTGAAGCAATTTAAAATCCTATTTTTGAGGACTTCCATTTCAAGATGGACATGCACTCATCTCCCCCTGCTAGAGCACCAAATCCCAGCTAGCTGTTGAACAACTATCAATGGAAGGACGCTAGAACCCACCAAAAAAAGATACCCTGCATCCAAACACAAAGAAGCCACAACAGGATGGTAGAAGGGGCACAATCACGATAAAATAAAATCACATACTCACTGGGTGGGTGACCCACAAACTGGCAACAATAATACCAAAGTAGTTCTTCCACTGTTGTGAAGGTTCTGAACCCCATATCAGGCTTCCCAGCGAGGGAATCCAACCTTGAATATCAGCGGCATTTGATTATCGGACTTATACAGGACTGGAGGAAACAGACAACTCTTGGAGGGCACAAAATCTTGCATGCTCTAAGATCCAGGGGAAAGGAGCAGTGACCCCATAGGAGACTGAACCAAAAATACTTGCTATTGTTGGAAGCTCTCCTGTGGAGGAGTGGGTCAGCAGGGGCTCACCACAGGGATTGGGGCACTGGCAGCAGCAGTCCTGGAAGGTCCCCCTTCAGATAAGTCCTCTTGGAGGTCTCAGTTAACCCTACCATAAAGCCCCTAGACCCTGAGGCTGGCTTGCCTGAGACCAAATAACTAACAGGGAGGGGGTGCAACCCCACCCAACAGTAGATAATTGGATTAAAGCTTTACTGAGCAAGACCCTGCCCACCAAAGCAAGACCCAGTTTTCCCCACTCCATCCTTCCCATCAGGAAACTTATAGAAGCCTCATAGCCTCATACACTAGAGAACAGTCAGAAGCAGCAAGATCTACAATCCCACAGCAACTAGAACAAAACAAAACAAAACAAAAATTACAGAAAGTTAATCAGCATGAAAAAGCAGAAAGTTATATCCCAGATGAAGGGACAAAATAAAACTCCAGAAAAAATACTAAATGAAGTGGAGATAGGCAATGTTTCAGAAAAAGAATTCAGAATATTGATAGTGAAGATGATCCAGGATCTCAGAAACAGAACAGAAAGGATGCAAGAAAGGTTTAACAAAGACCTAGAAGAACTAAAGAACAAACAAACAGAGATGAACAATACACTAGAAGGAATCAATAGCAAACTAACAGGCAGAAAAATGGATAAGTGACATGGAGGACAGAATGGTGGAAATCACTGCCACAGAACAGAATGTAGAAAAAAGAATGAAAAAAATGAAGACAACCCAAGAGACCTCTGGGACAACATTAAATTCAAAACCTTTGCATTATAGGGGTACCAGAAGAAAAGAGAAAGAAAGGACCTAAGAAAATATTTGAAGAGATAATAGCTGAAAACTTCCCTAATATGAAAAAGGGAACAGTCAACTAAGACCAGGAAGCACAGAGTCCCAGGCAGGATAAACGCAATGAGGAACATACTGGGAGACATAGTAATCAAACTGACAAAAATTAAAGACAAATATAAAACATTAAAAACAACAAGGGAAAAATGACAAGTAACATACAAAGGAATTTCCATCATGATATCAGTCCGTTTCTCAATAGAAACTCTACAAGACAGAAGGGAATAGCACAATATATTTAAAGTGATAAAAAGGAAGAACCTACAACCAAGAATACTCTACCTAGCAAGACTCATTCACATTTGATGGAGAAATCAAAAGTTTTCCAAAGAAGCAAAAGGTAAGAGAATTCAGCACCACTAATCCAGCTTTACAACAAATGGTAAAAGAACTTCTCTAGGCAGGAAACACAAGAGAAGGGGAAAACCTACTAGAAATAAACTCCCCCAAATTAAGAAAATGATAATAGGATCATACATATCGATGATTAGTTCAGTTCAGTCGCTCATTCGTGTCCGACTCTGCAACCCCATGAATCGCAGCACGCCAGGCCTCCCTGTCCATCACCAACTCCCGGAGTTCACTCAGACTCACGTCCATCGAGTCAGTGATGACATCCAGCCATCTCATCCTCTGTCGTCCCCTTCTCCTCCTGCCCCCAATCCCTCCCAGCATCAGAGTCTTTTCCAATGAGTCAACTCTTCGCATGAGGTGGCCAAAGTCCTGGAGTTTCAGCTTTAGCATCATTCCTTCCAAAGAAATCCCAGGGATGATCTTCAGAATGGACTGGTTGGATCTCCTTGCAGTCCAAGGGATTCTCGAGAGTCTTCTCCAACTGTAAGATATCAATGATTAGCTTAAATGTAAATAAATTAAATGCACTGACCAAAAGCCATAGAGTGGCTGCACAGATGAAAACATGTGGCACGTACACTTACCACATCACTCTGCTTGACCCCCCCAAATTGTATATAATTATTTTATATTGTTAGATCAATCATGTTCCCATGATGGCTTGCAATTGTAATTATCTTTTACTTTTTGTCTCGATATTGATTGTGAAAACTTATAAACATATTTTACTATCGTGATTCTGTAATTATTATTCACTTAATACCACTGTATCATGATTGGTCAACAGGAAAATATGTCTATATCACCAAAACTAACATTTATAGAAAAAAACTGTAATCACTTCTTAAAATCCAGATGCATATAGAATTACCTTGGAAAATTTTCTGAAAAATACAAATGCCCACGTATTGCTTTTTTTTCCTTAAAATCTCCAGATATATTTCTAATGAGCAACCATGTTTAAAAACAACTATATGATGATCTTTTACTTTTGTCTAGAAGGCAGTGGCACCCCACTCCAGTACTCTTGCCTGGAAAATCCCATGGATGGAGGAGCCTGGTAGGCTGCAGTCCATGGGGTCACTAAGAGTTGGACATGACTGAGCGACTTCACTTTCATTTTTCACTTTCATGCATTGGAGAAGGAAATGGCAACCCACTCCAGTGTTCTTGCCTGGAGAATCCCAGGGACTGGGGAGCCTGGTGGGCTGTGATCTTTGGGGTCACACAGAATTGGACACGACTGACGTGACTTAGCAGTAGCAGTTTGCTTCACTTTCTCTTTCATATTTAGTGCTCACATTTCATTTAGTTTATGTTTTCCAATTTCTCCATCTCTTTCTCTGTTTTGATGTTCTTTCTCAAGCTTTTATCAAGCATAGTAGAAAAGCTTTTGTGTATGTATACATATATATATATAAACATTATGCATAATATATATATTTTAGAAAACATGAATTTTTGCCTAACTAAAAAATTTGACATTTTGATTGTACTTGTTTGACTTCATAAAAATAGAATGCTAAATTTCTAATTTAAAGAATATATATGCAACAAGCAATAAAGGTTTACTGTATACCACAGGGAACTATAGTCAGTATCTTAGAATAACTTAGAAAATAATCTGAAAAACAATACTTGTGTATATGTATAACTGAATCACTTGGCTGTGCATCTAAAACATTGTAACTCAACTATACCTCAATTATATATATATATATATATATATATATATATACACACACACACACACCCAAAGAAAAAAATAAAATCCCATTTTGAGTTCACTAAAGTTAGGGCATTCTCAATCATTCACTCTTAGTAACTATTGATAGTGTTTTACATTTACTTGATTTTTTTATCTGCAGAGTAACTGAGATGTGTGTATAAGGCTGTGTCAAAGAGAAAAAGAGTGACTTTTTAAATGAGATAACAGAAATAAATAAAACCAGAAGGAAATGACTATGGTAATGAACTTGAATTAGTAAAACTCTGAATTAAGATAATTTAGTGGCCCCTTAAGGAACAAAGATGAGAGAAACTGAAATTTAGCTGATACATTAAAACATTATAATTATACCAGATTACCTATTGTAACCAGTGTGTACAGATGCCACCTACATTCTGGAGTAAATAGGAGTAGTGCTGTCATGAGATGAAACTAGAATATATAAGGTCATAGAGAGAAAGCATCTTGAAAAACAAAATAAATAAAAAGGAAAAAGTGACAACACCAGAGAAAGACAGTTACAATGTTCAGAATCTTTTTATTTTCCAATCTTGGTTACAGACTCTCACAAAGGGATGAGATCTGTAGAATTTTTTAAATGACATATAGCAGATGATAGATAGATAGGTAGATACAAAGATATGTGTCTGTGAGTGTGTACTGAAGTCAACAAATATAGCCATAAGTCAATGTTAATTACTACACAATAGAAAAATAACATTTAATCACAGCAAAAAAGTCATTTTTAATGTAAAAATCAAAACATACATAGTTTGCTTAATCCTCTCTCTATTTAAGGTGAAAACTAATGTGTTCATTTTATTATATTTTTGACACTAAAACTTCTTATGTATGGATCATGCACATCATCCAAAGTTTTAAAAGATTTCTATATAACAGAGCATCATTTCTCATGACAGAAGGAATTAGTAAGAATCTGTTACTTTCAAATAAACTATTTTAAGTCTCATAAGTATCTTTTCCAAGAAAAATCTGAACAATCTGCAACTGTTAATACTGCTGAATTCTTAAGTAATACTTTGATGACTATGAAAGGCAAATTTCTGTTCTTGAATTACCACCAACTCCTAATTTATGGATTTAGCATAGAATTATAGTAGATGTTTCTACCTCTTTTATTCTGGATGTTCTTAAAATATTATCAATTGACTTTTTAGATGATTTATATATTTTACTTCCTTACTTTAGTTTTATTTCTTATCTGTCTCTTCCTGGGGGTAAATAAAAATATATGAAAATTGTACCAAATTTGCTATAATAACTGATTTTCTAATATTCTGATATGATCTTTTCATAGATATAGAGAACAGTGTAATAATTTGAATTTAATAGAACATATATATAATAGGTGGCTATATTTTTTTAACATAAAGTGGTCTCTAGAGAGTAATGATGTACACTGTCAATTTTCTTCTCTTTAGAAGCTCAAGTATCATCATTTCCCCTGCAACTCTCACTGAAATATCCTCAGATGTATACAGAAGACTATTTTACAATTTACAATCTGTTCAAAGATTCCACTAAATATAAATAGCTTACAGCTCCCAGGGTCATGACCTTTATAAATCTCTTTGAAGCCAAAAAAAGGAAATAATAAAAGCTAACCTATATACAACTTTAACTTTTTTGACTCACTTCTACCTCTGGAGGTAGTAGAATAATTCTATCACACTAACACCCCAGGTAAGTACATCAACGGTTGCATAAAATATATAAACCAACTGCTTAAAAACACTGAAAACAATCATGACATCAAAACTTTGATGTCCATAGAAAAGGGTGGCACACTGAGGTGAAGCCCAAATAAATTTCTAATTTTCTACCAGTTTACATGGGTTCCCTGGTAGTTCAGATGGTAAAGCGTCTGCCTGCAATGTGGGAAACCTGGCTTCGATCCCCGGATTGGGAAGATCCTCTGGAGAACGAAATGGCAACCCACCCCAGTACTCTTGCCTGGAAAATTCCATGGATGGAGGAGCCTGGTAGGCTACAGTCCATGGGATCACAAAGAGTTTGACATGACTGAGCAACTTCACTCACTCACTCACCAGTTTACATGAATAAAAGTCTTCAAGATCTCTTTCTCTGTGGGAGATTAAGTTTGGGTTAAACTTTCATATTTTACTAGAAATTTGATAAAGATGGACTATCACCTGTGTTACTAGGCAAACTGCTTATGATAAAAATGACTTCCGATTGGTAAGTTGTATCTTGACTTGGAATAGTAAAACCAATTATAAAGAACTCCTGGAATTCACACATTTGCGTTTTCATAAGTCGAGTGTTACTTGTACCTAGGATTTCTTCCTTGCTGAGTCCATGGAACTATTACAAGAGAGAAAAGTCCCTAAAAGGATGTCTCATGCAGTACCCACTCAAGAGATCTCATTCTCTCAGACCTGAGTCTTCATTTGAAATTCACCTTAAAAGGCATGTCTGATGTATCTCTTCTGGTATTCTGAAATTCTTGCCTTGTACATTAAAAAAAAAAAAAATCGATACCAGGAGTGGCCTATAACAGTGGTTTGTTTTTAACTCTCCTCTTTAGTATAGGACCACTCAAGGTAAGTGGCAACTGCAGGAATTTGCCAATATCCATGTCTGCAGATAGACACCAAGTACAAAGCAGCATCTTGGGGCATCTGAGTGTCCCAAGGTAGGGGAGACAGAGGCTAGATTTCAGAATTGGCAAAAAAGGGTGAAATTGAAAAACCAGGATTTCAGAAGGAATGAAACCTTAAAGAAGTGAGCCAAAATTTCTGTTTGCAATTTCCTCTCAATAATGTTTCAGGTTTTAAGCTGATAGAGAGACAGAGAAACTAAGCATAAAACAAATGGAGTGTTCTCATGGCACCTGAATTGCTAAATTGGAGAAGACAGAATCAAATGATCTTTTATAAGATCATTAAAAAAAATTTAAAAACCCTACACTGGAGGAAAATACCACATAGAGTTTGACAAGTTTTTTCATATGCAATGTCCAGAATTTAGGAACAAAATCATCAGATATGCCAACAATTGGGATTCCATTTAGGCAACTCATATTCATCAGTTTAAAAATATCCAAATTCAAGGACAAAAAGAAATCAAAAGGACTAAGGAAAAGCTAAAGGGAAATATTGTACATAATCTTTACAGCCTGTTGTGATCTCAGCAGCAAAAGGCATAGAGGTCATATTTGAAGAAATAGTGACTTATATTTCTGTATCTGATGAGAGATCCCAAGTCACTGATTCAAGTTTGATGGACCCCAAGAACTATGAAAAGGCTATGGCACCCTACTCCAGCACTTTTGCCTGGAAAATCCCATGGACAGAGGAGCCTGATGGGCCGCAGTCCATGGGGTTGCTAAGAGTCGGACACAACTGAGCGACTTCACTTTCACTTTCCACTTTCATGCATTGGAGAAGGAAATGGCAACCCACTCCAGTCTTCTTGCCTGGAGAATCCCAGGGACGGGGGAGCCTGGTGGGCTTCCGTCTATGGGGTCGCACAGAGTCGGACACGACTGAAGCGACTTAGCAGCAGCAGCAGCAAGAACTACAAATAGTCACATTACAATAAAACTACTGAAACCAGAAAATGAAGTGAAAACTTAAAAGCAGGATTAAACACACACAAACACAAACTATCTCTAACAGAGTAATCTTGTGACGGATGGCAGACTTTTTAACAGTGTTAGAGATATAAAAGTTGAATTAGGTCTTTGAAAGAAATGGCTGCTGACTTGGAATTCTATAGCCAATGAAAAATATCTTAAAAATAGGAGAGAAATACAGTGTTTCAATCAAACAAAAAATGATAGAATATAAATTATCACCAGAAAAACTTACCAAAAGGAACGCTAATGGATGGTCTTCAGACAAATAGAAAATCCACGTGCAAGGAAGGAAATACAGGAATAAATTTAAACTATTGCAAAAGATAGCTATGTGTGAAAAATGTATACTGTTGAAAATAATAAGAAGGTTATGTATGCTTTTAAACTTACATAGAATTAAAAGATTTGAAAATAACAGCAGAAAGGCTGATGGGGAAGAAAAAAATGAAATTAAAATTTTTGTAGGCCTCATATTGTTCAGGAAGTGATAAGAATACTAATTTAAAATAGACACTAATACATCAAGGCAGCATATAGTACTCTCTGACATAATCCTAAAGAGTTAATGAAGAATGAAAAACTATAGAAGGAAATAAGTAAAATAATGTGCCTAATTAAATAATTAAGGAGAAAAAAAAGTGTCTCAATTTATTTTATAAGGCCCTAATAAATTTTAAACCAATAGGGACATTATAAGAAGGATACAGTGCTGTGCTAAGTTGCTTCAGCTGTGTCTGACTCTGTGTGACCCTATGAACTGTAGCCGGCCAGGCTTCTCTGTCCATGGCACTCTGCAGGCAGAAATACTGGAGTGGGTTTCCATGCCCTTCTCCATGGGATCTTCCCAACCCAGGGATAGAACCCACATCTCTTATGTCTCCTGCATGGGCAGGTGGGTTCTTTACCACTAGCTCCCTTGGGAAGCCCCATAAAAAGAATGGTAGATCCAATTTCTCTCATGCATATAGATGCAACAATTCTAAACTAGATATTAGGAGATTAATCCCAACAATACATAAAAATGATATACAAAACTGATAAGTGAGCATTATTCCAGGAATAATCAAATATGACATACAAAAACACAATATTCATATGTTCAGCATTAGTAGTCAACAATAAAAATGCCATTTAAAATGAGATACTGACACACAACTATGAGAATAGCTTAAAATACGAAAGATAAAAAAAAATTGTCTTAGTGCTGGCAAGTGCTGAGGATAATGTGGATATCGGAAAGTCCCATATACTGTAAGTAAGGTTAATTAACCTTTGGAAAACTCAAAATCTTCCAAAACTTAACATATGTACTTACATACGTTATTCTGGGCTTCCTTGGTGGCTTAGACTGTAAAGAATCTGCCTGCAAAGTGGGAGGCCTGGGTTTGATCCCTGGGTTTGGAAGATCTCCTGGAAGAGGGCATGGCAACCCTCTCCAATATTCTTGCCTGGAGAATCCTCACGGACACAGGAGCCTGGCGGGCTACAGTCCATGGGATCACAAAGAGTCAGACATGACTGAGCAACTAAGCACACACTTTATAATATCAATTCTTAGACATGCATTCAGCTATCCTGAATACATATATGTACACAATAGCCAAACACTTGAAACAAAGGTTCACTAACAGTAGAAGGAATAACTAACTACAATGTGGAATGTTCATACAGTAAATTAAATGAACCCCAAGTATATGCAAAGATAGTTATGAATTTGACAGATATGTTGAATGAAAGAAGCCAGAAACAAATTAATACTCTGTTGTCTCATTAACCCAAGTTTAAAAAAATGGACAGATCTAATATATAATGATGTTATTGACTAGGAAAGATCAAAGTAGGTTTCTGTGTTACAGGTACCATTCCTTATCTCAAATTTAATTTTGAAAATTCATCTAGTTATACACTTAAATGTCTGAAGTTTAGTCTATACTTATCCTTCTAAACATGTAAAAGTTGAGTTTTCAAAACATATTTTTAATATCAACTATTTTAAGTGTGCTACATTCTCAGCAAGATGACATGAAAGTTCCTGTTAAAAATGAAGCTCGTATTTGGGAAGGGGTATTAGATTTAAAAAAAAAAAAAAAGGACACAAACTATTAGTTCCACCTATACAGAAGCAAGTAGTTTCACTGAGATAAAAATAACATGGGAATGCAGAGGAAGGATCAATTAATTCCAAAGGGGCATCAAGAAAATTTCCAAGGATTATAACTCAAACTTGTAAATAAAAGGACTGTTAGAATTTCATTAAGTAGAAAGTATTGGTGGGATTTGCTTAACAAAATATATTAAACTAACAAATCATGTTAAATTGTAAAACCATTGGTTGCTGAAGCCAAGCAAAGGATGCTTAATTCTGTATCAAATACCACTAGCATATAATAACATTCCATTCTATAGTGCCAACTCTGACATTTCTAAAAGTGGATTTTTTTTTTTTGTTTTCCAACCAAAATATAACGAGTTCTTGGATAACCTTTCCAACCCACAACAGAACTTAGGACAAAAGAAAATAATCAGAGCAGTGCCAAAGAGAACATAGAGGGAAAAGTTATTTCTGGAATAATAGGGGCAGGCATTTTGGAAAACCATTAGAAAGATAGTGACTCTGTTTAGGTACTGCATAGGGGTTCTGTCTCAGTTAGCAAAAATAGTTTTATGTATAAAAATACCTTGAGAGAGAGATAATGGAAGTGTGAATACTGAGTATTTGCAGCTACAGAAGCTGAGACATCTTTTCAGTCATTACAGAATCTCTGATATACAGAAAGTGACAATTCTGCCACAAAGAGTCGAGTGTGATATTGACAGCATAGGCATAAAGACAGGTGTCAATGCAGAACCATGGCTTAGAGGACAGAGCCACTTTTCTTAAACATGGCTGTAAAATGTCTAATTATGAGGATGGCATAATATTTGATTATGGCATTTAAGAAAGTCTCAACAAACCCTTTGTGTAGTAAAAAATACTGATTGTAAAAAAAGGAGAAAGGTGCATGTGTGAGATGATAAAGCTGGAGAGAGACTTTAGTCAATATGAAACCTCAAATTGGATCCCATCCACAGGAAAGCCCTGTCCAAATGCTTACAACAAGCAACCAGCAGCAACAGTGTAGCCAAGAGACAACCAGATGCCTAAAGTACAGTATTTAATCAAAGGAGAACCGGTTACCAAAAGCACGGTGATCCTGTCTGTAGCTTCTATGAAGTTGGGATAAAACATACTAGAGTTATCACAGGACTATACCCACACACAGAATGATAGAACATTAGCCATGATGGAGAGATAAAAAGGACCCCACTCTTTAGGTGGTGCTGTGTAGAATAAACAAAAAGGAGAAGCTGCATGTGTTTGAATAACTGCTGGCTCTAGAGCAAGCCTTCTGCAGAGAGAAACTCATGCAGGGATATTCTAGGTTATTGAATGTCTGATAGCAAGAGGATTAAGGTAAGCCCATTTTGGTAATAGGATGAGAAGGCTTACATGGAGAGAGAGACCTGAGAACCAAGTATTGAGAGTCGAGGCTTGCACAAAGCTCCTGCATCTGAGGAATGGGATGGGAACAAGAAGTCAGGAACTTGATGGAAAGCATTCTTTTTGAGGACTGACTGCATCAATTGCAGGTCTTGCAGATGGTGTAATAATTAATACACAGAATACAAAAAAAAAAAAAAAAACCAGCTACCAAAAGTCAATATATACACATATTTAAATAGAATAAATAACTCAACATTTACTTCCAACCTATCTATACTATACATACGTTTTAAACAGTCTAATATATGCATACTTTCTCCTTTACTCTTATATAGAACAGATAAAGCAAGCCTCCGTGGAACATTTTCCTCACAAATGAAAAGCACCTTTTCACTTCCTCACCTTAAGAAGAAATCACTGTCCCCTGCTTAGAGTCTATCTTGCCAGAGAGTTCTACTTTTTTTTTTGTCAATAATACCAGTTGTTCTCCAAATTGCCTATACTAATTCACTCTGCCATCCGGGCATTACAGAAATTATTTCATCATATGCTTATAATAATTGATACTATCAAATTTTAAATATTTTTCCAAATAGGAGAAATTCAAATAAAAATGTGATCCCAGTCATTTTATATGTGCATTGCTTCAGCACTTCTGATAAAAATCAAATAACCATGTAAACACTGGTCTATTTATGGTATCTCTAATCTGTCTTGTTGATTTATTTGAAATGCCTTGTGCCAATACTACATTGTCTTGTTGACTATAGCTCTATGGTAAATCTTGAAATCAGGCAGTAAATGCATCCAACTTTGTTCCTTGTAAAACGCTGTTTATCTCTTCCATTTCCTTTGCATTCCACATAAACTTTAGGCTTAGTATAGCAGTTCCTTATAAAAGCCCATCTGAAATTTTGATTCAGAATACAATGAATCTCTGAACCAATTTCAGGAAAACTGACATCTTAATAATATTGAGCCTTCTGATTTGTGATTATGATATATCCTTCCATTTATTTATTTAGATTTTGCCCAGCTTTTCTCAGCAATATATTGCAACTTTCAATGTAAAAACTGTGAATATCCTGTTAAACTCATTTCTATTTCTGGGTGAAATGGTATCATAATATAGTAACTTTACTTTCAATTATTTGTGAGAGTACATATAAATTTATAGTTTTAAATGTATCCCTCAACCTAAAATATAGCTAAGTTTATATATTCTAATAATTATATGTTAATTAAGATTTTAGATACATATCATGTCATCTCTAAAACTAAGATAATTTTTCTTCTTTGCTTTAAATCTTTAACAAAAGCCCCATTTTCTTACACAGAACACAACCTCCAATTATGAAATAACCTGTGACCAACAATAAGAAAGTAGGAATGGATGAGGAGTGGGACACTTCATGATCTCCAAGCTGGAGAAAGATCTCAGTGTAACACAGGACACCACCATGCAGAGACAGCTGTTCTAGCTAGGCTGTGCAATGACAATTGAACAGAAAAAAAAATATATATATATATATATGCCAATAAATATTAAGACCCTATTTTAAGAAAAAGATAACAAATAAAAAATTACAAGCCTTCCTTGAAAAGGAACCAGCACTAGTTAATAAAAATGTCATGAAATAAAATGCTTGAGTATCAAAAGTTTTGTTCATTTAAATAATATGCTGAAAATTGCCACATATAGGTTGATAAGGGCATTGTATTTAAAACCTAGTAAACCAAATGAGGTTATCATTAACTTTGACAGGGAGATTTTACACTAGAGGAAACGTAAATAATGTATATTTCTTATCATAAGTAAACTTTTTAATACACTGTAGTGTGCTCAGTCATGTCTGATTCTTTGCAACCCCATGGACTATACCATCAGTGGAATTCTACAGGTCAGAATACTGGAGTGGGTAGCCTTTCCCTCCTCCAGGAGATCTTCCCAGCCCAGGGATGAACCCAGGTCCCCGACATTGCAGATTGATTCTTTACCAACTGAGGCACCAGGGAAGCCCAAACTTTTTATATAGTTTCCTCCTATCCAAAGTAAAGGATGTGTTCCTTTATTATAACATTGTGCTGCAGGGCTGGATACTAGGAACCGTGGCAGTAAGTGAAACGGTGTTCAGAGCTAAGGTCCAAAAAGGCAGAAACAGATCTGCCATGAAACTGAGGCTCATGATGATGTACTAACAAGTACCTGGTTTGAGAAAAGCAAGACTGAATAAGTATTGTAATCTGAGTATAATTCAATGTCTGTATAGGTTCCAGGTACCTTCAGTAGTACAAGGTTCAAGGATCTGTCAAGGAATTTGGCCATAGGTAAACATTTGACATGGCTCTATATTTTTCAATGTGAGACCAAATTGTTGATACATGACAGGAAAGTGGATACTCTGGTCTCCACAAAATGTATCTGTATTTATATGTAGCTTTCATAGTTTCACTATGATTAAGGCACAGCATTCAGTGAGTATCTACATATAATCAGCATCAAGGTCATCAATATCCCTCACCCTATTAGCAGAGCTGTAGCAGAAGTAAGGCCTTTATCCCGTCATGTTCTAGTTCTGCCTGAGCTACAATGGAGCCTCTACAGGCTATCTGAGTAGCTCACATTTACTAAGCTATAATTCAGGATATCAAGGACCTGACATTCAATGTTCTTATGTGTCATGTTGAAACACTTGCAGATTTCATCCAATATCTAGCCAGTATCAAGTATGCCAAGTGACCGTCCACATCTGATCACTTGGAGAGCCAGAATCGCAATGCATTCCACACAGCTGAAGTCAATATATACGCAGAGATTTTGAAGTACCAAGTGGGAATCTACGTCAAAACTTTGACACTATATATCTGATAGTAAGTGTACCTGGGTTATTATACATCATATTCAGTTACATGTCTTCCCTGATAGCTCAGTTGGTAAAGAATCTGCCTGCAATGTAGGAGACCCTGGTTTGATTCCTGGGTGGGGAAGATCTGCTGGAGAAGGGATCAGCTACCCACTGCAGTATTCTTGGGCTTCCCTGTAACTCAGCTGGTAAAGAATCCACCTGCAATGTTGGAGACCTGGGTTAAATCCCTGGGTTGGGAAGATCCGTTGGAGAAGGGAAAGGCTACCCACTCCAGTATTCTGGCTTGGAGAATCCCATGGACTGTATAGTCCATGGGGTCACAAAGAGTCAGACAACACTGAACAACTTTCACTTTCATTCAAAGATGCATTGCTGAACTCTGGAAGAATACACAATTTTGTAGAAATACTTTATTACTTCTATTAGTGATAAGTTTCTATTAGTCAGGATCTAGCTATGAAAACATAAACCACTCTAAGAATTTTTAACAGAAGGAATTTAATGCAGGAAATGGTTACAGAGGTGATGGGAAAGACTAAGAAACCAATCAAGAATAGGTGATTGGAAAGGAAACAAAAAGGTATAAGTTTACACAAACCAGTTTAGAGTTGAAAAGAGCTATTATAGATCATGTCCTTTCCAAGAACACTTACTAACATGGACTTAGGGAAACCTAACAGCATTGTTCCTCCTATGAATTTACATAAACACAGTCATTCCACACATTCATACACAGATTCATTCATTCAATCACATAAACAAACATTCGTGTTAAGATCCCGGATAATAGCTGAAGACCTGGGATAATAGCTGAAGACATGAAGATTCCATCTCTTTTTAGCTTTTCCTATGTAAAGGACAGAAATGGTATGGACCTAACAGAAGCAGAAGATATTAAGAAGAGATGGCAAGAATACACAGAGGAACTGTACCAAAAAGATCTTCACGACCCAGATAATCACGTCAGTGTGATCACTGTGACCTAGAGCCAGACATCCTGGAATGTGAAGTCAAGTGGGCCTTAGAAAGCATCACTACAAACAAAGCTAGTGGAGGTGATGGAATTCCAATTGAGCTATTTCAAATCCTGAAAGATGATGCTGTTAAAGGGCTGCACTCAATATGCCAGCAAATTTGGAAAACTCAGCAGTGGCCACAGGCCTGGAAAAGTCAGTTTTCATTCCAATCCCAAAGAAAGGCAATGCCAAAGAATGCTCACACTACCACACAATTGCACTCATCTCACATGCTAGTAAAGTAATGCTCAAAATTCTCCAAGCCAGGCTTCAGCAGTACGTGAACCATGAACTTCCGTTCAAGCTGGTTTTAGAAAAGGCAAAGGAACCAGAGATCAAATTGCCGACATCTGCTGGATCATGAAAAAAGCAAGAGTTCCAGAAAAATATCTATTTCTGCTTTATTGACTATGCCAAAGCCTTTGACTGTGTGGATCACAATAAACTGTGGAATATTCTGAAAGAGATGAGAATACCGGATCACCTGACCTGCCTCTTGAGAAACCTATATGCAGGTCAGGAAGCAACAGTTAGAACTGGACATGGAACAGCAGACTGGTTCCAAATAGGAAAAGGAGTACGTCAGGGCTATATATTGTCACCCTGCTTATTTAACTTATATGCAGAGTACATCATGAGAAATGCTGGGCTGGAGGAAGCACAAGCTGGAATCAAGATTGCTGGGAGAAATCTCAATAACCTCAGAGATGCAGATGACACCACCCTTATGGCAGAAAGTGAAGAGGAACTAAAAACCTTCTTGATGAAAGTGAAAGAGGAGAGTGAAAAAGTTGGCTTAAAGCTCAACATTCAGAAAACTAAGACATGGCATCTGGTCTCATTACTTCATGGCAAATAGATGGGGAAACCATGGAAACAGTGTCAGACTTTACTTTTTGGGGCTCCAAAATCACTGCAGATGGTGATTGCAGCCATGAAATTAAAAGATGCTTACTCCTTGGAAGGAAAGTTATGACCAACCTAGATAACATATTCAAAAGCAGAGACATTACTTTGCCAACAAGGGTCCGTCTAGTCAAGGCTATAGTTTTTCCAGTGGCCATGTATGGATGTGAGAGTTGGAATGTGAAGAAAGCTGAGGGCCAAAAAATAGATGCTTTTGAACTGTGGTGTTGGAGAATACTCTTGGGGGTCCCCTGAACTATAAGAAGATCCAACCAGTCCATCCTAAATGAGATTAGTAGTGGGTGTTCTTTGGAAGGACTGATGCGAAAGCTGAAACTCCAACACTTTGGCCACCTCACGCAAAGAGTTGACTCATTGGAAAAGACTCTGATGCTGGGAGGGATTGGGGGCAGGAGGAGAAGGGGATGACAGAGGATGAGATGGCTGGATGGCATCACCAACTCGATGGACATGAGTTTGAGTGAACTCCGGGAGTTGGTGATGGACAGGGAGGCCTGGCGTGCTGCAATTCATGGCGTCGCAAAGAGTCGGACATGACTGAGGGACTGAATTGAACTGAACTGATGTAAACTTCAAGGCCTTGGAGCTTGGTTGACTCTTCTTTCCCTGCCTGGATCAACTGACCCCATCAACATGGATAGCTTTTTCATTCGATTCTTCAAATATAGAGATTTGCACTTACTACACAGAATGCAACTATTAGTTCATTTTTCTATTTCACTGATGGACTGTCTCCAGTGAAGAATCTGAGTCACATTGGATACTCAGTAAAACTCTCTTTAAGGGAAATGATTAAACAAAAGACTAAAATGTCTTATATCTTTGGCGGCATTTTTAAGATATATAAAAAGCTTTCAGTAGGTATTTATTAGGAGGCTTAAAGTTTCAAAGGAAGAAAGTTGAAGAATATTTCAAAGCATGTTTAAGAACTTTTGGATAGCCAAATAATAACAAAGGCATCACTCCCTGAAGACATCTGAACATGCAAAAACATGCAATTTGTCATGCAGAAAAGTAATTCCTTGACCTTTTTCCAGATCCACTAATAGGGTTGTCTTAACATGTTTCTCAAGTTCTCACAGGCCTGGTCTTTATTCAAAAGCCTTGTGCAGAGGCAAGTATCATTATTTTTACTAGTCCACAATATCTATTATCTACCATATTTTCATCAACCTCTAGCTATATCTCTGTAACTTAAATTGCTTCAAATTCCATTCCTCTCTTTTTTTTACTTTTTTTTTAAATTTTAAAATAAAAAAAATTAAAAGTAATTTAAAAAAATTAATTGTTTTAATTGGAGACTAATTACTTTACAATATTGTGGTGGTCTTTGCCATACATTGACATGCATCAGTCACGGATGTACATATGTCTCCCATCCCAAACTCCTGTTTCTCCTCCCTCCCCTTTCTATCCCTCTGGGTTGTCCCAGTGCAGTAGGTTTGAGTGCCCTGTTTCATGCATCAAACTTGGACTGGTCATCTGTTTCACATATGGTAATATACATGTTTCAATGCTATTCCAGTCCTCTCTTTTTAGCAGGAGAAGTTGCAAAGCTAAAACACTATATTTAAGTAGTCCTTTGTTGCTGGGATCCTCAGTATCATTTAGGCCATGTCAGATAATTTCACTCACATGAGACTTGATGAGCAGAAGAGAGGCAGACGTGATTCTCTATGAGCTGCTGCTGCGTCACTTCAGTCATGTCCAACTCTGTGCGACCCCATAGACGGCAGTCCAACAGGCTCCCCCGTCCCTGGGATTTTCTAGGCAAGAATATTGGAGTGGGTTGCCGTTTCCTTCTCCAATGCATGAAAGTGAAAAGTGAAAGTTAAGTCGCTCAGTCGTGTCCGACTCGTGCAACCCCATGGACTGTAGCCCACCAGGCTCCTCCGTTCATGGGATTTTCCAGGCAAGAGTACTGGAGTGGGTTGCTATTGCCTTCTCTGCCCTATGAGCTACTGGCTGATAACTGCAGTAAGCAATGCTATAGTTTTGCTGCAACAGAATTCACTCACCATTGTACAGCTTCATGACAGGAACATATGCACTGTGCCACAAAATACAAAACCGGGGCAAGTATTCTAAGATATAAGCAAAAAAGCCATGCAGAAAGAAGAGAACATGCAAGTTCTATGAAACAAGGGCAGACAGAGGCCAAAGTTGGTGTGCCTTGTGGAAATGAACAAGGCTGATGATTCACATGAATGTTGTAGTGAGAGAAATACCAAAATACCACTAATTCAGAACACACTTGTATTTATATCTATACATTTTCTAGATTGGAGCATGACTGCTGTCTCCACCCCAGTTTCTTCAAACTTTGGTCATAAATATTTTAGGACTTCCTCATAGTTGCATCCATTTAACTAAGAGATAAATGATTTAAAGTAGTTTGATTTATAACACATTTCTCTCATGGAAATTCAAAATCCATTAACTGTGATCAACTCAGACACAGAAGTTGTAGATTTTAGGCACCCATGTTTTTTTCTTCTGCTATCAAAATTGTGAGGAAAAAGAAAAAACAAAACTTTAATGTGTTTTTTAAACTATGGACTGTTGGATGTTGGAATTATGGGTAGAATTGGAGCAATCAAAGCAAAATGGCATCACAATTCACCCACTGCAATATAACAATATGTGATATATGAAAAGGGTTTTTCCTAACAACACCATGACTTAAATGAAGACTGAAAATAATAAATATTATAACCTGACATTTGGCAATTAAGGGAGATAGTTTTTGGACTCTGAGAATTATTAATTACATTGAAAATGTGCCATAACCTCCCTCCCCGTTTTAAAGAAGAAAGGAAGACACAACATAAAATCTTCAATAGGCTACACAGTGTTAGGATGACATATTGTAATAAGATATAGAGCCTCTCATAAAAAAAAAAATATCAAAAGGAAATAGGAAACTAATTATGAAGCAGTGTTCTGTGGCATTTTCTGTGCTGTGTCATATGAAAAATGCTTGAAAGATGAAGTAAAATGATGTAGTGTGGCAAAGCTAGCAGTTAAATATCCTCACTTTCTCTAGGAGTTGCCTGCCAGTCAAGTTACTGACTGCAAATGAGAATAATGTCTATGGCTAGCAAACCTGACAGAAACATCCTGGCACTTCAATAATGAATATCATAAACTTGTCAAAATAGGAAAATGTTTTCTTGAGTTCCATAGGTCTTAATGACCATAACCCATGCAGTGAGTTTCATACAATGTGGCTTTTAAAAGCATAAATACACTAATGATCTTTCTCTGTGTGGTATAAAGGATATCTGTTAAGTCAGTGTTGTAAAATCTTTAATAATAATTATTCTTAGCATCGGGATGTATGTAGGAGGAAAGTTGTCATATAAATACATTTTTTTTTAAAATAAGAGGTATTTTTTTGTTGTTTCAATCCATCTTTTTTTTTTTTTTTTTTGAGATATTTTTCAACAACTGATGATTCTCGGTGTGTATATTTTCATACCTATGAATTAGGCATTCAAAGCTTCCAGAAGGCTCAGATGCATGAACAATTTATAAACTGATGGACCTTTAGGTCCACTGTGCAGTACAAGACCTGGCTGATTTATGTGGAGTATCCATTCCCATCACCAGAACCTATATGTATGGGCTCTCTCTTGAACTGCTTAGTTTCCTAAAAAGGATTCTAAGCTTGGCCAGGTATGCTTAGAAGGTTTGAGGTGAAGATCAGAAGTTTTATGGTGTAAGACACTTTTTTTTTCTTTTCCTCAGCTTCATCAGTGTTCAATGGGCCCAGGACAGAATTTCTCTTATTCACTTTTCCAAAGAAGCAGATTTCTTTTTTTGACAGAAGTGGAGGAAAGCAGTCCCTTAGCTAGCTAGTGACAGGGTTATCAATTATCTTCATAGATGTTCAAGCAGTCCTCCTTTCAGCATCTCTGCCTTGCACACATTCTTCCAGAGAGATGCATTGGTCCCAAGTCACTGAGCATTTGGAAGGAATTCTCTGGAAGAAACCTATGGGATTCTTGGACTATTCTCCACCTTATCTTGGACACTCATTTAGGCACTTCAGATAGATACAGCAAACCCTATGTCATTTATTATTTGTACATTTACTTTCTTTGGCAAACTTGGTTAGCATTTCTCATCTGTGGTCATTTTTGTTTCCTGTATCTATCTATGAAGATTTAGTCTTTTATATATATATATATATATATATATATATATGTATATATATATATATATGAATTGTGAAAGTTGGATGGGTAGAGATAAATATGTGCATCCTATCACAGCTTATTAAAATTCTGTTATAATATTTATGTTACTGTTAGGTAGTTAGAATAGGAAAATGGAGTCCAGAGTGGTGGTGGCTAAAAGACTAGGAAGGGAAAAGCCTGTGAAAATAAAACAAAGGAAGGTCTGAAGACTGGAATGAGGACCTCAGGTAGAACAAACAGCACTCCTGGCTAGCCCAATTTACACAGGGTAGGCCCAGAGGGAGGGGGAAAAAAACATATAAAAAGAGGAGCCAAAATTGGGCTAGGGACTTCTCTTCACGTCTTTTGGGTCAGCCCACCCTCACACCTCAAGGATGTATTCACCTTTGCTTTATAAATAAAATTGAGCTGTAACACAGAGCTGTAACATTGGTCTGTCTGAGGAAATTACATGGGTCTTTAACACTGGTCCGTCCATCACTTTAAATTTTTGTTGTAACAAGACAAAATCGAGCAAATTACATGCGCCCCCAACATTACTAAAAATATTCTAGACATTTTTCTTTTTAATAACTTAATATGTTAGATTATCAGCTAAACATTTACATTTTCACACATATTCGTGCATAAAAATTCATTCCTTTAAAATGTGTATGTTCAGTTTCCTCCTGAAATTTTGAAATATTTCTTCAGTGTGATATTTTGAATTTGAATTCTCATAATTCTAATATCTTTATTGAGATTTTATCTTATATCAACACAAATTGTTCAGTGACTTCAAACTGATATTCACTTGAATTCTGTTACTTCATCCTGTCCAGCAATTATGTTATTGTCTCTCTCCTTCCTTAAAAACATGTTGCCACCACATCAAAACAGAATCTCAAAAAACAGAAATAAGCTTTCAGACAATCTTATAGTGTTGAAGTCAAATAAACCAGATCATAAGGTAGGAAACACATGCTATAAATCATTTTTTTCGAAATCTCAGTGTGTGATCAATAGAACACAAAATATGTCACTAACTTATAGAATAAGAATTTAGTCATAAAAGCATTGAATTATCATTTACACTCAAGAGTTATTTCAGCTAGAATTGATTTAAACTATTAGCTGCAGCCATGAATTTAAAAGATGCCTACTCCTTGGAAGGAAAGTTATGACCGACCTAGATAGAATATTAAAAAGCAGAGATATTATTTTGCCAACAAAGGTCCATCTAGGAAAGGCTATGGTTTTTCCAGTGGTCGTGTACGGATGTGAGAGTTGGACTGTGAAGAAGGCTGAGCGCCAAAGAATTGATGCTTTTGAACTGTGGTGTTGGAGAAGACTCTTGCAAGTCCCTTGGACTGCAAGAAGATCCATTCAGCCCATCCTAAAGGAGACCAGTCCTGGGTGTTCATTGGAAGGACTGATGCTGAGGCTGAAACTCCAGTACTTTGGCCACCTCATGCGAAGAGTTGACTCATTGGAAAGCACCCTGATGTTGGGAGGGATTGAGGGCAGGAGGAAAAGGGGACGACAGAGGATGAGATGGTTGGATAGCATCACCGACTCAATGGGCGTGAGTTTGAGTGAACTCCAGGAGTTGGTGATGGGCAGGGAGGCCTGGCATGCTGCGATTTTGGGGTCACAAAGAGTCGGACACGACTGAGCGACTGAACTGAACTGAATTCAAGATTACCCTATACATATATACTTATTTTTAAATTTTTATTTATATGCATGTTGATGTATGGCAAAACCAATACAATATTGTAAAGTAAAAAAAATAATAATAATAAAAAAATTAAAAAAAAAGACATCTATAAGGCATTGATATGTATCTCTGGCTTTCACCGATTCATTCCATAATGAAAGTGAAATTTGGCTTTGTGAAGCTTACAATAATCAGTTTGTTTGTTATGAGTATCAAGGAGATTTTTAATAGTATAACTATCTTTTCCTGGAAATGGTGCTGCTAACAGAATCAGTTTTATTCAGGATTTTTATCCAAGGTTTTTATCCTGATAATCATTGTTTTCTTCAAATACCTTAAAAGCCCCAACATATCCCTGACTACAGTTTATTCAAGTGACCTTTCCTACAAACAAGGAACAGTGCCTCTCCAGTTGCAATACGGTATATATTTTCCTTAATGATACCAAATGACTCCATTGTATCCTAATCACATGCTAATATTTATTGTCTATTTCCTCAAAGGCAACTTGAGCCTCAGGAAACTTGACCCTTAGGAAATACAAATCTACATTAAGTCATGATTTTGCTTTCTTTGTGCACAAAATTTGTCTGTCAGTATGGGTATAAAGCTTCACCAGGACATAAAGAGAAGCCACAAAAGAATAAATAGTACATGTTGCAGAATGTAGTCAAATCCTAACAGCACCATAGGATATGATTGCTGATTGGCTTGTTTTCGGTATGTTTCCTAGTGCTTTTGGATCCAGAGAGTACAATCTGCAGCTATAGCTTTCCCAAATGCAGACCTTTCCATGGCCTTCTGGCCTTCTGAGAACAGACCAGCAACATACAACATCCTTAGCAGTTTACTGTTTTTCAGTATACTGGCACTGCTTTATTTTTGAAGAAAAGCATTTTAAAAACAAACTATATTGCAATGAAATAAAATAGAGGGAAAATACAGTACTTACTAGGACATATTAGAAATGTATTGAGGGACCAAGTAAATAGAATATTCAAAAAAATAAAAACAATAAATTTCAGTAAACTTTATTTTGTTCCACTTATGGGTAGAAAAGCATGAGTTTCTTGATGCAGATAAAACAATCTGATATTAAAGATTCATGTGTAGTGGGAGGTATCTAATTGCAACAACAGTTTATGGAATTTGCTTCTTTCTAAATTATCATTGAAGTATAAAGAATTAACATCTCAGATGCTGAACTTATTGAGAAGTACATCTATGTCATGAAATATTTCATGTGGGATCATTGTGAGCCATCCATTTTAGGAAAACTAAGAATTTTCGTTAAGATGAACAGTATTGTTGGCCTTTCTACAGTAGTCCCCCTTCTCCACGGGCTTGCTTTTTGTGCTTTCAGTTACCTGTGATCGACCAAGATTTGAAAATAGTAAATGTAAAATTCCAGAAATAAGCAATTTATAAGTTTTAAATCACAGGCCATTTTGAGTAGCATGATGAATCTCACACCATCCCACCCTGTTGCTCCCAGGATGTGAATCATCCCTCTGTCCAGTGTATCCATGCTGAATATGCTACCCACCCATTAGTCACTTAGTGGCTGTCTCAGTCATCAGATCACCTTCCAAGTTTCACAGTCAGTGCTTGTGTTCAAGTAACCCTTATTTTACTTAATTATGGCCCTGGAGCACATGAGTAGTGATGTCGGGAACTCAGATGTTCTCTCACTGTGCTTCATTCATAAATTAAACTGCATCATAGGTTTGTATGCATAAGAGAAAAACACAGGACATGTAGCATCTGGTACAGTCATCCATTTCAAGCATCCACTGGGGGTACTGGAATATATTCCCTGCAGACAAAGGGGGTTTCTATATTTTATTTGAGTGTAGATTCCTATTTCCAGCTAAATCTTTGACCCTGTAGAGAGAAAATTAGATGATAAATAGGTAGGTAAATAGAAGGTATTTGGAAGGGAGCAAATCATTAAAAGAAAAACAAATGATAACAATACAATAAGTATAATACTAAAATTACTTTTGTATACTTCCTGTGTTCAGGTATGCATGTATTTATTGATTTATATCCACTGTAGCTAAGATGCTATATAAAAAGCATGAAATTTGGACAGACTTCTATTTACTTCCTTCCTTTATCTACCTAACTTTTTTTTTTTTTTTTTACCATGCCATGGAGCATGTAAGATCTTAGCAGTGGGATCTTAGTTCCCTGACCAGACTGACCAGAGGTAGAACCCATGCCCCATGCATTGGGAGCTCAGAGTCTTAACCTTTGGACCACTAGTGAAGTCTCCCTAATATCTTTAACATAGTTAATGTATATTGTAATCAACCTATTCCATGCCAAAAGTAGTCTTTCTTTGAGTATCTAATAGTCTTATGACTTTGCTTCTGAAGATTCTGTTTTTACTCACGCAATCATTGGGGAATACTATAATAGATAAAGCATGAACAAAGTTTAAGAATATCCATTAATATAAATCTCTAAAATGAACCAGTCCCTAAGTAGTGCTAGTCATATTCTCAACTACCTCTTACTAAATTGATGTGTAATGAAATATTGAAAGTCTCTACATATATTCCACATCAATTATAAATTTACTTATGTTAGGAAAAATCTAGATACTTTAAAAGCAGGAAAATAAGAAGGATCATCTTTTACATTTTTACACTGTACATCATACAATGAATTGTATAAACATGTTTAACTGTAATTAAATGAAGAACCAATAAGAAACAAAACCATGTTTTTAGTTATTAGTAGTGCATAAGGAATTCTTCTAATAGAATTTTAAACTTTCCTCTCAAGTTGTTTCAAATTAATAGGTCATTAAAACAGGGCCCTGTAAAAGAAAATTCATCTGACTTTACCTCACTGCTTATTATAAGATAGCCAACTTAAAAAAAATAAATAAATAACATGGAGTAAATTCTGGATAAAGTTAAATGTATAGACTGAAAAAATACTCTATACTAAAGAAATGCACTGTGTTACCATAATGTGTTAAACATTGTTACTTATCATTTGTTGCAGCCACACAAAAGGCATAAAGAAGACAAGTCCTTGCCCTGGAGGCCTACACTCTTAGAAAGTAAGTTTAGCAGGTAAAGTAGCTGAGAAAAAGAATCACTCCATATGAAACATTTATCCCTAGTCTCCTTTTATCTTACCATCTGTTAAAACAGCAATCTGAAATGTAGCCCTGCTTTAGAAGAATAATCAGTTAGCTTGAGACCTTGATACTGTGAGTATTGGAAGTTTGTATTTTGTGAAAAGGGTATCCTTGGGTACAAAGAAGCACTGGTGAGCCATTCTTTCAGAAGGCAAGATTTTATGTTATTAAATTATTTTCTATAACTTTGAATGACTTGGAAATACACAATTGATCACTGTGGCTGTTATACTTGAGTTTCAGTGGAGATATGAAAACTAAATATAACTGCATATATTGCACCTAGAGAAAATAATACTGGAAATTGCTAGTGAGACCAGAAGTCAGTAAGAAATGAAAAACAAAGCAAAACAAAAAACTTTCAAGGAGAAAGTGACACTTGAAGAAAAGAAACTGACATATAACAGACTGACCTCCGTGTTCAAAGGATAATTTTGAGGTGAAATGGGAAATAAATTTGGAATACAAAACAGAATAATAGTTTGGGGGATCTAGAACCAAGACAGTGAGATTATGGGCAACTCCTGTCACTCTTCTCATTCTCAGGAAAAAGGATAAGTAATATTTTTAAAGTGGTAATTTTTAGAGCTCAGTTCAGTTCAGTTCAGTTCAGTCGCTCAGTTGTGTCCGACTCTTCGCGACCCCATGAATTGCAGCATGCCAAGCCTTCCTGTCCATCACTAACTTCTGGAATTCACCCAAACTCATGTACATGGAGTTGGTGATGCCATCCAGCAATCTCATCCTCTCTCGTCCCCTTCTCCTCCTGCCCCCAATCCCTCCCAGCATCAGGGTCTTTTCCAATGAGTCAACTCTTCACATGAGGTGGCCAAAGTATTGGAGTTTCAGCCTCAGCATCAGTCCTTCCAATGAACACCCAGGACTGGTCTCCTTTATTTTTTTTTATTTTTTTATTTTTTTTTTGTTTGTTTGTTTTACTTCTTTTTTTTTTCCAACTACAATTTTATTTTATTTTTAAACTTTACAAAATTGTATTAGTTTTGTCAAATATCAAAATGAATCTGCCACAGGTATACATGTGTTCCCCATCCTGAACCCTCCTCCCTCCTCCCTCCCCATAGCATCCCTCAGGGTCATCCCAGTGCACTAGCCCCAAGCATCCAGTATCGTGCATTGAACCTGGACTGGTAACTCGTTTCATACATGATATTTTACATGTTTCAATGCCATTCTCCCAAATCTTCCCACCCTCTCCCTCTCCCACAGAGTCCATAAGACTGTTCTATACATCACTGTCTCTTTTGCTGTCTCGTACACAGGGTTATTGTTACCATCTTTCTAAATTCCATATATATGTGTTAGTATACTCTATTGGTGTTTTTCTTTCTGGCTTACTTCACTCTGTATAATAGGCTCCAGTTTCATCCACCTCATTAGAACTGATTCAAATGTATTCTTTTTAATGGCTGAGTAATACTCCATTGTGTATATGTACCACCGCTTTCTTATCCATTCATCTGCTGATGGACATCTAGGTTGCTTCCATGTCCTGGCTATTATAAACAGTGCTGCGATGAACATTGGGGTACACGTGTCTCTTTCCCTTCTGGTTTCCTCAGTGTGTATGCCCAGCAGTGGGATTGCTGGATCATAAGGCAGTTCTATTTCCAGTTTTTTAAGGAATCTCCACACTGTTCTCCATAGTGGCTGTACTAGTTTGCATTCCCACCGACAGTGTAAGAGGGTTCCCTTTTCTCCACACCCTCTCCAGCATGTATTACTTGTAGACTTTTGGATCACAGCCATTCTGACTGGTGTAAAATGGTACCTCATAGTGGTTTTGATTTGCATTTCTCTGATAATGAGTGATGTTGAGCATCTTTTCATGTGTTTGTTAGCCATCTGTATGTCTTCTTGGGAGAAATGTCTGTTTAGTTCTTTGGCCCATTTTTTGATTGGGTCATTTATTTTTCTGGAGTTGAGCTGTAGGAGTTGCTTGTATATTTTTGAGATTAGTTGTTTGTCAGTTGCTTCATTTGCTATTATTGTCTCCTTTAGGATGGACTTGTTGAATCTCTTTGCAGTCCAAGGGACTCTCGAGAGTCTCCTCCAGCACCACAGTTCAAAAGCATCAATTCTTCGGCACTAATAGATATTACTTGAGTGTAACAACTCTTTTTGTATTATTGTATATTCTTGTATTATTTGTATATTCTTGTATTATTGTATATTCTTTTAGGTAAATTTGAATGGAGTTAGATTAATTTTATTTTAGCACAATTTTAATGATAAGAAAGGAAAAGAGTCTATGGCTAAAACAGAGCAATATAAGTCATGCTCAAATAGAGATATATAATGTATTCACTCCACTCAAAACTCAAAAACACACAGAAGCATGCAAGTTACATAACTAGAGATAAACTGAATTAATATGTGAAAGTATAATATATATAAATAAAATACATTATTGAAATAGATTAGGATATACACAGCCTGTTCCTATAACAAGTCTGTGTACTATATTAGTAAGACTTTTCTGAGACAGGTAAGCCTATTTGCAAAGCTCAGTCATTTATTACTCTTATGTATTTATTTTTGTAATTACTTAACATGGGAATTGCACTAGATAATATTCAGTAAGGCCCATTCTAGTGCCAACATATTCATGTATATAAATATCTTGCATTATTTCCTTGTTTTGTATTGTATATTTTGCCTTTCAGCTTGATTTTTTAGGTTTTTAATATTCATGGACTATAAATTCTGGTTACTTTTCTTTGCCTATAATATAGAGGTACATGACTTTCACACGTCTTCTCCCATGGTTAATTATAGACAACAATATTATCATCAATTAATTAAAAAGTACCTACAAGCCTCTCCTAGTTATCTGACACTATATCAGGTTCTGGAGTTTTGAAAAAAGTTGCAAAGCCTATACTCTTGTGGAACATATTTTATACAAGGAGAAATAGACAAAAAACAAACACAAGTACACGTTTTTACACAAGTCTGATGTAAAGCTAATTTAGAAATCAAACTGTGATGTATGGTTTATAGGAAACAACACAAGATTTTGTTAAAAATAAGAGTGGTGGAGGGCAAGGGGAGTCTACATATACAAGACAGCTATGGAAGGTCTCTCTGAGGTGTAAAAACTAAAAGATGAGGAGGCTCAATCATACATGTAAATAGAGAAAGAACTCTGGTGTAATAAAGAAACCAAGGAGCTACAGATTTGAGAGTTGAGGAGAATTGTATATGATGACTTTGGAAAGAGCATGATGAAAATGTCTCAATGTCCTCCAAAGCTTTCATTTCTGCATTTTTTCCCCAAATATCTCTTTATGTTTTGCTTTCAAATTCACCCCTCCTCAAACTTGCCATGGAAGTTAAAAGGATTACCCCACCTTGACCTCTGAGGTAGGCCAAGAACATCTTCAACCAAACATTAAATTGAGTTCGCTTGTTCACATTGACTTTGTCAGGAAGTTTACAACTTGATTCATGCCAATGACAGAGAAAGCATCACAGAGTATCACAGAAAATGTAAGAGACTCTCTTTTCCCTACATGATGCTTGTTGTTTGTGACAAATAATATAATTGTATCAGATGAGGAAAGTGGGAGCAAACTTATTTTGAAGAACTATATTACCTTGGACAAAATAAATAAATATAATATAGCTCAGTGTATTTAAAAGCCCAGTTAATACTGATTAACTTTAAAACGTTTTATATTGACCATTTGAGAATAAACAGCATAACAGTATAATTGTTCTGGTAAACATTCATGTGTGCATGCTAAGTCACTTCAGTCATATCCAACTCTTTGTGACCCCATGGACTGCAGCCTGCCAGGCTCCTTTGTCCATGGGATTCTCCAGGCAAGAATACTGGAGTAGGTTGCCATGCCCTCCTCCAGGGGCTCTACCCAGCCCAGTGATGGTCCTGTGTCTCTTACATCACCTGCATTGGCAAGTAGGTTCTCTAACACTAGCACCATCTGGGAAGTCTGGTAAACATTCATATATTTAGTCAATTGCTTTAGCCTGCCTTTACTACCTAGTCTGATATTTTTCATACAATGGTGCAGTTTTCAACCTGAAATCATGTTTGTCATATATACAATGGAATATTACTTAGTCATAAAAAGGAACAAATTAGGTCACCTGTAGAAATGTGGGTGGAAATAGAATGTGTCATACAGCATGGAATAAATAAGAAAGAGAAAAACAAATATCACACATTAATAAATATGTGTTGAATCTATAAAAATCTAGTTCCAGGGCAGGAATAGAGACACAGACATTGAGAATGGATGTCAGGAGACAGTGAAGGAAAGGAAATTGTGATGAATTGTGGGATGAATTGTGAGTTTAGGTTTGACATAAATACGCTACCATATGTAAAATAGAGTAACCTGCTATAACACACAGAGAGCTCAGCTCAGTGCTCCCTGACCTAGATGGGTGGGATGAAGACAGTACAAGGGAGTTCAAAGAGAAGGTGGGTATATGTATACATATAGCTGATTTACTTCATTGGACAGCAGAAACTAAAAAAAAAAAGTCTTTTGTTATCTCATTTTAGTTTTTTTTTTTTTTTCCTTTTCCTTCTTTTTTTCTGTGAAAAATACCATCAGAATTTAGAAAGAGATTCCATCAATTCTGTAGATTACTTTGACAGTACGGGCATTTAACAATATTAATTCTTCTGGAATCAAGGTTGCCAGGAGAAATAACCTCAGATATGCAGATGATACTACTCTAATGGCAGAAAGAGAAGAGGAACTAAACAACCTCTTGATGAGGATAAAAGAAGACAGCAAATAAGATGGATTAAAACTCAGCATTCAAAAAAGTAAGATCCTGGCATCTAGTCCCATCACTTCATGGCAAATGCCTGGGAAAAAAGTGAAAGCAGTGACAGATTTTATTTTCTTGGGCTCCAAAATCACTGTGGACAGTGACTTCAGCCATGAAATTAAAAGACTCTTGCTCCTTGGAAGAAAAGCTATGACAAACTTAGACAATGTATTAAAAAGCAGAAACATCTGTTTGCCCACAAAGGTCCATCTAGCCAAAGCTATGGTTTTTCAGTAGTCATGTATGGATGTGAAAGCTGGACCATAAAGGAGGTTGAGCACCAAAGAATTGATGCTTTAGAACTGTGGTGCAGGAGAAGACTCTTGAGAGTCCTTTGAACTGCAAGCAGATCAAAACAGTCAATCCTAAAGGAAATCTACCCTGAATAGGCACTAGAAGGACTGAAGCTGAAGCTCCAATACTTTGGTCACCTGATGGGAAGAGCTGACTCACTGGAAAAGACCCTGATGTTAGAAAAGACTTAGGGGAGGAAGAGTAGGGGGCAACAGAGGATGAGATGATTGGATGGCATCACCAACTCAATGGACATGAGTTTGAGAAAATTCCAGAAGATAGTGAAGGACTGGAAAGCCTGGTGTGCTGCAGTCCATGGGGTCACAAATAGTTGACATGATTTAGTGACTGAACAAATTCTTCCTATGGACTCAAAATATCTTTTATTTCTTTTTACTTCAATTATTTTCATCTATGTCTTACAATTTTCATTGTACAGATCTTTCATTTTGTTAGTGAACTTATTCCTAAGTATCTACTTTATCTTATTTTATTTTTTGATGTTATTGTATTATAATGGGAATGTTTTCTTAATATCTTTTTCCAATAGTTGTTGTTAGTATGTAGAAACACAACTAATTTTGTATCCTATAATAAATAAATTTGTGTACTAGCTCTAATATCTTTTGGTGGAGAACTTAGGGTTTTCTACAAATAAGATCATGCCATCTGAAATCAGATACAATTTGTATTCTTCCTTTAAAATATATGTGTCTTTCATTTATTTTTCATGCCTAATTGCTCTGGCTAGGACTCTTAAGTATTGTGTTGAGTAGAAGTGATGAGACTGGGTAAACCTGAGTTGTTCCAGAACTTGAAAAGAAAATTTTCTGCTTTTCGCCATTGAGTAAGATATCACACGGTATACTTGACATATAGAGCTTTTATTATGAGAAGGTATATTCCTTCTACACTTAATTTGTTGAGAGTTTGTCATGAAAAGATGCTAAATTTTTTCAAATATAGTTTTTTTCTTTTTCTACCCAGATGATCATGTAATTTTTGTCCTTCATTCTATTAATGTGGTGTTCACAAATACTGATTTGCATATGTTGAACTATCCTTGCACCCTAGGGATTAATCTCATTAGATATTTCTGCATTATCCTTTAAATGTGCTGTTGAATTCAGCTTGCTATATTTTGCTGAGAATTTTCACATATATGGTTACCAGGGATATTATTTTCTTGCAGTGCCTCATAGGGCTTTGGTATCAGGGTATTCTGGCCTTGTAAAATAAGTTTCAGTCTGTTGCCTGTGACACAGGCACACATTACTCCTCCAAGGTCACTCTATGAGTGGAACTAGAGCCACAGTCAAGGCCAAACATGGATGTAGATGAGTCTACAGGGGAATGGGGCTCTTTCTGGGCCTGTAGCCAGGACCATAGTAAGTCTGCCACCAGGGCATGGTGTGTCTTCTCAAAGTATTTCTCTTCAGTCTTGGGCTTCATGAGGGTTTCAGAACCTCCTATTTGGATCCCAATGCTCATACAAAGGCATTTTTATCCACAGGTAGCTGGAGAGACACAAGTGAGATACTGCCTGTTATATTATCTTACTGACCAAACCCCTCCTTTACTAAAATTTTTCAATAAATCCATTTCTAGCAAGGACTATGTTACTATAGTAACATATTGTAATAATGTGTCTATGTGCCTATCTTGGTGGATATCATTTTATATATGATTTGAAAACTTAGTATGCAGCATATACTATAAACACAAAATACAATTTCAGTTAAAAAAATGCTTAATGCTATCAAAAGCTATTTGTGTGTGCATGCTCAGTTGCTTCAGTTGTGTCCAACTCTGCAACCCAATAGACTGTATCCCACTGGGTTCTTCTGTCCGTGGGATTCTCTAGGCAAGAATATGGAGTGGGTTGCCATGCCCTCCTCTAGGGGATCTTCCTGACCCTAGGGATCAAATCCACATCTCCCTGCATCTCCTGCATTGCAGGTGGATTCTTTACCCATGGTGCCACCTGGAAAGACCAAAACCTACCTACTTGGTTTATAGCATAAACAATACTCAAAGTTGAAGAAGTATATGCATGCAAATTACCAACAAGGTTAGAGTTTATCATTACTATGATTTAAGACTGAAACAAAGGTTCTGGGGCAATAAGACAAAAGAGGTATAATAGTAAATATGCTTTTAAAAATGAATATCAAAAGCCATAAAAGGGAGAAACAAATGAAAAGCAACTCAACTATTACTAATACTAAATAATCTACTTAATACAACTGTGAAAATAATGTATAATAGACAGCATCAGTTCAGTTCAGTTGTTCAGTCATGTCCGACTCTTTGCAACAATGGACTGCAGCATGCCAGGCCTCCCTGTCCATCACCAACTCCCAGAGTTTATTCAAATTCATCTCCATTGAGTCGGTGATACCATCCAACCATGTCAGCCTGTTGTCCTCTTCTCCTCCCGCTTGCAATCTTTCCCAGTACCAGGCTCTTTTCAAATGAGTCAGTTCTTTGTATAAGGTAGCCAAAGTATTGGAGTTTCAGCTTCAACATCAGTCCTTCCATTGAACACTCAGGACTGATTTTCTTTAGGATAAACTGGTGGGATCGCCTTACAGTCCAAGGGACTCTCAAGAGTCTTCTCCAACACCACAGTTCAAAAGCATCAATTCTTCAGCACTCAGCTTTCTTTATAGTCCAACTCTCACATCCATAAAAGACTACTGGAAAAGCCATAGTTTTGACATTTCTTGGCAAAGTAATGTCTCTGCTTTTTAATATGCTATCTAGGTTGCTCATAACTTTTCTTCCAAGGAGCAAGCGTCTTTAATTTCATGGCCACAGTCAGCATCTGCAGTGATTTCGGAGCCCCCAAAAAATAAAGTCTGCCACTGTTTCAACTGTTTCTCCATCTATTCGCCATGAAGTGATGGGACCAGATAACATGATCTTAGTTTTCTGAATGTTGAGCCTTAAGCCAACTTTTTCACTCTCCTCTTTCACTTTCATCAAGAGGTTCTTTAGCCCTTCTTCTCTCTCAGCCATAAGGGTGGTGTCATCTGCATATATGAGGTTAATGATATTTCTCCCGGCAATCTTGATCCCAGCTTGTGTTTCTTCCAGCTCAGCGTTTCTCATGATGTACTCTGCGTATAAGCTATACATAATAGATAGCATTCAGTTCAGTTCAGTTCAGTCTCTCAGTCGTGTCTGACTCTTTGTGACCCCAAGAATCACAGCACGCCAGGTCTCCCTGTCCATCACCAACTCCTGGAGTTCACTCAGACTCACGTCCATCAAGTCAGTGATGCCATCTAGCCATCTCATCCTCTGTCGTCCCCTTCTCCTCATGCTCCCAATCCCTCCCAGTATCAGGGTCTTTTCCAATGAGTCAGCTCTTCACATGAGGTGACCAAAGTATTGGAGTTTCAGCTTTAGCATCAGTCCTTCCAATGAACACCCAGGACTGATCTCCTTTAGAATGGACTGATGGGATCTCCTTGCAGTCCAAGGGACTCTCAAGAGTCTTCTCCAACACCACAGTTCAAAAGTGTTAATTTTTTGGTGCTCAGCCTTCTTCACAGTCCAACTCTCACATCCATACATGACCACTGGAAAAACCATAGCCTTGACTAGATGGACCTTTGTTGGCAAAGTAATGTCTCTGCTTTTGAATATGCTATCTAGGTTGGTCATAACTTTCCTTCCAAAGCACAAACGTCTTTTAATTTCATGGCTGCAGTCACCATCTGCAGTGATTTTGGAGCCCCCAAAAATAAAGTCTGACACTGTTTCCACTGTTTCCCCATCTATTTCCCATGAACTGATGGGACCAGATGCCATGATCTTCATTTTCTGAATGTTGAGTTTTAAGCCAACTTTTTCACTCTTGTCTTTCACTTTCATCAAGAGGTTCTTTAGCTCTTCTTCTCTCTCAGCCATAAGGGTGGTGTCATCTGCATCTCTGAGGTTACTGAGATTTCTCCCAGCAATCTTGATTCCAGCTTGTGCTTCTTCCAGCCCAGCATTTCTTATGTTGTACTCTGCATATAAGTTAAATAAGCAGGGTGACAATATACAGCCTTGTGTATTCCTTTTCCTATTTGTAACCAGTCTGTTGTTCCATGTCCAGTTCTAACTGTTGCTTCCTGACCTGCATATAGGTTTCTCCAGAGGCATGTCAGGTGGTCTGGTATGCCCATCTCTTTCAGAATTTTCCACAGTTTATTGTGATTCACGCAGTCAAAAGCTTTGGCATAGTCCATAAGATACAACAAATCTAAACAGTGCTTTGAAAGGGTATGTCATATCCAAAGATTACTCTACCAATATTCAAGTTTGATTGGACTACTTTTTCTGCAATGGGACAACTTGTATTTGCCACTTCAGAGACTTCTCTATCTTCCAATTACCTATTCTAGGCCTAGGAGGCTGACCTCTATTACTGTCATGAACCTTGTTTTGTACACTCTGGGTCCCCTTTGTATCCACCTAATGGAAGAGGTTGACAGCAGAATCAAGTGTACTTATTTCTTGATTCTTTTCTCTAGGACTGAAATTTTAGCAGGAGCCATCCTTTTTCCAAGGGCTACAACTCTTGGTAAAGGATCTATTTTGTAGACTTGAATTTTTCCCAGGTTCCCATAATACAGTTCTTTTTACCTTCCACCTATGTGTGGTAATGAAGTTCCTTGGTTTTTAGTCCCCTGGGCCCCAGTAATCTTGGTTTGTTCCTTTAAGTCTAACCACAAATCTATGTATCAAATTTTTGTTTATTTTCAATGATCTTACAAAATTATTAATATATGCATGTACTCTACTTATTCTTCAGGGGTTTCTATTTACGTTTTTCACTGGATTAAGTCCTTTTATCTCTAATTAAAATTATTAATATAAAAATGTTTTAATTTCTTAATTATTTAAAATCTCACTGTCTTACATTTATGTTTTCCTTTTTTAAATAATTATTTTTTTCATACTTAGTTCCTTTAAATGTCTGTTTAGTTTCATGTATATAGGTTTTATGATAAAATATTCTCATTTTACTGATAAGTTATACTCTGTGATTTTGCTTCATACCACTATATGTTCATATTTCTTCCATTTTAAAGATTATTTTGTCATGTTTTCTAACTTATTGAGTTAATGTCTTTGCTAAGTTATTTTCAGCTTTTCATATTTTTCAATAAAGATATTTAAGTGTTTAAATTTCCACACAAGCTCTGCAATAAAGTTTGATTAATCTCAAAAAATTTAACATTTGCTTTAATTTCATTTTTGTATTAAATATATGTTTTGCTTTTGCCTGTTTCTTGCACTAAATATCTGAGCAGGAAAATTTGGTTGTTTGGCTATCCCTCTTTTGTTAATTCCAATACTAGTGAATTGTAATCAGAAATGTGTAGTCACAAGATTTTTCATGTTTGCAGCTTAAAGGTTTATCTTCATGATCAAATGTATGGTTTTTGTTGGGGTTTCTTGTACGTTTGCAAGTTCAAGCTTTGCATTTGTCTTCTATTAATAAGTCTTATTTATTTTAGGTTTGCTTGAAGTGTTTCTAAAGATTTAAAATTATCACCTTCTAAATCTATTTTTGACCTTCCTACATTTTGTTCAAGAAATCAAATATTCATTAACATTTTCTTACTCAGTTTATACATTTCATATGAGTTTTTTATTCATTGAGTGGAAATTTTCACACTGCACTTCACAATCTTTTCATGGTTTGATCATGAGTAGCAAAATGGCCTAAATTAAACATTGCAGTTCTTTCAAAATGGTACTACTAAATAAGAACTTATGAGAAGATAAAAATTGAAACTAAGAAAACTTAAGAAAATTGAGAAATTAGTTTGCGATACAAGAAACTGTTAAATAAAAATCAGTTCTAGTGCAGTCACAGTATGTGCAGTCCTCTATAAATGACCAATGATGTTATTCTGTCATTATTCAGTAACTATGAACTTTGAGTCTGTTTCCTAGGAATTAAGATGAATTTGTTTTGACATGAACACAAGGGCCTATTCAAGTTCTGCAATGCATAGCTCTCATTTTGGGCTTAGACAAGATTTTGTCATCTATGGCCATGCCTTGCTTTGTCATGGCACAACAGACCGGTACTTTTGTTCAAATATATTTCTGCATGATTCACACTAGTACATGAAAGGATTATAGAATCATAACAGAAATGAAGGGATTTTTAAAAGGCAATACTTTAGATGACATGAAATGACAATATAAAAGACAGTTATATAAGAAACACTTCAATATTAAAGAAACAATGTTCCTAACTCAAAGCCATATAGAAATAGAAATTTATCTCACATAGGCATGTATCTATGTGTGTGTATATATGTATATGATATGTATTTTTTTAATCTGAAAGAAATGTATCCAGAGCACTAGATGTTGCCTAATATTCTCAGAAGAAACAACTGTGGATAAACTAAAAGAACTTGCAATTTTACTCAGCTTTGCATCTATTTCAAACTTACAAATCTGAGAAACTTCTGGTCCAAATGAAGAGTATAGATGAGAAGGAGTGGCGTCTGTGAGAGAGTACAATGATTCACATAATTTTCTAGGAGTCTTGAGTAAAGGCATAGAATATGGAGCCTTTATATGAATGTCATTTATCAGTCATTTCACCCAAGCCATGACCTATTTCACCGTCAGGGGGATTTCAAAATGGCTTTTTCTGAGAAGAACTACACGGTGTCTACTTGGAATGATAATTTTGTCTCTCTTTTAAAGCCGCTTGGTGTGATTTTACTGGAAAAAATATACTTGGTAGATTTTAATGAAAGTGTCAACAAAGGGCTCATCTTCTTCTAGTAATAGATTGTCACACATTTTCTGATGTAGATTGGCCCTTAGAGGCACCGGTACCCTATGGCAGTCAATCGCTGGGTCTCCTGGGAGGAGAAACAGGCACTTGGCGTCAGCTCGGAGGCAGCCAGCAGCTTACGGGCTGGTGCTCCGAGCACTCTCACTGGTGATGCAGACGCTCTGCTATTTCCGAACAAAGGAGGCCGGACCAGGTGCCACCCAGTGTGCGTGCACTCAGGGATAAAGGTGCAAGGTTCGGCCTCATGGGATCCATTACTGTCCACTTTGGTGGGGCAGCCAGTCGATTTTGTGAAGGAACGTAAGTGTTGTTTGATGTTGACTCCCCGCTTCCACGGTGTACTCTGCCAAAAAATGTGGAAGACCTGGCAGAGTAGGAAACAGGATCACCAAGCAACTGGCTTCCGCAGGCCCAGAGCCGCTCTCAGACAAGGCGCTGCCTTGAGGCCTCTGGACCTTTCCGCAGACAGACTTGGACTGGAGAAATGATGCTGGGGTCCTGGGCTCTTCAGGCCCCCTAGGTGCAAGGCATTGTCCTGGAGGTGGGAGACACAGTGTCATGGACGGAAACTGATGGTGTTCTCCCAGTCCCTCTGGGCCAGCCTGACACTGTAGGCGAGATCGCTGGTCATGGTGTTGTGTTTCGCGACATGCTCATCTCTTTGCACCGTCAGTATAGTGCAGGATTTCCTTCCTCCTGAAGGCAGTCAGGTGCCCAGGTGCATAGTGTATATTAACTGACCTCAATGCTTCACTTCCTCCTCCAGCTACTGGCTCAGCAGCACGTGGGGCTCGGTGCATTCAGCAGGGACAGCGCCATGGTGTTCATGTCCCTCTTGTCACCGTTCCCTAGGCTCTCATAGCTCCACTCTCTGCACCTTTTAGGAATAGTCATTTAAATAGAGACACAGTTCCAGCCTTCTGGGTCTTCTCACCTCCTCATCTGCGTCTGCACACGTGGCCGCAAGTCAAAGCTGATTGAAATTAGCATAAATTGTATTCATCAAATTGATACATTAACCGTGTCTCAATTCAGCGTTTTATCCTAGTGGTAGAGAGGATTTAAAGCTTGTTTTTTTTTTATTATTTATTTTTTAATTGAAGGATAATTGCCTTACAGAATTCTGTTGTTTTCTGTCAAACCTCAACATGAATCATCCATAGGTATACATATATTCCCTCCCTTTTGAACTTCTTTCCCATCTCCCTCCCCATTCAACCCCTCTAGCTTGATACAGTGCCCCTGTTTGAGTTTCCTGAGCCATACAGCAATATCCCGTTGGCTAGGTACTTTATATATGAAAAGGTAAGTTTCCATGTTATTCTTTCCATACATTTCACCCTCTCCTCCCTTCTCCCCATGTCCATAAGTCTATTCTCTATGTCTGTTTCTCCACTGCTGTTCTATAAATAAATTCTTCAGTACAATTTTTCTAGATTCCCTCTATGCATGTCAGAATACAATAGTTATCTTTCTCTTTCTGACTTACTTTACTATGTATAATAGGTTCTAGGTCCATCCACCTCATTAAAACTGACTTAAATGTGTTCCTTTTTATAACAGAGGAAGCAGAGATCAAATTGCCAACATCTGCTGGATCATGGAAAAAGCAAGAGAGTTCCAGAAAAACATCTATTTCTGCTTTATTGACTATGCCAAAGCGTTTGACTGTGTGGATCACAATAAACTGTGGAGAATTCTGAAAGAGATGGGAATACCAGACCACCTGACCTGCCTCTTGAGAAACCTGCATTCAGGTCAGGAAGCAATAGTTAGAACTTGACCTGGAACAACAGACTGGTTCCAAATAGGAAAAGGAGTACATCAAGGCTGTATATTGTCACCCTGCTTATTTAACTTATATGCAGAGTACATCATGAGAAACACTGGGCTAGAAGAAGCACAAGCTGGAATCAAGATTGCTGGGAGAAATCTCAATAACCTCAGAGATGCAGATGACACCACCCTTATGGCAGAAAGTGGAAAGGAACTAAAAAGCCTCTTGATGAAGGTGAAAGAGGAGAGTGAAAACGTTGGCTTAAAGCTCAACATTCAGAAAATGAAGATCATGGCATCTTCTCCCATCACTTCATGGCAAATAGATGGGGAAACAGTGGAAACAATGTCAGACTTTATTTTTGGGGGCTACAAAATCACTGCAGATGGTGATTGCAGCCATGAAATTAAAAGATGTTCACGCCTTGGAAGGAAAGTTATGACCAACTTAGATAACATATTAAAAAGCAGAAACATTACATTGCCAACAAAGGTCCATCTAGTCAAGGCTATGGTTTTTCCAGTGGTCACATATGGATGTGAGAGTTGGACTGTGAGGAAAGCTGAGCATCAAAGAACTGATGCTTTTGAACTGTGGTGTTGGAGAAGACTCTTGAGAGTCCCTTGGACTGCAAGGGGATCCAACCAGTCCATCCTAAAGGAGATCAGTCCTGGGTGTTCTTTTGAAGGATTGATGCTAAAGCTGAAACTCCAGTGTTTTGGCCACCTCATGCGAAGAGTTGATTCATTGGAAAAGGCTCTGATGCTGGGAGGGATTGGGGGCAGGAGGAGAAGTGGGTGACAGAGGATGAGATGGCTGGATAGCATCACCAACTCGATGGACATGAGTGTGAGTGAAACCTGGGAGTTGGTGATGGACCGGGAGACCTGGCATGCTCAATTCATGGGGTCGCAAAGAGTCGGACACAACCGATTGATTGAACTGAACTGAATATTCCATTGTGTATATGTACCACATACACACATTCTTTATCCATTCATCTGTGTTGGACACCTTGGTTTCTTCCATATTCTAGCTATTGTAGGTTGTGCAATGAACATGAGATACAAGTGTCTTTTTCAATTTTGGTTTCCTCAGGGTATAGGCCAAGGAGTGGTGTCGCTGGGTTGCTGGGTCATATGGTGGTTTTATTCCTAGTTTTTTAAGGAATCTCCATATCATCTTCCATAGTGGCTGTATCAAATTACATTCTCACCAATGGTGCAAGAGCATTCCCTTTTCTCCACACCCTCTCCAGCGATTATTGTTTGTAAACTTTTTGATGATGACCATTCTGATGAGTGCAGTTTTTATGTACAAAAGGCACTTGCATATTGGACGGCAAAGTTAAGAACTTCACATTTTAGGAGTTCTGTACCATTTTGTATTCAATTTTATTTTAGGTATGCATATTTAATCTATATATGGCCATAATAATATTCTTTGCAGCCAAAGAGGGAGAAGCTCTATACAGTCAGCAAAAACAAGACCGGGAGCTGACTGTGGCTCAAATCATGAACTCCTTATTGCCAAATTCAGACTTAAACTGAAGAAAGTAGGGAAAACCACTAGACCATTCAGGTACGACCTAAATTAAATCCCTTATGATTATACAGTGGAAGTGAGAAATAGATTTAAGGGCCTAGATCTGATAGAGAGAGTGTCTGATGAACTATGGACTGAGGTTCGTGGCATTGTACAGGAGAGAGGGATCAAGACCATCCACATGGAAAAGAAATGCAAAAAAGCAAAATGGCTGTCTGAGGAAGCCTTACAAATAGCTGTGAAAAGAAGAGAAGCAAAAATCAAAGGAAAAAAGGAAAGATATAAGCATCTGAATTCAGAGTTCCAAAGAATAGCAAGGAGAGATAAGAAAGCCTTCCTCAGTGATCAATGCGAAGAAATAGAGGGGAAAAAACAGAACAGGAAAGAGTAGAGATCTCTTCAAGAAAATTAGAGACATAGAGGGAACTTTTCATGCAAAGATGGGCTCGATAAAGGACAGAAATGGTATGGACCTAACAGAAGCAGAAGATATTAAGAAGAGGTGGCAAAAATACACAGGAGAACTGTACAAGAAAGAGCTTCATGACCCAGATAATCACGATGATGTGATCACTCACCTAGAGTCAAACATCCTGGAATGTTAAGTCAAGTGGGCCTTAGAAAGCGTCACTGTGAACAAAGCTAGTGGAGGTGATGGAAGTCCAGTTGAGTTATTTCAAATCCTGAAAGATGATGCTGTGAAAGTGCCGCACTCAATATGCCAGCAAATTTGGAAAACTCAGCAGTGGCCACAGTACTGGAAAAGGTCAGCTTTTATTCCAATCCCAAATAAAAGCAATGCCAAAGAACACTCAAACTACCCGCACAGTTGCACTCATCTCACACACTAGTAAAGTAATGCTCAAAATTCTCCAAGCCAGGATTCAGAAATATGTGAATTGTGAACTTCCAGATGTTCAAGCTGGTTTTAGAAAAGGCAGAGGAACCAGAGATCAAATTGCCAACATCCACTGGATCATCAAAAAAGCAAGAGAGTTCCAGAAAAACATCTATTTCTGCTTTATTGACTATGCCAAAGCCTTTGACTGTGTGGATCACAATAAACTGTGGAACATTCTGAAAAAGATGGGAATACCAGACCACCTGACCTGCCTCTTGAGAAACCTATATGCAGGTCAGGAAGCAACAGTTAGAACTGGACATGGAACAACAGACTGGTTCCAAACAGGAAAAGGAGTACATCAAGGCTGTATGTTGTCACCCTGCTTATTTAACTTCTATGCAGAGTACATCATGAGAAACGCTGGGCTGGAAGAAGCACAAGTTGGAATCAAGATTGCCTGGATAAATATCAATAACCTCCGATATGCAGATGACACCACCCTTATGGCAGAAAGTGAAGAGGAACTAAAAAGCCCCTTGATGAAAGTGAAAGTGGAGAGTGAAAACATTGGCTTAAAGTGCAACATTCAGAAAATTAAGATCATGGCATCTGGTCCCATCACTTCATGGCAAATAGATGGGCAAACTGGTAACAGTATCAGACTTTATTTTTCTGGGCTCCAAAATCTCTGCAGATGGTGACTGCACCCATGAAATTAAAAGACACTTACTCTTTGGAAAGAAAGTTATGACCAAATTAGATAGCATATTAAAAAGCAGAGACGTTACTTTGTCAACAAAGGTCCGTCTAGTCAAGAGTATGGTTTTTCCAGTGGTCATGTATGGATGTGAGAGTTGGACTTTAAAGAAAGCTGAGCACTAAAGAATGGATGCTTTTGAACTGTGGTGTTGGAGAAGACTCTTGAGAGTCCCTTGGACTGCAAGGAGATCCAACCAGTTCATCCTAAAGGAGATCAGTCCTGGGTGTTCTTTGGAAGGATTGATGCTAAAGCAGAAACTCCAATACTTTGGCCACCTCATGTGAAGAATTAACTCATTGGAAAGGACTCTGTTGCTGGGAGGGATTAGGGGCAGGAGGAGAAGGGGACGACAGAGGATGAGATGGCTGGATGGCATCACCGACTTGATGGACATGAGTTTGAGTAAACTCTGTGAGTTGGTGATAGACAGGGAGGCCTGGCATACTGCGATTCATGGGGTCCCAAGGAGTCAGACACGACTGAGTGACTGAACTGAATTTAATTGTATGAGCGTAATAAAACTACACACTGAGGCATACAAAAAATTTTTGGTAACAAGTTTAAAGGATATTCTTACATATTTATTCTAATAGACTTAAGTGTTAGTAATATATAAAAGAGTTTTAAAAAACTGATGAATTAATATGTTGTTTCTAAAGCTGAACTACTATATGTCTCAAATTCATTGACGGAAATATGATTTTTAATTTTTTTTACTGAAAGTATAATATGTACAATATCCTCATCCACTGAAGTCCCCTAACAACCAATCTAGAAAACTGAGAAAGAATGAGGCACTATTTAAAGAAAGTAACTCAGATAATTCAAAATTATATCAAAATATTATAGTTCCTAAGTTGTTCTTTTTAACATTAATAGAAATACATTCATCTCATAAAAATTTTTAATTATAACATTTCCAATGATTTTTTCCCTACTATATAGTTCTCTCAAATTTTTAATGAAAATTATAAAACTTAAATTTTCTTCATCTTTAAATAATGCCATCACACAGTATTGATAATGATGCTTAAAATAAAATTGTAAAACTAAAATTAAAATTATAATAAAAGATGTTAAGCAGTACATATTTATACAACATAGGTTAGTGTTTTAATAGCTAAGTAGTACATTATCACATATATTCATGAGTCATTTCATCCTGCTAATTCCAAAACATTTCTGTGGCTTTATTGACCTCATTCACCTGGAATTTGTAATATAATTTACTGTTTTTGAATATTTCTTTTTTTATGCTCTGATTTTATAAATCAATGAAAAATTTCCATCATCTTATATGTATCTAAATCGGTATAATATCTTATTTAAATGAAGAAAATAACTATCATTTTAATGTTGAAGAATTACTTTAACTACTTTAATTTCACAGAAACATGTAATTTCAAAACATTTTTCCGAGTCTTAATTTTTGCTTTGGTAATCTCAGTGTAATTTAAATAGTAAATGTATGCCTTAATATTATACATTTATTTGGTAAAATATTTTTGGACAGAAAAAATTTTCTACTTTTTGAATATGTTAATAGAAAATAAAAATATATCTGAACAGATGCTTATAAATAAAATTCTTAAGACACTCTATCTATAAAATATAAATTCAGAGTATTTTCAATCTTAATGCTATCTTGGTACCTTCATTAATTTTTCTTAGTGAGAAAGAAAAACATAATTTCAAAGTATTTTTACATACACTGTATTGGAAACTAGAAATCAAACTATATGGAAATTCTCACAGGCATTTGGTTTTGTATCTAAACTCTCCAAATGTGCTATTATGGGCTTTCCTTGTGGCTCTGATGGTAAGGAGCCTGCCTGCAATGAGGGAGACCCAGGTTCAATTCCTGGGTTGGGAAGATCCCTGGAGAAGGAAATGACAACTCACTTTAGTTTCTTGCCTGGAAAATTCTGCAGATGGAGGAGGCTGGTGGGCTACAATCCTTGGGGTTGCAAAGTTAGATTCAACTGGGCAACTACTACTGGGCACTGAAATGTGTTAATTATAATACAAACATTCCTATTTCATCTAAATGTTTCACCTATGTGATTACTAACCATTTTAAATTGGTTATACTTAATTTCTTTATTTTCTTTTATTCTTACCTACTAAAAGAGCAAATAAGTACATGCAAGAGTTCAAAGATAATATATAGTTTTGGAAAATTTCCCAAAGAAACCTGTTTTAAGGATCAGGTCACTGAACACTCAACATTGTCTAAGCATATTGCAAATGGCTAAATATAATGCAGGTTTTCAGATTTGGAATTCTTCAGTACATGTAAAGGGTGTGCATGTGAAGAAGGGACCAAAAAAATGAAAAGGCAAAATTTGATAACTATCCAGAGTATTCAGATTTCTATAGTCAGTTATTATTGTTGTTGTTATTCAGTCACCAAGTTGTGTCTGACTCTTTGCAACTCTATGGACGGCAGCATGCCAGGCTTCCCAGTCCACTATCTCCTGGAGTTTGTGCAAATTCATATCCATTGAGTCGGTGATGCTATCTACCCACCTCATCCTCTGTTGCCCTCTTCTCCTTTTACCTTCAGTCTTTCCCAGCATCAGGAACTTTTCCAATGAATTGACTGCTTGCATCAGGTGGCCAAAATTGGAGCTTCAGTTTCAACATCAGTGTTCCCAATGAATATGCATTGTTGGTTCCCTTTAGGATTGATTGATCTCCTTTCAGTACAAGAGACTCTCAAGAGGCTTCTCTAGCACCACAATGGTGTGATCATTCACCTAGAGCCAGACATCCTGGAATGCGAAGTCAAGTGAACCTTAGGAACATCACTATGAACAAAGCTAGTGGAAGAAATGGAATTCCAGTTGACCTATTTCAAATCCTGAAAGATGATGCTGTGAAAGTGCTACACTCAATATGCCAGCAAATCTGGAAAACTCAGCAGTGGCTGCAGAACTGGAAAATGTCAGTTTTCATTCCAGCCCAAAGAAATGCAATGCCAAAGAATGTTCAAACTGCCGCACACGCACTCATCTCACACACTAGCAAAGTAATGCTCAGAGTTCTCCAGGCCAGACTTCAACAGAATGTGAACCGTGAACTTCCAGATGTTCAAGCTGGATTTTAAAAGGCAGAGGAACCAGATACCAAATTGTCAACATCTGCTGGATCATCAAAAAGCAAAAGAGTTCCAGAAAAATCTCTACTTTTGCTTTGTTGACTATGCCAAAGCCTTTGACAGTGTGGGTCATGATAAACTGAGAAAAATTCTTAAAGAGATGGGAATACCAGACCACCTGACCTGCCTCTTGAGAAATCTGTATAAAGGTCAAGAAACAATAGAACTGGACATGGAACAATGGTCTAATTCCAAATCTGGAAGGGAGTACATCAAGGTTGTATATTGTCACCCTGCTTATTTAATTTATATGGAGAGTACATAATGTGAAATACTGGGCTGGAAGAAGTACAAGCTGGAATCAAGATTGCCAGGAGACTTAGCAACTGGAGTGTACTAGCACTGAGCGACTGGATTGTACTAGCACTACAATTCAAAAGCCTCAATTCTTTGGCACCCAGCCTTCTTTATGTACCACCCCTCACATTTGAACATAACTTGTTTAGTTGCTAAGTCAGTTCAGTTCAGTTCAGTTGCTCAGTGAGGTCCAACTCTTTGTGAACCCGTGGACTTCACACCCCTGGCCTCCGGGTCCATCACCAACTCCTGGAGTTTACTCAAACTCATGTCCATTGAGTTGGTGATGTAATTCAACCATCTTATCCTCTGTAATCCCTTTCTCCTCCTGCCTTCAATCTTTCCCAGCATCAGGCTCTTTTGTTCTTCACATCAGATGGCCACAGTATTGGAATTTCAGCTTCAACATCAGTACTTCCAATGAATATTCAGGATTGATTTCCTTTAGGATGGATTGGTTGGATTTCCTTGTAGTCCAAAGGATTCTCAAGAGTGTTCTCCAACACCATATTTCAAAAGCATCAATATTTTGGTGCTCGGCTTTCTTTATAGTCCAACTGTCACATCCTTACTTGACTAAGGGAAAAACCATAGACTTGACTAGACAGAGCTTGTAGGCGAAGTCATGTCTCTGCTTTTTAATATGCTATCTAGGTTGGTCATAGCTCTTCTTCCAAGGAGCAAGTGTCTTTTAATTTCATGGCTGCAGTCACCATCTGGAGTGATTTTGGAGCCCCCCAAAATAAAGTCTGATACTGTTTCCACTGTTTCCCCATCTATTTGCCATGAAGTGATGGGACCAGATGCCATGATCTTAGTTTTCTGAATGTTGAGCTTTAAGCCAACTTTTTTCACTCTCCACTTTCACTTTCATCAAGAGACTCTTTAGTTCTTTGCTTTCAACCATAAGAGTGGTGTCATCTGCATATCTGAGGTTGTTGATATTTCTCCCGGCAATCTTGATTCCAGCTTGTGCTTCTTCTAGCCCAGCATTTCTCATGATGTACTCTGCATAGAAGTTAAATAAGCAGGATGACAATATACAGCCTTGGCATTCTCCTTTCTCTATTTGGAACCAGTCAGTTGTTCCATGTTAGTTCTAACTGTTGCTTCCTGCCCTGCATACAGATTTCTCAAGAGGCAGGTCAGGTGGTCTGGTATTCCCATCTCTTTAAGAATTTTCCACAGTTTGTTGTGATCCACACAGTCAAAGGCTTTGGTTTAATCAAGAGAGCAGAAATAGACATTTTTCTGGAACTCTCTTGCTTTTTCCATGATCCAGAAGATGTTGGCAATTTGATATCTGGTTCCTCTGCCTTTTCTAAAACCAGCTTGAACATCTGGAAGTTCACAGTTCATGTACTGCTGAAGCTTGGCTTGGAGAATTTTGAGCATTACTTTACTAGTGTGTGAGATAAGTGCAATGACACCCCACTCCAGTACTCTTGCCTGGAAAATCCCATGGACGGAGAAGCCTGGTAGGCTGCAGTCCTTGGGGTCGCTAAGAGTTGGGCAAGACTGAACGACCTCACTTTGACTTTTCACTTTCATGCATTGGAGAAGGAAATGGCAACCCACTCCAGTGTTCTTGCCTGGAGAATCCCAGGGACGGGGGAGCCTGGCAGGCTGCCGCCTATGGGGTCGCACAGAGTTGGACACGACTGAAGCGACTTAGCAGCAGCAGAGAAGAGTGCAATTGTGTGGTAGTTTGAGCATTCTTTGGCATTGCCTTTCTTAGGGATTGGAATGAAAACTGACCTTTTCCTGTCCTGCAGCCACTGCTGAGTTTTCTAGATTTGTTGGCATATTGAGTGTAGCACTTTCACAAAATCATCTTTTAAGATTTGAAATAGCTCAACTGGAATTCTATCATTCCCACTAGCTTTGTTCGTACTGATGCTTCCTTCCTGAGGCTCACGAAGTCAAGTGAGGCTTAGGAAGACATGTTAAGTCATGTCTCACCCCATTGTGACCCCATGGACTGTAGCACACCAGGCTCCTCTGTCTGTGGGATTTCCCAGGAAATAATACTGGAGTGTGTTGACATTTCCTTCTCCAGGGGATTTTCCAGACCCAAAGATCAAACTTGGGTCTCCAGCATTGCAGGCAGATTCTTTAATATCAAGTCACCAGGGAGTCCTGGGCTACATCTAGATCTGTTCAAAATATCTCTTGCATTCTTAAGACTGTTTTAAAACTAACTTGCTATCCAGCTGGCATCTGTCAAAATGTTTCTGCACAGAGGCTTTAAGGTTTGGGAAGTCATATTGAAATATGTATAGGATAGAATTGATTTTCAGGTGTTCTAGGAAAACTCTATCCTTCTCTTATGGGTATAGGAGGTCAGCTTTAATGAAAATAAGGGCTGTGATATTTATACATTGGGTTAAGTCACTCAGTCGTGTCTGACTCTGCGACCCCAGGGACTGTAATCTACCAGGCTCCTCTGTCTATGGGATTTTCCAGGCAAGAATACTGGAGTGGGTTGCCATATTTATAAGGTGTAGTTAAAAGTCGAAATCTCCTATATACACCTAGGGCTTGATTTACTAGTGGTTTTCACCCGTGTATCGTGTTAGCTACATTAGCTTAACTGCATAGCCAAATATGTGTAATCCCTCTCCCTTACTTCTGCCTAAGTGCTCGCAAGACCCACATTTCATTCCAGTTGATCATGATAGCTCAGTTGGTGTTAATGCCTAGCCAGTGTGCATTATGGATTCTGTAGAGATTGTCTACAGAGAGATTGTCTATAGAGATTCTGTAGAGGACTGAGTATCTTTCAGTCCTCTAGAACTTGTCTGTACTCTCTTTCTATTGCTGTCTTTTATTTTCATATTTTAATTAAAAAGCAGTATGTGTATATGCATTGGGAAGTTTGATGAGTCCTTTGAGATATCCAAACTTAGGAAATCTGTGTAGTATTTAATTCAGCTTTTCTTGGTCTAGACTAAGATGAGGTAAGCCAAGAGCCTAGGGCACAAAATGTAGGGAGGCACTCATTTTCAAGAATCTGAGAGTACCTCCTTTAATTCTGTACCTTATTTCCCATCCTAGTCCAAGACTCGCTATCCTTGCAGTTTCAAGTGTCTTTCCAATTATCAACTTGTCTTTGTTGTCTTTCCTGCCTATGTGTTATTACCAACAAGGTACTCTTTATGAATTTTTATTTGCTTTTTCATTTAAATCTATCATACTATTAATGCTGTCAACACTTCTGCCATTAAAATTATTTTAAACACTGTTGAAATAAATAATGCTGTAATCTTACTGAAAAAAAATGAAAAACTGATTGGAAACTGCCTCCAGTGATTTTGTTAATTCCAGAATCCTTCTAGATGAAGAGCATTTTTTTGTTGTTGTTTTGGATCTAGAATTTTGATGCCTCTAATGACAATATCTTTCAAAGTCAGAGGATTAGGGACACTTGAGCAAACTGCTCAGTATAGAATTCTGTATATTAGAGAGTAGTTAAAGCCCTGAAGTGCAAATAATCCTCTTGAAAGGAATACCATTAACATCTGGTCTATAGCACTTTAAAAAATATGCACATAATATTTAGTTGATTATTTTTTGTGTATTAAAAAAGAAAATATGTAAATTGTAAGAGTTTGTAAAAATGTCACCTATTCAGGGTATTAGAAATAATTTCAAGCTTGAAATAACTCTTTTTAACCTGTGTTGATATCCTTCTTGTGTTAGTCTCTGCAAGGATTCATAAACCTAAAAGATTCATTTTAATTGTGATGGCATTTTCCCATGAACTAGTCCATTAAAATCACATTGAGTGAGTTTTCAGGTAAAATGCTCAGCTGTTGGTTAATTCTCAAGCCAAGATAAAATCATTTAACTCCACATATCCTGCTATGATTTAAAGTAACTATCTTAAACACTAGTCAATGAAACTATGAAACTGTTAAGTGTTTTTCTTGGAGGTTTGGCTTGATATCTAGCACAGTAATATATTTTCAATTTAGAAGAACAGAATAAAAAATATAGGAAAATATTTTCTTTTTCTTTAGTAATAAATCTATTTAATTAGTTCTTAAAATAATTTAATATTTCTGTTTACTTCAATCTTTTTTTTCCTAGTGGGAAGGCGAGGATTTTTAAAATTATATCTTTTTTTCTTAAATAATAATTTCCTATATAGCCCATCAATGACAAAGTAATTTTCCTGGATAGAGATTCATTTAAATATAGCATGTTTCTGTAAAGCAATTATCCTCCAATTAAAAAAATAAATAAAATTTAAAAATAAAAATTCTTGATACCAATATTCGTGATATATTGAATGAAGGTCAAAGTGTTTGTCGTTCAGTTATGTCCGACTCTTTGTGACCCCATGGACTGTAGCCCACCTGGCTCCTCAGTCCGTGGAATTCTCCAGGTAAGTAATACTGAAGTGGGTAGCCATTCTCTTCTCTAGGAGATCTTTGCAACCCAGGGTTTGAACCCAGGTCTCCCTCATTGCAGGTAGGTTCTTTACTGTCTAAACCACATAATGGTATTATGATATCTAGATTAGGTAAATCTTACTCATGAATAGGTTTATATCCCCAGATTACTCACAACACAGATATAAAGTCTAATTGTTAATTCAGTTCAGTTCAGTTCAGTCGCTCAGTCATGTCCAACTCTTTGTGACCTCATGAATCGCAGCACTCTAGGCCTCCCTGTCCATCACCAACTCCCAGAGTTCTCTCAGACTCACGTCCATCAAGTCAGTGATGCCATCCAGCCATCTCATCCTCTGTCGTCCCCTTCTCCTCCTTCCCCCAATCCCTCTCAGCATCAGAGTCTTTTCCAATGAGTCAACTCTTCGCATGAGGTGGCCAAAGTACTGGAGTTTCAGCTTTAGCATCAATCCTTCCAAAGAAATCCCAGAGCTGATCTTCTGCAGAATGGACTTGTTGGATCTCCTTGCAGTCCAAGGGACTCTCAAAAGTCTTCTCCAACACTACAGTTCAAAAGCATCAATTCTTCAGCGCTCAGCCTTCTTCACAGTCCATTAATCAGTTTTATAAACATATTGTTATACATTCAGCATTAAATTTTATTATAATGTTTAAATGCACCATTACATAAAACACAGAGTAAGTATGGAACAATGACAAGGATTTTGGAAGCACTAATTTATTTTCAAACTTTAATGTATATTTTCTTGGTAAACTTTATCAAAATTTTTCCTCTTTGAAAATTTCTTCATCTAAAATGGGAATACTCCTACCATATAGAAATATTTTTAAGTAGGTGGTAGTTTAGTCACTGATCCATGCATAACTCTTGAGACCCTGTGGTCTGTAGCCTACCAGGCTTCTCTGTTCATGGGATTTCCCAGGCAGGAATGGAGTGGGTTGGCATTTTTTTCTCCAGGAGATCTTCCCAACCCAGGGATAGAACTGCACTGAAGGCAGTCTCCTGAATTGCAGGCAGATTCTTTACCTTTGAGCCACTAGGGATTCCCATTTTAAAATTGGGCCTGCTATTTTGCAAACGATAAGATATTATGACAATATAAGTGAAACTCACGCAATAAATTACATACAGAATTAAACAAAAGGAAAAAAAATCACCCTAATATAATAAGATAACGTTTATTGAATCTAGTTATACATGGCTGGTGAGCTACATCAGTGTTCAGTCTTTATACAGAAAGCAATTAAAATGTATATATATATTTCCCATTTTCCTCCATGATTTTAGAGTTCTAGAGAAAGCATTACTAGCATTCCTTGAGGGAAAAAAAGAATAGAACATACAAAAAAGAATGGAACAGGTGGATAGATGTACAGATATAGATGCTAATTAGTTATTCAAAAGGAAATCCTATCATTTGCACCAACATAGATGAATCTTGAGAACATTATGCTGAGTGGAACAAGTCTGAGAAAGACAAGTACTGCATGATCTCACTTACTATGTGGAATCTGGAAAAAAAAAATTGTAAAAGCAGAGATCAAGATGATAGTTGGCAAAGGTTTGAGTTGGGGTAAGATAATGGGGAAAGTGGTCAAAAGGTACAATGTCCAAATATAAGATAAATGACTCCTAGGGATGTAATGTTGTTGTTGTACAGTCCCTCAGTCATGTCCTACTCTTTATGAGCCCATGGACTGCAGCATGCCAGGCTTCCCTGTCCTTCACCATCTCTCGGAGCTTGCTCAAACTCATTTCCTTTTAGTCAGTGGTGCCATCCAACCATCTTGTCCACTGTCATTCCCTTTTCCTCCTGCCTTTAATCTTTCCCAGCATCAAAGTCTTTTCTAATGAGTCAGCTGTTCATATCAGATGGCCAAATTACTGGAGCTTCAGCTTCAGAATCTGTCCTTCCAATGAAGATTCAGGACTGATTTCCTTTAAGGTTGACTGGTTGGACCTCCTTGCAAGGGATCCAAGGGATTCTCAAGAGTCTTCCCTGACACTACAGTTCAAAAACATCAATTCCTCGGTGCTCAACCTTCTTTACGGTTCAGTTCTCACATCCATTCATGACTACTGGAAAAACCATAATTTTGACTACATGGACCTTTTGTCAGCAAACTCATGTCTCTGCTTTTTAATGTATTGTCTAGGTTTGTCATACCTTTTCTTCCAAGAAGCAAGGGCTTTTAATATCAGGGATGCAGTCACCATCTGCAGTGATTTTGGAACCCAAGAAAACAATGTCTGTCACTGTTTCCATTGTTTCCCCATCTATTTGCCATGAAGTGGTGGGACTGAATGCCATGATCTTAGTTTTTTGAATGTTGAATTTTAAGCCATCTTTTTCACTCTGCTCTTCACCTTCATCAAGAGGCTCTTTAATTCCTCTTTGCTTTCTGCCATAAGGGTGGTTGTCATCTGCATATCTGAGGTTATTTATATTTCTCCTGGAAATCTTGATTCTAGCTTGTGCTTCATCCAGTCCAACATTTCATCATGTACTCTGCATATAAGTTATATAAGCAGGGTGCCAATATACAGCCTTGACATGCTCTTTTCCCAATTGGAACCAGTACATTGTTCCATGTTTGGTTCTAACTGTAATGTACAGCCTGATGACAATAGATAATAATGTACTGTGTGCTGAGTCACTCAGTCGTGTCTGACTCTTTGAGACTCCATGGACTGTAGACCACCTCTGTCCATGGGATTCTCCAGGCAAGAATACTGAAATGGGTTGTCATGTCATGCCTTCCTCCAGGGGATCTTCCCCACCCAGGAATCGAACCCAGGTCTCCTGCATTGCAGGCAGATTCTTTACCAGCTGAGCCACAAGGGAAGCCTGATGGTATTATAATATTATAGTATTACAGATAACAATACTGTACTGTATATTTGTAAATTGCTAAGAGACTAGATCTTAAAAGTCCTCATCACAGGAAAAATCAGTTGTAAATATGTGAAGTGTGTATGTTAATTAACCTCATTGTGGTGATCATTTCACAACATATGCCTGTATCAAGTCATCTTGTTATATACATTAAACTCATACAATGTTGTAAGTCAATTATACCTCAGTAAAACTGGATAAAGAAAATTCCAAATACAAATACATTTTTAAGTAACCTTGTTAAGTGGAAAAAGAATTCTGTTGATGGAGTTAAAGATTCAGTATTGCTAATTTACTAGTCTTCCCCATTTGAACTATAGAGCTGATGGAATTCCAATTAAATTCCCATCATATTTTTGCATATGTTTGCACACTGATTCTAATATTTATGTGGAAAATCAAAGGATTTTAAGTAGCCACAACAACTTTAAAAAAAAAAAAATGGAAAGACTCAGAGTATCCACTTTTAAATACTGTTATGAAGCTACAGTAATCAATACTATATGAAGAAAGAACTAAGGGATTTTTTTTTTCCCTTTTTTCTTTACACAGTGAGAAGCTGGCAGGGATCCTGAAGGTAAACTACATAAAACATTGGTGGCCTCCCTAACACTGCTGCTGCTGCTGCTAAGTCGCTTCAGTCGTGTCCAACTCTGTGCGACCCCAGAGACGGCAGCCCACCAGGCTCCCCTATCCCTGGGATTCTCCAGGCAAGAACACTGGAGTGGGTTGCCATTTCCTTCTCCAATGCATGAAAGTGAAAAGTGAAAAGTGAAAGTGAAGTCGCTCAGTCGTGTCCGACTCTTAGCGACCCCATGGACTACAGCCTACCAGGCTCCTCCGTCCTTGGGATTTTCCAGGCAAGAGTACTGGAGTGGGTTGCCATTGCCTTCTCCTTCCTAACACTAGGATCCCCAAAGTGCATAACTTTCATGATACTCCACACTTAACTGCCAGCAGTTGTTCAGTTACAGTTTATGTCTACCTACTTGTACCAGTGCCAGCAGTGGCTTCTGCACCAAGTAAGTTGTGATTTCTGTGAATCTCCAAATCTGAGTCTCTGTTCAGATTTTCAGGCCACACCTTATTCTTTGACCTCAATTCTCTGAGTTGTCTTTCAGCTTATTAGCATTTTTTTAATTGAAAGAATGACCCTACATGCCAGAGCAGAAACATAAACATTTATTTTTAGAAACGAGAGTCAAGGAGACTTAAAATTTTCAAATGTTATTCTATGCAAAATATTTTTCATTGTATCTCACAAAAGTCTAATAATGGAATGAACACTTCTAATTGATTTTGTATTGTATTATTAACCATATTTATATCTAAGAAAGCTGTACAATGTGGAAAGTGCTGCTTTAGTTTGTTGACTATCTGGAAAATGGAATCTGTCTAATTTGATGATTCATTTTAAATACATTTGAATAATCTATTCTGTGCAAGTTCAAAGGGATTATTGGCATTGCACTAGATTTTTCATATGTATATATGCATAATCCCCAACCTTAGAATCACCTTCAAATACTTTATGTTTTATCTCTATCCAGACATTTCTATTTACCCTTAAGGGATTTTATTTTAGTTTTTAATGTTCAGAGATGGTGTTAAAATGAAATTCCTAGACAGGAGTGAAGTAGAATGTTCATTGGTAACATATCTACATCAAAACCAAATCAGGAAAAGAGAAAACAATTCTGAAATCTTAATAGATACTGAGGGGATTGGCAGTTTTCCGCTAAGGCAGGAACACTCATGCTGGTCTGGATATCAGAACTACCAACAGCCATAGCAAGACTGATTGCAGTTTTTGAGCCATAGAATGTATTTGAAAAGCCAACCATTTTGAGCCTTACACGTCCATTTATGATAAAAACCCTCCATAAAGCAGGAATAGAAGGAACATATCTCAACATAATAAAAGATATGTATGACAAACCCTCAGCAAACATTATCCTCAATGGTGAAAAATTGAAAGCATTGCCCCTAAAGTCAGGAACAAAACAAGGGTGCCCACTCTCACCACTACTATTCAACATAGTTTTAGAAGTTTTGGCCACAGTAATCAGAGCAGAAAAAGAAGTAAAAGGAATTGGAAAAGAAGATTGGAAAAGAAGAAGTAAAACTCTCATTGTTTGCAGATGACATGGTCCTCTACATAGAAAACCCTAAAGACGCCACCAGAAAATTACTAGAGCTATTTAATGACTATAGTAAAGTTGCAGGATATAAAATCAACACACAGAACTCCCTTGCATTCCTAGACACTAACAGTGAGAAAATAGAAACAGAAATTAAGGAAACAATTCCATTCACCATTGCAATGAAAAGAATAAAATACCTAGGAATATATCTACCTAAAGAAACAAAAGACCTATATATAGAAAACTATAAAACACTGGTGAAAGAAATCAAAGAGGACACTAATAGATGGAGAAATATACCATGTTCATGGATCAGAAGAATATAGTGAAAATGAATATACTACCCAAAGCAATCTATAGATTCAGTGCAATCTCTATCAAGCTACCAACGGTATTTTGCACAGAACTAGATCAAATAATTTCACAATTGGTATGGAAACACAAAAAACCTCGAATAGCCAAAGCAATCTTGAGAAAGAAGAATGGAACTGGAGGAATCAACCTGCCTGACTTCAGGCTCTACTACAAAGCCACAGTCATCAAGACAGTATGGTACTAGCACAAAGACAGAAATATAGATCAATGGAACAAAATAGAAAGCCCAGAGATAAATCCACACAGCTATGGTCACCTTATCTTCGACAAAGGAGGCAAGAATATACAATGGAGAAAAGACAATCTCTCTAACAAGTGGTGCTGGGAAAACTGGTCAACCACTTGTAAAAGAATGAAACTAGAACATTTTCTAACACCATACACAAAAATAAACTCAAAATGCATTAAAGGTCTAAATGTAAGGCCAGAAGCTATAAAACTCCTAGAGGAAGACATAGGCAAAACACTCTCCAACATACATCACAGCAGGATCCTCTATGACCCACCTCCCAGAATATTGGAAATAAAAGTAAAAATAAACAAATGGGACCTAATTAAAATTAAAAGCTTCTGCACAACAAGGAAACTATAAGCAAGTTGAAAAGACAACCTTCAGAATGGGAAAAAATAATAGCAAATGAAGCAACTGATAAAGAATTAACCTCAAAAATACACAAGCAACTCCTGCAGCTTAATTCCAGAAAAATAAACGACCCAATCAAAAAGTGTGCCAAAGAACTAAACAGACATTTCTCCAAAGAAGACATACAGATGGCTAACAGATACATGAAAAGATGCTCAACATCACTCATTATCAGAGAAATGCAAATCAAAACCACGATGAGGTACCATTTCACGCCAGTCAGAATGGTTGCGATCCAAAAGTCTACAAATAATAAATGCTGGAGAGGGTGTGGAGAAAAGGGAACCCTCTTACACTGTTGGTCGAAATACAAACTAGTACAGCCACTATGGAGAACAGTGTAGAGATTCTTTAAAAAACTGGAAATAGAATTGCCATATGACCCAGCAGTCCTACTGTTGGGCATACACACTGAGGAAACCAAAATTGAGACACGTGTACCCCAATGTTCATCACAGCACTGTTTATAATAGCCAGGACATGGAAGCAACCTAGATGTCCATCAGCAGACGAATGGGTAAGAAAGCTGTGGTACATATACACAATGGAGTATTACTCAGCCATTAAAAGAATACATTTGAATCAGTTCTAATGAGGTGGATGAAACTGGAGCCTATTAGACAGAGTGAAGTAAGCCAGAAAGAAAAACACCAATACAGTATACTAACGCATATATATGAAATTTAGAAAGATGGTAACGATAACCCTGTATGCGAGACAGCAAAAGGGACAAAAATGTATAAAACAGTCTTTTGGACTCTGTGGGAGAGGGCAGGGTGGGATGGTTTGGGAGAATGGCATTGAAACATCTATATTATCATATGTGAAATGGATTGCCAGTCCAGGTTCAATGCATGATACAGGGTGCTCAGGGCTGGTGCACTGGGATGACCCAGAGGGATGGGATGGGGAGGGAGGTGGGAGGGGGGTTCAGGATGGAGAACACATGTACACCTGTGGTGGATTCATGTTGATGTATGGCAAAACCAATACAATATTGTAAAATAATTAGCCTCCAATAAATAAATAAATAAATAAACTTTAAAAAAAAGTCATCAAGTCAGTGACGGTTACATTTTAAATTTTATACACAGCTGTCACACACACACATACACACACACATACATATTTCTTTGGGAAGATTGAAACAGAGTATTTTGCTTTCTTAAGTAGTATTTCAATTATAAACTAATCTTATCAGGTTAATCTTCTTTTATTAATATACACACCAATAATAATTATGTCATTGTCATATAGACCTTGTTTTATGGACTATGGCTTCTTGATATTCCAAATTAGACCTTTCAGCGCCAGACCTTTCCAAAATCCACAAATTATCAAACTCATTCCTAAAATACCAAAGTAAAATTCAAAATTCTTGGCCAGTCATTCTACTCTGTTAATGATCAGATTTCTGGTAACCTTCAGTTCAGTTCAGTTCAGTCGCTCAGTCATGTCTGACTCTTTGTGACCCCATGAACTGCAGTACACCAGGCATCCCTGTCCATCACCAACTCCTGAAGTCCACCCAAACCCATGTCCATTGAGTCAGTGTTGCCATCCAACCATCTCATCCTCTGTTGTCTCCTTCTCCTCCTGACCTCAATCTTTTCCAGCATCAGGGTCTTTTCAAATGAGTCAGCTCTTTGCATCAGCATCTGGTAACCTTAAGTTTTATTATATAGGGAATGTACAATTCATACACACCATAGTATATTGGTTTGGAGATACAAGTTTATCCTCTTACCTAACTCAAATGTATTAGACTTTTTTTGTAATAATAAAATTGTGTTGTTTTCTTCATGTCAATCTCAAGCAATGTTCTTTACTGTTATTTCTAGGTATTTTATTGGTGTTGCTATTTAAATGTGAAATCTTTTTTCCATTAAATTTTCTGGATAATGCATAAAGATATTTGCATATATTTATCTACTTTCTGGACACTTTAATAACATTATTATTTTGGAAGGTATAGACTTTTTTCTGGCATCATGGCATTTGCAAAGTTGTGTGACTCAATTGACAGAACTACTTAGTATTGTAATTTGAAATAGATACAGGTTCCTCTCTTGCTGTTGGCTCAGTCAAAGCCCCAAAATTGATTCAGTTCTTGTCAATATGGAGGACATGCATGATGCTCTGTACATTGACCACAGAGTCTAGCCTTTTTCATACTTTACTCTGGCAGAGAAGGAATGTTAATATAACTCTAAAGCTAGTAAATGTGTCCTGTTTTCTGTCCTAAAGGAATGTAAATGACTTCTGATTCCCATCCTGGTCTGGGGTAATAAGACCACATTAGTAACCATTTGCCAATGTTCAGGGTTTTGTGATATGTCTCAGTAAGATACTACATATGTTAGAGAAGCTATGATAGAGCCTATCACGTGGTTAAAGTTAGACCAGACCACTGTAATCCGCTATGATATATTTGCTTTTGCAGGGGCCAGAACATTGAATTAAGTGAGTTATGACAGGGATTCATTTCAATATTAGCACACACAACATACAATCCTATTAAAAATCAGTGATCTGAATAAAAAATTTTCTGAAGAAGGTGTGCAGATGATGAAAAGATACATGTAAAGATGCTCAACATTACTAATGCTGTGGGAATGAAACTCAAAATCATAATGAAATATCACCTCATGTTATAATGGCTAATCAAAAAGACAAGAAATAAGAAGTGTTGGCAAGAATGTGGAGAAAAGAGAGCCCTTATGCATTGTTGGAAATGTAAATTGATGGAGCCACTGTGGAAAACCATAAGGAAGTTTCTCATAAAATTAAAAATCAGTTCAGTTAATTCACTCAGTGTGTCCAACTCTTTGTGACCCCATGGACTGCAGCAGTCAGGCTTCCCTGTGCACCACCAACTCCCGGAGTTTACTCAAACTCATCTCCATAGAGACGGTGATGCCATCCAAATATTTCATCCTCTGTAGTCCCCTTCTCCTGCCTTGAATCTTTCCCAGCATCAGGCTCTTTTCAAGTGAGAGCTTCAACATCAGTCCCTTCAATAAACACTCAGGACTGATTTCCTTTGGGATGGACTGGTTGGATCTCCTTGCTGTCCAAGGGATTCTCAAGAGTCTTCTCCAACACCACAGTTCAAAAGCATCAATTCTTTGGTGCTCTGCTTTCTTTGTAGTCCAAATCTCACATCCATACATAACTACTGAATAAACCATAGTTGTGACTAGAGGGACCTTTGTTGGCAAAGTAATGTCTCTGCTTTTTAATATGCTGTCTCGGTTGGTCATAACTTTCCTTCCAATGAGTAAGCATCTTTAAATTTCATGGCTGCAGTCACCATCTGCAGTGGTTTTGGAGCCCCCCGCAAAAATAAAGTCAGCCACTGTTTCCATTGTTCCCCATCTTTTTACCATGAAGTGATGGGACCAGATGCCATGATCTTAGTTTTCTGAATGTTGAGATTTAAGACAACTTTTTCACTCTACTCTTTCACTTTCATAAAGAGGTTAGAGCTATGCTAAATTCAGTTCAATTCAGTTCAGTTGCTCAGTCATGTTCAACTCTTTGTGACCCCGTGAACTGCAGCATGCCAGGCCTCCCTGTCCATCACCAACTCCCGGAGTTCACCCAAACTCATGCCCATCGAGTCGGCGATGCCATCTAGCTATCTCATCCTCTGTGCTCCCCTTCTCTTCCTGCCCCCAATCCCTCCCAGCATCAGGATCTTTTCCAATGAGTCAACTCTTCGCATGAGGTGGTAAAAGTACTGGAGTTTCAGCTTCAGCATCAGTCCTTCCAATGAACACCCAGGACTGATCTCCTTTAGAATGGACTGATTGGATCTCCTTGCAGTCCAAGGGACTCTCAAGAGTCTTCTCCAACACCACAGTTCAAAAACATTAATACTTTGGCACTCAGCTTTCTTCACAGTCCAATCCTCCCATCCATACATGACCACTGGAAAAACCGTAGCCTTGACTACACAGACCTTTGTTGGCAAAGTAATGTCTCTGCTTTTGAATATGCTATCTAGTTTGGTCTTAACTTCCTTTCCAAGGAGTAAGTGTCTTTTAATTTCATGGCTGCAATCACCATCTGCAGTGATTTTGGAGCCCCCAAAATAAAGTCTGACACTGTTTCCACTGTTTCCTCATCTATCTCCCATGAAGTGGTGGGACCAGATGCCATGATCTTCGTTTTCTGAATGGTGAGCTTCAAGCCAACGTTTTCACTCTCCACTTTCACTTTCATCAAGAGGCTCTTTAGTTCCTCTTCACTTTCTACGATAAGGGTGGTGTTATCTGCATCTGAGGTTATTGATATTTCTCCAGGCAATCTTGATTGCAGCTTGTGCTTCTTCCAGCCCAGTGTTTCTCATGATGTACTCTGCATAGAAGTTAAATAAGCAGGGTGACAATATACAGCCTTGACGTGCTCCTTTTCCTATTTGTAACCAGTCTGTTGTTCCATGTCCAGTTCTAACTGTTGCTTCCTGACCTGCATATAGGTTTCTCAAGAGGCAGATCAGGTGGTCTGGTATTCCCATCTCTTTCAGAATTTTCCACAGTTTATTGTGATCCACACAGTCAAAGGCTTTGGCATAGTCAATAAAGCCTTGTTACTAAAGGAAGGTGAGTAGGTGAGTTCAATACCATATCTAATAAAACTAGCATGTTCTATATTGAAGTTGTTGCAAATTTCTCTGTTTGTTGCGCACCCTAAAGTCTGATTAATACGGTAGACATTATAAATAGTAGAGTGTGCAAGACATAAACATCTACATAAGTTTTTTTCAAGAGCAGCAGAAAATAAAGTGGTTCTGAAGAATGAAAAGGAGCTAACTGAAGCAGGAGAAGTTACCTTGTGGTTAGCTGATATATGTAAAACTACAGATATTATTAGAAGAAGATACAATATACTAGTGACATTAGATAGAAGTGGCCACAACTTTTGATGGCTGTTTGATGTACAGCTAAAGAAATGGAAAGGGCAAAGGTAACTCTGTCTCTTTTGAAGTTCCTACTGTTGGCTTCCTTTCCTTAGTCTGTCCCTAAAGATTGGATTGGAGTCTTGCAGAAATGTTTTCCTGGCCTATTTCTCTTATTTCTCAGCATTCTGCTGCCGCTGCTTCTGTGCATCTTTTTATTTCTCTACACTTATGTTCCCATGCCCCAAATTTGTATTTCTAGCTCAGACATCATATCAAATGCTAATCAGTTTAACCCAGCCAATCAGTGGTCTACTGTACTTGGATTTTTTATTGAGACCTCCAATTTAACAACTTAAGATGTTTCCTACTTATCCTCCAAATCTAGTATTCCTTCAATATTGCTTTACCAGCATATATCAATAGCATTCTTTCAGGATGAGGGAGGATTATGGTCATTATTGATAAATTTTTCATTTTTTTTATGTTTGCGATTTTTTACACAAGTTTTGAAGTTCTTATAAATCAAGCAGAAAAACTATCCCCCATGTAGAAAAATAAGGAACATAAATATTAAAATAATGTTGCAGTGATGATTGGAAATAGTTGACAGACAACATGTAATTAATTCATATGATTTAGTAGATATGTGATCACTTATAATGGTTTTCAAGGAAATTGACTCAATTTTTTCAAAATGAAAAATTTTAAATGAAATTAGAGACATTACTTTGCCAACAAAGGTCCGTCTAGTCAAGGCTATGGTTTTTAACAGTGGTCATGTATGGATGTGAGAGTTGGACTGTGAAGAAAGCTGAGCACCAAAGAATTGATGCTTTTGAACTGTGGTGTTGGAGAAGACTCTTGAGACTCCCTTGGACTGCAAGGAGATCCAACCAGTCCATTCTGAAAGAGATCAGCCCTGGGATTTCTTTGGAGGGAATGATGCTGAAGCTGAAACTCCAGTACTTTGGCCACCTCATGTGAAGAGTTGACTCATTGGAAAAGACTCTGATGCTGGAAGGGATTGGGGGCAGGAGGAGAAGGGGACGACAGAGGGTAAGATGGCTGGATGGCATCACTGACTCAATGGACATGAGTATGAGTGAAATCCGGGAGTTGGTGATGGACAGGGAGGCCAGGCGTGCTGCAATTCATGGGGTCGCAGAGTTGGACATGACTGAGTAACTGAACTGAACTGAAATGAAATCACTTATTTAAATTGTTACAGTTATTCTTACTAACCATAACTCTAATCTTGGTTCAGATACTTATGGCTGCCAATATTCTGATATTTTATTTGATTTTAGACATTTTATTAAAAAAAAAAAAGCTATCACAATATTTAAAAGCTTTTCCTGGTCACTTTCTTTTCAATTGCAACTTAACACATTTTAGGTCATTATCTTTGAGGATTCAATTGTCATAACTGTGATCTCACTACAAAGAGAGAGAAAAGTGTTTGCTATATTGACAATTAATTAATGGCCTTAGGACTGAAGTGTTTTGGAGATATTTAAAATGAGGAGGGACACAAGCATGAGGAAAATTATTGTTTAAAAGCAATCTCAGAAAAGTCTTTACTATAATTCAAATGTTCCAACAGGTAATCTTTTATATGGTTGTGAAGTCAAATGTTGTTTCTGTTTGCTATATCATCACTGCTCATGATATAATGTTGTCAATTCTAACTTCTACAAACTGCAAACTGTGTAGTCATTATTAATTTTCTCTAATTGGTTCATAAGACATGATAAATTCAGCAGTGGTTTTGATTTCTTTTAAGACACATTCCAAGTTGTTTCATTAAAAATTATGTTAATAATGCAGGGAAAAAAGATAATTCATAAAATGATGATTCTGAATCTGTGATTATATAAATAAGATAGTTTTTAAAAAGTCTATCAAAATTTCATATTTTCTTTAGAAGATTCTCAGCAAGCTCAAAGTTTGAGATACAATTTATGCTATCAAAGCATATAAAATATATTATTTCCCTACTGATAAAATAGGGGAAAAGATCAGTTGTATCCCATTAATTGAATTCAATATACAATTGAATGTGATTACATACCCTATTTTATTTTTAAATAATATCCTTGTAAGTACTTCTGCCTGAAAGTCAGTTTTGTTTTTTTTTTTCTTTTTGCTTTATTTACTGATTATCACACTTCAAGCTTTAACATTTTATATTGGAGTATAGCCAATCAACAGTTTTGAGATAGTTTCAGATGAACAGCAGAGGGACTCAGCCATAGCTTACAGGTGTGTACTCCCATCCAAGCTGCCAAATAACACTGAGCAGAGTTCCCTGTGCTATATAGGAGGAAGTTCATTATCCATTTTAAATATAGTGATGTGTACATGTCTGTCCCAAACTCCCTATCAGTTCCTTCCCCATATTTTCCCCCTTGTCAAACATAAGTTTGTTCTCTGTGAGTTTGTTTCTGTTTCATAAATAAGTTTATCTGTAAATTTATTTTTAGATTCTGGTTATACATGAATATTCCCCTTAACTGATCAAATTTCATTATCAAATTGAATGCTTTATTGACATTTAGAATAGATTTTAATTTTTAACTATTAGAGATATATATGAAATTATTTTTAAATCTATCTTTTGCTTATGGTAATCTAGCCAGCTATGTGGTTGCAGTGCTACAGACCTATGAACTAAATTCATTGTGAACAAAAAAGCAGACAAAAACCCAAATTGGCTCCAACACATATTCATAATTTTACTGTGCATTCTACTGAAACCTGGACATTAATCTATCTTTCCACAGTTTGGTTCTTATCAACTTGGTACATGATTAATGGTTTTATATGAAAGTAACTATAATACAGTGATAATGGAATCGGCCTTTCTGTTTTTGGTCTAATGTTCACCATCTTTCTCACCATGGGCGAAAAACTTTCTTTTATACTATGCCTTCCTGTGCCATCTTTCATACTTGGTGCAACTTATACTTCATTGGTTTATCTTCTTCCCTTCACCTTCACAATTCAGATAAAAATTACTAAGAGGTCCTAATTAACACCAGGAAGCTTCGTAGACAATGTAAACAACCCACCAGCGAATGCATGAGACATAAACACAGGTTAGATCCCTGGGTCAGGAAGATACACTGGAGAAGGGCATGGCAATCCATTCCAGGATTATTGCCTGGAGACTCCCATGGACAGAGGAGCCTGGCAGACTATAGTCCATAGGGTCACAAAGAGTTGGACACAACTAAAGCGACTTAGTGTACATATTATCAAAATGCTACCTTTCACATATGTCTGTTCTTAAAGGCCTAGTCTAAAATTCTTCAATGATTTGGTCATCACTTCTATGGTAGTACCATTGTTTCAGCCTTCAATTTAAACCATGTCCCCTCTGTGAAAGATAATTCTAATTTCTCCTATTGGAGACTAGCTTCGCAGATTCTTCACGATTGTTCTCCCCATGTCTTAACCTGCACAGTTAAAATATCAAATGTGTACTGGCCTGAATGAAGCATCTATTTGAGAAATTCCATTCTCATAATGAGTTTTATCCCATGCTATTTTTGTTAGGAAACATCTTAGGACTGCTGGTTTCTCCTTTAGAGGGGTTGGATGATGGTTCACTATACCAGGGACTGTGAGGTCACTCACTCCCTGTTTATGAGTCTAACTGTAAACATATTTGTGTTGCATTCTCCAGGCTCTGCTTTCAAGCTATCATGACATCATACAAAGTTGATAGAGCAATAAAGCTAGAAGTAGTTTGCTAATTTTCTATACTGACAATGAAAAAATAATTTAATAATGCACATGTCATCTTAATTAAAATCCTTTTTAAAATAATACCTCTGAACAATGATATCAATCTTTGTTAATATTTGGATAATATAATGAGAGATTTCTTGCTATAAAGAAATAAAATCATCAGATATATCTTAAATCTGCATATAATTGTTTTGAATTTTCATTATTCCTTGATTACCATTTTATTTAATGTAAATTTTGCCTTTAGTGTGATCATAATTTCTATTATATGAACTCCCACAATTTGTACATAAAGACTTTTTTTTGTAAAGATTTTCTACCTACCAGTGCTTTCACTTTGGACCAATACTGAATAGAGCTAAAAGAAATATTTCAGCTACTCGTAATTGATATTTTTGAATCATGGTGTGGGAGAAGACTCTTGAGAGTCCCTTGCATAAACAAGGAGATCAAACCAGTCAATTCTAAAGGAAATCAACCCTGAGTATTCATTGGAAAGACTGATGCTGAAGCTGAAGCTCCAATATTTTGGCCACCTGATGCGAACAGCCAACTCATTGGAAAAGACCTTGATACTGAGAAAGATTGAAGGCAGGAGGAGAAGTGGACAACAGAGGATGAGATGGTTGGATGGCATCACTGACTCCATGGACAATGGTTTGAGCAAGCTCTGGGAGATGGTAAAGGACAGTGAAGGCTGGTGTGCTATAGTTCATGGAGTCACAAAGAGTCAGATATAACTTAGCAACTGAACAACAGAAACAAATGAATATTTGGATGTTTTCTTTCTAAGATATTTAAAAAAATAATTGCACTTTATGGATTTGCTTAAAACATCTAAATAAATATAAAAATATGTTGTTAGAGTTTTATTTCACAGTTATTCTCATTAAGAAGATATATATTATTTCCTTTAGAAAGAGATGGCCATATATTTTAAGTTGTGACACTCAAAGGATTATGTTTTGAAGATTACAGCCCAGATAAATATCCACATATTATTAAAGTTGGATTTTTTAACTGTATAAACATACATACACATGCACACACACATATAAATGTAAAGAATATATGTGTGAATATATATATGAATTAATCAGTGGCAACCCATGTCAACAACAGTTTAAATCAACTGCAGCCAGTATATAAAGGAAGACTAATTATTTACTTCCAGAGTTACAAATCTGTTCATACTTAAGAAAATAAAGCATATTTTTCATATTGTCACCCTTTAAACTTTTACTGTAATAAATTCAGTTTTTTACTCATATTTTCTTTCATGAAAGTTTATCATACTATTCATATAGGAACAAAGATGACTTCCAATGAGACTTATAAGTAATTTTAGAATGATGCAATAGCATTTCACTGCAGGTTGTATTAAGGTTGTAAATCTTTTCTATTCTAGGAAGGATCATACCCAAAAGGAGATTTCTCAGAAATGGCAGCAAAGCCTCCCATGACAGATTGGATATCGCATGTTCGGCAGAATCTCTTTGTCTTGATACCTAGCTTTAGAAAAGCCAAGTGTGTCTAAAATGTTAAAAAAGAAATGTCTAAAAGGGTGTTTTAAAGAACCTTCAAGGATTTTGAAGGTCTAACACTTAAAATGTTTATCACAAAAATTTGTCAGACTCCTTCTGACTTTTTCATTTTTCTCACACAATTTAAGAAAGTATTGATCTTTTCTTATAGCCATGCATGGTTGGTGCTGACTTTGAATATATACCTAGCAATTTTCTAAAGTCCATCAGGAAATAACAGAAATCCTCAAAAACAAAAAATGCAAAAATACTAAATTTTCCATTTATTTGACAATTTTACATTCTGTTGGCCAGTATATTTTGAGTTAAAGACATATGTCTTGTTTTGTTATGATTTATAATCCAGAATGCTAGAGTGCCTTGTTTACATACTTAACAATCCTGAAAAATGAAGTTGTATTCTTCAATTGACAGTACCACATAAATACACAAGTGGAATAAACTCCTATATAATAAACATGATTACTTAGATGTTACTATATACACTGTATTTTACGGATTACATTTTAAAGTCAATCAATGTCAACTGGTACAGAAAACTATTGAATCTCTTAGTATATTGCAGAATTAATAATTTCCTGTCAAAGAGTTGAAGTTCCCTTTGTATAATTTTGGAGGAAAAATTCATTAGTCTGACATACAAATTTGACTTGTTAAAACAGCATCTAAACCACTTATGCTTAGACATTAGCAGTTTTTCTTTTTCCATAGGTGAGATTATATATATGAAAGGTTAGTTGTCATTGGAATAGATTCCTTAAATGTGTCATAGAGAAATCAAATATTTGGATTCATCAAAAGCTGGAGTTTTGCTAGACACATGCAACCAAAAAATTTAGAGAAGTGAGGGAGATTAGGACACTGGTAAGAATATGTTACTGAAATGATAGACCATAGGATATCAAATTAAATAGAAGGGAAGTGAAGAAAATAGAGGAGGAATGGATTTAGAAAAAGCAAAAAGATCAGTACTTTTGTGATTGTGACCTAAATTTTAGCTTTGGGCATGGGTTATTCAAGTGGAGAAAAGGAGGTCACTTGAAATGAGATTGTGAAGAGGTTGACAGGGAAGGCTTTAGGATTTGTAATACAGTTAATTATTGGAGTCCCCTAAATTAATGGCAAGGCTTGAGGTGAGGACGGAAATTGAGCCTGTGTTCAATGGATGTGGTGAACAGGACTGCATGAAAAGGAATAAGGGAAAAGTTCCAGTGTACACTGGAACTCACCATCTAAGGAGATTGCAGGGAAGTAGTTTCCTCATTTGACACAGAGGATCTGCTGGTTTGGAAGAGCAGTTCCGGAGAGCACAATGAATAATTTGTAGATGTGGGAGGATATTAAAAGTGTTATGAACCAACCAGATAAATTAGATAAGTTAGAAAGATTACTGCTGTGGTCAGTGGGTGTGGAGGAAGTAGAGGGTGGCTAACTGAGATGAGGGATTTAGTACTTTATTCTCTGCCTATACTTTGATTTATGAATATTCTAAATAAAAGCCTCAGGATAAAATTAAACGTTTAAAAATAAAATAAAATTTAAAAAAATTAAACGTTTAATCACCAAATAGTTTTTATTGTTCAAAAAATCCAAGATATAGTCTAAAACTTTTGTATGTATGAATTTCTTTTTGTTTCAATGACGCTCTGAACAGAATTTTAGGTAATCTTGTTTAATAGGAATTTTAGCTGAATTTTTGCTCTAAGAATCATTGGCCACTGCTTTATTTCTTTAAGGTATTTCCTTGAAAAGAGAGAGAGAAAAGACAGTGTTGGCAAAAGCGGGGGATTTTCTTTGTCTTGAATATGTAAACAGATACCAGGCTATAAATAAACATGGATGTTAATAACATAATAACAGAGAAGAGATTTCTTAAGAGAAATTTTCAATATTTTCAACTTCAGAGATAAACTCATTTACTCTTACATGGCATCTATACTTGAACCCACAGCCTCTTCTTTTTCTGTCACATTCATTTTTTCCCCTTGTCAGTCTTGCTTTGATTTTGCAGCTGCAAAGCATGCCTATTCTTTCCAACTGCCATTATCTTCTTGATATCTGTGGTCCCTTAAGAGGCAATTTACAAAAGTACTAAGGCTTTCAGTCATCCAGTCTTCATCTTGATCTCTTACAATCCACTTTCAGCCCTGTATCCTCACTTAAGATTTCTTTAGCTACTGCCTTTATGAAATAAACTGGTCTGTGTTTCCTATACATTCCTAAACTCTCAATCTCCTTATAAATACCTACTCATGATCTAATTGTCACTATGTTGTTATCCTTATCATATCTTTATATTCTTCTTACTACTCCACTTCAAAAATGTCTCAGTCAGATATCTGTTCAGAATAAAATAATTCTCTTTCCTGTTATAATACCAGCAACTTTACCAGTGATTTCTCAGTTTTATTCACTGTACAGAATATATTTACCATTTATTACCCTTTCATGTTCTCTTCTATTCTCTTTCCACTGGTCTTCATCTTTTCTCATGTCTTCAATTACTATACGATCAATTCCAATTCCATGGGTCTTTCTACCCATGACATGTTCTGCTTTATTCAATTCACTATCTATACCTTTACTTGTGACATCTTCCTGTATGTTCCATTGCCATCTAAAACTTAATGTGACAAGGTCAGACTCTTGAAATTTCCTGCTAAGCACCCTTCCACTCTTCCCAGCTCCATTACTCTCTCAATTTTATCAGTGTGAAACTTGGGCATTAACCTTAATACTTTTTTAATCTCTCCCTCAAGGCCTTATTAACTGTTTTGCCCTGTATAATCTCTATAAAGATACTTCTTTCTTTATCCCTTGATAAAAATTCTACAAATGTCCTCATTTTTATGCTTGAGTATTGTGTATTCATTTCCCCTGATGTTCTGATTTCTCATCTATTATAGTATTTTCTCATAGCACATTTGCATATTTTATTATTGAATTTAATATTGCTTTTCCATTAAAAAAACCATGCTTGTTATATTTTTTTTAAATAGTATCCTGAAGGAAAAAAAAAAACAAGAGAAAAGATATACATTCACATCTTTACTTCTGCACCTATTCATGTATATTTCTATGTGTTTTCTAATAATACTAATATTTTCTAATAAGATATTCTTCAGTATCTCATGGCCCTTATGTGTGTGTGTGTATATATATATGTGTATATGTATATATATATATATATATATATATATATATATATATGATACATATGTATTGGGTATTTTTTTTCTCTTACTGATATCTAATTTAAGAAAGAATAATTCATGGGATTTGTTTATCCTTAATAAGCATGAATTCTATAAATGAAGTTATTCTACTGTAAGACTCCAAATGTTTCTAAGATGTGAGAATATACAATAATGTGTCCAACTCCTATAAATGACTCAAAATATTGAAGTTGACTTACTTGAGGTTTTGGAATATGTGTTTCTTTGGATAAAATATACTAATTCTTTTGTAATTTTTCTTTATTAATCCTCTAATTCCTTCTATGTTTTTTTACACATTATCTTGAGGCTCATTCCCATATTTTATTGTTTTCCTGTTATAAGTATTTTATATAATCACAGCCTTAAAATTAATAAAATAATATAGTTTAAATAATAACTCTTAAAGAAAATCTCTCAGCAGTGTTATACTGCTTTTTAAACTGTAGGTAGTAAATTGAATTCCTCTGCAGACAAAGTTTGAGTTTTATTTTTCTGGATTGTCTTGAAATATCTAAGCAATATTTATACTAATATACATAAATTACGTGTTTTGTAAAATAGAAAGTACTTATGACTGAAATAGAAAATGGAAAGTTTATGTAAAAGTCGCTCTTAGGTCTTATATTAATAAAGTTTAATTCCAATTACCATAAGAACCTTCACAGAGTTTAAAATTAGATATAGCTTCAGGACACCATATATGTAATAAGAATATATATCAGTATATTTTATCTTAATATTTGTTTTATGTAGGGATATGGAATGGCAACCCATTCCAGTATTTTTGTCTGGAGAACCCCACAGACAGAGGAGCCTGGCAAGCTACAGTCCATGGGGTCGCAAGAGTTGGACATGACTTAGCAACTAAACCACCACCATGGATATGTGTGTGTGCATGCATAATTATTTATACATAGTTGCCAGTTCTGTAGTATTGTTATATTACTGTAGAAGGGATATAAAGCCTTTTTCTGTGTAGTGATCTAAAAAAAAAAAGATTTACTAAATTATTTCTGTGTCCAGTGTGCTGCCATACTTAAAAAGAGAAAACGAAAGTGAACTCGTATCTGACTCTTTGCTATCCCATAGATTGTAGCCTACCATGCTCCTCTGTCCATGGGATTTTCCAGGCAAGAGTGCTGGAGTAAGTTGCCATTTTCTTCTCCAGAGGATCTTTCTGACCCAGGGATCGAACCCAGGTCTCCTGGATTGTAAGTAGACAATTTACTGTCTGAGCCACCAGGAAAGTAACTGCTATACTTAAATAATTGCAAATACCCAATAACCTTTTAGGCCTGGATTTGTTATACTCCCATTGGAATTAATTAACGTGATCTAAAATATTATCAAGATTAATGCCTACTTTGTATGTTATAAATGAGAAACCAGTGCTTGACATTCTAATCAAATAAATGAATTTTCTTTCTTCTTTGGCTTCTCTTGTGGCTTAGCTGGTAAAGAATCCGCCTGCAGTGTTGGAGACCTGGGTTCAATCCCTGGGTTGGGAAGATCCCCTGGAGAAAGGAAAGGCTACCCACTCCAGTATTCTGGTCTGGAAAATTCCATTGACTGTATAGTCCATGGGGTTGCAAAGAGTCAGACAGAACCGAGTGACTTTCACTAACACATGTATTCCTCCAGAGTTCCCACTCATGAAAGTTGAGCTTTTAATGACATATAGTGCTAGAGAAGGAAAAAAAATAGAGTCAGATTTCAGAAATTTCACTAGGTAGACAAGTATCTGTCATATAGTAACATTTATAGACATTTCTTTTATGAATTAAAGGAATGATATCCTCTGCCTATTTCTGGAAATCTAGATATATGTACTCAAACTCCTTGCATAAAAGCTTTCAAATGAGTTCTGGGTAAGTATTATAACAGCTGTATTTTAAGTTGGCAGAAAAATGAATTCAGTCATTTCACAGTGTTAATTCACTTGCATAATGTAAACATGAATTTTGGTAAACTATTTTCATTTTATTATACAAACTGCCAAGTCAACAGAGATGTGTGAATCTTAGTTATAGGAGCTATTTTCTTTAAAAGATTTTGTATTATAATTCCACACTCAATGATTATATTCTTTATTCTTTTTCTTTGCTAAAACAAATTGAACATGTTTTTCAACATGGTTTGCAAGATGAAATCTAAACATAGAAAAAACTAGACAGGACCTGGCCATCACATTCTGTCTTGTTTAATTATAGCCTAGCTAACTTAACCTTCTTCATGCATTTGTAAACTACTTGAGGAATTTGAATTGTATATATTTTTTCAAGCTTTATAAAACATTATTTAAAAACTAAAGATCTTGATTCAAGAGATATTAAGAGATGAAATAAAGTACCACACTCTGGAAATAGTATTTGCTTAGACTTTCTAAAGGATATCCGTCATATCCCTATTTGGTTTATAATTATACGTTAATGTAAAGTTCAATTCTGCAATCACTGTGTACCTTTTAAGGGTAACATGAATTTTGCTGTTCCATGTTTTATTCCTATTCACTCTTTTAACTCATCCTAAATATCATATCATAAGGGATATCATTTCTAACTGTAAAACTAGGTCCAGACCCTCATCCCCTTTTAAGCTGCACAGCACTACCTACTTCCCCAATTGTAACTTACCAATTTTGAATTTCTTCTCAAACATGAGACTCATATCGCACTTATTCCCTTGTTGTCTATGACCAGAAATTAAGTTAAGATTTATAGGAACAGTCATGAATATATGGAACAATTCTGTAATCTATCAACTTGGCAATATCCATCAAAATAAACATTTTAATCATTTTGACTCAGAAAATCATGAATTACTCATAAAATCATGATAAAGACAAGTAAAAAAATGTTTGTTTTATTACTGCTCCCAAAAAAGTCTAAATATACACCCCTAAGTTATGTATGATGTTTATGTATGTGTGTGTGTATATATATATATATTTGTATTTTTAGTGAAGTATGATTAACTTAGAATATTGGGTTAGTTTTAGTGTTTCATATAATGATCCAATGATCTTACATTTGATGTAAGATGATCTTACACTGGATCATTACAAAATGATCACTATGATAAGTGTAGTTACCATTTCATCTGTCACTATACAAAGTTATTAAAATATTATTGATATATACCTTATGCCGTGCAGTGCATTCTTGTAATACATCTGTACCTCTTAATTCTTTTCTCCTGATTCTTCTATCTCCCTATCACCATCCCACTGACAACCAATATATTACTCTCTGTATGTATGTGAGTTACAGTTTTATGTTTTGATTTTTTCATTATTTTGTATAGCTGATATACATGTGTGTGTGTGTGTGTGTGTGTGTGTGTGTGTGTATCACATACTCTTTAACCATTCATCTATGGATGGTGGACATTAGACTGCATCAATATCTTAGCAATTGTAAATAATGGTGCAGAGAACACAGTGGGTGCATTTATCTTCTTGAATTAGGGTTTTTGTTTTCTTCAGATAAATACCCTGGAGTGGAATTTCTGGGTGATTATGGTATCTCTATTTTTAAATTTGTTGAGTAACCTGCATACTATTTTCCATAGTGACTGTAACAGTTTAATTTCTCACCATTTGCATGAGGGTTCTGCTTTCTCCACATCCTGTCACACACTTGTTATTTTCTGTCTTTTTGACAACAATAATAGCTTTCCTTACAGGTGTGATGTGATATGTCATTGTGGTTTTGATTTGCACTCTTTGGTAATTAGTGGTATTGAGCATTTTTCCATATGTCTGTTGGCCATGTTTACATCTTCTCCGGGAAAATGTCTATTGCTGTCCTCTGCTGAATTTAATTAGGTTATTTTGATGCTAAGTTGTATAAATTATTTATATATTTTGGATAATAACACTTTATTGCATATATAATTTGAAAATATCTTTTCCCATTAGTGGGTTGCCCATTTATTTTGTTGATGATTTTCTTCGCTTTGCAAAGACATTTTACTTTAATACAGTGACATATGTTTATTTTTGCTTTTGTTGCCCTTGTATGAGGAAACATGTATATTGTCACCCTGCGTATTTAACTTATATGCAGAGAACATCATGAGAAATGCTGGACTGGAAGAAACACAAGCTGGAATCAAGATTGCGGGGAGAAATATCAATAACCTCAGAGATGCAGATGACACCACCCTTATGGCAGAAAGTGAAGAGGAACTAAAGAGCCTCTTGATGAAAGTGAAAATGGAGAGTGAAAAAGTTGGCTTAAAGCTCAACATTCAGAAAACGAAGATCATGGCATCTGGTCCCATCACTTCATGGGAAATAGATGGGGAAACAGGGGAAACAGTGTCAGACTTTATTTTTGGGGGCTCCAAAATCACTGCAGATGGTGACTGCAGCCATGAAATTAAAAGACGCTTACTCCTTGGAAGGAAAGTTATGACCAACCTAGATAGCATATTCAAAAGCATATTCATTACTTTGCCAGCAAAGGTCCATCTAGTCAAGGCTATGGTTTTTCCTGTGGTCACATATGGATGTGAGAATTGGACTGTGAAGATGGCTGAGCGCCAAAGAATTGATGCTTTTGAACTGTGGTGTTGGAGAAGACTCTTGAGAGTCCCTTGGACTGCAAGGAGATCCAACCAGGCCATTCTGAAGGAGATCAGCTCTGGGATTTCTTTGGAAGGAATGATGCTAAAGCTGAAACTCCAGGACTTTGGCCACCTCATGCGAAGACTTAACTCATTGGAAAAGACTCTGATGCTGGGAGGGATTGGGGGCAGGAAGAGAAGGGGATGACAGAGGATGAGATGGCTGGATGGCATCACTGACTTGATGGACGTGAGTCTGAGTGAACTCCAGGAGTTGGTGATGGACAGGGAGGCCTGGCGTGCTGGGATTCATGGGGTCGCAAAGAGTCGGACACGACTGAGTGGCTGAACTGAACTGAACTGAACTGATCCAAAAAGATACTGTTAAGAGAGTTTTCAAAGAGTTTATTGTTTATATTTTTTCTAGAAGTTGTATGGTTTCACATATTACATTTGCATCTTTAATCAAATTTGACTTGATTTTTGTATATGGTGTAAGAAAGTGATCTATTTTCATCTTCTCTGTATAGCTGTCCAGTTTTCCCAGAATAATTTGTTGAAGATACTGTCTTTTTCCCAATGTATATTCTTGCTTCCATTGTCATAGATTAATTGGCCATATAAGCATGGGCTTGTTTCTTGGCCCTTGGTTCTTTTCATTGATCTATGTTTCTAATTTTGTGCCAGTACCATGCTATTTTGATTATCATAGCTTTGTAGCATTTTTTGAAATCAGGAGGTATGATGCCTTCATCTTTGTTTTTCGTTCTCAAGCTGTTTAAACTATTTGGAGTCTCTTCTGGTTCTAAACCACTTCCCTGGTAGCTCAGAGGTTATAGCGTCTGCCTGCA